>NC_134572.1:37050000-37650000 GCF_050947875.1 Dermacentor variabilis | reverse complement strand
GGGCCTACTTCTGCCTGATGGCAGTGAGTAGTTACTCCCATTCGGCGCGTTCTTGTCATCCGATGAAGTGATACCCAATTATGCGTAGTGCTAGTTGCTCCTAACAGCAGAGAGCTTCTACTACCTCAGTAGTGCTTAATCAGTGGTAACAGTGGCTCTGTTCGAGCAATATCAGCGTAATGTCACTTTCAGTGGAAAGAAATATACCTGTTTTCAATGTGTCTTGCAAGAATCGTTTTTTTTCTGAACCTCCAAAACACTGATAATTGCTGGAACTGTAAGCCGTGAGATCTGTGAAACCTGCATATCACATGAAAGTCTGCCAACTTACATATACTATATAAACTTCTCGGTAACCGGCAGTAATTGATCGGCCATCTGATAAAGAAAGAGTTTCGAAGTAATTAAAATCTTGCACAGCGTGTACCCGAGAGTTTTGGACATCAGCTTCACTTTCCTCTTTTCACCACTACGTGGCGTAATAACCTTTAGGATTTCAATTTCCCGCCATGACGCAAGCGCTGACTTAACCCACAGCAAAAGATATGTGCTCTTCCACTCTGTGAAGAAGGATGACCAGTGAGGCTGCGTATGTGTGGCACTTAATGGCGAAATGCACCTCTGCTGCGGGTCGGCCCGGCATTGCACTATCATCAGCATCGGCCCACGTATGGGAAGTGCTTAACGCGTGCTTCACCTCCACTGCGGGTCGGCCCGGTATTGCACTATCTTTGGCATCGGTCCACGTGTGGAGACTGCTTAACGCCAAAAGGACTTCTTCTTGGGCAAGTTGGTGCTTAGATTTCCTAGGTATACTTTGTGGCGCAAAATACATTTCTTGAAAAGGGAAAGAAAAAGGGAAGACAGTGAAGCACCTGCTTCACTGTCTTAATGCCTGCTTCACTTGCGCCGTGGGTCGGCACGGTATTTTGCTACCTTCGAGATCAGCCCACTTATGGGGAGCGCTCAACGCTTGCGTCTGCTCCGCCGCGGGTCTGCCCGGCATTGCAATATATCTTCGGGATCTTTCTTCTACACGTAGGCACGATAGTGGGGAAAGTAGCCCTTAACAGGGGCCGCATTCTGAAACGATCCACTTCGGTGATACTATCGCCTCGGCGATAGTTCGCCGTCAGGCTCGGGCTGATTGGCTGGTAGGGCAAAATTGGACGTAGCTCATCCACTTAAAGCAACTAATCAGTGCGCGTCTAACGGCGAACTATCGCCGAGGTGATAATTGCTCATTAATGGCTCATGTAAAACATCGGCAATCATACAAACTATTGTCAGGTGCTGCTTGTGGACGACAGAAGGACGTACAGGTAATGTTAACTAGAGCAGCATAGTTTAGTGAGCTGTTTGGTGGTACTTCATGTTAAGCTATGTTTATATGGTTATGACGCGGTTGTGTGGTTGTGTGCAGGGAAGTGGCACAAAGAAAGAAAGATAAATCACACGAGAAGAAACACCAAATTGTTTATTTTGGCGGCGTGATGCCCTCGAAACTTAATACAATTAATGAGCGGTGTTCACCGAATTTAGTGCCGGGGCTGGCGGATTATTAGTTATTTACAGGGTTGGTCGTCACATTTTCTAGTCTAGATTATGGTAAATGGTCAAGTTCGAGGTCGTGCGAAAAGGCGACGACGACGAAGTGTCCTGTGTGGAACGCTGCCTTTTTGTCTCTGAGAATTTAAAGCTACTTTGTGGGAGACGCCACTCCCTTAACTACGGCGATGGACGTGGAGTCGCCTGGAGAGGTTCCTGGTCCCTCTACGTCAACAGCGACCGCACCGAGAAAGCGGTCTAGCCGCCCGAGTGACACCTACAGCGAGGACACTGTGATCTACTCAGGGACCAGTGATGAAACCTCGGATGACAGCGACTTCGTGCCCGTAGCGAAGCACAAAGCAAAGAGAAGGCTCGTCAGGACGTCTCCTTCCACAAGTAAGGCAACTGTGATCCCGACGCGAAAGCCATCAGACCTCACCATTTTATATGTGCCTGTGGCTGCTAGCGACAATCTGAACCGGATCAACCGCCAAGCCACATCTGTATCGCTCGAGGCACTTGTCCCGGGTCAGATCAAAAATATAAGGATCAACGGCCGTAAGAACATCCTCGCTATAGATGTCACAAACCGCAGCGCGCTAGACATTCTGAGCAACGTTAAGGTGCTGGATAGCATCAACGTACGCTGCTATAAACAAGACCATCATGACTCTACGGCCGGCGTTGTGTATGACGTAGATAATTCCATAAGCGATGCTGACCTGCATATACTCATCAAGCCGGCGACAGAGGGAATTGCCATATTGCAAGCCCGCCGCCTGGGAAACTCGCAGTGTGTCAAGTTAACTTTCAAAGGAGACAGCCTACCGTCCCACGTCAAGGTCGGTCACTTCCGACACATTGTACGGCCTTTTGTGCCAAAGCCGCTTCAGTGCAGGAAGTGTCAAAGGATAGGGCAAGTTAGTGCGGTTTGCGCAAATGCTGCCGTATGCTCACGGTGCTCTGGGTCACACAGCTCCGACACCTGTCGTGCAGAAAACCAAAAGTGCGCAAATTGTCAGGGCTCTCACGATGCAACTTCGAAGAATTGCCCACATGTGAAAAATGAGGCGAAAGTCTTGAGGCAAATGGTCAGGGATGGTTCCTCGCACAGGGAGGCTGCCGCTAAGGTGCGACGTCGACGTTCACGTCGCCGGAGATCTAGGAAACCCACTGCTATTGCTAAGGATGCACCGCGTCCACTGACAGTCCAGCAACTTCTGCATACAACTAGCAATAGCAGCAATGAGATTCCTCAGCAGAATGTCTCCCATATCATTGCCTCAAGCGAGGAGTGGCCGCCATTGCCACGGCTAGATCCACCAGCGGAGCGACAAGATGTAGCACGCTCGCCGAATCATGCTTCACCTTCTGGCAGCAACCAAGACAACGACAAACAAGTTGTCACCATGATAAGGGCCCTTATGAACACGCTACGAGCACTGCTGACCGCCATACACACTCCGGCGGCTCGAGGCGCACTTCAAATACTGGATGCCCTGTATCCGGTACTGTCCGGTCTTGAGAAGCACCATGGCTGCTCCTCTACATTCGTTCCTTAAAGAGGTCAAGGAAGCGTCTATCTTCCAATGGAATGTCAGAGGCATTAAATCGCGTATTTCGGACTTTCGTCCGTTTGTTTTTAAGAACAAATTTCCAATCATCGTCATTTGTGAACCCAACGTTGAGAGCGCCATCCGCCTATCAGGATATGAAGCTTTCATGTCTGCCACCTGTACCGACCGCAGCAAAGTCATTGTTTATATCAGATGCGATTTCACATATGTTTTACACCCAGTGGCACCTGATGACGACAATCAGTATGTGTGTTTGACTATAAAATGTAAGAACGTCGCACTCACGCTCATAGGTGCCTACATTTCACCTAATAGTCGATTTGACAACGCACGACTGGGTGCAATTTTAACAGCGACACCTGGACCATGGGTTATTACCGGCGACTTCAATGCGCATCATCCGCTATGGGGAAGCTTAAAGATGGACTGTCGAGGCAGACGTGTACTATCCTTCGCGTCGGACCATGAGCTCTGCTGCCTAAATGATGGCAGTCCCACTTTTCTACGGGGATTGACATACAGCAGCTGCCTGGACTTGACATTTGTTTCAAGATGCCTCAGTGCCAGTGTGAAATGGTTCACGGACAACGAAACGCATGGTAGTGACCACGTTCCAACATATGTCAAAATCGACGGCATACGCAAGTCACACTCTACTACAGTTCTTCATCACATCGACTGGCCTAAATACACATTGCTCATGGAGAAGAATTGCCAAGAGATCCAGGACTGTCTGCCTGGCAACATCGAGAAGCTAATTAACGCTGCTGCTCAAGAAGCCACAAGATCTTTCAGGCCTATTCCTAAATTTTCTGAATTCGAAGCAGAATTGGAGCGGCTTCGAGCAATCCGCCGTCGCGCGGAAAGAAGGTACAGGCGCACCAAGTCCATCTACGACCTACGGGAGGCGAGACGCATACAGAAGAAGATCCAGCGTCGGATTAACTCCCTGCAGTCTCTAAGATGGAAGACCTTCTGTGATACCCTTGATCCACGTAAACCCCTGTCACATATATGGAGAACAGTGCGTGGTCTTCGAACATCACCGCAACAGCGCCACCCCTTCAAATGCCTGGCTCTCTACCAAGGTCGCAGAGAGATCGATGTAGCGGAGGACTTCTGTTTCAAAGTTGCTGGTTTACCGCCATCGTTCGCTATACGTGATCCCCGTGATGTTCCAATCTCGCGGGATTCTCGTATGGACAATATGTTTTCCATCGAGGAGTCGCAGGCGGCGTTGGCAGCGTGCAGACGTTCCTCATCGCCTGGGCCTGACGGGGTGACATACGCAGCTCTTGGAAACCTCGGTCACACAGCCCGGCATGCACTTCTAGACGTGTACAATAATTCATGGCGTGATGGAGAAGTTCCAGCTGCATGGAAGTCCAGCCGCCTTGTGCCTTTGCTCAAGCCAGGTAAATCACCCCTAGATGTGGCGTCTTATCGTCCCATTGCTCTGGCCAGTTGTCTAGGAAAGGTGATGGAGAGGATGGTGCTGACGCGTCTAGAGTGGTATCTAGAACACTACCGGTTATATCCTGACGCTATGGCAGGCTTTCGACGCGGACGCTCTTCTATAGACAACGTTATAGATCTTGTCTCGTCTGTTCAGCACGAAAAAAGCCTCAGGAGACTGTCAGCGGCGATGTTCCTGGATGTCAAAGGCGCATATGACAACGTAACCCATCAAGCCATCCTGGACGCCTTGGGTGAGGTCGGCCTAGGCGGCCTTGTTTTTCGGTGGATATCCAGCTTCTTGAAGGACAGGTCATTCTTTGTGCAAACAGAGGACGGTGCGTCATCACAACGCAACACGTACCGAGGCGTACCACAAGGCGGAGTTTTGAGCCCCACTCTATTTAACCTGGTGCTCATCGACCTGGTCCATACCCTTCCGGAATCCGTCCATGTGTCGATCTATGCAGACGATATATGCATTTGGTCATCAGGAGCGACGCGTCCTCAGGTGCGCGCCAGACTTCAAAAAGCGGCCACACTAACATCAAGTTATCTTCGAGCACGAGGTCTGGAGCTGTCCTGCGAGAAGTGCTCTATAGTCGCTTTCACGCGTAAAGCAATGAAACCGTACGTTATCAGAATTAATGGACAGCCAATTGCCTACGAGAAGACGCACCGGTTTCTAGGAGTGATAATAGATCGCGACCTTTCCTGGAGTCCTCAAATATCCTACCTAAAAAGGAAATTAGTCATGATAACCCACGTGCTCAGATTTCTTGCGGGCAAGTCATGGGGTGCGTCTGTGAGTGCGATGCTCCAACTCTATAACGCACTGTTCCTCGGTCTCCTGCGCTATAGCTTACCTGTACTGGGTGGGACCGGCAAGACCAACCTCCGTGCCCTCCAATCTGTACAAGCGCAAGCTCTGCGAATTTGCCTTGGTCTTCCCAGATGTGCGTCCACGGCTGCAACAATAGCCATCGCGCATGACCACCCCATCAACACGTATCTTCAAGTCGACACTTTAAGGATGCATATCAGGCACTTCGCCCGCCTTCCATCGCATCATCTCGCCTCCCTTCCTGCCGCTCGACCTCGTTCAGCGTTTAGCAAGATTATTGCCGCCAACCATGGAATTTTACCGTCAAACTTCACGCCTGCTGCACGACCACCTCAACCGCTGTGGTGCCTCCATCCACTCCAGGCTCTTCTTGCTATTCCCGGTATCAAAAGGAAAACGGAGATGTCCACTTTCGCCCTCAAACAAACCGTGCTTTCAGTGCTACATGAACAGCACAGAGGACGCATCCATGTTTACACAGACGGTTCTGTATCCTCTAATAGTTCAGCTGGAGCAGTGGTGATTCCCGCAGAGTGCGTCACCCTCAAGTTCAAGACATCTCACATTACGTCATCGACGGCTGCAGAACTCGCAGCTATCCGTGCTGCTCTGGAGTTTATAGTTCACAAATCATCACATTCATGGTCCATCTTATGTGACTCAAAGGCAGCTCTTCAGTGTCTGATGTCTCCTTTCAACCATGGACCAAATGAGCACCTAGTCGCAGACATCCGACTACTCCACCATCACGCAATCAACAAGGGACACAACATCATCTACCAGTGGATACCGGGACACTGTGGAATTTCAGGAAATGACAGTGCGGATGACGCTGCCCGGTCGGCTCATGATGGTGCCCAGATTATACCCATACCGCTGTCAAGAACAGACGCAGCCACAAGTCTTCGCTCCCTCGCCCGCGAGCTTACGCAGAATCTGTGGAACACCGGTGATTTCACGAACGCACGTCTCCACAAATTGGATCCACGTCTGCAACTCCGCCTACCACCAGGGTTGCCACGAGCGGAAGCAACACTTCTGTGCCGCCTGTGGCTCGGCGTGGCATTCACGAACTCATATTCATTCCGCATTGGCATGGCCGACAGCCCTACTTGTGACACCTGCGGCTGCGAGGAGACGATTCAACACCTCCTATGTGACTGTCCCCGTTACGCAGTGCGAAGAAAAGTGCTCGTGACCGCTCTCGCAAAACTGGACAATCGCCCCTTTACAGAGGAAAAAGCTCTAGGACATTGGTCCAGACGGGCTTCGGCACTCAAGGCCTTAAGGGCTTTGTTGAAGTTTTTAAGGAACTGCGAATTGTGCGACCGCCTTTGAACGTTGTAGCGCGTAGTTTCGCGTTACTGTGTGAATTTTCTCTTTTTTTTCCATTTTTTTCCCTCTTCTTCTTTCTCCTTTTATTCCCTTTACCCCTTTCCCCAGCACAGGGTAGCCAGCCGGTACTTACACTGGCTAACCTCCCTGTCTTTCCTCTCCTTTGTCTCCTCCTCCTCGAGGTCGTGCTATAGTTATTGTGTACACTCTAAAAGGGGGGCACGCATTGCGGCTCGATGAGGACAGCCACGTTCCGCGCGTCGTAGTTGCCCCAAAATGAAAAATAGTGGAGTCAACAGGAGCATCCAAAGCCAAAGTTTAACTGTGCGTCACAGTGAAGTTCAATAGGCGGAGCGCTGCGTGATGTCCCGCGTAGTCTCCGCCGTAGCCTCCCCAGTTCAAGGCATTGAAGAAAAAGTGGCAGTATCGTGGAGGGTATCATAGGCGACCTTTGATTACCAGTAACTTCACTTCTGCTGTACTCATAGAAGTACCTTTGTGTAGAAAATTATTTGTGAAGTTGTCTACCTTAATTTCAAATGCATTTCTTGACTTCGTTTAAGTATGGTTGTGGGCCCCTTAGAGAAAAATCGATGAGCCTGCGTACTAAACTTTACAGTTTAGCGTTAACAGGGAGAGATTTCACCACTTACAAGAAAAAACTGACTACACAAGTCCGGCACTTCCTAGCGTCAGAGTTCAGTTTACATGTTTATAACGACTTCACTTATGAGCTTTCTTATTTTTTTTATGCGCAAGGGTAAGTGGCCCACATGTGAAGTCAGCGAAGTTTGTAGCCGCGAAGGAAGCTTGCGCCGCAGGAGGAAGGCACCTGGAGGCGGGGAAGAGAATCGAGCACCGGGGAAAGTACGCAGGAGCGCACTGAGCGTGTGGCAAAGCAACGCCATGTAGAGGAAAGTCTAGGTGCCATGGAGCGTAGCGGGGAAGGAGAAAAGAGGCGAAGCTTCGCTGTAGGAGCGTAGGCGAAGGCGCGCTGGATTGGCCTTGCTATGTCAGTTGCTGCGGTTTCTGTGTGTGGTAAGCACGTACCAGATGCGGCACGTGATAACATCGTCCCCACACGCCTTACGTACAACGTACAGCGTGCAGCCTGTACGTACAACGTACAGCCTTATGCTGTACTTTACAAAAGTTGCAATAAAGATATGACTATACGACACCTTGTTTAACTCTGGTATGGAGTAAAACTACAGCAATTAATGTAACCGAAGTAAGCATGTTACAGGCAAAAGGGCTAGGCATAACTTCAAATGCTTCCTTTTTAGAAGACATCGCCAGTCCTTGCAAAGAAAAAGACATAGGATAGTT
Organism: Dermacentor variabilis; assembly: GCF_050947875.1. Classification (NCBI taxonomy): domain Eukaryota; kingdom Metazoa; phylum Arthropoda; class Arachnida; order Ixodida; family Ixodidae; genus Dermacentor; species Dermacentor variabilis. The sequence continues at coordinate 37,641,909 of NC_134572.1, read as the reverse complement.
CAAATATCAGAGTTATATAATCCAAATTACTGTGCTCGCACAAAAAGTCAGCACTTGGCAAATCAGATACTTTTCTTAATTTTGCACACTTTGAGCGAAACGTTGTTTTCTACTGTTTCCGATATCAACTGCCTTGCCACATTCCATTTCCACGCACGCAGTATGGAGAACACTGCATCTGACATTTCTTTCCAACGCCATTAAACTAGTATGACTTGCTACAAACAGACATTTCATTCCTCACAAAAAAAAAGAAATTCGAGAATTATTTCTGTATAGATATTAACATGCCTTCTTTTATATCAGAATTTCTTCATGCTTTCTTTTTCATTGTATTAATTATTCCTATGCAATATGATTGCCTTAAAGTAAATTTCTGCATTCCACCGTGCACAATACATTTTGAAATACATGTGTCGAAATCGTCATATTACTTTTACGCATGTACTAGAAGTGCGTCCACTGTAATACAAATCGGCGAGTGTGTAACAATTTCTTGAGCTCGCATCCTGTTTGCTTATTTTTCTTATAATTTGTTATGCTAAATATGATGAGTGCTGTGCCTTGTCTTCACTCCGATGGGTGGCTGGGACTCTATCAAGCTGTCATTAGGCAGCGCTTTCTTCCTGGACGCCTTTTTTCATTGTAAGTTTTCTGTTTTGATTGACGGATCGATTCAGTTGTTGAAACTAAAATAAATTTCGCGCCTTTGACAACTAAAATGACGCCGCTTCTTTTGTTTTTAAGGATATACCGTTACTTAATTTTTTCTTCCGCTAGAAGTGTTCCGTCGTCACACAGATAGCGCTAAGCCCTATGAACTGCCGACGAGCCGCCATACTTTAACGTATGGGCTTCCGTGGTAGCGTCTCTACCATGTATACTTACGTTGGGTCATCAGTGAAAAGGTTAACAGCGGCAGCTCGTCTTAGAGAAGTGATTCGTCATGCCCCCGTCTTTTGAAAAAAGACGCGACTAACACGTAGAACCAGATGCTGGTTTTGGAATAAACCTTGCACAGGCCGGCCGAATGTATCATTTTTTGTTCATATTTCTCTTTACACAGCACGTGCAAAGGCTAGGATGATCAACGACAGCGATAGTTTTGCGAATCACTTACATTTACCAGCCTTAGCATTACAGATGCTCCCGTTTCATCGCAGCGGTGGGTTATGGCTTCACGGAAAACACAGAATGTCAGCCTGTCAGGGCCTCTTTCACGTGCGTGATCTGCTTTTGGACTAGCATGTGAGGCGAACTAGCCAGGCTAACATCTCTAGCACATCATCAAAGCTTGTTTCTCTCTCTTTCTGGTCTCTGCTGCCATCACTGACTCCTCCCCTCCCCCCCTCCCGTCCCCGCCTCTGAAAATTGTTCGTAGAAAGGTGCTGCTATTTTGCCGAAGGTCAGAAAAGAATGCAAAATTGAGCCTTATTATCCCACCGTAACCATTTTTATTAAGCAGGACCGACCACTCAATGATATCCAAGATATTTTTTCAACTTCAAGTCGATTCTATAAAAGGAGTCTTGAAGTCATAGTGTGGGCTTGCGCTTGTGCGAAACAGTATCGCGTATTGTAGAATGTGCTCGACAAGAAGGGGGGGGGGGGGGGGATTAGGGGTGCACCAGCTATTACGCTGGAATATACTATGAGAAATGAACCATATTGAACTTTGAAATCCTTTTACTACGAATATGTTAGTGCGACTAGAAGTGCTTTAAAACGTCATATACTTGTTTCGTGGCGTCCTGGGTAAAACAGACTACTGGCTGTGTTTACATTTGGAATAAATGTTGGGTAGTCTACGGTTGCCTTGCGTGTGAATATTGAATAGTGTGTTTATTATTGCGCCAATGAAAAATGATAGACGCTCATTTCGTGCTCAGTCTTAGGTGTTATATGAAACGCTTGCAAAGTATCTTCTGCCGCCAGAGAGAACAAAAGGTAGCAGAAATTTTTTTGCATAATAAGGCCATGTGATAGGTAGCGCGTAGCAGGAAACCTATGCGAACTTGCAAAACCAAAACCCCATTTCCCTCGAAGCTATTTCTTTCGTGCAGTTTGCAATAACAATTTCGATTCCGTGTGATTAAAACGCTTTCAATAAAACGTTGCTCATGTATGACTGGCCCGTTTGACACATTGCCTGCATAGAACGTTCCAACACTTGTAAAAACAGTAACTGCCGCACACAAATTTTACTTCGCCAGAACATACGCCATAACATTCACCTCCCCCTCCGCCTCGTTTGTTTCTCGCCAAATTTATTTTGATTTCGTTCATAGTTATTCGAGTGCAGCGGCGTAAATCCTGCTATATTCGTAAAACACACGTTACTGCTCCGAATTGATTACCTACGTAATGTAGTGGTAAGGTCGGGACTACAGCTCCCAAACTTTGAACTTCATCTGGATATTATGCATCATTTGCGCCTAACTTCAAACAAAAACAAGATATATTTTGTTTAGCTCCACGATTACATCAGAGTTCACCGAGTACAATTCGCAGGCAATTTCGACATTATTTTTCCCATAGTTGTGCTAAGTTTGATCTCGGTGGCAGTTTTAGTTACGCCACGGTAGCAGAATAAGCTTCGAGCTTCTCGTGAAATGCATATTACGTTTCATGCGTAATAGACTGCGGAGCCAGTAATTACTCCCCAAACTTTCAAGTACACCTACATACTGCCAATAGCGTCGCCCTTATTATCACCAAACTTAAACAACGTGCCTCGCTCAATGCACCAAGAACACCGAGGAATTAAACCAAACTATGATCGCCGTGTAACGCGTGAAATTTGTCGAAAGAACATGGTTCAGAAATTATTTGCAACACCTTTATATAACCTAGAAACATGAAATTTTGCCCAAACTACATTCCTCCCAGTTTCATCGTATTTGAAATTGTTTTTTTTTAAATTTGTTTGACGGCATTGAGAAACATTGTGAAGAGCTGTTGTGGGACCCTCTCGAACGCATGAATACGCAATCTTAGAAAAGATTGATTAACTGACAGCGATGAATTATGTATCATTCGCTACTCGCTACATTTTTCCTCCTTCAAATCTGTGCAACTTGTCTCTCGTAGGTATCAGCGAAGGCCCGGAAAACCAGTTACATGTCTCGCATAACATATAAAGCTTGGGAGACCGAGTATTCGGTAATTGTTCTTGAAGTACATAATAAACCTACACAATTCAAAATTTAGGCATGCGTCATTTCCCTTACTTCATCTAAACATGCAAACTCGGCCGCTTTTTCTCGTCCCGAAGAAGCAGGAAGTTTCGTAGGCATTTCATACAACGCCCCTAAACGGGTCGGTAACGAGGGTTTAACAAGGTTTATTTCACCAATCCAGAACACACACAAGTCATAATTTTCCTGTATATCGCCGATAAGATTTCTTATATTTATTTAGAATATAAAATTAGCGAGTCACCTTTCTTCCAGAACACCATGGAAACAAGTACATGAAAACCGTGAAAACGCTTTTATATACGCTAAAGCAGCTTCATTGTAAAATTGAAGTGTGCAGGCGAACTATATGAGCTTTAGAAACACTAAATAATAATTTGTTTCGGACGTTGAGCAAATCCTGTATATTCTTTTGCCGGTGTTGAGGCAAAGCTTAACTTGGGGCACCAGAACTCAATGTGCAAGGGGTTGATGGTGCGCTGTCGGTGACGTAGGCTCCATAAATGGGGTGAAATTCAAAAGCGTTGAGTGTACCATGCATTAAGTGCAAGTTAATGAACCCTAGGTTGCCAAAATTATTCCGCTGTACTCCATTACTTCGTGCCTTATTATGATATTGTCTTTTGGCATGCAAAAGCGCAAGGTTTATTTTTTATTTATAGTAAATTATGAAATTTCATAGGTAAATCTAGCCTTTCTTTAAATATACCTGCTCAAGCGTTCTCGGGTGCTAAAGCGCACTTATTTAATCTCTTACGAAGTTTACCTAAACTCCCGAAACACTGAAACTTGCCACATAGTCGAAAGTACCAAGTCAGTTCCTGGTCCGCCGTGCCCACGGCGGACCAGGAACTGCCATGACATTGACGGGAGCCTTGTTCTTCGTTGTGCAGGGCTTTCTTTGATTCGCCGTGGTATCAACTTCTGTTTATGAACATCTCAGCGAACATCCTTTCTGCGATGTGCGCATATGCACCATCGGCGGTGATATCGCGCCTCAAATCTCATCGTCATCTCCAGACGCAACCCTGCTCCTAGCGGCCCCTCTTGAGCGCAGCGCTGTGACGTCATCGGTGGTCACCCGTATAGAAGAAGCGCCGCAGGAATTTTCCTTCTGTGGGCACGGCGGACCATGAACTGCCATGACGTTGACGGGAGCCTTGTTCTTCGTTGTGCAGGTTGGTTCCGATGCAAGCTCCTTGCGTAGTGATTATCGTGGTGCTATGATCCTGCCGTGCCCACGGCGATGCATTGATATGGCTTATAAATGTCTCGTTGTGTGTAAACTGCTACTTTGCGGTGATGTTGAAGTAAATCCCGGCCCTACACAGACCGAGATGCTTAAGCAGTTATTAGAGGGGCAGGATACTCTTCGTAACGATATACAAGAACTGAAAACGCATTTATTGAAAACTGAGAAACTGGTTTTGGAACTTTACAGCACGCTTAACAAAATGCAGACGCAAATCATGCAAACTATTGATACCCCAGTAACAAACACCCATAGTTTGAAGTCTATTGAGCACTTGATCAGCTTCCAGGCTAAAAAGCTTACAGATCTTGAGGATCGAAGCCGACGATCAAATCTGATAATTCATGGGATACCTGAAATTCCAAACGAGACAGAAAATGCACTCAAGGATAAAGTTGTTAAGGATGTATTTAAAGAAAAACTTAATGTACAGTCTGATTCTGTCGGTCGGACTCACAGATTAGGAAAGCAAGGTGACAAGCGACCGGTAATGCTGTATCTTCAGAATATTAATGAAAAGAAAGAAATACTGCAAAATGCAAAAGAAAACTGAAGGGAACTAGTATTTTCATCTAGAACGACTACTCGCCATCTAACTTAAAGAAGTGCAAGCTTCTGTGGGAAAGTGCAAGAAACGATAAACTTCAAGGAAGGAAGGTGTCACTTATACACGACAAGCTCAAAGCAGACAGGCATGTTTTCTTTTGGGACGAATCGCAGAACAAACGGGTACAGGTTGCAGATAGTCGCTCTCGGCAAACGCAGTCGTGAAACAATGAATCCTCAAGGAATAAGCAAGTGCGATTATTAAATATTAATGCTAGAAGTATTGTAAATAAAGCAGATTCCTTAGAAATACTGTTACTTCAACACGACTCTCACATTACTGTTATTACCGAAACATGGCTTCGCGAAGATATTAACGACCAAGACATCTTTCCTCCCTGCTATAGTGTTTATCGCGTGGATAGGTCTTCTAGGGGAGGAGGTGTGGCGGTCCTAATTAAAGATCCGATAGAGGCTGTCGTTCTGGACATAAGACCTACGTTGGAATGTATATGCATAAAGGTATCTCTTGGGGGTTACACCCTCGTTATATTCGCAATCTACGGACCTCCTGACTCCCCTCCTGAATTTTTGCATGAATTACGGTTTCGTATGAATAACTATTTACACCGTAAGATTATCCTATTAGGCGATTTTAATTTGCCCGGTGTAGACTGGATACGCCTTCAGCCTGGTCCACATCACAGTCAGAATATTAATGTACTCTTTGATATCATGTTAACACATGATCTCAGACAAGTTGTTCTGGAACCAACACGTGTGCAAGGGTCTTCATCTTCAGTTTTGGACCTTGTTTTCTTAGCTCGGAAATTCGATGAATTCACGGCGGTGATCGAGCAAGGGCTAACCGACCACTGTCTTGTTTGTGTTGGCTTACAGCTTGTTTCCTGTGCTAAAACTAAAAAATCATCTGTCCATTTTGTCAAAGATTACTCTCGCGGGAACGACGCATGCGCGATTGATTACTTGGAAAATTGTCTAACTGATTTTGACGAAAATAATGTTAACTTACTTTGGACCTGCTTTAAGGACATGTGTCATTTTTGCCTTGATAAATTCATACCAAATAAGAAAAAACAAGTTCACAAGAAAACACCATGGATCAATCCCAACATCATTCATATGAAACGTAAAATTAGGAGATTAAAGAAGGCCCGTACGCAGCCAAACTTAATTTCTGAACTACAAGACAAGCTTGCACTTGCCGTGCGTAAATCAAAGGATTATTATTTTAACTCATCTCTGCCTAATTTTATTACAAGCGATCCAAGTAAATTTTGGAATTACATTGCCGAGAAGAAGAAACCAATATCCCAAATGACAAAAAATGGACAGATGGTTACGGAGAACGTTGAACTTGCTCATCACTTTAATATGTTTTTTCACAGTATCTTCTCAACTCCCAGTAATTGTTCACGTAACTGCCCAGCGTACCAACCTTTTGATGTGAATTTTATATCGTGTGCTGGTGGTCGTATCGTATGCTGGTCTATGGTGCTGAACCTAAAACCGAAATATTAAAGTGGGCCTGATAATATCCCTAATTTGTTTCGCCGTAGATATGCTGTAACCTTATCAAAGTTTCTTGTTATAATATTCCGTGCTTCATTATTGTTGTCCGAGTTATCGAATGACTGGAGAACAGCCCGATTAGCACCAATTAACAAAAAGGGAGATCGTCTACTTGTAGATCATTACCGTCCTATTTCTTAAACATCATCATGCTGCAAACTCATCGAACATATCATAGCAAAAAGCATAGCCGCATATCTAGAAAAGCATTCAATTTTAACTAATTTCCAGCACAGGTTCAGAAGAGGGTATTCGACTGTCACACAGCTGGTTACTGTAGTTCATTCGTTTGCATCAACCCTTGACGAGAACGGACAAACAGACATAATTTTCCTTGACTTCCGTAAGGCATTCAATACGGTCCCTCATGATAAATTAATTCTAAAACTTCAAAATGCAGGAATCCCTCAGATGTTTATCTCTTGGATTTCTGCTTATTTGTCTAACCGGAAAGAATTCGTTGAGATAAATGGCGAAAAATCTGGCTGCCTTCCGGTCACATCGAGTGTTCCCCAGGGCAGTGTGCTCGGTCCTCTTCTTTTTGATCTATATATTAATGATATTGTTAACACGGTTGAAGGTGGTGTACAGATTCGATTATTGGCCGATGACTGTGTGCTTTTTAAAGATATTGTTTCTCTCCATGATCAAACCAGTTTATGTTGTAGTTTAAATAATATTCTTGCATGGTGCGGGTGCTGGGGAATGACACTAAACACAGATAAAAGCGTACTACTGCGAATGACACATAAGAAATCACCCCTGCTTTATACATATAAGTTAGGTCCATCACCTCTTCGTGAAGTCACTAGCTATAAATACCTAGGAGTGACCCTTAATAATTCACTATCATGGAATGATCACATAACTAACACTTGCGCTTAAGCCTTCAGAAAACTATGCCTGCTGAGACACAAACTTAGGAAAGCCCCACGTAACGTTAAAATGCTATGCTACATCTCCCTAATTAGACATAAGCTCGAACATGCTTGCATAGTTTGGTATCCATACACAAAAACTAATATCAATAGTCTTGAGAGAATTCAGAGAAAAGTGGTCACATTTATATTTAACAAATTTTCCAGATGTGATTCTCTAACCGAACTTATGAAAATTAACAACCTTGAAACACTCGAACTTAGAAGAAAAAAACAGAGACTTGAATTCCTTGAACTACTTCACTCTAACAATTTATCCCTTGACCCATCTGAACATTTATCGCAGTTATCGACCAGAACTACACGCCACCGCAGACATGATGCATTAACCCCTTACTTTGCAAGAACAAACACATATAAGTTTTCTTTTTTTCCTCGAACTGTAACCGAATGGAATTGTATAAATTAAATCTACTTCCTATTCTTGTTTTTCATTGTTCTGCTTGTTTTGTCAATCTGATTTTCTTTGTATGTACCATATGTCGCCCTCCCTGCTTGGACCACGTGTCCGCAGTATTCAATAAATAAAAAAAAAATATGTTGGAGCTTATTGTGTAGGCAAACTTTAAACCGTAGCCAACTGCAAAAAGAGAAGGCAATGTTTCCGAAAGCTTTCTTACCTAAATCGCTCGAAATTATATTACAGCCACTGAAGGCATTGTTTTTCAGTGCCTAGGATAAACTGGATTTAGCATCAGGTTTACGTTAAGTGTAAATGGTGGATATTCCAGGCCTAATGTATTGTCAAAGTTTAAAGTTTCTGGGTCCATTGTTACCTTTGTAGATATATGTTTAATGCTAGTTTTTTTTTTCTATTCACATGCGTCGTATGAGTTGCGCCGAAGGTTGTCCTCAGGGAAGTGAAGGAGACACCCTAATTATATTTTGCAAAACTAGGACGCATGTTGTGAGCAATTCGTAGGTAGTACTCACGGAAAAGGGGTCAATTGTGGCTTTGGCAGCATTCAAGTTCTCCAAAGCATTTCAACTGGGTTTTAAAAGCCTTTTACGTTTTCTGTGCTGTCCGAATGTAAGCACAGAATGAACAACGCGCGCGTAAGTTCATTCTGTGTAACGTCGTCGTTTCGAAATGCGCTGCCACATTCCACTACCTTTACAAGCTAAACGTGGCGATTCAGACTCAGATTACGCTGCTGGCTGTCCTTTGATTGGCATTTGGTACCGAGCACGTTGCCGCACACCACCACCACCGCACGAACACGGTCATGCAGAGTCAAGTTAGCTATAAAAACGTGGTGCGTGCAACACTCACGGTCGGCGTCGTGCCTCCTGATGAATGTAAAGTTGGCAAAAATTGTAGGGACGGGGGGACATGTTGTCTTATTTGTATGCAAAGTTGAATGTACGTACGTGAATTGCGCTCTTGGCAATAATATCATTTTTCCTGTGCATGCTTGAAGGTGTTATTGAACACTTTTTTCCGCAATTTCCTGGGAGGACTGCACGTGATAACAAATCCAAATTTTGCGAAATATATCTGTCAAATAAAAGTTATGCCGTCGGTATAAAGCTCTGGGTAAAACGTTTTACTTACTAATAATTACAGATATTCGTCCTCCCCCCTCCTCCCCATAAAGGTTCGGGTAAAACGTTTTACTTGCTAATAATTACCGATATTCGTCCTCCCCCTCCCCCCTCCTTATTTACAGGCGTTCAAGAAAAGGAGTGCTACTAGGTGCCAACAATTTCATATTTAATAATAATAGACAGCAGCGAGGGGAGAGGGGCCACATTATGTCTGGCGTGAGAACCGTGAGTGCGTGAGAACCTTAAAAAATGGCAGTGGCTTAGCTCGGCTATGCCAGGATATACGTAGCGAAAGCTAAGGCACAGCATGGTTAGCCTTGGTTAAGCTTGATTGCAAGTGCAGGTTAGTCTGGTTGTCTAGCTATGTTGCGGCGTTTAGCTAGCCGTTCGGCGCGCTGTTAGTGTGTTTCCTGGGCGATTCGTTTCCGCTTCATCTCCTTCCGATGTCGATTCCAGGCCTCCTCATGCTTATCAGAATTGTCGCCGTCAATACTGCCGCCACAACTGTGGTTACGGCGCACGCGAGCTCTCCTTTTCAATCCTCCGACATGTTATCAGACATGTGACGCAGCTGGCGAAGCGAGCGGAGGCGAGCGCAACGATGAGAAACGCAGTATGACGTCATACCAAACGGCGGCTGCGGAAAGGCGCGGTGCTGCGCGGCGGCGGAACACCTGTGGCTCGGTGCTACTGGCGGCACATGTGCAGTAGTGACTAGGCAGCGAGAGAGAAAGAGAGAAATATCCGCGGCGGGGCACGCGTTATGACGTCTTGTGCCTCCTCGGAGCACCACCACGGCGTAATCGCAAGTTCGCAGTCAGTAAAGCTTTCGCTTTAATATGGTGTAATGTACCAAAGTCTCACCTCACCTTTAACACAGTGCACAGTACTCTTGTAAAGGATGCACAGCCATAGATAAAGACATAATGTGACAAAGTTTCTGTACGGCTCACTTTTGGGAAAATAAGCAGGTTCGCATAGACTAAGCAGGGCTCGCGCGAAGCAATGGTGTTTGGAAAGCGGCTTCACCGTTATGTCTGGCGTGTGTGAAAATTATAATTTGGTGTAACGTACTAAAGTCTCACCTCAGCTTAACCACAGTACAAAGTACACTTGTAAAGGATCCACTGCCGTAGATAGAGACCTAATGTGGCAAAGTCGCCGTACGGCTCACTTTTGGGAAAATAAGCGGGTTCGTTTAGACTAAGAGGGCTCCGCGAAACAATGGTGTCTGGAAAGCGGCTACACCGGTGCCCTCAAGAAATGTGAATTAGTCGCTGAGTGAATAAAAATCAATGGTATTGTCGTAATTAGCGCTAACGAAATCGGTAGTCGTTTTTGTACAAGCAGAATATTGAAAAGGAGTTGAAGGATAATAATCGGGACTTTCTTCAAGTCTTTGGGCCCGAAGCCATCCGGGCCAGCAGATGAGCCCATCGAAGGGAAGGCGCGTTTGATTTCTTGCGTTGTTATGGGTGTCATCGGGTTTTTGTCTTCTTGGGGGACATATGTGCCGGCAGAACAGGTTGTCTCCGGCTCTCTCTCCATGAGCTGTCGCCATTCCTCCAGAAACTGTTCACTGTCAGGGATCTTGCAAGTAAACACTCCGTCGAGGATCTCTTTTGCTGCACGAGACTGGTCCTTCTTGAATAATTCTTGTGTTTTTGCATAGTCGGCACGTCGTCGCTTTCTGTTGCTTCGCGGTGTCGGGGGTAATGTTTGTGGCCCACGGATACCAGTCCGCCTGTTTTCTTTGTAGAAGTTTTCTCGTAAGTAATTATTTAGTTGCATGCTTATGTTTTGCCCGTCTAGGACAAGTTTCCCTAATTCCCAGAGCTTGTGAGCGTTGAAGCTTCTAGGACAAGCTCTAGTTACAATGTTGCGGATTTCATCTAGACAGGCCTCATGGGGTGTGGCACGCCCAGAGTGCCTGTCGCAAGCCTCGTTGCTGTCGGAAGAAACAGCATAAGAAACAGCTGCTTCACATGTCTCCTGTTGGGGAGTTTGATTTATTACCTCTTTGACTATTTGTTTATAATTATTAGATTATATTAGATATATTAGATTATATTAGAATAAATATTAGATTTGTCGACTCTCTCACTCTTACTACATTTCGCGAAAATATTGGTCATGCGGCTATTCAATATCTGCGAGACGTGTGCAAGTGTTTAATATCGTTGCTCGTTTCACACCACCCCGCGCTCTCACTCCCAGAGCCAGAGGAGGACTTCATCTGGCGTGAAGGCTGAATCTCTACCGTAACAAAGATTCCGCCAGCCATGAAGCACATTCAATCACAGCCTCGGAGGCAGCATTCCGTAAGGAACATACTAATAAGACGCTATTCACTAGTATAATTAGTACAACGCACTTATTTGACCAGAAAAGAGAACGAGCGTTTCATTGCACCATCGACTGCTCTATTTCCGGCGATGCCAACCTGGCCTGTTGGTCAGATAAACGTCAGCTAAATGTCAACGCTAAGGGAAACAAGCTAGGCGTAATTGTGAGTCAAATACGATACGAATAAGATACGAAATGCCTGAATAGTAAACATGTCACAGAGACAGAAAGGGACAGAGACATATAATCTTAAATCATTTGACTCCAATGTAATGCGCCCGCAGCCCACAGATGGCGGTACGCCGACCTGGTTCTCTTTAGCGGTGACACTTAGTTCACCGTTTCCTTTTATTTTAGCTGGAGAAACAGTATTCGTTCTCAGTTTTGGGCTGTATTTGTCACGATGTATTTTTTTGTCTTTCAAAAGTAGATTACTCTCGATTGACCTTGTAGTGAATGCGAACTTTTGACGAAAGCAGATATCGCTCGAAAGTACTTGTTTGCCTCACGCTATATTCAGGATATAGGCTGCTCGCTGCTTTTTGCATTGCATTTCACCTGACGTAAATGCTTAACAATTTCCGCATGTTCTGAGACGTCCGATGCTCTCAAAAAATGATAATTCTCCCATAGAAAATCTTCATTGTAGTACTCCTTCACGAAAGTACTACTTGTAGCGGAGAAACATTGTGAAATTAATCCGTACTTCCTATTTACAAAACGTGAATCGTAGTAATTGCGTCACATCAGTGACCTGAGCGGATGAACGTGCCGTTCTTTGATATGAAATTATAAACACGCGCTTTAGAGCCTGCATTATTACAAAAGGGGCCGTTGAACCCCGGAAATTTACGACAGTATAAACATACTTGGTACATAGTAAGCTATCATACTAGAGATCATTTAAGTGAACAAATTTTGGTGTTGATGCATACGTTGCTCCATAGACAATGTTCAAATATCCTTTCCCATTGAATGACTCCAATGTAATGCGCCCGCAGCCCACAGATGGCGGTAGTGGTCGATGTCCCAAATTCCGGGACAAACTTTGTGTTTCGTTTTTCGATGAAACTGCACTCCGTTGAGCGCGTTTATGCCTTACGTGCTATGAACAAAATTTGCAGTGAAACAACGGCCGTTTTATTGCTGTACTTTCTACAACATAGCCGTTCGTCGTTTATAATGATGATTGCCTGCGCAGTCCACAGTGATTATGTGCACGTTCGAGCTATAAATTGTCTTCTACTATCGTTAGTAAAATGCGCATTACTATGCGTGAAATATTTTTACCAAGTACGACAGTGCGGCAACATTAAAAATGAAAGAAACGGCAATGGATCGCTCCAGCTCACCGACGCTCGTAATACACGCAACGCATTCACACAGCAACTAGACACATCTTTTTTTTAAAGCTCGATAGCCTAACCTTAAGCAAGTACTCCATTAATCTAATATCTACATTCTTTTATTTGCTACAAGTGCTGTCCGCACAACGCGTGAACAGATGTTTCCCCTTCTTGGTACTTTTTTTGTACGATGGCACACTTTGCTTCGTAGGCATATTGCGTCATCCTGTAAAAACCTAAGTTCATCCGCTGGTCCTCTCTCCCTGCTCGGTCGTGATGGAAGTGGACGACCCCGCACGTCTGCCGGCGACGGCGGCGTCAGCGGCGGCCGCCTCCTGGAAGCGGATCGGTCAGCAGAGCGACACCGACAGCGAGGACACCCATGTCTACTCTTTCAGCAGTGAGGACACTTCCGATGACGACTTCCAGCTTGTGCAGAGCCGCAGAGCGAAGAGAAGGAACACCAGGACGTCCTCATCGTCAAGCCCGCAAACAGTGAGACAGACGCAGAAGCCGGACGCCAATGCCATCATATTTGTGCCCCTGCTTCCCACCTTCAACATGAAGTTACTTAACAGGTAATCTGTGTCGATGTCACTGGAAGCCCTGGCGCCAAATGAAATATCGGACATTCGAGTGAACACCCGAAAAAATATACTGGTGATTGATGTCCAGCATGCGGCTGCTTTGACCCCTCTACGCAGCGTAACGGGCCTCGACGGCATTCAGGTGCGCTCTTACATCCCTCTGAGATCTGACGTAGTCGCCATCCTTAATAACGATTTGCCGATTCTTATCAAGCCAGCCAATGATGAGGTCATCGTTGATGTTAAGCGGCTAGGCAGTTCATGCTGCGTGAAAATAGCAGTCAAGGGTAAATATATACCCTCGCACGTTAAAGTGGGACGCTTCTGACATGCAGTGCGGCCTTTCATTGCAAAACCTCTTCAGTGCCGCAAATGCATGAAACTAGGACACGTGAGCAGCGTCTGCGAAAATCAGGCAGCATGCCCCCGCTGCGGAGAGCCCCACGCTGCAGATAAATGTGGCGCGACTGTAATGAAGTGTTCAAACTGCGGAGGATCACATGAAGCTTCATCGAAGAAATGCCCACATATTAAGAAGGAAGAGATGGCGAGAGATCATTCATCTCATCGCGAAGCCGCCGATAAAATCAGGAAGCGATGTTCACGTCGCCGGCCCTCCTCAAGGAAGGCGCATGCCACTTCCCACAACACCACCTCATCCTCCACCGCCCAGGCCAGAAAACGTGGAAAGGACCGCGAAGAGCAAGTCCACTGAGAAGACCACATCTGCCGAATCTTGGCCGGTTCTACCGAAACGACAACGTTCATCAGCAGAATCACAGCAAACGTTCGCTGGACAACCCCCAACGTCTACTGTCAGCGATTTGTGCCACCAAGACAGGCAGGTGGCTGATATGCTGCAATCGCTAATTAATACAACGCGCATTATACTGAACAAGCTGCAAACACCAGCAGCTCGAAGCGCTCTGCAAAACTGGATGCACTAAATCCAGTGCTTGCTGGCATCGTTTAAGCATCATGGCTCGACCAATAGTCCCCTTCCGCACTGAACTGAACAGTGCATCGATCTTTCAGTGGAATGCCAGGGGTCTAAGGACCCGTATATCAGACTTTCGCCAAATGATCTTTAGAAATCGCTTCCCCATACTGGTCATTTGCGAACCAAATACGTCAACTCCACTCAGACTGTCCGGTTATGAATCTTTTCTCTCGTCCACATGTGGTGCGAGCACGAAAGTGATCATCTACATCCGCACGGACTAAACATTTCGCTAACGCGGTAGAGCCTCATGACGACAACCAATATGTCTGCCTAAATGTCCAAAGGAAGAATGTGTCATTTACACTAATTGGAGCCTACATATCCCCAGCGGGTCACTTTGACGGCGAACGACTTAAGAAAATATTACTAATGAACAATGGCCCCTGGGTTATCACAGGTGACTTCAAAGCGTATCACCAGCTATGGGGAAGCACTAAAATTGACTCCAAAGGCAGGAGTCTTGCTTCCTTTGCTGCCGACCATGATTTGTGCTGTGTGAATGACGGCAGCCCTACATTTCTGCGAGGCACGACCTATAGTAGCTGCTTGGACATAACTGTGGTGTCACGGCGCTTTGCCTCGAGCTTCCAATGGTTTACGGACATAGAAATACATGGAAGTGAGCATATTTCAACATACATAAAGATTAGAGGAGTTGAGCAACGCTCGTCTGCTGTCTTGCGTGCAGTTGATTGGTCAAAGTTTAAGAAGGATATGGATGACACATGTCGGGAAGGCCTTTCACACACTATCGAAGAAGCAATCGCAGACACATTGCAAACATCCATCTGCTCCCTTACAAGGTGAGCAAGGCGAACAGACTAGCACATGGAACTGGAGAGGCTGCGTGCGGCACGCCGACAGGCAGAGAGGAGGTATCGACGCACGAAGTCCGTCTTGGATCTGAGGGCTTCACGACGCATACAAAAGAAAGTCCAGCGTCGCATGGATAAATTGGAAGATAAGCGATGAAAAAGTTTCTGTCAGTCCCTTGATCCCAGCAAATCACTCTCGCACATATGCAGAACGGTTAGGGGTCTTCGCTCATCTCCGCATCACAGGAAGCTCTTCGCCGCTCTGGCCCTCTACCAACTCCGCTCGGAACTTCAAGTGGCTGAAGAGTACTGTGCACGGGTTGCTGGGTCCGTGGCCATCATTACTGGCGCAGCATTGAATGACATCCCTCACACACGTGTACCAGAAATGAATGTGCTATTTTCACTCGAAGAGTTCGGTGCTGCGTGGGCGACCTGCAGGCGTTCTTCGTCACCAGGACCTGATGGCATAACGTACGCTGCCCTATGCCATCTTGGACATGACGCACGTGATGAGCTGCTCAACTACTACAATGAGTCTTGGCAGAATGACGTCATTCCTAACAATGAAAATAGAGCCGCTTGATCCCCATTCTGAAACCTGGAAAGTGTCCGCTTGAGCTCTCATCATATCGTCCGATTGCGCTTTCGAGCTGCGTCGGCAAAGCAATGAAAAAAATTATTCTTGCTCGCTTGGAACGGTACCTAGACCGATTCAACATCTATCCGGACGCCATGACGGGCTTTCGTCGAGGTCGCTCGCCCATCGACAACGTCATTGACATCGTAACATGGGTCCAAGATGAAAAAAGCCTCAAGCGCCTACCTGCGGCACTTTTTCTAGATATAAAAGGAGCATACGACAACGTCGCCCATGAGGTCATACGGAACTCACTTGAGGCTGTTGGAGTTGGTGGCCGGATATATAAATGGATTCGGGACTATTTGACTGAGAGTCGTTTTTTCTTACCGACCGAAGACGGCCAAACTTCAGACTTTTACCTCTGCCGTCGTGTGCCACAGGGTGGAGTGTTGAGCCCTGTTTTGTTCAACCTCGTCCTGGTAGGACTAGCGGATTACCTACCGCAGACAGTTCATGTCTCAATATACACCGACGACATTTGCCTCTGGGCCTCTGCGGTGACTCGCCCTCAGCTAGGAGCCAGGCTTCTGTGGGCGGCAACCATGACGGCGTCTTATCTCCGAGAACGAGGTGTGTCTACTGAAAAGTGCGCATTACTTGGTTTTACGCACAAACAAATGTCATTGTATCCTGTTTCCATCAATGGTCAAGCTGTATTCTATGTTAAGACGCATCGCTTTCTGGGCGTCATCATTGACCGCAACCTCTCGCGGAGCCCTCACTGCGTCTATCTGAAGAAGAAGTTAGTCTCCATTGCTCAGGTTTTCAAATTTCTCTGCTGGAAAAACTGGGGTACACTAGGCCATTCTATGTTGCAGCTGTACACGGTTTGTTTCTCAGACTCCTACATTACAGCCTACAAGTGTTGTCAAATGCAGGCAAGACGAACTTTGGCGCCTTGGAGAGCATACAAGGTCAAGTATTACGCACGTGTTTAAGGCTGCCTCGGTGCACCTCAACAGCAGCAACAATCGCCATTGCGGGAGATCATATAATCCAGACACATGTAGCTGTCGACTCTCTCAGAGTGCACATTCGCCATCTGTCAAGGATTCCCGACCATCATTTGGCCTCCCTACCAGCCGAGAGACCTCAAGGGACCTTTTCACGAGTGATTAGCGCTCATCAAGAGTGCATTCCGGCATCTTTTACACCGGCGGCGAAGCCTTGCTCTCCCCTGTGGTGCCTGCGACAGCCTAAAGTGAATTTTGCTATTCCTGGAATTACTAAATAGTCCAATCATCCAGCGCCGGCTCTGAAGCAACTTACGCTCCGCTCACTGCACCAGACGTATAATGGCCACATTCATATATATACCTATGGTTCGACCTCACCTACCAGCTCAACTAGCGCATTCGTCGTTCCAGCAAAGAACGTTACAGATAAATTCAAATTGTCGCACACGACTACATCTACATCAGCAGAACTTGCAGCTCTCCATGCTGCTATGATGTACATCACCGAAGAGTCAACGGAGAAATGGGTCGTATTTTGTGACTCTAAGGCAGCCCCTCACAGCATCAAGTATGCATTACGTCACAGAACTTACAAGCAGATGATATCGGACATCAGGGAAGTGCACCACCTTCCTATGGAAAGAGAACACCACATTATATTTCAGTGGATCCCTGCTCACTGTGGCATCGTCGGCAACAACCTAGCTGGCAAGGCTGCCCGGTTTGCCCACGAAGATACCAAGACGCGTCCAACACCTTTGGCGAGGTCGGACGCTGCCAGAGAACTTCGCCTACTTGCACGCAAGAAGTCACAAGATCTCAGGATTTCAAGTGCCTTCAATGGCAGATTACGTAAACTGGACCCCACGCTACGGCTACAACTGCCATCTAGCCTTTCCCGCGGTGAAACAACCTTGTTGTGTCGCTTGCGGCTCGGAGGGGTGTTCACGAACGCATACTGCTACCGTATGGGAATGGCCGAGAGCCCGATGTGCGACTCCTGTGGGTGCGAGGAGACCATCGAGCACCCATTGTGTACCTTCCCTCGCTACGATGTCCAACGCCTCTCTCGGCGGGCAACTTTACGCCGACTGGACTCGAGACCGTTCACCGAGTCAAAGATACTCGGACCGTGGCCACACCCGTCAATGGCTCGAAAAGCGATTCGTGCACTAGTGCAGTACTTGAAGTGCACCGGCTTAAGAGACCGTTTATAGTGTCCTTGTGTATGGTGTCCCTCCTATACGTACTCAGTGCTTACTCTCTCCCTTTCTTCCTCTTTTTATTCCCCTTCCCCCCGCAGTGTAGGGTAGCAAACCGGATGCTGTTCTGGTTGATCTCCCTGCCTTTCCTATCCTTGCTATCTCTGTTTCTCACACACATTCGGCAACACACACGATGCGTCGTATGACAACGCATGGCATCAGAGCTAGTAGTATTGTCTATTTTACTAACCGCTAGCTAGTCGAACGCTGTACACGGTCAACAGTTATGGCTACCTAGCGATGACGCGTTCCCGTTGCTACGGTGTTGCCAAAAACTTGAAGCAGGGGTCTGTAATTTTGCTGGGGTACTCACTTATATATAAGTTCAACTGGACAGTTGTACTGCGTTTTCGCGGCATGTATGCGATCTTACACGTACCCCCTCCCTCTCCTGCCCCGAAACCTTCTTGCGACATAGTTCATGTGACATTAAGCACTTTGTCAACTTTGTCAATAAGTTTATCAGTGCTCAATATTGTTCAACTTGTCATTCTAACATCACTAGCTGAAAAAACTGATTATTATATACTGATCACCGACCATTTCAATATATTGCTTTGCGCCCCACATGCAGCTACATATAGACTCAAGAAGCTTTATGGCCCACAATAAAGTGTGCTGTGGAGGTCGCATTTTCAAGAAACAAGTACAGAGAGGGAAACAGTCTATCTCAGCAGCCTAGTTCGAAGCCCTCTTAATCTTGGAGCCGCCATCTCCACAACTCCGAAAGTTTCGCAACTTCGACAAAACCCAATAAGTGACGGGCCGATGTGAGAGTTCGACTTGTTTAGAAATCGACTCACTTGCTCAATTCCAACCTGGCCTTCTCAGTTTGTTGGTGTCTATGATAAATAATCGATCTGCTTCGCGTCGGGAAAGGATTTCTATAAACTTCGTACATTTCACGAAATTGAAGGAGGGATTCAATAACAGTAGTGCAGTTGTCCATGGCAATAAATTGCGCTTCAGTTTCTCTTATTACGAAATCGAAAAAATAGGACATCGATATTTGGTTTAGAATGCGTCATACTTAGTGTAACCTGAAACCGCAGATGAGGTTCATCGGAGCATGCCAGCTGATACCACACTCCTTACGTGCAGCTGGTGAGTAGGGCATAGCCATCGAAGCAATTAGTCTTTATATTCACAAATTACAGCTCCATTAAAATATAGATGTCTTTCACTTAAATAGGGTATACTTAAAACTTATTCATAGTTCTACAAACCCAGGAAAGCGCGCAAATACCTGCTCATAATATGGATCTGATTAAGAGAGCTCGTAACATGAGATGACGAAGTTGGAGAGCTGAACACTAACTCCTGCGTAGCAATTTGGCGTGAAAGGGCTGTGGACACCGCGAAATAATACTTGTGGAGAGTAAGGTACGTGAACAGAAGCATAATTGTATTTCTTTTCTGTCTTTTATTCCTCGAGAAACTGCTTTATTATACGGTGACATCCAGCATATACAATCTCATTCTGAGGGACAGCGGTCTCTGCGTATGGAAGCTATTTAGCATTGCTCTCTAACGCAGAGTGTAAAGGTCTAAAGGATAGCAGAAAAGAATTAGAAAAAAATAAGAAGCAGAAAGCGTGTGAACGTAGAATAAATGTACATGGTCGCAAGGTGCTGGTAGTTTTCTTGCAGTTAATGAAGTGTCATGAACCATTTGCATAAACTCTGCTTGTTTTAGTTTGAGGTGGTTAAAATGAACTTACAATCTCTAGCACAACTAGCTCCACTCTGGAAGATTGTTTAATGGAACTGAGGGAAGGAAGCTTTGTATCATTACTTGCTATTGGGCTAGTAACAGACATATACGCAACGAATTGCATGTAATTAGCTACGTGTAATCAATTATGTTTTTGGTAATGTTGCAATTTAACCGTTGCTTTGTTTACTCAGTAAATTTCACTGTAGTTGCATTTTTCAGTAACTAAATACAGGTAACCAGTTACAGTTTCGATGAAACAAGCTCTGACACGTGACGCAGGTGTGAGCACTTAAATTTGGCGAGAACAACAGAATGCATAGGGATGAAAACATGCATGCATTACCTCCTTCTCATAAGCAGCCTCCCAGCCAACCGGACGCTTAATGTGGTTAACCTCTCTGCCTTTCACCTCTTGTTTTCCTTCCTTCCTTCCTACTGCTACGCCTTGATCACCTAAACATGGTAGGCTTGCAGATTTGCATACTTCTCTTGAAAGTTCTACCTCTGAGCTTTTCTCTTATAGCAAATGTCTCTCCTCTCCTGGAAGCACTTTTAGGCGGCCTTCATTGGTGCTAAGAGCTGCTGCTCTTTTCTTTGCTTAGTGCACTGTATGACTTCTCTGATATAGACAAAAGCTTTTGGCCGTTAAACTATATACACCACAGTATACGCTTATTTTTCTGATTATACCACAGTATTTCTAGGGTGAGCACGAGGACGTGGGATCGAGTTCCGGCCACGGCGGCCGCATTTCGATGGGGGCGAAATGTGAAAACACCCGTGGCACTTAGATTTAGGTGCACGTTAAAGAACCCCAAGTGGTCCAAATTTCCGGAGTTTCCCGGCACGGCGTGCCTGATAATCATATCGTAGATTTGGCATTTAAAACCCCATAATTTGTTTTTTCTTTATTTCTACAGCTGAATAATATGTAGCATCATACGAAATTACATTACAGAACTGGGCACCCTTTTAAGCGAAGGGAACGTTTGCTGCGGTCTGTTATACCTAGTCGTTTAAGTCTAAATGGCTAACAAGTGAAGGGCCCTGAGATGTTGTCCACCAGATGTGGACTGATAAATTGAAATGGCACTGCTGTGACCCGATAGCAATTACCACTTCAAACGTGTATGATGACCAAGCACCACTTTTCTACCTTTAGTTGGTCCTGTCAGAGGCGCGTTCTCTTCGCATACAGCAACATTGAAGCGATGTGCTTCGTAGAAAACCTAGACCCGAACATCGTGGCAATGCGTCGCCACAATCCTTTGGCCAAGGTGTTCGTGCGTTGCTGCGGTACTTCGCTCCAGCGCACTAATTGAATGAGTTTTCAGTGCCTCTTCAGATGTCCTTACAAGGAAATAGGAGAATATTACAAAATAAAATATTGAAAATAAATCCTTTGTGAAGATAAACAACGTCTGAAGGGCTGCAAAGGACGTTTATAAAGAGCGAAGCCAGCTCATTCATTTTACTGCATTTGGGCTGTGGTAATGAAGGTAACGAGGAAAGTAACGGTAAAGTAGTCGATTACCTTTTAGCAATTGCTAAGTTATTATCGTAAGCAAGTACTTAGTAACCATAATCAATCACATCTTTGAAAGGAGTAATTGTAATAGTAATCGGTTACTTTTTTATGTAATGTGTGCAAGTCTTGCTAGTTCGTACGTGATACGTGATAGCTATTGTGGTGTAATATGAAGTGAAACAATAATAATTAAGAAGTGGACAGCAAAGACGCTCTTCCCTGTACTGTTTTTTCTTCATATTCTTAAGCGTCCTATTGCACCATAAAAAAAGTTCGCAAGGTTATATTAATAGTTAAGGATGGCTTTGGGGGCTTGTCGCTGTCTTGAGGGCAGGGAGATCTTCGAAGGAAGGGGGCGTCACATTGCCTGCGGACGAATGAAGATCTGGTTGCTGTGCAGCCGGCACGGCGGGTAGAAAGACGCGCGCGATGTTCTGCACCTAGCATAAATAATAGATATAAATAATAAAAAAATAATAATAAATAATTGATAATAAAAAAATAACGAAAGTGACATAGTTCAGTTCTTTCTCATAATAAGTGATATGACCTCAAGTATGGTGTTGCACTGCGTGGCTTCTGATGCTGATATCCTAAAAAAATCAATATCTATGTGATGGCACTGAAAGGCAGACATGCAATCGCGGACACAACTAAAATGTGTAGCATTTACGAGTTGGCTCTGCCTTTCCTTGAGCATGCACAGATGAGCCTTGTGTCTTTCTACATTTTTGCAACCTTCCTTAGTGCAACTTTGCAGTTGCTAGTCGGCGTTTGTGCGGTCTTTTCGTTCCTACTTGTACTCGTGTTTGTGCGCCTTCCTTTCAGTGACATGAATATCTACCGACTTTCTCGATGTTATATCATTCGATGCTGGAAATCTATATGGCTATAGCAGTTGCTTTTATCTGCTTCATTTTGACGTGTATGTCGAAATGAAAGCTGCAGAGCGAGCATGCGTTTTTCGAAGCATGGTAACTTCTCGGTAAACTT
This sequence comes from Dermacentor variabilis, assembly GCF_050947875.1. Classification (NCBI taxonomy): domain Eukaryota; kingdom Metazoa; phylum Arthropoda; class Arachnida; order Ixodida; family Ixodidae; genus Dermacentor; species Dermacentor variabilis. The sequence goes on along the minus strand of NC_134572.1, from coordinate 37,619,637 downwards.
GTAACTTCGGGGCATGTCTAACTATCGCCTCAAGTGGAAGCAAAGTGCTTGAAGACGTACTTACCCATTCTGCGTACCTGCCCTGAAAGACACAGGAGTCACGTCGCGCTTAATACGTTCTGCAGCAACAGCCACGTTTAGAGCATGGCTAAGTAGTTTCTTTCAAAGAGATCACCCAAGCGTGGTGCAGGGGTAGCCGAATAGGAAACGCATTTGGCACGATAACGGCACACCGAGAGACACAGCGCGGTTGTTCTTTTGAGTGGGTGCCTTTCAAACGAGTTTTTGATTTTTTTCCCTCAATTGCCTGTGTGTTTTGCCATTCCGAATGCTCGCCTCGACGGAGCCTAATTACTGAGTAAGGCGCAACGGCTGAAACCCCGGAATGCTTTGAAGTGGCGTAACAAGTTCAAGTGTTAATTAAAAACGCTAATTCCGTTTGCAATGAGAGGAAGATGTCTCTAATCCCGCTCTGTCTCTTTTCGTCGCCGTGTATTTTGGTGTGCCTTTGTCTTTCTTAATATGGTCCTCCCGCTCTCCCGTCGAGCGATCGGTTCACGCATTCCTAAGATTCCGTAATGGTGCTTTGATGTTTCAGCTTCCTGCTCATTAGCAGCTGTCGCTTCGTTTTGCGATTAGGATCTGCCAGTGTCTGCTGCTACCGTATCAAGTCTCCGGAGCATTTGTCTGTTGCAATCGCTCTGAAAGGTATGACTGTGCGTTGCTTTGTCGCACATGAACTGTCTCTCTCTTTTTCGGGCATTCTTAGAGAATGTTTTCCCCTATAGACATTCGCCAAATCACTCCTCTCCGGCTATGGCTCCTTTAAGTACTGATCTCGCCTTTTTAAATGCTTGAGTGCAAATATGAAGTGTTACTCGAATAATTGAAGCCACGAATAATTCATCTTGGTAAACAACACAAAAACGTCGACACATCCTAGCTTTTTTTATATGCCGATAATAAGTCATACTTGCTCGTTCTTTCCTCTTTCCTCCCCGATGTTCAATTTCTGTGTTTCAGTCGCCTTCTTTCTGAAGAGCATGCACGCGTCGTGCCCCTTATGCTTTCTAAACAAATAATAATAATAATAATATTAATAATAATAATAATAATAATAATCTTTTACAAATACACAATTTGTACAGATACCTTTGCTAGGTCTGCCGACGCCTTCCATGGGCTTGTATGACGGAAACCTGGCAGTAAGGGCAACGCCTTTTGTAACGTTATTATAGACAAACTAAATGTATTGAAACTAAATCCTCTGCAATTAAAGAAACTGCAAATACGGTGCCTCCTACCTGTGTAACCTAAAGCGTGCATTATCACTTTTTTTTTTATCTTGATAGGTGCATAACTCCTACGGTAAAGTACACGTGTTACATTACATAGCCGCGCATAAATTCGAGGCATTTCAATATTCCAAGGGAAGTGTGTCTCAAGATAAATTCAAAGGTACTTTACATTGTCCGCATGTTGTACTGGGAGACAAACACAGTCTAAACAATTAGAACCGCGAAGGAAGATAGGTTGACTTGCTACAAGAGCCTTTAACGGATTTCTGAAACAAACTAAGCGTGTTTTCGGAGCACTGACTTTTATACGGCTTTTTCGAAACCAGTTCATCACATTCTTTGTGTCGCTTCGGAGTAAAGCGACAGCTGCTTCATACTTCATGTGCTTAGAAACAAGCAGCGTATCGTCAGCATATTGTAACACAGCACATGAAGAAATTATCTGTCCCAAGTCACAGACTTACAAATCAAAAGGAAGTGAAAACAAAACTGTATCCTATTGAACCCCTGCCCTAAGAACTCTTTAGGTCACCAATACGTACAATCTGAGACGGATTTGAAAGGTAGTTTTGAACAAATGTTTGGAAATGTCCCTGAAACCGGCAATTTTACAGTTTAGCACATAGCATGCTGTGGCTTACCGAATCGAACGCCTTAGATACATCTAACGAAAGCCCGCAGGCTACTTAGTTAAGTTCAGATGTTTCATATAGAAGATCCGACAGTTCTTCAAGAAGCACATGCGTGCTTCTATCAGACATGAAGCCATACTGGGAAGGTGATGGGATGTTATATTTTAGAACGAACCCCCCCTCAATCATTTCAGGCACGTGTCTTTCTAACAGTTGCACTAAGAAAGGAAGAGCGGAGATGGTGCGATTGTTCTCTGGCTTCCATGCATCTTCACCTCCAAATATCGATATCGCCCGCACTCTCTTTAGTTTATATGGTATACCGCCAGTACCAAGGATTCCATTAAAGATCTAAAGGAGCGGATCGTCCAGAACACTGACGTTCCGACGTATGTTTTCCACTGACATGCCATCCAGACCGACAGCACGGCTTTTTCTGGATCGATGCAGCAACCCATATAGGTCTGTTTTAGTTATTGTTGGAAGAAATGCCGAATCTGTTACTAAACTAAGACCACTGTTAAAGCCAACAGGATCAGTGGGTCGACCATTATCAGCGCAACTCGAAGAAAAAAATCATTAAATCATTAGAACTGTCCGCCTCTCTCTGATTGACAGCCCCGAAACCTTTCGTTATCGGGTCCAAATACGTACCTGGACATAAGCCTCTAATCTCATTTACCAGGGACTAGTGGGTTCATAACGCGAGGAAAAAAATTATTACGATAGTGGTTCCACTTAGAGCAGCGCATCAGTGCTGTAACTTTGTTCCGGGCTTCTAAATAGAGGCCTTTTAGTGTTTCGTCACCAGGCCGCTGACGACACCGTTTCCAGGAGTTTCCGTTTTTCTCAGTACCTTTTATTATCCGATTGCTTAGCCTGTATAAATGTGGACGTCGCTTTCGGACCAACACTGTTTTTTTTTGCATGACTTCTTTAAATCGAAGATCGCCGCTATAAAGTTACTGTATGCACTGTTCGGACAGCTATTGGCCAACGTTGCGTTCCAGTCATACTAGGAAACTAAGCAGTCAAATTTAATTCAGTCAGTTATGTTAATGTATTGGAATTCGGTACTTCTGGGGGGATGGGAACCTGGGAATGAAAGCTGGCATCCTATAAAATAGTGGTCTGCCAGATTTTTTGTCACTGGAACGGAATTGATATTCGAGAAATCTGTTGAACGAACCATTACATGATCAATACAGGAAGTCACAAGGCGATTCAAAAGAAGCTCCTCTCGTATAGCTTCGTTGACAACGGAATCAGTGCTATAGTGAGCTAAGGTGGCCAAGTAATTGGTAACCGCAACCTTCTTCGGGCTTAAAAAAATCTATGTCGGTATTTCTAATGAGACAAACGCTCGAATTAGTAGGTAAAAAATTAGATTTTGTTTTATTTCGTTCAAAAATATTTGCACATGATCCGAGCGGCAACGATATATCGCAGCTAACAATAAAACCATATTGAAATTTTCCAAGTGAAAGGCGAGGCTTTCTGCCCCCGTAAAGAAAAACGTCGTAATTTTAGTTACCAATTTAGACTTGATGAATACTGCTAGTCTACCACGTCTCCTGGTTGTTCTCGTTAAAAAGCGTTCTTGGTAATTCGCTAGGCGAAATCGCGGTAACAAATCATTTGAAACATTTATCTCCGACAGTATAAATGCAACCAATGAGCCCAAAACGTCACCAATATCGACAAGGAAGTGATCCCAGTGTTTTCTTACGTTATTATGTTTATGTGAACGTCTGAAAAAGGTTTATCACAGTTTTAGAAGATACATCCCAATGAATCGAAGGCTAGGCGAGAAATATAGTTTATCGCCATAAATTTTAAACCTACTTATCGATGTCAGTGACTGAGACAATCCAGATGACAGGGCCTCCGTCTTCCTTTCGCGCGAATTTGCCAAGCGGCTGTAGCCTAAACAGATGTTTATAGTGCTGCAAGTGCTACTGTGCTGTGCGCTGGCAGTATGTGGCGACAGTGACCGACTGTGATTGTATGTCTACGCTCCTTTCTTTCTTTATCTCTATTTTGTTATCACTTTACTCCCCCTCCCCTCTCTCCCCAGCGTAGGGTAGCAAACCGGATCTTCCCCTCAGGTTAACCTCCCTGCCTTTCCCCTTCCCTATGTCTCTCTCTCTTGGTCTCTTGCATTCCTTACCCAGACGCACCTATAGCTGTTTGCTTGGCCTTTAGATCGAGTTTTCCAAAAAAGTTCCTTCATAGCCTGGGTCACGTTTTTATTAATATACATAGCAGATGTGTATTTTTTTTCTGTGCCAAGTTGCAAAGCTTGCGACAAGCCGTCAGCCAAGTGTCCTGCAAAAATGGGGATGAAAATCGAAGGAGCACGATTGGCGTTTTTTTTTCTTTTCTGGCAGGCAGACGGTGAACCATAAGTAAGTCACGGGGTTCAACATCTATTATTGCCACCTTCGGAACGAGATCCGCAATAGCAGTTTGCAAGTTTTTTCCCGGCGAAAACGGAAGCCCGTGTAGCTCCAGGTCCCGCAGTCTGTCATACTGCTGACAGCCATTAATATCTGCCCGCAACTGAACAATTTCATTGGAATGTGTATTCACAATGGTCGTCAGAGACACCACTGGAGTTTCTAGGCTGTTCAAGGCTGAGTCTGAATCGCTTGTCTGTATGAAAACAGTGTCACAAGCTGATGACAGAAACTGTACAGAGTTCTGCAACTCAACTACTGTCTCGATAACCAATAACATTTCATCTATTTTTGGTTTAAAAGCTAAGAGCGCGTCGAGCTTTTCTCGAAAAGGCAGAAAATCGACTATCGTGAACGTTATTCCCCTTAGTTCTTCTCTGAGAATCTTTAATTCTTTTCCGAAACAGCTACGATCACCAGTTACTGCAGTGCCTTCAGGATTATGCGAACCCGCCGCGGTTGCTCAGTGGCTATGGTGTTGGGCTGCTGAGCACGAGGTCGCGGAATCGGATCCCGCCCACGGCAGCCGCATTCCGATGGGGGCGAAATGCGAAAACACCCGTGTACTTAGATTTAGGTGCACGTTAAAGAACCCCAGATGGTCAAAATTTCCGGAGTCATCCACTACGGCGTGCCTCATAATCAAAAAGTGGTTTTGGCCCGTAGAACCACATAATTTAATTTTTTTTTAGGATTATGCCCTTTCGGTAAGCTGTTATCACTCGCAGGTGTTGTGCACTGCTTACAATTCCAGGCCGCCCTTTCTGCCACGCCCGTCGGCGCAAATGAGTTTTCCGCCACACACGAACAGTTTCTGCCAAGGTGATAGCCTTGCTATACAAACACGTAGTTTGATATACAAACACGTCAGGAACCTGCCATCACCTGGACGCTTCTCTGAATACGATTGACATTTAGTTCGGTAAGGCATGGTCATGAAAATATAGACAGCTGAATATTTTGTCTGCTCAAAACTTATGGATTGCATAGGCTTCAACATAGCAAAATGCTAACAAAGTGCCCCAAACCCACGATCTGATTATTAGGCACGATGTAGTGGGCGACTACCGAAATTTGGGCCACCTGGAGTTCTTTATCATCATCATCAGCCTGGCTACGCCCACCTTCTACAACTACCCTGGTCTTGGTTATTTAACGTGCACTTAAATCTAATTACACGTGTGTTTTCGGATTTTGCCCCCATCGAAATGCGGCCGCCATGCCCGGATTTCGATCCCGCTACCTCGTGCTCAGCAGCCCAACACCTAGCCACTAAGCAACCGCGGCGGGTTTGAATATTACAATTATGCTTTGTTATATAAACTGTGTTCCGTCTCGCGCACTTCGTAAAGAATGCTCCTTTGTTTAATTTTACTACAGTCTAGTATGTTCATGCTTTAGATATTGTATACCATTAAGAACATCTACGCGTAAAATTTATGCAAACTGACGTCTTTCACGTACTTGAGTGTTTTTATGCCTCATTTTCTTTTCAAGCAGCTTTCATGCGTGTTCCAAGAAATAAGTTCTTAGACGATTATTCTTGATAGTGTTCGATGTGGCGAATTTAAGGTGAAATACATAAGCGAGCTCGTGTCAGCTATAGTTGCTCAGTGGCTGCGGTCTTCTGCGGCTAAACACGAGATCGCCGATTCGATGCCTAGCCGCTGCAGCCACATTTTCATGAGAGTGACATGCACTAACGCTCTTTCAATCCAATTATGGTGCGCATTAAAGAACCTCAGGTGGTGAACATTATTCGAGTGCCCTCCACTAAGGTGTACCTCATAATTCAAAGCAGTTCCGGGACAGCAAACTTCAATATTCAAGTTAAACGAGCTTGTGTTGCTTCTTTTTTAGTATTTAGATGTGTATTTCCTGACAGAAAGTTTCAATACGTAGATACGTTAATGGCTACACAGATGTGTTCAGCTTTTAATATACGTTGAAATCAAGCCTCACCTTGGTAAGCATTGAGAAAACACTCGCGTTCTTTCTTTCTTTCTTTTCTTCTTTTAATCTTTCCGTCCCCTTTTCCCTTTCCTCAGTGTAGGGTAGCCAACCGGGCTCAGTCCTGGTTAACCTCCCTATCTTTCCTTTATCATTTGCTCGCTCTCTCTCTCTCTCTCTCTCTCTCTCTCTCTCTCTCTCTCTCGCGTTGCATTTTGCGGCGATTGCCGGCGGCTGTAGATCGAAAGAAAAACGGCGGTATGCTAGGAACAAAAACGTTTTGTCTTCCGCGTGGCATATCTGTAAAAGAAAACTGAAATCGTGCTTAGGGCTTATCCAAGTTTTGTATCGTATTCCTTGGCGAGCCCCGTTTCCTGAAAGAATCAATGAAATGTTGTCCCCTTCTATACATTAAATGGCGCCAGCAAGGTCACTGTGTTTCTCTCGTGAAGTCGTGTAATGTTTACTTTCTGTCGAATAGCTGCGCCACGGCCTAGAGTTATTGCAGCATGACGTTCGCCGGGTGCAAGTGACATGCATTCTAGCCAGCCATTTCCTGTAAGAAAATAGGCCCCTTGAGTATCACTATAAGGCTTAATTTATCAAACAAAAAGAATGTTTGTGAAAGCCCGTCTAGTTATTATCGCCACAATTAGCAACAACCACATGGCTATATCCATACACGTGATAAAACCATGCCAGGAGACATAAACGCGCACGAAACAGCAAAGCTCGCGTCCCAAAGGCACGCTAAAGATGGTATAACAATAAAAAAGAACGTTCGCTAGGAGAAGCTGTTAGGCGTAATCAGTTTAGCTTCGTAAGATGGCACCCGCTTGGATATTCCGGCACACCAAAGTGCACCTGCACGTTAACAGCCCATGTGGGAAGTTCTCTTACGTAAATACTACAGAAATATAAAGCTCTGCTCAGTAGCGTGCCACAACACTGCAACCGCCCGGAGAGGAAAGGCTGTGGAGGCGGGTATGACGCAGCAGAAAGGAAAACAGTTAGGACAAAGAGTGAACGAAAGCCGGCTCGCTTCATCACCGCGCCCGCCATGTGTGCGCGGTAGCAGCTGCAAGCAAGCCAGCGCTTCGCCTTTTCGGTGCACCACCAACCCGTCCGCCACCGCAGCAGGGAAATCCCAGGTGGTGGCGAAGATGAACGACGTTCCGCGGGGGTGGTGGCGCTGCTTGTGTTTCTTTTGCGGCCGCAAACACGGGCAAAGAAAAGGAGCTATTGGCGCTGCAGTGGCCTTGTGTAAACAGGGAAGGCAGGCTTCGTCGCCCAGTGTTTGCACGTACGTTAGATGTACGTTTGCATGTAGTGGTTGGAAATGTGCTGCCCGCTAGGAACGGCGCCCCAGAAATCATACCAGCATTTCTCTAAGGTATATTTTGCTTCCCGACGGACGGAGAAAAGACGGAACCGAGCTTGTTAGAGCTGTAAGCTTGTAGCACTTCAGTGCATACTTTTACGACTAAGTGGTAAAACTTGTACGCCTGTATGTTAACATTTTTGCCCAGCGTACTGTTGAAATCGAATTTGTGTGCCAGACCCATGTCAGAACCTTATTAACTTAATTAGCTTTGTCAAATTAAACGGTGATTAAGCTGCTATATATATTGTGAGCACAATATATGCCTGACTTCCAGCTTCATTATCTCTACATATCATCCATTGTACATCTTCTTCATCTGTATATATCATCACCAGCAATACAGCTTGATCCTTGTAGTAGTAGCACGAGCTCGGCTCCTTACAATATATTTACCACAGTTCAACGCCCTTGCGTCTTGAATTACTTGTGTGGGCTGTCTTTGATGAGATTATCAGGCTTAGCCTACTTTTCCCACTTTGAGATTTGTATCGGGTTTCTGGCCTCTTTACTCCGGCGGCCTTTCTCATAAAAAGGAAGGAGAACATCGTTGCTAATTGCTATCGAATCTGGCTCACCGAGCCCAGTAGCCCGCTCCGTATCCCAGCAGGCATTGTATCGTCTCGGCCACGATTATAGGCTGGACAACGAGAGAATAATGAAACCAGTCAAGCCACGCAAAAGGAGGGGCGTTTCGCACACACGCTGCCAGATGGCACAGCGTGTCGAGTGGGAAGCGTGAGAGCGGAGCCCGCACGCAGTACACGGTTCATACAACATGACGCGCTTTGGAACTTAGCACTTTCAACTCTCTCTTTATTTCCATCAAGTAGATGGAAATAAAGTTATTCTATTCTATTCTATTCTGTTGAAATTAAAAATCTGATAATGCGATAAGAAAATCACGCGATAGCTTCACGATTACGTAAAAAATAATGAGTTATTCTCAATATTGAATGTCCAGCGAATATACTGCATCACCATTTGAATGCTAACCGCAATAACGACGATAAATATCCCCAAGGAATGGCTTCTGTCTGAATTTTTAAGTCGTCAAACGTACGCATTTGGTAAGCGCTTAGCTTTTATAGGAAATTCCAAGCTGTTTTCAGTGCACTTCTCGTAGTGTCGCACCTTTGCTTTGGAAATGTCGTAGACATCAGAGCCTAAATTGCGTCATAGTACCTACCCAGACACCATTAATCAACGGGCATCACGACCTTCCCGACCACGTCACAACACGCAGACGTCGGTTGAAAAATAGTAGCGTGGCCATATTTATTTGTGCAGTGTCGACCAGCTCTGTCATTCCTTGAGGTAAGATATATATATAAAACCACCTCCGTCGTGCAGATTACTGTTTATGGAGGAGGTAGCTCAACTGAGAGAAAACGGACTACCTCCCGGATTGCAAAGTTCTGTGGTAGTTGATATTTATTTATATTTTAGTTTAAACCCTCGAGTGATAAAACAGTTGCGGGATAACTAGAGGCGTAGCTGAGGTGGATGGTGTCACGGACCTATCGATAAATACATGTGCAGTAACGTCGTACATTGCTTAAATATGAAACAAGGAGAGTTGCGGAAATATCCGAAAAATTAAACATGTTTAAGAGAAATTCAGCCGTTTTCATTCGTTGCTATTTAACGGGTAACCGCTGCACTAGCGTAACTGTGGCAATGGTAAAATGCCAGTCAGTGTATACGTAAATTCCGCCAGCGTAGGAACTACACAAGAGGCTTCAAACTACTTACTTCTACACGAATGCGGGAGGGTAACATGGTGAGACGTACTTTGATTTGTTTCAGACGCGTAAAGCCTACGGAGATTGTCCTGAAAGTGCAAACCAGGATGAAGGACACGCGCAGTTAGCATCGGCAATGCTAGAGCAAGACGCCCGAGATCTTTGTTCTGGTAAGCATTGATATATTTATCTTACGGCATAGTAAATGTCGGCCCCTTTCGCTGGCGGCTTCTAGGCATTTGATTGTCAAATGAATAGGCAGAAAGGGTAAGAGGAAATGAGGAATGCTGCAGGGTGTGACTTCACATCTGAAATGTCAGAAATATAACTCCTAAGTGTGTCGGTTGCTAAGCAAGCAGTGTTGGGATAATTCCTAGGAATGATAATTGGTCCAGCTGTAGAGTCACTTCATAGAACACCTGCTATTTTCCAATTCGTAATATTATTAATTTTTCATGTATTGCTGGCTATATTTTTCACTGTGAAGGCTGTAATGCCATGTTAGCTGGCCTCAATCTTACTTAATACAGGTGGAGCGCAGCTGCCTAGAAATCGATGCAATAATCAGGACTCCGATTTATGATGCGCACGTTGTGCTTAGTTCCATAATACGTAAGTTCATATTCAATGAATACAGGTGTAATTTCCTTCAGATATCTGATAGTATTCGATATGATAAAGCATTATGAAAAATATTCATATTACTTTAATGTATTCAAACTGCATATAAAGTTCATTTGCTATAACGCAGAAATGTAGGTCCAACATGAAAGAGTACGCACAAAAAAACAGTTTTTCATTTAGGCCACACATATTGAGTATAGAAATACTATAATAAAATTAGTGCTGTTCCAATAGTAAAATTTTTGTATTGGATTCAGTATAAATCTTTGAGATAAACGAAAATAAAGTATTGATAAGAATAGTCAGTATATGCAGTTTCTGAGCAAAGTGAATTACAGATGCCGTGGAGTGTGTTTGGCAATACTATAATACATATATAGCTTATTGGATACATGTTGTGCTGTTAACAGCTCAGTTTCAAATCAAGTGAAAAGCTTGTAAATGAAGGCAGGAAAAAAATGGCGGATTTATTTGGTGCACCATGACAAAGACCGTTGGTTAAAAAAGAAACAGCGTGTCGCCAGATGGCGCGGAGTACAGCGTAGTGCTCATTCAACGAGCTAAGTGCAATGCGGTAGTAACACACATCATTGTCATGAAATCCAAACATGGTAGTAATAGCCAAATAATAAACTGCCTTGCCTAAAGATAGTTAGTAAATTAAGAGTTTGCCAAAGGCAAGACGGGCTAATTTCGTGACAAGAAATTGTTGTGCAGATGTGATCTCCCAGTGTTAGCTCATGCGCTCCTTCGTCTGTGAGACAACCGTGGAACTTCTGCTGCGGTATCACTCGGAAGACGAGCCACAAGCATCAGCCTTTCCCGCTGTGGACTGCAACAGATATTGTTGTCCTTTATATGATTCCAAGGGAACGAATATTTGACAATTTTGAATGTTCAGCCTCTAATCGAATGCAAACCGAATATCGAAGACTGTTTGAGTAGTATACGAGATTTCAAATATGTGCGAACCACTCAACCACCGTTTCAAGCCATGGAAACGACATTGCACTATTCCGCTTGCACAGAAATTGGTTTCAGTGCGGGCTTTCAATTTAAGTGCGAAAATCTGTGCCAAATTCCATTCTTCATTGGATAAGTAGGTACGCTGTTACTATAGAATAAAGAGATCTCTCCAGTGCTGTGATCTTAAGGGTGGGGATCCAATTTTTAATCTAGACACAGAAAGTGTCTCCAAGGGGCTTCTGTGTGTAGATTTTAGGTTCGTAAGTAAAAATGTGGGAGTCTTGCAACAAAAGCGAGAGGAACTCTGCAAAAAGTATCTCGTATTGCATTCAGCCGACAGAGCACTCGTTGTGTAGACGTGTTCAGCTTGGTATTTTATGTATAACAACATAACAGCAACCATAAAAGTGACGAATAACAAAAGTAAGTTTATAGCTTCGCATCTGTAGTGCGGTAAGATATACTTACTTAAACTGAATATCCGCCTAAGCGGAAAGCTATCTCAAATCTAGGTAGTTTTGTGTTGATGCAGAGAGACAGCCGAAACTTATTCCGAATCGAATTTGGCTTATTTTTATACTATCAAAGTTAAATGAATAAAAAATAATGGGAGTAGCAAGCCAATAAATCTATATTCAACATTCAAGAAAGCATTATGGCTTTATCCTTTTTGTCTATATTTGCTTTGTTTTGCACCTATTGCATGTACTTTCTGCCCCTTCCGGTGGCAGTTGCCAGCCTGCTCCTCGCTATCCGTTTCCTGTTACCTGTGTATATGCGTATATGTGTTCAAAACAAATAATAATAATAATAATAATACTTTCTGAGGGTGCAAATTTAGCACTTGTGGTAGTTGCAGTAATGCTCCCTTAAAATTATCCCACTGGCAACATATGGGCGCGTGAGTGTATTTGCGTCATGAAGTATAAATTCAACGTCTATTGAGCAAGTTTTTCCACATGTTCTACAAGCTTGTGTGAAGGGCCTAGATTTAGAGATACTAGCTTACATTTACCAAGCCTAGGGAACTAATATAAAATCAACGCTTTACCGGCGTTCCTTCTTTATTGACACTAATGCATTGTCATTTAGGGCTTCTGTAGTCTGCAATCATTTTTGAAACGAATTGATATATGTTTATTTTTATTTCATGTCGAGTGCTTTGTCCTTATATGGTGCCGTGGATTTAGGTTCTTTCTCTTATTTTTTTTGTTTGTTTGTTCATAACCAATTCTGCTAGCCATGTATGCACACCATCAAAACCTGAAGTTTGGATAATAAAAATATGCAGATCTAATGCAAATGTTGGAATTTATGTTTTTTATTGAAATGAATATTAGGAGAGGTTGGCGCCTTTATGGCGGCGCCGGCTACACCTTGTCACTTAGCAAAGGAAACAAATTTGCGTAACAAAGGGAGAATAATTACACAAAATATGGCACTCAGTACTACACCAGTTGAATAAAAACTATACAGTCTAACAGTACATGCATTGCAAAGTTTTGTGCATGAGTTCAATACACATTTGCATATATAGACAGATATTTTGAATAGCCAAACACACAACACATCTAATTACACTGCAAGCGTAGATCACAATTGCGCATAGCGTAAAAATCACGATCACAGCATAAACCAGTTTTCAGCCCACGACAAGACTTATATCACTCATTTAGCTGATTAGGATCCACTAAAACTTAATATTCCTACAAAATGTTGGTGTACTCGAAAAACATCTTCAAAGCAAGAAGGGCTCTTTTTTTAAGACGTGCAGTTGGCCATGGACCAGTTATCTTTTTTAGCGTGCATGGTATTCTGTCTAAAACCAACAAATTTGCTTGCAATGCCCTTCGTTGTGAATCGTATTTAGTGCACTCTAGGAGGAGATAATGCAAACCATCGTCTGGATGGACTCAAGAATAATGCGGACTACAGGCACGTTTTATCCTGTAGAAGAAGTGTCTCGTAAATGTAGTTCGAAGCCGCAGGTGGTGCACCAGTGTTTCAAGTTTTCTGTTTTCTCTTTGATTTTCCGGAATTGATAGGTTTATTTATGGGTCTATAAAGTATAACTTCGAATTCTCAGATTGATAATCAAACCAGGCAGTTTCGCTGAGACGACAGGAAATCTGTCTCAGGGGCAGACAGACTTCACTACGCAAAAGGGGAAGATTGGTTGTCTCTGCATTATTTTGCGCCCGATGTGCAGCAGCATCCGCTGCAGCATTATAGGGAATATTGCAGTGCCCAGGTATCCACTGGAGTGCAATTACGTGGTTCATTGCGCTTGCTTTTGTGTGTTCTTTGAGCATCTCATACAATAGCCAAGCGTCCAAAGAATTTGTCTTATTACTTTGTAGTAATGTGAGAGCGGCTTGCGAATCGCTAAAGGTAACCCGTTTTTGCAAATGCTTTTATGACGTTATGAAACGCAAAGCACACAGAATTGCAAACAGTTCTGCCATGGTGGAAGTTGTACTCTCGGGATAATTTAAATGTTTGCTCGTCTAGCGCTAAATGTGGAATGACGAATGCTGAAGTCGAGGAATTTTTATGACACGAACCGTGTGTATACACATGGATGTACAGGGGATATAACGAGCAAATCTATAAAAGTGCCAATTACGGCGCGGCTACGATGAAGATGTTTCTCTTAGACATAATCCCGTCCACTCAGAATTCTATTTTAGGATTTGTTAACATTCAGGGAGGGTAACTAACTTCCACTTTGCATAATTAAAATATTTGTTATAATAGTTTATTTTCTTGAACAACATAATTAATTTTGCTTTTATTTCGTTCGCTAAGCGCGAGGTTTAATGGATGCTTCTCGTGTTGGGTTAAGATGCGATAAATATGTCGGCATGATTCAACCGTTCGTATGACGAGAAATGGTGGGTGACGAGCTTCAGCAATTACTAGAGAACTCGAGGTAGCCTGCGCAACCCCCAAAACATACTCGCAGCCCTCTTGCTTGTAAACGATGAAGACGTTCCCCAGAAGTTTGCGATAAACCAAGGAAAATAGGTGCCAAATAAGCATTTTTTTTTGTTTTATGAGTGCGTTATGAACTTGTAATAATGAAGAGACTGATCCTGCCCACGTTGTGCCAGGGAGTGGCCGAAGTACGCTTATTACAGCATTGGTGTACTTTTCAATTGCGCAGATGCGTGATGCCCATGTCAGCTGGCGGTCAAAGATAACTCCAAAAAATTTATGCTCTTTCACGAATATCATTGTTTGCCCATAAGCATAAGGTGGAAGTTATTCAGCTGTCGTCTAGTGAATGAAGTAAGGCTGTCTTTGAGTATGAAAGACTCATTCCTCTTTCTTTTGAAAAGGTGTCGATACTCTAAAGACCCTCTTGCAGCGTTGTTTGAATGTCTTTTATAAGAAATCTAGAGGCCCATATGCCGATGTCATCTGCGTACAGAGAATACTGTGGACCAGACGGTAGTTTTTGTGGCGAGGCTACCATGACAAAGCTGAATAAAAGCAGACTGAGAACAGCGCCCTGCGGAAAGCCCTGCATGATGCTGTGATAAATACTCTCTCCTTCAGTTGTTTCTATAAATATTTTTCTTTCGTTCAAGAAATTTGATATCCATCGCAGTGTTCCACCGTGTAGGCCAAGCTCTAACATACCAGCAAGGACGTGTATGTGACTTAGTGCGGAATGCTCTTTGAATGTCTAAGAATACTGCTATTGTCACATTTCCACATATGTTAAGTGGTCTGTACCAAATCATATACAGCTACTCCAATTACTGCCATAGTGCTGAATTTTAATCGCATAGCGACGTAGCTGAACCGTCCACACTTTGTAGGCAGAGAGATAGAAAGAGATAATTTATTTGAACGAAGGAAGAGAGGTCGGCCAGAGCTAGCGTGCTCTAGCCTGCTACTCTGCACAGGGGGAGGATAGAACGGGAATATAAAGCCATGATGAGGGGTGATGATGGCGTAGAATAAGGATGCGCCACAATGAAGGCAAGTTCAGCGTTCTCATGGTTATCAACAACGTCCAAAAAAGTAATTCAGAAGTGTCTTCGCCTTCCAGAGCATGATTTTGTAGGCTTCCATCCGTTTCAAAGCGCTAGGTGCAATCAAGGAAGAATGCGAGAAAATGGAACGTGACGCACACATCAAACGTTTGAATAAGCGTCTTTGGCACAAGTGAAGCATGCATGCCATGGTGGCCTAATCGTAGAGCATTAGGAGGCTGCTCTGGATAACCCCGTCTGTCACGCATTTCTTTTTAGTGTCATAGGCAAACTTCTCCCCCTCCTCCCACTTTTGAAGTACCTAACAGAAATCTCTAGGCTTGTTTAACGTACGCAAGCGCGTTGCAGTGTGCAAGAAATCACACCTTTGGAAGAAATAAGAGGTGCGAGGTAACTGGGCTGCAGTTGTCAAGACGTCGCAATCGCCATATTTTAAACATGCTGCAGTATGCTTAGAGTGTTAGCGGTGTGCGAAACTCTGCCCCAGTCTTCTTGCTTCCACTTAGTCTGCTGACACGTGCACATACGCGCCGCATTCATAAGTAAAATTATACAGCCACTCCTTTTACACGCACTAGCCTGCCAAAATATAAATATTTGTCCGACAGAACCGGAATGTTGTCAATTCTAAAGGAGAGAACAGCGGGTGTCAGGTCTAGGCGGATGTAGACTAGCAATCGCTACGCCCGAGAATTCCATACTTTTGCGGGACAGTTAGACCTTAAATTCTACTAGAATGAACCGAGCGGAAGTTTCCGACTGAAGTGAAGAAACAATGTACCTGAGGAATACCTGACATTCGCCAGCCTCGAGGGGAAGTTGGCACCTACGGGGATTTGAGATAGGTGTTCGCTACGAGCCAGCGCTATAGGGAAAGGGCCGATCACAATAGTGGAAGTTGAAAGTTGGCTTTTTTTTTAAATTCGCGAACCGAGACCCATCAGTATTGTAGCACTGCTGAAGCATCGTATAACTTGTAATATTTATTTCACGTCGTTCGGCGTTACGACATTTCGGCAATCGGCACCAATGCTTCACGTGCAGTGCTCTTCATTGAGTCAGATAGAGCAAGGGCCTCTACGCGAAAGGCAATTAAAGCTTTCAAATGTACCCTGTCGTTGATTTAGTAGAAGCATGTTCCTTAGAAAAAGAAAAGAAACCCTAGCAACCCGAATGTTCAGTGCTGAACATAGCCAATGATTCAACGCTTTTGTTCCAATTTAGGCGTGTGTTGATTTCTTTTGTGTTTCTTTCTTGTGGGTGGACAACAGTATTATCGTTCGCTGATACATTAAGTTGCATTAGGCAGTGCAGGCCCAATAATCAAGTGTCTACTTACAGGTAATTCCGATTTACGATTGATGCCATTGTAACTTGACTAGTATTAACGTTGTGATACACACCGAGGACTGAAGTGTTAACAGCCAGGCTCTTTCAACCCATTGAAATAAACATTGGAAAATGAGTCCCGCCAGTCGGAAGTCTATGTGGATGCCGATCAAGGACTTGTTCACCCGTTCAACTACGTTAAAACACTGTGCAGGCGGTGATCTAAAACATTCCTTGGGAAGCCGGGACAACTACCACTACGTTTGTAAAGAACAGTGAACGGAGAAGCGAAATGATGAGGCAGACGTGCCTAAACTGTCATAAAATTTCATTTGGCATTACGGGAGAGGAATTAGAAAGGAATATCCCAGTAGTACTATTGCAGTTAGCCCTTTAACGACTAACATAAGGTGGAAACGTTCCGTTTACGTATTTAGCGTACATGGCTTTGCTTATAGAAAACTCAAATAACAAACAAGAAGACGCATCGCTTCTGTTAGCCATGTTTGCGTCGCGTAAGCAGACACTAAGTCCCTGTTATATTCTGCCCGTAATCTTAACAGTCTCGCTGGCAAACAAATAAAATGCCAGTTGTCGCGAGCGAACTCATAGTTGGTTCTTATAGTAAGACATCTGATGTCACCAGTGACATGTAGTACACACGAGCTTTGCTTGTGCCATTTCTTTTCTCACTAGGCTGCTGTCAAGAAAAAGGACATATTGGGTGTAAAGAGGGTAAATTGTAACTGAATCCCACTGGCGGCAGCCTTACAGCACAAGAGGGTCCCAATTAGGTAAATGTATGGAATAGTGCATAGAGGTACTAAACATACGTTTCATTTCTCTTTGAAGCCACTACTTTACGAAAACAGACTCCGTGCTTTGCTGAGGGCTGTGAACGAATCGAAACGTAAGTTTTGCAGCGTGCCGTTTAAAGTTGAAATTGGAGTCAAAGACTGTAGTCTCAGTGTTTAACTTTCTTAAGCGAAGTGTTGAATAAAAGCTCTCCTCAAGCTTTCTGTAAGCTTTTTGTAAGAGTCCTCACAAAACTTATATTTTCATTGAGAATCACGATGTAGCGGATGATATTGTACTCATGTGTCATGAGACTGTACTCATACCCTGGCGAGCCGCATTCAACTCGCCAACCGTCCATTTTTGTTTCAGTGTTACAGTTTAATTTGCTGTCGTCTCTTGTTATGTAACGGGCTGCGCAATACTATCTGTGATATACAAATAAGTCGAAGCCAAAGGAAGTACAATGGCATGAAAGAAAGAATGAGATTCGTGTTTGCGTTTTACACCCTTGCGCTAGGAAAATCCCTCGCTGATTGCGTGCCCATGCGTCGAGAAAAGTTTTGCCACGCCGAAAGAAATACGACTTAAACAAGCAGTGAGGGTCTCTATAAGCGAAATCAACAAATAGAGATGCTACAGATTCTTATGACGTGCGAGCCGCATTGGCCACTTATGCCGTCAGAACGCGCATGTGCCAATCTCAGCTTGATATTTAAGTGTTATATGGGCCTGATGCAATGTTTTTCTTCCACAGTGCTCCTGCTACGAAAGCTGCAAAATGGGGTTACCATATTATGGTCGTGTAACTTGGTCATGTTTGAAATGAGCTTCAGCTATTGTGTGCTGTTTATTTTATTTTTCCGCATTGCTGTTTCTGGCTCTCCTCACAATGCTGTGCTCTGATGCTGGTGATTCTACACCCATCCTGTCGCTTGCGTGTGCCTTAATTAGGTGGAAACATTTCACACTTATGTCCTTTACTTTCGTTGCACCCCCAAATCGTGTTGCAACATTGCAGCTGAAATGCCGATTTTCAAGCCTGTGTCTTCTTTGCTGTTGAATGTAACGGTGGTGTTACTTGTTTCACATCTTGCCATTTTCTTGCCCCCACTCCTATTTTCTTCCCCCCCTGCTTGTTGCACAGATAGCAGTGGACCTCAAATAAATAAATAAAGAAATAAATAAATGGCTCATTAACACAGCATTCCAAGCACTACAGTAGCATAAAGACTGTAGTAGGATGTGCATGGATTGCTAAAGCAATCGATAAGATGGATTAAAAATTCCACAACTTTACGTATCCAAAGTACGATATGATTATGAGGCACGCCGGAGTACAGAACTCCGAATTATTTTGACTTGCTGGAGTTCTTTAGCCAGCACGCGATTCGGGATACGCGTGCACGAGCGTGGTTGCATTCGCCGCGGCAGGGATCGAACACTCGACCTCAGTAGCGCAACGCCATAGCCACTGGGCTACAGCGCTCACTGATAAGACTAAACACTAGCTGCATAAAAGAAGTAAATGAGAATACCATCCAGCAAACCTTTGTTCAGTTACGAAAGTGAGGGTCAATGACAGATATAAAAACAAAGGATGTTGAAATTTTCTACACCTGGCCGCTCCAGAACTAATTAATAGCAATCAATGGTTTACATGTAGTCGGGTGTTCTGGCAAATTATAATCCTGGGAAAAGAAATAGCTTTTGGAAATTTTCCCCTGTTCTGCAACAGCAATGCAAAGCCTTCTCTTACTTAGATGTAGAGTTTATTCCGGACTAATGAATTCGCTTCACCTACGGACTCTGTTAACGAATATACAAATTTCTATATGAACAAGACGAAGAGCCCGTTGCCTCGTCTTTTTGCTTGGTGCTCCCATAAACCGTAACGCCATTGTAGTGTTCGATGCGGCAGAGTAAAAGCAAATTTTCGTACTACGCCCCTGATTAGAGACCCTGGAAACTTCGCCCATCGACAAGAATTTACAGAAGAGAAAACGTCTTGCCGCAACAGGCATGCACGCCCGAACGATAGAACTGCCGAGCACTTCGCAAAGTCATAAAACTTCCGAGCTTTGAATCACGTAAGTGTTCTTTCTCTCTTTAGCCAGGTATGCGTGATGCAGAGACAACCTTCCAACGAAAGGGAAGAAATAAGAGACCCTTTCTGTCTGAACTGGTTTCCCTGTCTGGAATCGACCGGATTGTATTTAGAAGCATGTAAAAAAGAAGCCTTGTGCAGGAAACTCCATAACGGTTGAAAATTCTCTCTTTTCTCTCTTTAATTAGCTTTAGATGCCCTGCGCCTGTTATCTCAATACAAGTTTCACTTGTGTACAATATTATTATAATTCTCGTGCTTCTCAATTTTCTTCCATTTTTTAATCACGACGATTTCTTGTATCGTACGCTAAAAAAGGCAGTCTAGACTGCTACATTGCTTAATATAACACGTTAGAGGTATCCGATACCTTAAGAGTAGCGCCGATACCGGTCTATTGTGCCATGTCTCATTGGTAACAGTCCTCTGACGTCAAATGCAATCTGTGCGGCGTCTTGAATCTGCTTCCAAATATCCAAAGTGCATTCAAAATACAAACTGTCTTTGCAAAAAACGTCGTAAAGCTACTTGAGTGCTTTTCGAGTTGGTCATTTATGAGCCTTCGTTGTAGCGCAATTTTCACGGTCATAGAGAGGCAGCCAGTGTATAAGTATTAAAATCTTTAATTAAATTTGTACATTTTGTCATCACCTTGCATATTTGTGTAGAGCTTTACGACAACAGTATTCAAAGAAAACCCTGTTATACTTTAGCCTTCTAGAGTTCCTTTGTTCGTAGTCATAATGAAATGTTACATTCAGTAAGCTAATGTCATTATCGCGGGCACTCCGTGTGCGTGCTTGCGTGCGTGTGTGTGTGTGTGCGTGTGCGTGCGTGTGCGTGTGTGTGTGTGTGTGTGCGTGTGTGTGTGTGTGTACGCCCTTCGTTGACGAAGGCCGTACCACGGCCGAAACGTTAAAACCATTAAACATGCAATTTCCGTAAGTGTGCCCCTTCGTTAGAATGCATCGGCATATTTTTAAACTCTGGCTAAAGTTAGCTGAAACACCCTATATATATCTATATTACAGGCGCAAACCGATTTGCTACTCCGCTTGCCCCTGTAATCCACGCGTGTTCCTGTGTACTTACCATCATAATTCAGTTCAGCTCACTGGCTTACGGGTGCTGTTAGGCCCTATCACAGTTGTTAGTTTATTTTTAGTGTGATTACTTTGCACTTAAGTTTCATGTATAAAATTGATTGCTTTCTGGTCAATAAAAAGTGGGAACTTTGCGCCCGTATATGTCGTTTGTGTCTCGCTACGTCCTCATCTGCTTAGCGTCTTAACTTTTGTCCGTAACTCATCGATGCTTTCTATGAAACCTCAAAATGAACACCTAACGACACGTACAAGAATTCATTTCTACGTAGGAATCTTTTGAACCAAGAGTGCACGAGGAAAGTACAGAAAATGAAGCATCTCCTTGACGTCATGTTGAGATGTATTCGTGAGACGCAGTTTGCGTGAGTCACCTACTTTCGATGATTGTCTTCATTACGATAAAATTAACATATCTTACCCTACCATCCATTTTCCTTCTTTGCTTGTAGCTTGAAATAAGCGCGCACTTTCCACAATGACGGAACAAGGGCAGACAGAAGACGCACACACGTCGTACGTGTCTCTGTTTTGTCCTTGAACAAAGTGCCTGCCTGTTTAAGTTTGCGAGTATGGATCAACTAGCACGGCAACACTTTATTTTACGCCCCATTCTTTCCATCGTTGATCTCCCGTGTTTTGCTAAATTCATGACTAAGAGTAATGTTAAGAATATGCGCACAGATAACTTGAGAAAATTCGAGACAGCCGTCGTGCGCAGGTTCGTAAATGCGTTGTCTTAGGAGCTGGCGGATGGATTGTTTCCTTATGAAGTAATAAAAGCACTTTCCTTGATTGAGGGCGCAGAACAAGGCTACGCCAATAAAGGTATGCATGATAGACCAGGAGTACTTCTGCTCTGTGCTACAAACAACATTCATATAGTTCAAGAGCCCGTTTTAAAGATGAGACTTCAATAACCTAGTACGCCAACCCACACAGTAACCTTTCATGCTTTCCTTTCCCAGTCGCCTACAGTCTACTTTGCCGCATACATCGAAACATTGACTATCTGATGTTGTTCTTCATTCTGAAATGAATACTTTTTGACCCGCCTATATATATATACATATATATATTCCTTATTTCAGTTATTAAGCACAAGTAATCAAGTAATCTCCCCTATGTAGTCCTCGGTGTCAGTGTTTGTTGGCTCCTTATGATATGAATAATAAAAATCGGGCCCCTCGGTTAACCTCCTTTCTCCTCGTTTATTACATAACGAGGGCCTCGAATCCGGCAACATTGGTGCCTTCAGGTAGCATATGTGTGTTTATTGACCGGTTGCCTTCACCCAAAAAGATCACGTTCTCGTGACGCCTGCGGCAAAAAAGGACGTTCCACGTCCGCTGCCAAGGTCTGTGAGTGGTGGCGCTGGCTAACACTCCCAGTGTTCTACTAGGAAACATAAATACCCATGAAAGTGGATGGGGAAACGACGCCGCGGTAGCTCAATTGGTAGAGCATCGCACGCGTAATGCGAAGGTTATGGATCCCCACCTGCAGGAGCTTGTTTTTTCATCCACTTTCACTTCCATTAATTGATAGTTCTGTTATTTCATTCATTAAGCACAAGTAAGTCCCCCAAGTTCTCCTTGGTGTCAGTGTTTGTTGGCTTGTTATGCTGTGACTATATATATATATATATATATATATACTCAGCTAACTTGCACCAAGATTTTAAAGATACCCAGCAGCACTAGAGAAAGCGCATAGAGTGCATAGTATAGTCGTATGTGCTTACGGTCAGCATTTATTTTCACGCAGTATTACCTCATTAATAACTTTTAATTAGCGAACTTTTTCCTTATTGCTTGAATCGCAAACATATCAATTACAAATCCGTTGGGCATCTCAAATAACCTCCGAATCAAGTATTTGTTTAGTGCTCAGCTTTGCCTCATTGGTCTTTCCGAGAAAAAAAACAAAGGCGCGCGAAACATCCAAAATACGAAATAGGCTTTCGCACGCCGCTACTCAAGCGCTCCGAAGCGAATAGCCATGGATACATGGCTTTGCCAGCGGCGACAGCTCGATAAAGGGCTTCACGCTATGTGATGGTCGCGGCATCAAGAGGACACGCCGCTGACGCATTGATAATCGTAGTGGAGCCTTGTACGATGCGGCGATAAGAGAATGTAGCCATATATCTTTCAATAGTTGCTTGTAGGCGCTTGAGTAGCGGCGTGGGAGTGCGCATCTATTTCGTATTTCGTGTATTTCGCCGCTGGCTTTTGTTTTTTCTTGGAAAAAACAACAGGACCATTTCAGCACGAAATAAATGCTTGATTCGGAGCTTATTTAAGGTACCCTACAACTTTGTAATTGATATGTTCGCGATTCAAGCAATAATTGAAATGTTCACTAATTAAACGTACTTAAATAATACTTCGTGATGAAAAAAACGCTGGCTGTAAGTACATAGGACTGCAGCTACTATACAGTCGGTGCGATTTCTCTATTGCTCTTGGGCATATTTAAAATCTTGGTCTAAGTTAGCTGGGACACCCTGCATGTATATATATATATATATATATATATATATATATATATATATATATATATATATATATATATATATATATATATATATATATAACGTGTGGGGGGGAGGGGGGGACGCAGGCGATATGCACGCCGAATGCTAGTTCCAGTAAACAGACTTGTATAGCCCACGTGGGGAGGACACGATCGGCACGTTGCAAGGCATGTGACACGGGGACAATGAATTAGACAAGGCGTTTTGCTACGGCACAAAAAAACTTATTTAAATCGTCATGCAGACACTACAGACATGAAAAGCACAGTCAAGCACGAGGCGTTCTAAAGTGACGCTAGTCACTCTCACAAGTTCGATGGGTGTGGATGCCGAAGCCTTGCGATGCAGGTGGTGCCCCATGTGTTAAAACTGCCTCCGGTGAGGCATGGCCAACGCGGGAGGAATTAAAGGCTGAATGTGCAGGAAACGCAGATGGCCGCCGAGTCGAACGTAAGCCCACAGCAGTCTCGAACGGTTGCCGGCAGCAGTCTCGAGTTCAAGACGGCAGCAAACTCTTACCGCTCCGACGTAGCGCTTCTGGAGACTACCCGAGGCACACTCTGGTAGACAGCCGCCTGGTCTTGGAACAACGCGCGTAGATGCGGGTTTGGAAGTCCCTGTGGGTCCGGTTGCATCCACCCGGTCCAGTAGCGTTAAAACAATCTTGTCCGACTGGCGTTCACTCACGCTGTCACGAGCGATTTTTTCTTTGCGCCGCACGAGACCTTCGCTTCTGTTTTGTCGTACTCTTGTTGATGTCCGTTGCTGCTTCGTCTGCTACCCTTTGTGCCTTGAATTTTACCATGCACTTCATTACACCGTGTATGCAGACCGGCAAATTAGTAAGAGTAAAAAAGAAAAAAAACTCTTGCATAGACCCTCAACATATATTGCTGGCTCGCAGCTATCTTTAAAGCACACCTACTGCTTAATATAGCAGCGCATTATATTCAGCGGATACCATGATTTACTCGATTTATTATTCAGCAATTCAGTAGGTACCACTCGTTGTGTGCCGAGGTTTGGACAGTTCTACAGAATAGGTATGGGGCACTGTTGTACAAGAAGTAAATGATTCTTAAAGGTAGCAGGATTTGTGCGGTACTTTTCTGCGCATACACCTGGCGTCACCGTTCCTTCTTCGCTAAGAGCGATACATCGCCTTCATCCTTGTAATATCGCCGCGTCAGCAATCATATAGAATAAGAACTACAAAGTTACTAGAGTGGGACATTATATTAATCTTACGCTTTGCTTTACCGAATGGAATTTTTCGTGCTTGTGTGTTCGAGAGCCGTAAATACATAATGTCAGTTTCTCTTTCTTGTTTTCAAGCTTGATCTCTCTTGGTTACACAACAGACTTCTATACATTAAAAACAGAAATGCACGTTGAATGAGGGGAGCGGGAACGTATTCCGAAAGGCTTTGTTCACGAAGGCACAAAGCGGTTGCAGTTGCACGAATAAACGTTGCTGAAGTCTGAAACAAGGTGTTGCAAGACAAAGCTCGTGTTCCAGCTTAACAAAGAAGAACAAATATAAATATAACATTTTCTTCAAAGTGAATAGCCAAACCAGTTATAAGCAGTTATAGTTGACAAAACAATATAATTATCTGGCAGATATTGCTAACACTTTTTAATGCACTGTTTGGGATGGCACCGCTTAGGAATCTTTCTGCAGAACGACGAAATTAGTTTTTCGACTGCATCTTCCTTGTTCCAATAGAAAACGTGCATCCAACATCGCTAGTGGAGTTCTTGTCATACTACGTTACTTTTCCTTCTTATGCCGTTCTCATTCCCTCACCTCACCCACGTGGTGGCGTAGTGGCTGTGGTGTTGCGCTACTAAGCCCGAGGGCGCGGTTTCGAATCCCGGCCGTGGCGGCCGCATTACGATGGGGGTGAAATGCAGGAACGCCCGTGGTACTGTGGATTGGTTGCGCGTTAAAGAACCCTAGGCGGCCAAAATTATTCCGGAGTCCCTCACTGCGGCGTGCCTCATAATCAAATCGTGATTGGGGCAAGTAAAACCACAGAAATTTTTTGCGCTCGCCAATGAATCAGACAGACGTTGTGCTTTTATAGGAGACAGCTGCAAACCTGTGTGACTGTTGCTTTTCGCTAAAAGAACGATACTGACATCAAAACAAAAGTGTGCTGTTAACGAAGACAAAAAGACGTTTCGGCTTACATACCGGAAGCTTGTTCACAAAACATGCAACGACACTATACAGTGAAAGGAGGTACGTGAAAGGTGAAAACTGCGTAACTGTGTTGCATTAAGACAAGGTGGCCTAGACATCTGTGGTTGTTGCGACGGTTACTGAAGGTAACATAAGCGCGCTCTTTCCCGCCGTCTCCTTGTACATTTTTTTTTATCTCAACAAGGATTTTATAGAACCTGCGCGGAGGTAGGGCGGATTCAGTTACTATGGCGTTTTCGCTACTGCACTAAGGCGCCAGTTAAGTTCCCGCTGTCAGAACGTGCACTTTCCTATGAGGACGGCACACGACAGTACGCTCGTACTAAGGTTCGGGCTCACATTAACAACAGGGGGCGAAAATTTATAGTAATTCGAAAGTATGCGATTTGCTTTGCTTGCGTTTACGGAAAGAGCAGTTGTGTAAGTAACTGCGGCACGTTATCACCTTTGATGGGAAGTCCTCATGTGATGGGGAAAAACACTGACGCGGTAAATTTACTGAGCTTAGGAGTAGCATGAAAATAGGCACTACCTTACTTCGTCACCGAGTGGCTTCGATCCTAGCTTTCAAAGAGTTAAATATCATTTCTTACCTCGTGTATTTTTTGCTGCTCGTGCTACCTTTATCGTCTTACTCACTAGGTTCAGGTTCCCTGTTGCTTTGGTTATTTCCTATTTCTAGATACATGCGCGATATTTTTTTTTTCTGAATGGTCGAGTTTTATGGGCGGTGACGTGGATGCCGGAGCGAAAATCACGTTAATGTCAGCGGAAATTGTTAGATCCCAAGAACGTATTCTATGTGTATGAAATAACTCGACGGAGTATACTGATTCAGTTCATAGGTATATATTCTATTACTTCCGCGAGAACTACAGAAAGCAAATATAGCCAGGCTAGCTAATTAATGTAATCAAGCAGACGGGCAAAATACGGAGCACGGCTGATAATGTTATCTTCAGAGAAGTCACAATGAGGAAGCGTGATGTCGGGATACAAAACAAAAGGAATGGTGCAAGTGATATGCCATCAGAAACATGTGAATAGATCGAGACTCTCATAGACTCGATACCCCGTTCGCAGGCGCGCATAGGCACCATGCTCATCCAAGCGAAAGTAGATCTACCACCCAGAACTGGCGGGTCGTTCTACCGCCAAAGTGTTTCTCAGTATATGTAGTTTCTCATTACGAGCTCTGGCATAACAAGAAACAAAGCTTCGACCAGTTTGCCATTCCTCGTATCACTTCGAGTAGAATGATAAAAGCACTAAACCAAGAGTGGGTGAGGAGGGGTTCCTCAGGACCCAATAAAGTTATTTCCTGCTCCTACACTCAATAGAAGGAACTAAGAAAGGCCGGCTAGCGTGAAAGCGTTGCGACACGCTAAAATGCCGCCGTTCTATGTGCCCTTGCCAATTGATTTCTTTGGCACCGATGCCCAGGATGGCTTGAAGTTCTCGATTACGTTGTTGCATTTGGATTGCCTCCTTCGTCTTGCACTCGAGTTCATATCGACTGGCCGAACCTCCACCAGGACAAGGCAAAGAGGCTTAAGCATAGCGCGTCTGGAACGGATACCAAACCTCGTAGTGACCATGCCTCCCGTTTTGTTTCACGCTGGAGTCTGGAGATTCATGGCTTATCGCCTGTCCTGCTCATATTAGGCTATTTCTTTGGCACTTGCAGCATTCTGTTTTGAAGAGTTTCTGTCAATGGTTTGCTTGGATGGCGCGCTTTCGAACGCTGTTTTTTTTTTCTCGGCGCGATATCAGGGAGTAGACCGGCACGTTCGAAACCACTTTCCAGCGATTGTTTGCAGTGGAGATGGGTAAGGCACACTCTACATGAAGGCTATTGTCTCTAGGGAGAAGGCGAAAGCAAAAAAAGAGCAGGAAGTGAATGGCGATCGCTAGGATTTACGAAGCGCCATTTCAGAAAGCCTCCTCTGAAGTTGGTTTTCGTAGGAATTGTTTGATCTATCTCAGAGGAGACAGGGCAGCCGCGGAAATGACAAGAAAACAATCAATATTCGAGATTGCGATCCATTTTGACGCAGCGTCTCGCTTCCCACAGTGCCAGATAAGAAGAACAAGAGTTCCCCGCCTGAAGGCTGATAACGTACTTCCCAGTCAGGGCAAATATGCTGTAACGCTTTGCACCAAGTCGTTTGTTGTCCCCTCAAAATGTAGATTTTCTGCCTATCATCAATCATAACAAGGCGAACATTTGTGGATATTTCGTTTTAAATAGGAATTTCCGGCGAATGACACATTTCACTGCAGAAAGAAATTACTAGTGGAGATCATGTAGCTGGAAAAATGATGTGCTAATAAAACGACGGCGCTAGGCTGAAGAGAGACTTAAGGAAAGATGTTTATTTATCCTGTGCGCTGAGGTATACGTACGCATGCAGTGCGTCTTTATGTAAGCGCCATGGTTTGCATTTTGTATGGCCCGTTTTCCACTAGGTGAATTCACTGTATGTCTTTGCACCTGCACGCAATACTGTCTGGTTGTAGTTGCGTGTGATGCAGATTCGGTTCCAGCAGTTAGCGTGCATTAAGCCAGCAGTCGCGGCAGGCTTTGCGAGTTAAACGACCATAAGTCATTTCGTCGTTGCGGAAGTCATTGGAGTCACTACGACGTAGTAGAAACCACCTGATCTCGTTTGGCAGCATAAAGCATGCCGCCCTGGACAGTGATGCCTACCTGCCCCCCCCCCCTCCCCGTACCCTCGGCTCCTTAAAATATACATCGTAGAATAATGTACCAGTGGCACAATGCTTGTCGTCAACTTGGATAACACAGCATAATTTTGTGGCGCGTTTAATTTATGCCCATTTCGATGCATTTGAAATACTTATGTGTGCCCATAAGTCAAACATCCCTATGTCGTAGAGCATGCTCAGAAGCCCCCGAAAAGAATGATGTCACCAACATAGGCGTATCTACCGGAGGGCAAGAAGGGCACTTGATCCCCCACTGTCATCAGAAGTTGGGCGGGGGGAGGGGCAGAGTTTCTCATTTGCCCCTTCCCCCATTTTTGAAAGAGGGCACTTTTGGCAGCACGCTGGAAAGTTCAACAAAACTACAGTTGAAGATAGATTTTTTTTTTTTGTCTTGATAGAGTGACCGCATACGTAAATATTTTCTTTACTACGCATCCACTGCTTCGACATTGAGGACTGTCTTTTGCGCCATCTCGGGACACCCTGTTACGGACAACTCATCGGATTTCCCATACACGCTCGCGTTGCGGAGAACGCCTGGCGCTGGGCATTTACCGCCCTACCAAAATGTCGGCTTGCGCAACTTGCATCATGCCCAGTTTTTTGGAACCGCTATATCCGTATTGGAAAACACAGTCAGCTTGCTACATTTAACCTGCGAGCTTGGGGGAGGTCCTGATAAAGTATTTTAATCAGCCAAGACCAACGACTGGTGGGCCTTACGGCATGAAATTGTTGGATTATCATATGCTGGACCTATTTCATCTCTTTCCGGAGATAGCCTACATAGCGTTGCAGTCTCAGTACCTTATCACCATCAAAAAGCTAACCCAACCTCTTACAGGTATATCTGTCGCATTTCATTGTGTAATCACAATTTATAGTAGATGTGCTCGTGAAAATGACCTTGGTCGAAAGTTCAGAGCCATTTCACTACCAATAGAACACTGACCTGGATTTTTTCAAAAGCATGTGTCGCTTACGACTTTGTCCATTTCATTCTCAAGCTCTCTGTAAATAAGGGTTACACTATTGCTTGTTTCCGGGCAGTATCAAGAATAGCACACATTTCGTATTTTGAAAAAATGAGAGTCACTTTTTGGTGACATATACCGAAATTGTGCACTGTGTAGTTCGCTTACGTGCTTTGAAAACAGTTGCAGAATAGTCGCGTTCTCTAAATTTTTATGCGTTGTACATGGCGTTTAGTTGTTTAGTGGTATCCTCAGTAAAATATGCAGGGCACTGTGTTTATATTTATTCGAAGTACGAAACAATGTTCTGAGTGATATATGCTTATTGTAAATATGTTCATTACAGCCTTTGTAAAAAGTTACTCATTGAAGAGCTTCAGGATGTCACTTCCGGTAATTTACATGTTTCTCAGACTCCTAAAACGATAACACGAGATACTGAAGTGAAATTCCGTGGAATAGGAAAATTTTAAGCGCAATGCGTTCCGAAACTTTCACTTTACTGCTTGAAAAGCAAGTGTCGGAAATAATTACTGAACCCTCATTTTTCAGGTATTTTTGTGCGTATTGCGAGATCCGTAAATTGCATTTCGTGTACTCGGTGAGCTAAACAAGACATCTTGTTTATATCTCGGTAAAATTAGTGGCATGGTATGGCCACTGTATATGCAATATTCCAAATGGGTAGCTTAAATGCGCATTTTTCAGTAGAGTACGCATGCAAGTTGTCCACATGGTCATCAGTCTCTTTTACGAGTGGTGTAACACTTTTATGGCTGCGCTGGCATAATTACAATTAAAATTGAGTTCAAATTTTGAAAACATAACGGGAACAATGAGGCAAGCTTACGTGTGATGGTAAAGGCGTGTTGATCAAATACAGCGTCAAAAAATTGTAAGGAAGTGTTCGAATGCATCACGCTGCTGCTATTAGCTATAGGTTTCCCAGTGCCCCAACAGAACTCTGTGTTGCAGATATTTTATATTTTGAATGATTAGGCAGCATTTTAAGTGTGATGTGTCGCGTAGCTATAACATTCCTGGCTTATTTAGAAGGGTTACGAATATTTAATGAACCCTCATTCTTTTTCTTCTGACTTTTTCATGCGTGATATATCAGTTTCGCCTGGTGTCTTCACTGAACTAAAGAAGGCATCATCGTTATGTTTGGTGACTGTAAGGACAAGCTAATGGGTGATGTATAGGTGAGGTTCAAAATAGATGGATAATTGGGGATGTCGCGATAACTTACGCATGCAAGCGCTCTAGAGTGTTTGAACGTTTGTAACGAGCGGGGAAGAATTGAGCCCGCTGTCCTGGCATAACTATAAAAGCCGCCAAGAGCAAATTTAGCGAAAATTGATGGTACAGTGCGGAAACTCTCTGTGCTAAGTTAAATGCGGTTGGATCAAACACAGCCTTTCCAAAAAAAAATTCTCATTCAAGTGTTAGAGCGTGTGATATGGACGCTATCAGCTATGATTCCCAGTGTTCCGACATAGCTGTAGTTTACAACAGGTGTATATTTTGCGGAAAGGGGAAGGGGCACATGGTAACTGCAATGTGCTACAAAATGTTTACCTTACTGGTGCGGTTAGAAGAGTTGCAAATAATTACTGAGCCACGTCATAATATGTTCAGACTTGGTTTCAGCGATGTCCTCGGTGAACGAGGCATTTTGTTTATATTTGGCGAAAATAGAGGACACGTTATGGGCAATATGTAAGTAACCTTCAAATGCAGGGGTATAATTATGCCATTTGCAGTAAATTACGCACGCAAACGATCGTGTTTACGAAAAGAAGTTGAAGTCATTCCTCCGCCGTGGGAGAACTTTGAGCTCAACAGATATCACATCTAGCATATAATGATTAAGGGGGAGGGTAGGGAGTGAGGGGGACGCCCCGGTAAATGTGATGAAGTATCAGATGTGTTGATGAATTACTGGCCTTTTAAAAATTCCCAACATGAAGTGTTCCAAATCGTTACATGCGGGCAAGTTTTCAAACGGAGCAGTCATATATATAGGGGAAACTTTGTAAAGTATCGAATATAATTACGAGAAACTAACTTTTATTGTAACTGCTCGAAAGAATCAGCTTCGCTGGAAATCGGGTTATATTTCTCCAAAGTCACACATATCTGCTGTCATTTTTAAAGCGAAGCTGTTGTCCTCTAGTGGGTCGGCATTTTTCGTCTCTTTGTCCGTGTGCAAAAATTTGGACCGATCCCGGAGGTAGTGCAATCCCGAGCCGACATACCCACTGTGGAGGTGAAGTAGGTTTCGAGCCCTCACCAAAGTGAAGTGAAAAGTGCATACATTCGCTGGAATCACGCATACAACATACAGAATAGCATTCATTTCAATAAAAAACCAGCACAAAACACCCATCATAACTGATGATAAGCATGAAACACTACATAATTGATAATAAGGCGCTTCTGATAACAATGCCAAGCATGTAGCGCATCCCGCAAACGTTTAACGGCAAAGATTATTGTTGCGCAAGCGACAGCAGGTTGCGACGTGTGGGGTGACGTAAGTAGCTTTTCGTGTATAAAAGAACCAGCCTAGCAACTGATTTCATTGTTGTTGCAGCACTGCTATGGGTAGGCAACGCATAGTTAGGACTCCCGTGGAGTAGCGTCAATACAAGGAGCGGCGGAAGGAAAAAGAAATGGCAATACGACCAGCGGCGGCGTGCGGTCAAAATTACTATTGCTAGTATTGCTCTAAATTACCATTACTACCATTACTCTAAAGCAATAAAGCATCGCATCCCCCCTCAGCAGTTGTTGTAGTCGCTTTGAACAGCTTCGCTGGACATCCATTTTCGCAGGGCTGGGATGGCGAGTCAATTTTTTACTTGTGGGTACTGCATGTAATTTATGTTGATTGTACCTCGTTGCGTATAACCTCGACAATGCTGTAACCTAAACTAGCGATACATTTATGCTGTAGATTTAAAGGGACACTAAAGTGAAAAATGATTTATTCTGCATCAGTAAATTACCGTTCTACGACACCAAAAACACCACTCTTACAACGATAAGACGTTTGGTAAGCCTGAACAAGCGCAGGAACGAAATACGGGTGGCGACGCCTACTTAAGTTCCCGCACTTGGGGGCTGTGACGTCTTGGATTTTGATGGCATCTTCTAGGGCCCACTAATTATATACAGGGGCACAGATTGACCAAATTGTATTCTAAAGGAGCAAAATATTAAACATTGCAAGTTTCGGGAACCTTTATTCAGCCGACGCGGCTCAAATGCGAAAACATACTTTGGAATCCCTGACGTCACGCTGACGTACGGCGCTGGGGTTTCGGTGCGAAATTCAAATACTGATTCTTGGACCTTAATTTTGTCATCCAATAATCAAACTATTTTTTTGAAATGATTGCCTGCTGGGTTCTCAAACAATGCTTCATTAGTCTAAACTGATTTATTGTTTCACTTTAGTGTCCCTTTAAGCACCAAGTGTAAGTATTTGTGCAATTACTAAAATTGTTTGTAGCAAATGTGTGCTATCTATCGGCGCTGTACTGCTGCTCCATGGCGAAATCCGGGACCTCTGTGAGGCACTCAGGGTCTTTTAACGCGAGAGCGTAAGCGCCCCGTGTCGCATAAAGTGCGGTGTCGCCGTCCTACGTCAGACGTCGTTTAACGAATAGTCATTCCAAACAACAACCAACAGGCCCTCCGCGTGGCGCAGAGGCTTTACTGAGCTAACTGAATTCCTCAAAGTAAGATGCGTCAGAAAAATTGTAAAGTACGACCTAAACACAACCTATAGACACAATAGCGTTGGATTGTAACTTGAGTATACCAGAAAACATAATTCTGTTACGCGGGAAATCAAACATACACCCCTTTTCCAGCGTTTCTACCATTCATAAAGCGGCGCGTTGGGCTCGGTTCCTTGCAACAACACTAACCAGATGGCGCTCTCCTCGCGCATCCGAGGTCCACGCAAGTGGCCGCGTTTCTACCAGAGAGCTCACCCGCTAGCCTTCGAGCATAGCGTTCGCTGCCAGCGTTTCCCGGCAAGCATTACGGTGGCATAAGTTGCAGTTGCTGGGAAGCTTGAGAAGCAGTCACGGATCATTGAACTCTTATCTCATTCCACTCTTAAAAGCGAAGCTTAAGCATCCTTCAATTTTTTGTCCCTGCATCATCTTGAAATATTACATAGTTGCAAGAAATAAATGTAAATTGAAATAAATTTTCGGGCCCCCATGGTTTACCATGTGTGATTGATTGATTAATAAGTAGGTCTACGGCCGTTAAATATGAATATAGTCGACAGACTCGTTCCCAGGCACTTTCACTTACTTTAATAGTAATTCACTATATTAATTCGTGCCACAGGTCACCAATCGCGATTGTGCCTGCAGTAATGCGTTGCCAAGCGTGTTTTTAACGACCAGAAGCTCCAGCTGCCGGCTACATATGTGTCGCACATGTGTATACTGTTTGTACTCGAGCCATGACGCTTACGGTTTCAAAAGCAGAGGAGGATTTGGGGAAATGATACGTTTGCTTAGTACGCAACAATTACGTCATCTGTATGCCAGTGCTGACCTTAACAGCTTCCTACACGTGGTCATGTTATCAAGGCTCAAGTAGACGAAGGAATTACAAGCGAACGAATCACGTGCATTTCCTAAGGCGCGTACTTAAACAAGTGACTAGGATAGAAAAAATTATCCAGAGCTTTCTCGACGCTCTGATTTATCCTAGATGCTCACATGCTCGGTTCCCCACTGATACGGAGCCAATTATTCGAGCCCTAAAGAGAACCGAGTGCGAAAGACGTGAGATTATCTGGCAATAGCTTCAGCTGGACTCCTAGAAACAAGCGTCACGCGTGGAGACGACAGAGGAAAGCGAATAAAGGAAAAGCCTGCGTGAGATCTCGCGTAATGAAAGAACAAAGGATTGGCTGCGCGTGCTGGTGCGGTCGCTGCTAACTTGATCAGACCACGAACTAATGCAATTTCGTGGCCTGACAGGGTAAGCGGTCCCTTCCAGCTTTTCTTTTGTTGCGTGTGCTATGTTCTCTGCAGAAGCTTCCGTTGACATTTAGCGCGACTGCTGTCAGCGTACACTTTCGTGCGACATTCGTTCACCGTCTGCTTGAAGCAGTTCGCACCGATCAATTTTTCGGCGTTCACTTCCTTTCATGAAGGTCGTTCGTCCCGTATAATGAAAGGGAAGAAGTCTGATATATGCAGAAACGTTAGTGTAGATTTTTGCTTGGATGTGAGCTACTTTTTTTTCTTTCTTGCTTGGTTCGTATTGTCGTGCTTTACGTACTCCCAGTAAACAATAAGGAACTCTAACTATATTCATAATTCATGTTATGACCAACCACTGTTGAATAGTCTCCATCCCTTAACTTGCGAGCAGTAGAATTTCTTCGCTTCCTTATACTATCAGACATGAAAGATAGTCATCCACCACTATAACACCGCCTACTATAGTCATACATGTTTTCTTCTGTATAGCCTAGTTTCTGCCTTACGTGCGTCGGCTACATCAATATGTCCAGCTAAATGTGCATCATAAGAACATTTCGTTATTACCGCATTTTCATTAATCCTTTTGTGTCGTACACCGTGTTCGCCGTAGTGATGTCGGACTGAGCACACTCGTGGTAAAGCAGAGATTTATGACAGCTTGTGAACTGTGTCCTCACTGCCGGTTGCTTCATTAGTATCATTATGTTGCCTGTGCTCAGCGTCTTTTGTATCTGCTAACAGCGCATCTTCTCCACTTTGTTACTTATGTTCTTTCATGGTCAACTCATGCATTTTTTTATCTCTTGCAATATTTCGAAACTTCAGAGACAGCTGCTGAAGATGTTGCTGTGCTTACATAACCTGAGGGTAGTCAAAACATGCCAAACTCTCGACAGCGCGTCTTTCAAACAATATGAATCGCACATTTTGTCTTGTTTTTCACCAAGAACCCCTGGAATGCTTCTGCTGGCTGAAACTTACTTGTATAGGTCACCTTTTTAATTTTTTATTTGAAATTTACGTCATAACAGAGCATATGGAACCTTTCACAGGTCAAACATCTATCAGTATTTTTAAGGTATGGATAGGGTTACCGGAAAACGCATTTCGAAGCGACAGTGAAAGCATTTATTCTTGTTCAAATGTCGCTTAAATATCTTAAAGTGCCTTATGTTGTCGGATGCATTTCTTGAGTCTATGTTCGCCCTGCGCTACTCAATGCGTGTATCATGCACCAACCAACCAATATTTCTCGCATACTTTAGATGCTTTTGGATAATAATGAGACATTGTATGCAAGTATGTAGAGTATATGCAGGATTTACGTAATAATTGACCTCATGCTTCCAACTAATATGACGATGTGGCAACATAAATCATTCCCCCACATGGGGAAAGGATCAGCAGCTGCTAAACTCATATTTGGCGAGGACATTGCTCCTTTTCACGTGAGGATTTCATTTCCTAAGAAAAGAGAGCAAAAAATTTTACCCATGGGATATGTCGAAGCGCATGGAACGCGCGGATTTGCATACCATATTTAAACAAGTGCACTTCAGGGGAAACGTTTTCTGGAGACAGCCAACTTATAGCCACTGTAAATCGGACTGGCTACCCTCTGCTCAGGTAGAAAGGCAAAATGAATTACAAGTGATAGGAGAGCACGACGCCAAGGAGCACAGTGCCTAAAAGATAAGTGATGTTAAAATTATAATACGTTGAACCAACTTTACATTCTAATAGCAAAAAAATTGTAGCAGGTTAAAGAAATCTTGGTCTTTTGAATAAATAGAAACTGCGCTTGAGAAATCTTAATATATTTTTCCAATTTTCCTTCACCAAACTCTTGAAGTCAGCTGCACAATCAGTCCCTCCATATGAACCCTCAAAGATTCAAACCGTCTGCCGCATATAACATCTTGCACCAAGCCTCAACAGAGCGTGATGCATTAAATTAATGTCGTAATTTCTCGTCCTAGCATTTTTATTCTTGTTTTATTTTACATCTTGCCTCCCAATTTAGCAAAATTTGAGTCTCCGCTCTTTCTGATCATCAGTGAAAAATATCTACTTGTCTATTTCTCACCATACTGCCACGCCCTTAATTTTATTTCATGCTGGGTCTCGCAATGGCTGGAGACGGCTTAAGCGGGCAACTGAAAAGGCAGAAGCTGTTCTCTCTTTTAATTGAACTGATATTCTACAGTTCCGATCGGCTTACGTCCAGAAAGCGATAAAACTCAGTTCTTCTACTTCAGTACAAAATCAACGTGGTTTAGAAGGGCCCATTATATTAGTTTGAGGCGTATTTTATCGTTAACTCTAAGTTTAAAAAGCCATAACGCTGTCTGGGGTTTAATAATTATGGCGCCCTCTGAAACCTTTCATTTGGGGATACCTAAAGCTTTATTTGGGCTATAGCATATCCGGCACGGTTGCAAGCATGTGAATTAGGAATGTTTTTAGACTAATATCTCTATTTCTATTTTCTTTACGATTTCATGATAAAGAGAAAAAAAGCAAAATACAAAGTTTCATTATGTTTTTAATGACTGATTACCACTTGAAGAGCTCCTCAATGGTAAAATTACAGAAAGCCACTGTGATTTGAGGTCGGCACGTTGTGATCATTCCTTGTGATTGAGATGAAGAGTTGTGCTGAATACGTTAACATTTCCTTGAATGACTTTTTTTTCGTTCCTGAGCATGTAGCTAGATCCAAAGTACGACAACGCGCGTGTCCGTACATTACAAACACTTCTTGTTTCCTCTCGAGTCTGAAGGCACATTAGTATTCTCGTCGGTGCAGGGATTCCCAAGCATCTACTTGCGACGATATACACTATATCGGAAATGGCGTCAGGGATGATGCTAGGTTGTCTTGTTACCTAAGAAAAAGATCACTAATTACACGCTCACAAATTGTTTTGGCTTTGCGTCATTACTTGCTACACACGGAGATATTATCATCACTTGAACAAGCTATAGCGTGAAAAAGGTCACGAAGAAAGCTTATAGGCTCTTCACATTTGTCCTTCCCACACTAATTTAGCTCCGTATCAAGCGGAGAACGCAACTGAGTGTTAGTCACAAATACCTTTTTGTAGCCTGCTCTTACAGCCACATGCCATGGATTTAGTACAACAATATGACGTCGTTCCTGGAAAACTGCCACTTTTTCCTTACCCGAGTGAAAATTGTAAACAATCGACTAACGAAGCTCACACGTACTTACGTAGTTGCATGAACCAATGTACTTGACTAGCACAATACTGCGCCGCTTTTCCTGACCTGGAAAGAACACTCTGGATTAGCGTTTACATTCATTTTATAGGAACTCAAGCAAATGCACACAGAACCCTTACACACCACAGGAGTATTAGCCAATCAGTGCAACTTTACTACTTCCAATATACCCCGTATCTATAAATTTATATGTTCATGTGGTATCGTGCACGAAAATCTGTATCTTCTCAAATAGACCCATGCGAACATAGAGGAATATAAAAGGGGGCATACCAGCCATTCTTTTAAGAGGCTAACGCTGTTTCTCACATATGTACAAGTAAGTTCACTTAATTTTTACTAAACCACACCTCTACATCTCCAGCGCAGTGTGTAAGAAACGAACTTGAAAACCTGCATCTTTAAAGACAACCGTAAATGCACATCATCTTGTGCTTCACCGCGTTAGTAGTCAACGTCGTAGCCTGTCTATCGCACTCATCGTTTAGCACCGGTTTAGGTGCACCCGCGTTTGTGTACTTCATATGGATCCACGTGCATGTCTTGCAGGGAAGGCATCAGTAGGTGCCCCAATCTATTTAATCATCTGCGTAACATTTGGTTGTCGTCCTCAGTTATGGCGGCACGTGTCCAATATCGAGAGTGGACGAGAACCACGCAGCGTACGTTAACGTGTGCGTCAGAGTTAGGCAGCTTGTAACCAAGGTACTGCCTGTGCCGGTGCAGTTGTGTGCTTCTCTGTAGCAGGAACTTCTTCGGTAGCTAGCATGCACTTTTGATGGTGCCTTCTAAGCGTTGTTAGGCGGCCATGTCGCTCAAAATTAGCACCGCTGTTGCCGACAGAAGAGCTGCAGCGTGTGCATGTCAGATCATAACGTCGCCGTCGCCTGTCGCATGGTGTAATGAATCTATTAATGTAATGTAAGCAGCTCCTTGCCACTCGCGGTGTTATGCAGGTGAAGGATGACTGAGTATGAATACATTCAAATTGAAGAAGAAATACACAAATAAGGACACATAGGACACAGGGTCTATTTAAGTCGGGCACTAAGGTGGAGCCGCGGGGTTCGCACAATAATCTGTACATAAAAAGCTAACAAAAACGATATAAACGCAGAGAAGTACGCACTAGGCTCATGCGTTACGCGTGATAGAACCCGCCAAACAAAGTACTATTAATGTATTCCGTCTGCTAAGCCTTCAAGATGCATATATTGTTTTATGTCAAATTAATAGAGAGTTTTTCTATCCATTGAACGTCTGATTCAAGCATATAACGAGAAATGCCGAAAGGGGAACGCTTCAACGTAAAAAAAATATATGCAGATCGCACACGTTCTGGGAATCGATGTAAGCGAAGATTTCTGTGCTGGTTGATTTAATTGACGATAATTAGCAGCGATGTTGACGGCCAAAGCTTAATTTCTTCAACGTTTAGTCTAACACAAGAGTCGTGAGTTGATGTTAAACGTTACCATTCGCGCACCACTGCTGTTTGTCTGCTCAGCACACGGAACACACAAGGAGAGGTGTTTGCTTGAGGCGTTGTCACCGCCTCACATGGCACATCGCATCGTGGCAGAAGTATTAAACTTGAATTGAATTATGGGACTGTACGTGGAAAAACGACAATCGGATTATGAGGCAAGCTGTAGTGGCAGACTCCGGAATAATTATGACGCCGTCACGTTATTTAACGGGTCTCAAAATCTGAGCGCAAGTGTGTTTTTTATTTCGCCCCCGTCAAAATGCGGCTGAGGTTTCGACTCAGCAGTCATGGAGGCATTACGGAATCAGGGTGTAGATGAGCCATATGTAAAAATACTGGAAGATATCTATAGCGGCTCCACAGCCACCGTAGTCCTCCATAAAGCAAGCAACAAAATCCCAATAAAGAAAGGCGTCAGGCAGGGAGATACGATATCTCCAATGCTATTCACAGCGTGTTTACAGGAGGTATTCAGAGACCTGGATTGGGAAGAATTGGGGATAAAAGTTAATGGAGAATACCTTAGTAACTTGCGATTCGCTGATGATAATGCCTTGCTCAGTAACTCAGGGGACCAATTGCAATGCATGCTCACTGACCTGGAGAGGCAAAGCAGAAGAGTGGGTCTAAAAATTATATGCAGAAAACTAAAGTAATGCTTAACAGTCTCGGGAGAGAACAGCAATTTACAATAGGCAGCGAGGCACTGGAAGTCGTAAGGGAATACATCTACTTAGGGCAGGTAGTGACGGCGGATCCGGATCATGAGACGGAAATAATCAGAAGAATAAGAATGGGCTGGAGTGCGTTTGGCAGGCATTCCCAAATCGTGAATAGCAGGTTGCCGTTATCCCTCAAGAGAAAAGTATATAATAGCTGTGTCTTACCGGTACTCACCTACGGGGCAGAAACCTGGAGGCTTACGAAAAGGGTTCTACTCAAATTGAGGACGACACAACGAGCTATGGAAAGAAGAATGATAGGTGTAACGTTAAGGGATAAGAAAAGAGCAGATTGGGTGAGGGAACAAACGCGAGTTAATGACATCTTAGTTGAAATCAAGAAAAAGAAATGGGCATGGGCAGGACATGTAATGAGGAGGGAAGATAACCGATGTTC
Organism: Dermacentor variabilis; assembly: GCF_050947875.1. NCBI lineage: Eukaryota > Metazoa > Arthropoda > Arachnida > Ixodida > Ixodidae > Dermacentor > Dermacentor variabilis. The sequence goes on along the minus strand of NC_134572.1, from coordinate 37,579,911 downwards.
ATTAAGGGTTACGGACTGGATCCCAAGGGAAGGGAAGCGTAGCAGGGGGCGGCAGAAAATTAGGTGGGCGGATGAGATTAAGAAGTTTGCAGGGACGGCATGGCCACAATTAGTACATGACCGGGATTGTTGGAGAAGTATGGGAGAGGCCTTTGCCCTGCAGTGGGCGTAACCAGGCTGATGATGCTGATGATGATGATGATGAAAATGCGGCTGCTGCGGTCGGGATCAAATCCGCGACCTTTAGCAGTGCATAGCCGCAAGGCTACCGTGGCGGGCCCAGAAGTGTTGATTTGAAGATCGACTGCTTCCGTAGTGTCGCCTGGACCCTGCGGTGCGCTTTAATTAATGCGGCTGTGGTTCTTCACGCGCGCCCTCCGTAATTTGACCGCTTGACATATTTGCATGGTGTTTATTTTTCCCAATTAGTCGGGACGCACTGTAGAGTACCGTAAGCTTTATCCAGTTTCCCAGCAACCGCTCTCGTATAGTAGTAGGGTTTCTTTGCGTTCTCGCATCACCTAACCCCCCCCCCCGCCCCCCTTGTATGGGAGCTGCTTCTTCTGCCTCCTCTTCTCTACAGTTCTATCTACTTCCCATCTGGACTCGCACGTTAGCAGTAAGGGAAGCACTGCAGTTTCTGCAATGCTTTAGAGGAGGGTCGCGCATAATTGCAGCTGTCAAGAGGTTAATGTGGCGAGGCCCAGTGAGTTCCAGAGGGCATTGTGCACATTTGTCGCACTAGGGTCCAAACGAGTTTCTCGCGACGCCGTTCTTCTCTGACTCGCATCTGTCATGTATACACACGCTCTGAATCATCCCTCCCCCTCTCCGACGCGGTGCGCCAGACAGCAGCAGCCATAGCTGCAGCAGTCAAAGAAAGAGACAAAGAAAGCTTCTCTTTAAAATGTACCTGCATCAGATGACGGACATCTCTTCGGTGGTCCTACCAGAAACTAGCAGCAGAAACAAGGGTATCATTCAATCGTGCGATAAAAAGCGCATCTGTTCCGCTGTCCACATAAATTTAAATATTCTTTCACGTACAGTGAAGCGAATGTGACATTTTCTCACTTGTCTCGCTCTTAACTCTCCATATAGCAGCACATTGCGCAGTTGGTAATGTCGTATTCTGCATAATGTCAGGTGCTGTGCGCATGAGGAGACTTACTGGGGCCTGTTCGTGTTCTCGTACCTGACCTCACTATCATACCCCCTTCTTGTCTTCCTCTTTTATGCAGGGATCTCGAGTATGACACACGCTCACAGGCTGCTCTGGTAAATGACGGGAGCGAGATTAAATGCCAGCGAGTGAGTCGGCGTTCTTGCTCTGCTGCGAAATGCAAGTACAAATGCGTTGGCGTAGCTCAACCCCGTTGCACATGTCGTCGTTTCCACATACATACATGCTGAGCACCTCGTTTTCTCGTTAATGCGATGGGCGCAGTCTTTCGCACTGATCGCAGCACTGCGTGTCGCCCCTTGGGACTGCTTCTCCCTCTTCTCGCTAACACTGCCGAGGCTAGAGCAGCGAGACGTTGCTGCGTAAGGAGCTATGCGCTGATGGCATGTCGGCGCAAGCCCCCGAATTGAAGCCTCATTGCGAAACATCAGTGCGTGGTTGCCACATTTCTCTAATGGTTTGCTGCGCCAGTGCTCTATCGCTAATGCGCTGCATGGTCATGCCGACCCACACAGGTCCTTTAAAACGTGATTTCCTTTGGCGATCGATGCTGAGGCTCTGATGACTCACCCATACTTGAGCGGGAGAATTTAGTAGCCCAGTGCACTAACACTTGTATGTGTAAATTAAACACGATCCAGCACCTAGTTCTGCCGTTACAATCTCTCGCCGTATCTCGAGAAGACGAGCATTTGTCGCGTAACATCTTTCGCCTTCTGTTGCGTTACGTAGGATGTCCCAGCTAAAGTTAAAAAAAGAACTTAAAATACGCACATGCAAGATGCGATATTAAGACTTACTATGGTTGGTCGTCAGACCTCCGACAACCAAGCACCACAGGTTCTAAAATTGCATTTGCACCACCCCTCTTGCGTTTTCCTTTTCGTTGAATAGCTTTGCTAACCTTAGGTGGGACAAACGGTATATCTGTCGCGGCATCCAATACCTTTAATTCAGCATCCCGCGTGGTTGTAACATCGAAATGTACAATAATCCATATCTACAACGTGCATACAACTACGCGCTTGCATTTTATAAGTCATCGAAAGCGTTAACATTAATAGAGTAGAGCAATCCTGCAGTTCACATAACCTTACGTTAAACTTTCAATTGCGTTGCATCCGAGTTGTCATGCGCATATATAGGAGCTGGTTCACATGTACCTTCGTATTACGTTCTGACTTTTTTACAATCCGTCCCTTCCATCCCTCGCTTGCTTGTTGCGGCTTAAGCACCCAACTTAACTTTCCTGGTAAATCGACTGACTGCAGTCCCGACATAGTTACATCTGTTAACACCCTACTGCGTACTCCATTGAACCTGTTGACAAGATTTATGCACCTTCGCTACAATAATACGTGATCATGTTCTCCATGCGAAAAAAAAAAATCATGAAAACGGCGAATGCGCAGCAGCAAGTTCAAGCGTATTTTTTTCCCAACGTCGAATTTTCGTAAACATCAATTAATTCCGTCTGATGTCACTATACCTTTATTCGTCCACATACAGTGAAGTTCAGAAGTATTGATTCCTTTCTGTTTGATATCACCTACACCCTGGCACGTCACCTTTAACAGCGAAGCAAAAACACAAATTAGGAATGGTTGCGACTCGAATAAGGGGCTAAAACTAGCACTGAACAATGCGCGCAAGAAAGAACGGATCTAAAACCAAACTTTTCCACGGGTCTCTAGAGCTTGTGAGCAAAATAATGACCCCCCCCCTCCCCCACCTAGTCCTTAAAGACGGTAGCAAGCACGAGATGCGCGTTAGTACAGCATGAAGGAACCAGTCTTTAGCAGGTGCCTACCATAATCCCCCATCGTGATCGCTTCGAGCCTCTGAAGCACTATCTTACTCTCGGAGTTTGTCGCCTTTACAATCCCTTTTCAGCAAGTTCCTGTTCTCTTCCATTGCGAGGTAGATGACTATTGAATGAACGCTGCCTTTCTGTAAATTGGGCGCCCTCATGCTCGTTCAAGATTTTGATGCTACTTAATTTACCCATTCCATTTGATTGTACGCTAATTCGGGAGTGCATTGTCTAACCTACCTAACCTTAGTGTACGTACGGGAACTGGCAACGCCCAATCCTCAACCCTAGCAACCGAGGAACCTTGTTTGGTGCGCCTATGGTTCAAAAAACGTTAGGTGCTTAAAATATATAGTGGCGCTTTCATTACTGCAAAATGAACCATTTTATCCTCGACGGCTCTGCGTATATGATGCAGAAAGCCCGGACGCATTATCACCCTCAGAGTGTTGCCGCATGCACGCATACACGAGCTTCCTGTGCACGTCCTTGCTGTAAACACAGCTACACAATGACGCAACTGCGGAAGTTTCGCGCTTTTTTTCTCTTTCTTTTTTTATCGCACACTCGCACGCTCGCAATCTGTTGACAAGGAGCCTACACGGTCGGCTTCGAGCGAGGAATGGGGGCGTGGCTTGTTCTCGTGTTGAAAACACGAAAGCGAGGCTCACACCCGCGGAACAAGAAAATGTGGGCGCCCGAGTACGACGCTGTTTCGTACAGCATCCTTCAGGGCTGCATGCGTAAAAAATTGACCTGCTGCTTCCAAGCACCGTGAAGTACCGTCAATTTTTAGGGCCCTTAACTTCAGTTGGTCAGCTTTGGGCGCATTAAAATAAAATAAAAATAACAACTGAAGCAGTGCTTAGATATGCACGCATGATGTCACGCTAGGATGGCCCGCAATCCGTATTTGTCGAGTAGCGTGCGTTGCAACTACCTCCGGAGCATTTCTTTTTTTGTTTTTTTTTCTTGTTGTTTTCTGGTTCTCATTGCCTTTAGGAACACGACACAATGGTACAATGCTACAGCATGCATAACCGTGTACACACAAGCTACGCGGAGATACCCTAAAGTTAGTTGCCCCCATTTTGCACAACCGTGCACGCAACTGCAGTGAGGCGGTGCGTGGTGGGAAAGCAGGAGCATGGCTCAAACTTTACCAGGATTCTGGAGCGTGAGAGAGGCAAGAAGGGGGGGCTGGGGGAGGGGGGCGAGGAGGAGTTAGCTTGCCGGGATGCCAGCGCGTAGGCTGACGACGATAAGCCGTGCCCGCCGGGGCCTGACGGGTGTCTCTGGCGACCGGCTGATAAATGTTTCGCGCTCTCCGAACCGCCTTGTCGCGCGAATAACACTGCCGCTTCTTGGCTTCTGTCGCTCTTTGCTGTATCGCTGCCGTAGCTGCTGTTGCTGCTGGTTCCTGCGAGAGCAAGACATGCAGTAGCAGCGGCCGCGATCCTTGGCGCTTTGGGTCGCACTCCCAGGAGGAAAATGCGAGACAAAAGGAGAGAAAAAAAGAAAGAAAGGGAACAACGCGGGGACGGCAAGGCACGAGGCTCTTCGTTCTCGGCTCATTATATTGCTGAGTGCGCGTGACACAGCAGCAACTGAACGAGTTCAGGACACGGTTTCGCAGCCAGCTCGTTATTATTGTCTACGAAGCCCAGTGTTTAGGGCGGTGCGTTAGCCTGTGTTCGCGGTGGAGATGAGCGTGTCGAGCAACGCCTGTTCGGGAAAGTCAGCTGTGATTGCGGTGTAGTGCGTAATCCCGACGGATGGTGTCAGCTCCTACCAGTCAGTCGCTCTCTTTATTTTCTCCCCCTTGCACTAGAGGACAGAACTTATTGGAGAACATCGCCAAAGCCGGTTTTTCATTGACGTTATAGTTATGGTAGCTGATCCACTATATTACTGATGGTTAGGAAACCATACTTTCTTGTAATAGAGAGAAAGAGAGAAGCGAAGAAGGAAAGGCAGGAAGCGTAGCCAAGGATATTTCCTGTTGGCTACGCGATACTTGGGGAGAGGGAAGAATAGATAAGAAAAAGGAAAGCTAAAAAAAAATGTAAGATTCAGTCATGGTTAACACACTCGCAAGGGGATGTTCGCTAACCGTCACAACTGGAGTTCATACTGTCCAGTCGCCTTCAAGAAATGGGACAGCACTCTAGTCGCCTTCTGTATGCAAGAATACTTAAAACAAGGCCTTAGGCTATTTTACTCCAAAAAATGTATGTGGTCCAAGTGCCTGAGTTTTGCTTACAGAACACCTCTTGAGTCCTGAAAGATGGACTGCAGAACACAAGTCGCTCTATCGTCTAGTCATACCCGCAAAAACAACACGCCGCACTGTTTTCCGTTCCTATGAGGAATGAATAAGCCTTCCTGAATACAACGTCCAACCACATGCGTCACAATAAAGTTGTTTCGCGACGGGAGAGTCGGCTGGCGAGGCGAAGTCGCAAGTTAGGGTCGAGCGAATACAAGCGAGAGTTTCTGAAACACAGTGAATTTCATTGCAGAAGTGCGAAGTGGTGAGCAAATAATTGAAGTTGCCGCGTGGCATCCGTTCTCTAGATCAGTATTGGTACAGGCAGTCCAGAGATTTATTTGTTTAAGAGCCGAGCGGGCAGCTTCATCCGCGCTCTCATTACTGACAGTGTTGCACTGACACGTAACTATTAAAAAAACACGCAGTAAAGCATCAAAATGTTATAAAGTAATAAAAAAATGGACATCGCAGTTGTGTAAAAATATGCCTGTTAGAGCATGTAAATGTGATATATGAGTTCACGACTTCGGTGAAATTCTTACGTTTACGAGGGTTAAAAACATTATCGCCCAAGCACTGATGATTAACCAGCGAAGCTCAAACGCGCAGCCCCAGTGCTTATCACAGGGTTAATCCCAGCGGTTCATTAAACGACGGCTTGGCAGGCTGCCGGATCCTCGGTACGCAGTTCCTGCTTGCACTCGGCTGCACGAGCCTGTTCTTGTGCCCGGGCTACATCACCGGTACGGCGTAAATGAGCCCGTTCCCGGTACTGCTCACGGCGTTGCTGATCGAAAGCTGCCTGCTCCTCAGGAGTGAGTATGACGCGTGGCCTTATATAAACAAATTTAGACTGCAAAGAAAGGTGGTTGTTCCTTTGGAACAAACACAGCTTCGGTCTGACTGCTGTTACTTGTAGAATAGTGCGTGCACAGCTGCGTCCACTCTTAGAGCGAACACGCGAACACGTGGATCCTGTAAGGTCCCTAGATCAAAAATGTTTATCTGTAGACTTTAGGCTCATGCTTCCTACAGCGCCATGTACATGAATCAGCAAAAATCCAATGCATGCGCGAAACGACGCAGGGCGGTGCATGCCGCGCGTTGTCTGCTACCGAACCACTCTTTCCCTTTGCTCGCACGCGACCGCCCTGCCAAGCAATCACACGTCAAGAGCGTACCCCTTAATGGAGAAATATTTGGTTTCGTACACTGCAACCCGTGAGACGTAGAAATCACATAAATACACTCACTTCTACTGCAGTATCGTAGAATGCGAATAACCAGCAACATAAGAATTTTGTGTCAGAGAGGGTATTTTGGACACGCCAAATAACCTCGGTATGCTGCGTTCCGCGGAAGGAACCACATATACAATACTATCGGCAACTTCAAATTGTTCTGTCTCTAATTGTGGACGTCCCTCACTGGAATTTCGGAACAGGGACAACTTCGAATGTTGGAGGAGGCTATATATATATATATATATATATATATATATATAGCCTCCTCCAACATTCGAAGTTGTCCCTGTTCCGAAATATATATATATATATATATATATATATATATATATATATATATATATATATATATATATATATATATATATATATATATATATGTCCTTCCAGGCTCCTTCTCAATTGTGCCCTCCGCCACCCTATTCAACTTGCCCTCTCTGAAAGACATGTTTTTTGTCGCATGTTAAAACACACACTGAAGGAAGACACATAGAAGACAACACAGGTGGCACTTCCAACTGATTTAGTTTGGGCAGTGACCCAGGAATATATATGCACATACACGCATGCGCAGGCTATTCACGAACTTGTGTTATCGAACCAACTGTTATAGTTAAGGTTATGGTTATGTTATGGTTAAGCACCAACTAGGCCAACAAGCAGTTCTGTTCCAACATATTGCCCTCTCTCCCGCTACAACGGCGGCACGCGCACTGGTGCAGCGGAGCGACCGTTTTCTCCCTCCTTGCCTCGTGCCAACGGGAACCTAGCTGCCGCTACTCTCCGCCACCCCCCTTCTATTCTCCGGCTTATGTTTCCTCCTTCCTCCTGTTCTGCCTCCTTTTCTTCTCTTTCTTTTTTTTCACTGACCTCCTTGCCCTACATACATGGCACCCCGCCTTCCTTTCGCCCTGCATCGTTGCCAATAAGGCAGTTGTAAATCTGCCAAAGCGCCGAGAAAAAGTCAATCACTGTCACAACTGTCCCTTTGGGTTTGATGTATCTGAGAACAACCGGGCACCCGGTCTGCTGTCTCCACTATCAGTGCCGAAATCCCCTTTTCCAGTAAATCCCGATGAAGAGCGGTCCACCAGTCCAAACTGCTGAAATTAAATATTTGTTCTGATTACCTGTAGCATCGCTCAAGTTCTTGTTCTCCCTGTCTGTCTGTCTGTCTGTCTGTCTCTCTCTCTCTCTCTACATATATATATATATATATATATATATATATATATATATATATATATATATATATATATATATATATATATATATATTCACCAATGGAGATTTGTACGGGGTTTCGTATCCTCCAGCAACTCGATAGACAGAGCGCGACGTAGCCAGAAATCAGTGAAACATTCCATGCACAACAGTGCCAAAAAAAATGTTGTGTGATCCATCCTTTTTCATTGAGTCTTGCGTAACGAAATTGAAGTGTTTCGATCTGTCGTGCGATAAAATCCGAACGCGACGTTTCCACCAGAAAAGCAGGGCTTAATGTCGCCAAGAATGTTCTGAAAGCAAAATCATATCCATGCTGTTAAATTGCCAGCAAATGAAGCACAACTGTTCTTTAAATCGCGTTCGTCGCAACTGCGGCGCAAGACATGCGATCGCCCAGCCAAACGGCCGTACGCCGTGTCTAGGCGAAGCTAAGGGGTGATTCGGCAGCAGACGACGCGCGGCATGCGCCGCCCCGGCACTGTTTCGCGCATGCGTTTGGTCTTCACCGCTTCTTGTACATGGCGCTGCGTGGAGCATGAGCCACGCACTCGCGTGTTCCCTGTAACAGTGAACTCACCTGTACATACGTCTGCAGTCAAAATAGCACTGATTTAGGAGAAGCTTTCAGAATCTTTGGCTATCCATCATGAACTCAAAAGTCTAACCTCGGCAAATAAAGGTATACTCTACCCGTCAATCAGCATTTGTGCGTCTGAAACGTTCCAAGACAGAAAAACTGTTGGTGTCATTGTGCTGTATTTCTGTTTCTCAGTGAGGGTACGTAGAGCGAGTTTGTCACACTGCTCGCGCAGTTAATACACCAAGGGCTTCTTTGATATTAGACTCCGTTGATCAGCCAAGCGTTTAAAATGCGCTGTTAGTAGTCGCAACTGGTTCACAGGCTACAGCAAGCAGTAAGCATAATTGCTTGCCAGCCGAGAAATGACAAACTGTTCCTGTGGAGAAAAAGTTAGGAAATTCAGGCTTCCGTTACTAAAGGCATTAAAAAGTGACTAAAAATATTTTTGGCTGTGGTCGGCATCCTGCGACCACCATGTAGTGGCACGTGAGGAGGCCGAACAAAAGGATCCTGGCATGTCAGCTCACGCATACGGCCAGTCTACAGTTTAAGTTTAATATCCCAGTTGAAAAACACAACAGGAAATTTTCACAGTCTGTCGTATTTTGGGACGTTGTTTCTGTAGTTCTGTTGCCTGTAGTTCTGTTGCCTGTAGTTCTGTTGCCTGTAGTTCTGTTGTCTGTAGTTCTGTTGTTCTGTAGTGTGACGTCCTGTAGTAGAAAGTTCTGTAGTTCTTGATCAATATTTAATTAAAAATTGACAGAGACCTCCTTAAGGCTATGTAAATTTGTTAGTACTAAAAAAGAAAAATATAAAAGTAAAAAAAAATGGAAAAAAAAGCCGTCGCCGCCCAGGATTCGAACTTGCGACCTCACGATTCCGAGCCCGGCATCTTACCACTGCACCAGTCCTGACATGCTGTTCGAGTATGCATTTTGGCCATGTCTATAGTACGACGTGCTGATGCGCTGATGTTTACATCCAAGAGCCAAGATCCGCTATCACTCCACCGCGTCAAGTGCCGCATCTCTAGAAGAGCAAGAGTGTTCGTACCATCGACAGGTACATCGTGGAGTGCTAGAACATCGATTTTGATGTACGATATCCATATTAAATAAGAAATTCAGAAATAGACAACGTTGACTTTTAGGGTTATTACTGCTAGTTTCGACAGTTGTCTCTCGTTCTTTACACTTTTGAGCGCGCATATAATTCGTGTGTTCAATGCGAAATAGCTACATAAACATTCGTGGATGAGAGTTCTTTCTGACAGCATACTGGCTTCTCACGGCAGCACTGTACCAGATTAATGAGACCCGAGCGAGACAGCTATTCACGCAACTTTGTGGAACAACCCAAATCTTCTTTTCCGCTTCGCATAAGCTTGTGAAATATTCCTGGGAAATTAACTAATGTGTCAGTGTAACAGCACATGTAAGTCCACAGGCCTGTGTGCCACATCTTACCAAAAAAATAAAACGGATACGCAGCCATTCCTGCAGATGGTATGATTTTGATCAGCGGCCGATCTTGAGGAGGCCGGTAGGGCGTTGCTGGTGCCGCGTCGTCACGGCACAATTATAACTATTCGCCACGTCGACTTTAATACCGGTGTTGGTGCCATCAGCATTGCCGGCTTCAGAAAAGCGGGATTTAATACCGCGCAAGAGAAAAGTACAGTGTACACCACCGATGCGAAACTAACATACAATTTTAAAGGGCCGCGACGGAAAGCGCTTCTGTTGCGACTTCGGGACTCTTGGCCGTCGCGACCGAATGCTTCTGCTGCGACGTCAGAATTGGTGTCGTAACGTCGGAGTCGCTGTCAGGATACAAAGCTGTTGTTCCGACTTCAGAACTCTTGTTGTCGCGACAGAACGTTTCTGTTGCGACTTCATAACTATTGGTCTTCGCGACAGAATGCTTCTGTTGCGACATCAGAATTTCTGTCGTAACGTCAGAAATGTCACTCAATTAAGAAATGTCAAGAACTGCTGTCGTACAACAGAATTTCTGTAGTTGCGACAGGAATTCCTCTTGTCTTTTTCAACTGGGCACTACAGAAGCTTGTCGCATCGCACAATTTCAGTGCACTTCTGTTGTCATCATTGGGTACATGTTGCGACGATAGGTTTCCGTTGTGGAGCAGTTCTCTGTAGTACAACAGAAGTTTGTCCATTACTTCAGGAACACTTCTGTTATGACAACTGGGGGCCTGTTGCAATGATAGGTTTCTGTCGTACAACAACATTTTTCTGTAGTACACCAGAAGTTGGTCGCATTACTTCAGGAACACTTCTGTTGTGACAAAATGGGGGCCTGTTGCCACAATAGGTTTCTGTAGTATTTCAACAGCTCTCTGTAGCACTACAGAAGTTTTTCGGGTTACTTCAGGAACATTTCTGTTGGGACAACAGGGTGCCTGTAGTGATGACAAATTTTTCTGTAGTACTACAAAAATCTGTTGTAGAGCTTCAGCTTTCTGTTGTAGCAACAGACATACGACAGACTGTACTTCTGTAGTCACAACAAGAAATGTCTGTTGTACATCAGAAAAGTCTGTCGCTGCATCAGGAATCTGTAGTTACTACAGAAAAATCCTGTTGTACAACAGAAATTTCTGTAGTACTGAACACAACCTCTGTTGTCATTTTCAACTGGGATTTATTCAATTTTAGTGCATGTACAGTTTTAATTGCATACATTTCTCAGACAGAAAGATGTTTCATATTGTAACACTGTGGGGGGACCTTTTATAAGATTGTTACGAAGAGTTGTGACAAAATTGTTTTATTCGTGGGCGGTGGACGATGGTGATAGCGCCGCCTGGCCTTCAAAGCTCTTCATTCTCTCCATCCTCTCTTCTTCCTCCCTGCCTTTAGTATCTCCGTTACATTTCCCCGCAAAGCAGACGAAGCCCGGAGGGCGAGTCAGGATGGACAGGCAAGGTAGAAAGGTTTCAGGCGAGCAATATGAGTTCGCTGCGTTCTGCTTGATCACCGATCATTGCACAGGAGGCGAGCTATTGCGTAAATGAGTTTGCTCAGGCGGTCCACCACAACAAATGGGCCTGAATATTGTGACAAGAGCGTTTGTCGCAATCCACGCTTGCGTTGCGCTGTCCAAAGAAGAACCAAGTCACCTTTTCCGCACGATATTTGTTCGTGATGGTCGTCGTATCGCTCTTTCGAACGACTTTGCGAGATCAGAGTGCGGAGACGAGCTACTCGACGGGATTCTTCAGAGAGACACAAGATCTTCGATGCAGAATCGTCATTGTGCAGAATAAAGGGTGGCAAAGTGTCTGGAGGGCTACTACGACGCGACTATGACCGATGCATCAGATTTCAGCAAACAGCAAAGATACGTTACCCAACACCTCCACCACAACTGTTACGAAGAGTTATGACGAAACGATTCTATTAAAGCGAGATGGACGATGATGGTTGCGCTGTACGACCTCCAAAGCTCTACGTTCTCTTCGTCCTCTCTTCTTCCTCCTTGCCTTTCGTATCCTCCATTATAATATGTTAAAAAGAAAACAGCGACTAAACAGCAAGATCCACACACGATATCTATGATATCTATGATAACTATATCATCACATAAATGTATTATATCATCTAATTATATAACGTATTAATAACTATTATGAACTATTATATAATAATTCATAACTAGTTATGTAATCACACGAGTATATATATTGAAAAAGAAATATTACTATAACTACACTGGCACTCGTTATATTAACCAAACAATAATACTGTAATAATACTTAAATGCACAATATAGTTTGTTAGCACCAAACGACAAAGCTCAGGTTTATATCAAAGATTAGCGTAAGATGAAACTTTGATATTGATTACAAATGAAATCATAAAGCTGACATTTAAATGACGACACAGAAACAGCACATTTAACATTATAAAGCAAGAAATTTTACAATTTAGTGAAAACAAAACCAGCTCGTTGGGTACCGTAGTTAGTACGGACCTTAGGAAGTAAAAAAATATATTGTGTGGAAAGAAAACGTGTAACACCCCATTTAGGAAGTTCTCGCATGAGAACAAATTTTGGTTCCTCTATTTGAAACAGCGCACAGATATGATACCTTTTGGGAGGGACACCATTAGTGCACTTCGCGGGTACTACCCTAGTCGTGTGGCTCGTTCCTGTTGTCGGCACTACTTCGCCGCTATACCATGCGTGCGACGCGAGCACTTACGTAGACTCAACTCGCGGTAAATTCATTCCATGGCGTGACTATCCAACCTATGCATTTACCGTACCAACAATCTGCGTGCTGCCCACCATCGTTTGCCGTCTCCATATTGTCGCTCACTTATTCAGCCGTGCTTCGTCGTTCGGCGCTAATGAGGTGGATAATTGATCACCGCAGTTTCTGAGGCATGACCCACGTCGTCGTCAAAATGTAGAAGTTACTGCATTCCCGCTGAAATGTCCGTAGAATGCTGAGTCAGCGAAAACGCGGAATAAATTCAAAAGAAAAAGAAGCAAAGCACTCAAGAACCACACTGACGAAAACATGCAAAGTTCTTTTTTTTTTTTACAGTCACTTCCCTGACCGACTTAATGGCACCATCTGGCCATTCTGGCTCAAAGACGGTGCTCGTTCTTGTCGTCCATGGACTCATTTAAATCTCGATGGCTAAGCTCTTTTCTATTATTTGTTTTACGAAGCAATTCACAATAAAAATGACGCGTGACGGCGTTTGAACTCACATAAGCTAAGAAATAAATTCGATAAGGCAAAAAAACGACAGCTTACATCCGTGCTATTCCCGAGCTGTATTCTGTAATGACTTCGGCTGAAGGTTAATTACTGCATGGCAGTGATCTCATTCAGCTTTCAATTTATATCCACTCAGGCTCTCTTTCAATGCTCAAAAGTCCTATGCGCTGCATTACGGAAGTTAAGGAATAAATGTTAAACGCCATCCAAAATAATCTTCTCGCTTCGTAATTCATACCTGGAATTCCATCTTGTTCTTGCGCATTCTTTCGACGTGTTCATTGTTTGACCTTTCCGTTTCCCTTTGACAAATTTTGCTGCTCCTTTCGTCTCCCAAAAACATGGCCAGTGAATCGAGGAGAGGTAGTCCCTTAAATTATGCAGGGCTCGTTGAAATTCCCTCTACCGTTTCTTAATTGCTCTTCCCTAAGCTTTCGTGTGTCCTGCGCGAGTGAAGCAGGGGCTGATGCTTTTATAATTGAAGCGAAACGCCCAGCTCATAACGCTGTTCGAAATAATATGTTAAAAGATTCAGCGAATTAATTAGCAGCTCCCATCTTTTCTCACTAAAGGAGCGAAAACTGGGCTGATTAAATCTGGCACGCCCGTGCGGCAACCGTTATGGAATGTCGGAACAGTTATGCTCCTATTCAAGAAAAACAGACTCTTTTAATTTCTCTTCTGTCAAGCAAAAACAACAGGAAAGCATTGTGCACGTGTCGTATTTTGTGTCCTAATGGTCTCCGTGAATTTGACAATGGCAATTTTTATTTCTTTCATATATACCATTATAATAGTGTCATCACTCAGCGACCGCGACAACGGCGCCGAAGTTAAGCTACGCGCTATCGGTTGCTGCGCCTACGCCCATTACAAAGCCAGACGTGTAACGCATGATGAAAATTCGCCAATTTTACACTGAACTCTAGGTGAGGACTCATTCAAGACATACGTCTTGAAAGACGCTGAAGTTGGCCTTCGTCTGCTTAACTTGCTCTTGACTTGACATCTTGCTCCGTTTCTTTTGTGTTCATTTTCACTTCCAACTATCACCGAAGTACGCAACGCTAGAGAAATTTACATGCAATACGTTGGACAGAGGGGTCTGTTCTTTTATAAACAAATGCCAACGTCTTCATTGACAGCCCGACTGAACCGCATGCGATCGTGAAACTGCGGATATTCCACATAACCTGTATTCTGGCCCATCCATCCAATGTTCCGGTCTGTCACGAGTTAACAACTTCATGCCGTCGTTTAATGTCCCGAACAGCAAACGCCGTCCATATGCACCGCAAAGCGGCTAATGCTGTTATTTGGGCCCACTTTTTGTCGGTACACAAGTAGAACACCCCTGCAGGGTAATTCGGAGTCACGGCAGCTATTTTCTGCACCGTTACGTTTATACGTGTTGCTCAACCTCAGAATTGAAAATGGCGATACAGGTGACTGCGACTACATCTGCGACATCAAACCATTCGGAAACTGTATGACGCAAGCGCGAATTTTGGCGGGCTTCTTGGGTATTTTACCGAGGTTATTATTGCTTTACTATTTTGCGCGCGGTACTGCTGTCGTAAACAAGTGGGCGAAGCTGACGCCAATTTCCGCGCCAGTATTTATCAGGCGGACAAACGAAGCTCCGAACACAATGTAGAATATGGCTCAGCCTTACCATGGCAACAACAAAGATGTTTCCTTGCCACAGCGAAACTTCCATTGCAGCGCAGTTCACTTTGAATCTACCCGACTGACTGCTACCATTGACGCCAGCTCCATCGGTTGTACAAATTGGTTGCAGATGAGTTCTAAGAGTGCTTCTAAGCTAAAATAAACAAAACACACTGCATAGGCTGAAAAATTAATTCATGGGGCTGTAGCGCCTCAAGATAAGGCTGCGACTGTGAAAAACACCATCGTCATGTTGAATACCTCAGGTTTTTCGACATGCGTCTCAATACCCGGCCGCCATAGTTTCTGATTGAACCCATGACCTTGTGCTCTGCAGTACAGCGCTATAACCACTTATTTACTGCGGCAGATACGCTGCATATATTGTTATCACTTTTATATGTTGGCAGCATTAACAAGCCAGTGGCTGAGAGTGTTGCAACGCTAGTATTCTCTAACCTATGCATGCCTAACAAGGAAATCATCTTCGTATATTTAAATCGTAGGTCACTAGCTTGGTCACGAATTTCACGCGGTCGATGGAACAGCGCATCGCATTGTAAAAAATGTGATAAGCAGCAAATTGGGCTGACATTATAATCATAATAGCTGAAGCGTGTAACTAGCAGAGTGGCTGCAGTCATTCAGGTATGTTCCATGCCAGTTGTTCCCCAACTCCTGGCTAATGCGCCTGCCCTATATTCTCTTTCTCTTTTGTCTCTCTCTTTCCACTTGGCATTTTCTTATTTAACTCCTTTTTTGGCCAATAAGCCAAACGAACAAAGAAACTAGTTTGCACTCCCCCCCCCCTTTTTTTTTCCTTTAAATGTCAGCGCCGTAAAAACTTCCAGCTCACGCTCTCGCAATTAGCCTCCGTTTCATAATGTATAAAGAGCGCAGGCGCGCTGCACACTTGCTCGCTTCCCTCCTTTTTACGATGTTTAACTGTCTTCTGAAAGTTACCCGCAGCATAGTTTACAAAGGCGTCACAGACGTTCTGCTGCTCTTAACGGCATGGAAATGCTCGAGACACTTTTTTCCCTCCTGTTTTGTTCACTCTTGCAACACTCCTCCTATCCCTCGCTGTAATTGCGTAATATCTTTTCTTTCTTTTTTCTTCTTTCGTGAGCGATACTGTCTCTCTGGTTTCATACACAAAGACTTCGTTCCTTTATTTATTTTTTTTTCATGCTTTCCGCTGCGAGCGTTTGTGAACGGTCGCGGTCTCGCTTCCCGCGAGGCAAGGCTCAGCGTATAAACGCTGCACGCCGCCTTCGGCGAGCGCCATGCCCCGTGAGAGCGTAGGGACAAGCACGCTCATTTCGCGCCGGACCCGTGGTGGTGGCATTAATGTTTTCAGCGCAACTTCTGAGCGCCTCCTCCACATCCGGTGGCCCCATCCCCGCGTTTTACTAACTGCCTGGAAGATGCGGCGGATCCCTTCTCTTACTGTGCTTATAGTGTGCTTCCCTTGTTTCTCTTTCGCCTTGTAATGCGCTCGTGTCCATTCTGGGCCTCCTTGTTGGCTTTCAGTGCCTTACTTACGTTCGCATCCACGGCCATTTGTTTGAAAGGCTAACTACGATAAAGCACTGGGCTCTGCTCAACGATCTCCAGGCTGTTTACGGCGGGTGAATGACTGTTTTACTCGGGGCATAGAAAAGAACGAGAAAAATAGAGGTCTAAAGAGGCCAAAAGTAAGCAACAAGCAAAAATAAGAAAAAGTAAGGAAAGTGAAACGCGAAGGTCTAGGAATAAAGACAACGCTAAGAAACTATCTGATACTATATATATATATATTTATATATATATATTACCAGAAACTGTTATCATATATTAGAATATTCTAAGATTGCGTGGTTTCCCCAGCTACCAACGTAGCCCCACTCGAAAGTGTGCAGCGAAAAGCTGTGCGATTTGTCTATAATCGATACAGACGCACAGAATAACTATACTGAACTGATGTTTTGCGCAGGACTTTACCCTCTATCTAGCCGATCGCAGCTCCATCGCTTGAAGTTCCTATGCTCACTTCCGCACAATTCATTTCAGATTAACTCCGAAGCCTTCATCAATATAAGCCATTCCAGAATCATCTGTCCCAAATGCCCTCTCTCTCTTGACAAATTATTTTGCAACAATAACACCGTTTACGCCTCTTTTTTTCGCTTAATCAGCGAGCGAGTGGAATGCACTAGTTACCTCAATTGTAATGCAGCCGACAGTCCTGAAATTTCGAGACCTTCCTGAGCTGACTATAACGCCACCAAACTGACGTAATTTGTGGGAATGCTCGGGTGATATTATAAATTGTATTTACGAATTTCTTGTTTGCTTAATTTGCTTGATTGTATCATGCTTGTTCATGCCCTTAGCTTGCTATGCTTGATGCTTAGATGCTCTAAATGCTTAGGCATTCTTGATTTGTACCCTAGGCATTGTTTAACTGCTTTCCATTCCATCACTGCTACACCTTGAATTCGTGTTTCTTTAAGTGGCGAAGAAGACGAAGAAGTGGCTCTTGTGTGGAACCCCGTTTTCTACTGTTCTCTTTTTGCGAGTATTTTTGCGTGTTTTCGGGAGGCGCCGCTTCCGAGACCTTCGGCGATGGAAGCGGAGTCAGCTAGACGTCCGGAGGAGACCGACGTCACAGCGTCGAGCGCTCCGAGGAAGCGCAATCACCTGATGAGCGACACAGGCAGCGAGGACACCCTGCTGTACTACTCTGCTTCCGAAGAAGATCTGTCGGATGCCGGCGACTACTTGACAGTTGTGAGGCAAAAAGGAAAGAGGAGAATCGTCACTGCCTCCTCGTCTTCAACAAGGACGACGGCGGCAGCAAAGGCCCATGACACGGCTCATACCATCCTCTTCTTACCCGTGACGCCGACCGACAACCTGAATCGGCTAAACAGGCAAGCCGTATCTGTAACACTAGAGGCTGTTGTTCCAAATGAGATCACGGATATGAGAGTTAACACCCGTAAGAACATTCTCGCGGTTGATGTCAAGAACAGAGCAGCATTGGATATCTTGAGTACAGTGAAAATGCTGGGCAAGATAAATGTTCGCACCATAATACCACAGGACAGCAATACTATATCAGGTGTGATTTATGATGTCGATGAGTCAATCGACGACAACGATCTGCCTATTTTGGTCAAACCCGCCACAGCAGATGTTCCTATTATTGAAATCCGTCGCCTAGGAGATTCACGCTGTGTGAGGATAACTTTTAAGGGAGGTAGCTTGCCGTCCCACGTGAAAGTTGGATTTTTTCGTCATCCAGTGCGACCGTTCATTCCAAGACCACTTCAGTGTCGTAATTGTTTGCAGATCGGGCATGTCAGCGGCATATGCAAAAATTCGACCGTGTGCGCGAGATGTTCTGAGCAGCACAGTGCAGATGCTTGCCGTGCGACTCACTTCAAATGTGCCAATTGCTCCGGTCCCCATGAAGCATCGTCGAAAGACTGCCCGAGACACAAGACAGAGCGGAAAGTCCTAAAACAAATGGTGAGAGACAACTCAACTCACAGAGCGGCTGCCGCCAAAGTACGACGGCGTAGTGTCCGCCGTCACCGTAGACGATCCTCGTCTACAAGACATGCTGATACCGTCGCGAGACAGCCGATACTTCCTGAGGCTGGTGCTCCCAAGGCGCTCACACACACTAACAACAAGGTGTCTGATGACGCAGTGAATACCTCTACTGCAAACGACTGGCCTGCACTTCCGACGTTAAGTCCTCCAGCCCAACAAAGGTCGACGGTGGACTACCGACGAACCAATGAGGGCACAGACCATGTGCGAGCTCAAGACAAGCAAGTGATCGCCATAATAAGATCTCTAATAAATGTCATTCGCGTGTTGTTAAACGACATGCAGACGCCATCTGCTCGAGGTGCACTACAAGTGCTGGACGGCCTGGATCCGGTTCTTGCGAGCCTCGAGTAGCAAGCACAATGGCTCTACTGCGTCAGCCGTTCTTCAGACAAGTCAAGGAAGCATCTATTATGCAATGGAATGCCCGTGGCCTGAAATCCCGCAGTGAGTTTCGCCATTACGTTTTCACCAATCGATTCCCCATTGTTGTCGTCTGTGAACCGAAGCTACAGGCACCCGTCCGGATCTCAGGCTATGAACCTCATGTGTCATCGACTTGTACTGACATTAGCAAAGTGATCATCTACATACGGTGTGAATTGACTTATGTTGTTCATCCAGTGCGGCCACATGACATTAATCAGTATGTGTGTTTGACCGTGAAACAACAAAACCTTGCGTTTACTTTAGTGGGCGCTTACCTTTCTCCATCAAGTCGTTTTGATAGGCAGAGACTGAGTGACATTATAGATGCGACACCTGGTCCATGGATTGTTGTTGGGGACTTCAACGCGCATCATTCACTTTGGGGAAGCAACAAGATAAATTCGAAAGGAAGAAACCTCGTGTCCTTTGCTTGCGACCATGAACTTTGTTGTCTAAATGATGGCAGTCCCACGTTTCTGCGCGGCCGGACATACAGTAGTTGTTTAGACTTAGCATTTGTTTCGCGATGCCTCACTCGCCGCGTCCATTGGTTCGCAGATATAGAAACCCACGGAAGCGACCACATTCCTACCTACCTGAAGATAAAAGGCCTCACCAAATCCGTTCCATCAAATTTTAAACAAGCAATAGATTGGCCCGTGTTTAAATCCCTTATGGAAGACGCATGCCACGAAAGCATTTCGTCCACACTAGAATTTGAGATCGCCAAGGCTATGCAGGATTCTTTGCGCTCATTTCGGCCATTAGAGAACTACACGGATTTTGATTCGGAAATACAGAGCCTCCGTGCAATCCGCCGGCGAGCGGAGCGAAGGTACCGACGGACTAAATCACTCTACGACCTTAGAGAGGCCAGACGCATTCAAAAGAAAATTCAGCGTCGCCTTGCTGTACTCCACAATCAACGCTGGAAGTCGTTTTGTGAGTCTCTCGACCCACGTAAACCTCTGTCGGTTGTCTGGAGAACAATCCGTGGTCTTCGAACAGCTCCTCAACAGCGTCGTCCATTTAAGTCTCTAGCCCTACATCAAGGACGCCGAGAAGTCGAGGTAGCCGAAGATTACTGCGCAAGGATTGCGGGTCCGGCGCTCACGTATTCACCTTGCGCACCTATTCCCATTGTGCCCCCTTGCTCCCGGGATCCTCGTATGGACGCTGCTTTCTCCATCGAAGAACTGGAGGCCGCACTTGCTGGTTGCAGGCGATCTTCGTCACCAGGACACGATGGCATCACATACTCTGCGCTTGTAAACCTTGGTCCAGAGGCCAGAGATGCCCTTCTTGGCCTATACAACGCATCATGGCGTGACGGCTTGGTCCCTACAACGTGGAAATCCAGCCGGCTTGTTCCACTCCTCAAGGCTGGCAAATCCCCGTTGGAATTATCATCTTACCGTCCAATAGCACTGGCCAGCTGTGTCGGCAAGGTAATGGAAAGAATGATACTTGCACGGCTAGAATGGTACTTGGAATTCTACAACGTCTATCCAGAGGTAATGGCTGGTTTTCGACGTGGCCGCTCGTCAATAGATAGCGTTATCGACCTGGTAACATACGTACAACACCAGAAACATCTGAAACGAATCACTGCGGCCCTATTCCTTGATGTTAAAGGTGCGTACGACAATGTAGATCATCAGGCAATTCTGGACGCCTTAGAAGCTGTAGGGATTGGTGGACGCACCTTTCGCTGGATATGCAACTATTTGCATGGAAGATCTTTCTTTATTTTGACTGAAGACGGACCAACGCCATCTAGCTATACCAGTCGTGGTGTACCGCAAGGCGGAGTACTGAGCCCTACCCTTTTCAACCTGGTGCTCGTTGGTCTCGCTGATTCGTTACCGCAAACCGTACAGCTCTCCGTATATGCAGACGACATTTGCATATGGGCTTCAGGCGTGACACGTGTACAAGTCCGCGCACGACTTCAGAAAGCCTCAACGGCTGTGTCAAGATACCTAAGACGACAAGGCCTGAAGCTTTCTGCTGAGAAATGTGCAGTCGTTGCCTTTACTCGTAAATCGATGTCCCCGTATGCTTTGCGGATTAATGACCAAATCATACGATATAGACGAACGCACCGATTTCTTGGCGTCATCATTGATAGAGACTTGTCTTGGAGCCCTCACATCTCGTACATGACGAAGCGTTTGGCCGCCATTGTGGACCTTCTTGCGTTTCTCGGCGGGAAGTCCTGGGGCGCAACAGTACCGTCAATGTTGCAACTATATCGAGCACTGTTTTTGGGCTTCCTGCGGTACAGCTTACCTGTAATAGGTAATACTTGTACTACGAATATTCGCAAACTCCAGAGCGTGCAAGCCCAAGCACTCAGGACTTGTCTCGGTCTTCCCAAAACAACGTCATCGATTGCGACAGTGGCCATAGCCAGAGACGCGCCTTTGACAGTCTACATTGATACAGATGTCCTGAGAGCGCACATCCGACACCTGACTCGGATTCCCTCACACCATCTTGCTTGCTTGCCAGCAAAAAGGCCACTTTCAACTTTTGCTAAAGCTATTGTAAGACATCAGTCGTACTTACCATCAGAATTTACGCCCGCTTCACGATTGTCAGATCCATTGTGGTGTCTGCACCGGCCGCAAGTGCAACTGACAATTCCAGGAGTCAGAAAGAAAGCTGGAGCGCCATTGCAATCTTTGAAGCAAGCAACTTTGGAGCACATTCACAACGTGCACAGATTCCGGAAACATGTATACACAGATGGCTCAGTAAAACTCAACAGCGCTGCTGCTGCAGTCATCATCCCGGCACAATCTGAGGAAATCAAGTTAAGAACTTCATGTGTGACCACATCAACGGGTGCAGAACTCGCGGCGCTCCGTGCTGCACTTGATTTCATTAAGCAGAAACCACCGCAACAATGGACAGTCTTCAGTGACTCCAAGGCAGCCCTTCAGTGCATACGAAGCCCAATGCGCCACGGACCCAATGAACAACTGGCCTCAGAAATTCGGCACATATAGCATCAAAGCTATGATAAGGGACACAACATAATCTTTCAGTGGCTTCCAGGACATTGTAACATCAGCGGGAATGACCAAGCCGACGAAGCCGCCCGATCGGCACATGAAAGTGGTCAACGAGTCTTCATTCCGCTTTCGCGAACAGACGCTGCGGCTGGGCTGCGATTGATGTCCCGTGAGTGTACTTTGCCCCTGTGGGACTCAAATGTTTTCACCATGTGTCGGTTGCGTTCGTTGTCTCCGGACATACGGATGCACCTCCCGCCTGGATTACCACGACGTGAACAGACCGTGCTTTACCGTCTGTGGCTAGGCGTTGCGTTTACAAACGCCTATGCTTTCCTCATAGGAATGGCCGACAGCCCCACGTGCGACACATGTAACATCGACGAGACGCTCGCACACATTATCTGTGTCTGCCCGCGATACAGTGCTGAGAGACAAGTGATGTGCAGGGTACTGGACAAGCTGGACAATCGTCCACTTTCAGAACTAAAAGCTTTAGGCCAATGCTCCGAAAGAACATCCGCGTTGAAGGCCTTATTCGCGCTATTAACGTTCTTGCGGTCTACGGGGCTTCACGACAGACTCTAAGAATGCCGCCCCCTACCGTTCTGTAGTGTACGCGCTTTGTTCGTGCTTGTCTCCCTTTCTTTCTATCTCCCCCTTCCACTCTGTTTCTCTTTTTATCCCTCTTAACCCTTCCCCCTGCGCAGGGTAGCCAACCGGAACTACCTCTGGTTAACCTCCCTGCCTTTCTCTGCATTATTTTCTCTCTCTCTCTCTCTCTTAAGTGGACCCACCCTTGTGAAAACCCCATTTGGAGTTGACAGTGTACTAAAATGGCTGATAGAAGAAATATTCATGAGCCATTCCACTCTGTGAAGGTGGATTACGAACGAAGCTGTTTAGCGCACGACACAAAGGTGACCCAGAATATTGAACGAAGGAACGATCATATTTATTGTCCTAATCTGCGGTCATCGTGGCGGTATAGGTGCGCACACACATTCGCGTACCACGTCTGTTATTAAATAGTGTCCGTGAAGACAATGAATGGCTGATAGCCCCTAAAGCAATTGCTCATACACCCGTAAACGCGGCCTCCCCATTCCGACGCCAGAAGAGAAGTGAAATTCTACGCTGGAATGATGAGCCGCAATGGAGCCAGCTTTGGAAGATGATGACGACGACGAACGTGCGAGCAGTGACACTAGCGTGACTGCACGGTTGATGCCGACGATTCTTTCAGTCCTTTTTGAAAAAGTTGTACAAATTTTTTTCAAAAACATCTGTTCTTACCCTTGTGCCTGGGTCCTGTTCGGGTGCTACGTCTGACAAGGGTAGTTAAAGGGCGCATTACAGGTCCCCGAGCCCACAGGGATATGGGCCATTGAGCATGGAGTTTTTCTGCACTGTCATCAGGATCGGCCCACATGATGAATTGTTTTTGTCAACATCTGGGACACCTTTTTTCGCAGATCCAAGTCATAGACAGCTTCGCTGTTAAAAAGAATTTATCTTGTGAAGGCAAGCCACCACACAAAGGTGCCTACAATACAAACAAAGAAAGATAAAGCCGTTGCAATTAGGTTCTCATTAAAGGAAAGCTTTATAGGTTAACAGCGCATTAATCTGACCAAAGAAGGCGGAAATGCCGATGTCAAGAAAAAAGTTAATAATATATGCATGTAAAAATTGAAGAAAAGCTTTGGGTCAGTTTAGTTGAAACAGTATATATATACAGCGGTGGAAACATGAAATTATATGAGTGTACATAAAATTTCCGCAGGAGGCTTTCGCACCCAGTCACATCCGATATTGACTAAACGAATGGCGTGCTTCAATAACCCCTTCAATCTCAAATAATACGGTATATCGGCGTGAAGATATAAATCGACAGATAAAGAAAAAACAAGAAAAGTATTGATGAGCTAGCTGACAGGAATACCGCAAGCAGTGATCGCTGTTCTTAACATTAGCGTTAGTTCTTCTTTTTCTCTTCGACGTTACGTTCCATTTGGCTTCCTTCCTTGCTTCTTTCACGCGAGTAAGTAAGGGGCGAGAAAATGGTCTCGCCTGAATCAGCTGCCGCGGTTGAGGCACCGTCGGGACGCGTCAAAGATAGGCCGCTATTTCACAACGAACGAAGATTGTCGCGGGAAACCCTCGCAACGGCCCGAAGTTCCGCTTCAACGCACCGCCGATGTTGATTACGCGTCATCCGTTGCTCGCGGATAAAGCTGGCTGACGTCGAGTTGGTTTAGACCCCGAAATGTCCTCTAAAGCTTTCCATTTTCAACCACCGTCAATTTCGTTGTATTTTCTAGATGAAAGGGCTGTTTTAGTCCTCTTTCTTCTTAACGTTCCTCAGCTCGCGTAGTAGGCCGTAATCTAGAAAACTCGAGACCAAGAAGAATAACACTTTTTTTTATGATGATCTTAAACAATAAGAAAGTGTTAGTTAAAAGTTAAGCTTGCCATAATACTTCTCTTTGCAATGTCGCTTTTTGAAGCTTCTATCGTATTTCTTTGTTACATGCAACTTTCTTGAACACTTCGTGGTTTGTTATTAACCACTTTTGTTTGCTGTTCTGCATTGTTTTTTGGGCTTTATTGCGCTTGGCGAGGATATCCTCTGCTTTCATTCATGTTGCCTGTAATAGATATAAAGCTCGCTTTCTAGCATTCAAAAGGCGACACATTTAGGCAACAATGTCTAAAAGCGAAAGACGATTCATTCCTTCCAAATTCAATTGTTCATATCTCTCCTTCTTTTCTTATCCTGTAGAGTTGGCTTACTTAATTGGCGTGCTGTATTGCACGCTAATGTAAACAGTGTTCAAATTAGCTCGAAAGATGAATTTAATCACTTCATCACTTCTTTTTTCTTCTAGTTCCTTATGGATATTGTTCTGTAGTTTTGATATGCTTTAGCTGCTTTTTGTCCTCTTGCTTTAGTTTAGGAACTGGTGCTACTTTCAGACAATCATTGGTTTGATTGGGTTATAGCTTGATCGGCTTACCGTTACGAGGTATAGACGATGCATCCACCGCACTGCGAGACTACAATGTCGCACAAATGGCCTATATCTTGCGCCATGGCCGCCTTTCTAGAAGTTGATACATTGCTGACACGAAAACTGTTTCTTGCTGTGAGGGGGGTCGACATGACAGCGTACGTGTAGGAACTGATGAAAAGAAAACGTCAGAAGTGCGAAGTCTCAAATATTGGAAGTAAGTTGCAGCTCAGACAACACATGCTGGGTGACGATTACTTTAGTCTCACATGCTCTCTTTATCCAATTCGTACGAAAATCACGAAGAAATTCAAAATCTGACATTTATTAATTCATTTTAGGCTCAATAAACAACAAACCATGCTTCTCTCCTAGCTTCAACTTATTTGAGAGGCTCAGCATGCCACTTTTAAATAACAGTGCGAGGCTTTTAGATTAAAGTAAGCGAAGAAATCTCGACCGGATAGACAATCATATAATTCAGGATTGATACCTCGTTGCTCCGGGTATCAGGAATTGGTGGCGAGCAAAACGTAAGCAGACTAAACTTCTGTGACAGGTATAGTGAAGGAAGAATAAGCAGAGCCCGAAATAATGGAAGCCTTTTTAAGTTTACGCCACACAGGTGCACTCAGCATCCGCAGGTTGCCTATACGATTCGCCTTTCCTTCATGCGCATCACAACGACCAGTTCGGAGAGTTCGCCAACTAAATAATGGGATAGAAGCGTCGGACGAGAGAAGCTTTCCGCTTTCAGCTGCTCTACTTCTTTCGAACTGCCTCACGTTCCCGGCCCCCATCTATACTTTTTATCGCTATTTTTTTCTTTTTTTAATTTATTTGTATTTACTTTTGTGGTTGGTATATGGCCTAAAGCACCGGGATTCCGTTGTACCAGCGCCTTCGCATTTGTTGTTGCTGCTGTTACCGTTAGTTCTCGGGAGCCCTGCATGCTTTGCTTGTGCAGAGTCTGCGCGAAGCGCCTCCTCGAATTTACTGCGGTCGTGTTCATCTATTTTACAAAGCGCTGCCTGTGGCATGAGGTCGCCGAGCAAACCGCAGAACAGGCCAGCTACGAAGCACGAAGCCTCAAGTAACACAAGAAAGCGAGCAAGTAGAGGAAAAAAAAATAAAATGTCAGAAAGAACGCGAGGAAGTGAACTGAGGAAAAGGTGAAAAGAGGCGCTGTGGGAAGTAAGGGGATAGCGGACGTAACGAAGCCGGTACGTGGCTTCTATAGAAGACGTTGAACATGAAGGAAAGAACAGAGAAACAGAGGGAACGTAGCAAATTTTGCGCAGCAAAGCTGAACTCCGTGGCGCACAAAACGCGTGAGCAAAAGTAAACAGTCTCGGGGAGCAGCGAGTGCAAAATAGTGTTTCGCCGCGCACACTGTTTGGAAGGGTAAAAACCCCGAAGAAAGCGAAACAAAGACAGCAACAGCGTGTAGAAGAGAAAAGAAAGCCATAAACAACATGGACGGCAAGAATTAAAGGGAGGAAGGGCAAGGGTAGCACAAAGGACTAGAGGAACAGTTTGATGTATTTCGCCCGCAACGATGTTCCCGAGATCGGGAAGCCTTTTAGGCAAATTGAATCTTAACGCGTTTAACGCACCTCCCGCTGGTACGTGACTCCGCATGAGACCGACGCGCAGGAGCGAACGACAATGGTGGCCGCAACAGCCTCTGGCCCTAACGGAACATCAAGTGGGCGGTGCGCTCAATGTGTCTCCCCAACAATGTGCGCGGCAGTTTGCAAGTGCGCGGTTACTGGACAAAGAGACAGCAGCAACAATGTGGGGCAGTTAAAGGACTCCCACTCGCTTCCTTATACGCCCTCTTCGAAGAGGATGCGCTTTCGCTGCTGTAGCATGACCAAACTTCTCTGCGCTGCAGTTATCTTTTTTCCTTATTTAACCTTAAAGAGAAGTTTTAGCCGCGAGTCGCGCTCAGCTGCATGGGATATTGCGCTGCTTCTACTGTACTGGAAATGGCCGAGAACGGTCCTTATTATGCTAGTGGCATACCAGTCAGACAGGGTTGCGCTCTCTTCGATTTGGCTTCGCTCCTCCGTTTAGAACGAAAGAAAGTTCAAAATGAGATGCATAAAAAGTGGAGTAACGCGCGCAATGTAAGCGTCTTACTAGTTAACTCGCATCGGCAATATCCATATCGACATCAACTGCAGTCCTAACACTTTCGCAATTAAAAAAAATTATGCACTTCATCGTAATAAAGCAATTATATGAATAGCTTCGGATATAAAAAAGGCATTTGATACTGTTTCTCGCTCTATACTAATGCAAAAACTTGAATGTTATGGAGTTGCAAATGTCTCCCTAGAATTTTTTCTTGCTATTTATCCTCACGGAAACAAATAGTAGTAATGGGCGATTATTATTCTACATACAGCACAGTCACCAGCGAGGTCCAAAAAGGTTCTGTGCTCGGTCCCGCGTTATTCTCGTTGTACACTAATCACCTCCCTAATGCTCTTCAGAACTCAAACGTTCTTATGTATGCAGATGACACGGCTTTACTATTTACAGGAGGCACATTCTATGCACTGCAAACACTTGTGATGGCCGAGTTATCAAGAGTTTTCTCGTAGTTTTTAGGAAACAAATTAACTTTAAATATGAATAAGATAGAATATGTAGTTTTTCGATTAAGGAGAAACAATGTTGACACCAGTCAAATTAATTTTACGTTAAATAATAGCCCCATCCAAGAAGTTGATTCGTTTAAATATCTGAGCGTCATACTTGACCAGCATATACACTGGGATGCACAAGAATCTAGCACAGTGGCACAAAATATGCGGAATATTTTACCCCTAGTGGTTAAAACCGCACGTAATTTCAAGCAGTGCAGCAATTTTTTTTATAACTAGCATCTCTAACTTACTTGAATTGATTTCATAGGAGTATATTCAGAATGTTTCTTGTCTGTTATAAATCATGACTTGTTCCAGAACACTCCGCTGTTAAAATGTGCACCTGACTTGTCTGTTATAATTTGACACTGGATCGGAAACTAGCCTTCCCTGGCTATCGGTCCAGATATCTGTATAATCATGACTATGTGAAGAAAAATAAAGCGCTTGCAGTTACAGAATATATATATATATATATATATATATATATATATATATATATATATATATATATATATATATATATATATATATATATAACTCACCTTCAAGCCATGCCAGAATCTTCTTGCAAAACCTTTTATGGGGATGCGGCTGAGACGATCACATAATACTTCCGCTGGCAAGAGACGATCCCTGAACGAGGCTGTATACTTAACGAGAAGATGCTCTTTCTGTTACAAAAAAAGTTTGTATTGGGGAGAGAAAGTCGCAGCGAAGCGTTCGTTAAAAATTCGCGTCACGCTTTTCATTCTTCTCAGTGACTAAAAGAAACCCAGTCTCTGCCTCAGAGCCCACGCGAATAGTTTGTCGCCGGTTCTCTCATCCATTCGTTTATATTTTGTTGCTATTCGACCATTTCTACATTTATTACATGATTTTCTGACTCACAAATAGTTTCGACACGATGGGAACGGCAAAAAGTGATCGCCTGAGCTATCGAAGGTGCACACGCCAACAGCATCATGCAATAGCAAATTATGTGCATAGGAGGAAAACAACAGACGTGGAGCCGTCAACGACAAGCCCATGTATGATTACGGCACCTTGAATTAATGAGAAGTAGATAGCGATATAACAAGCTAGAATTGCAACACCAGTTTGTAAACAGCTCCTTATACTACCTGACGCGATGAAGGGATTGGCTCGGGTTGATTTCGGGGCATTCATAAAGTAGCTTTAAAGCTTTCTTTTCTTTTTTGTTCATTAGTAACGGTCTAAGTCTATTCATAAATATACAAGCACACACACATGAGCACGAAAGTGACAAGTGAAATACTCCAAATGCGCACTTTTTAAATTCCCCATCATGATAGCTGCCCACCGCGGTAGCTTAGGGACTTTGGTGTTGAGCTGCTGATCTCGAAGTCGCGGGTTCAAATCCTGATTGCCGCGGAGGCCATATATTGTTGGGAACGAAGTGCAAAAGTTACCGCGTGCTGAAATTTAGGTGCACGTTAAATAGGCCCAGGTGGTCCAAATTATTCCGCAGTCCCCCCGCTACGCCATGCCTCATGATCATATCTTGGTTTTGGCACGTAAAACCTCAGAATTAAAAAAAGAGCGACAACAAAGCCCAGCTTACGACTTTTTTTTCGTCGGCAATGCAATTAGCATTCAACTAATCGCATTACTGAAGTGAACTTTACTTAAATTCTGTAGAGGCCCTTCTGAGAACTTCCGATGCTTCGGCAATATGCGAAGTGCAGTATCTCCGGCACCGGCTTAGTTTGGTATGGCGCTCGCTTACCAAGCTTGACCATAAGAATGACGGAATGACAAAGAAACAATGGCGTCGACGAAAGGACAAAAGACGGCAGCATGACGCCATAGAGAAGACAATTCTGAAATTATTACGATTTATAATGACGAAAGCCTCACAAGGACGTCATGAGGGAAATGGGATGGCGGCGTGTATACGTCAACCAGCTGACGCAATGAGAACAATGACGTCGCTATGATGGCACGCCAGTGGATGCGTGGCAGCGATTATCTAATAACACAATGACGGCAATGGCATGGCAACGGCGACGTAATCATTATTGACCGTCGACAGCGTAATTAAGCTAGAATGACGGAGAAGGAATGATGCTGACGAAACGCCGAAGGTAATATGATGACGATGCCATGACGATAATGCCGTGACGGCGTGAGAACGCGTGTCGGTGGACAACGTCGAAATTAACAATGGCGTCACTGCCTACGGCGAGGTGGCCGTGAATATTCCACAAAATTTTCTACATGTTAGTTCACACAATTTCCAGCGGTCAAGTGCTCAATATGAGAGACCTACAAATACACCAGAAAAATTTTTCTTTTGAGCAAAGCTTGCAGCTGGTACTGCATCATTTCGCTCGTGAGAACCGTTGTTGAAATTATCCTTAATCTGCTTCCGGGGCCTTGTAAACGAGTCACAGAGGTAAAAAAGCGAGAAGCTTTCTCTATAGCAGCTCTTAAAAAAAGGCCGGCTTACTGCGCACGCCAAGCATACTTAGTTTCAATACTACACTTACTTTTGTCCAGGAGGAGGAGGCGGAGGAGTAGGAGAAGTAGACGGAAAAACAGGGAGGTCACCCAGTTCTCAGACCGCCTGGCTAACCTGTGCTGGGAAAAGGGGGTAAGAGGAATAAAACATAACAGAAAGAGATATTACAAAAAAGGGAAGAGCAAGAATAAAAGGGAAAAAGAAAGGAGAATACGGCACTGCTTAAGGTCTGTCTCTAAGACCAGTCCTCCGCAAGAAGCGCAACAATGCTTTCAAAGCCTTCCGTGCTGAGGTCGGTCTCGGCCAGTGCGCCAGGACCTTTTCCTCCGTCAAAGGGTGTTTGTAAAGATATTCAACACCCTTGAAGATTCTAGCCAGGGCGCACTGAAGCGGGGACACTCACAAAGAAGGTGGGCGAATGTTTCCAATCGCTCCATTCAGTCAACCGCCCGAAACTGCGCCATTGGTTATCAAGAAGGCCGTGATGAAGGGCTACTGACTAATTTTTGAACGCGTGAACTTCGCACGTGAGCCTTTTCGCATGGCGCGCCATCGAAAGGGGGCCGCTACTGCCGAGAATCGCATCTAGAACCTCGCGCTGAACAGCTGAACGCCATAGCAAATGATAGAGCGGGACAGATGTAGCCCTTTCTGTGAATCACTGGTGTCTCCTAAAAAAAAATCCCGCATTTTCTTGTGTTTAATACGAATAGATGTACAGTCGTGAGCAAAAGTGTAGAGCCCACGGCTCCGGGCGTGGGAGCAGCTGCGAGGCCGCTGCGAGGCGCTGCTATCTCGCGTCCCGCGCTCGCTTCGAGTGTGCCCCGAGTGACGACAAACTTCACCCTCGCTCTCGCGCTGGTGCTTATCATGCTTGATAAATTTCTAGTGCACCGTTCGGCGGCTCTGCTGCTGACGGTCACGGAGAAGGGGATCGGGCGTCGCAAAGCGCCTAAAGTCTCGGAAGGGAAAGTAGGGCGACCTGCTTCCCTCCTGCTCTGTTTTCGGCGCGTCTTGACGGTTACGCGTCGGTGCCGTGCCTGTACACTCTAAAAAAATCCACGCTTATCAAAGCGTGCGTTTCCAGTGTTTTTACACGCCTAATCTAAGCGTGATATTTCTCCACGCTTACTGATCACGCCTGCTAAGAGTGACCAGCAACCGCTCTTCACGTTAGCAGACGTGATAAGGACCCCTGTTTCCACTCTTATTATGGCGTGACCAATCTCTGCGCTTAGAGAGGGTTCCAGAAGGGGCAACGGGGTTGGAGTAAAGAGCACGCCCAATGCTCCATTGCCCTTTTTTTGCATGCGTTCGAATTAACCAAGAAGCACCGGTCCTCGTCGGCTTGGGCGCTTGGGACGCTTCTCTGAAGCGAACTTCGCTCACCAGCTCTACGCAGATCTCTTCTTTAACTACTGCTA
This sequence comes from Dermacentor variabilis, assembly GCF_050947875.1. Lineage (NCBI taxonomy): Eukaryota > Metazoa > Arthropoda > Arachnida > Ixodida > Ixodidae > Dermacentor > Dermacentor variabilis. The sequence goes on along the minus strand of NC_134572.1, from coordinate 37,548,533 downwards.
TAACGACGCAGACTATGACCAATTAAGACGCTATGACAGTGGCAGCATGCCGGCGAAGTAGAAACTGAATATGCTGCCGAGAGATAGCGCAAGACGCTCCCGCCACTGACACTGAAACTAATCCACTAAGAAGGGCTTTGCAAAGCCCTGGCACGTTTTAAGGACGCCAAGGAATGTAAAACGTAAACCCCCTCGATATCGTCTTGCACAAAAGGACGAATGCCCTCTCAACTGCGCTCTGCAGCGCCGAACGTTCGAAGATAGCCAGCCGGGTATAGCATAGGGACGTCAGGACAGAATTTCCCACATTAAGGTCATCATGCTGTTGCATTCTTTCTCCGATTGTAGGCCCAAAATACCTGATTCAATTCTTCTTCACTGGCCTCTTTCTCTCAGAAAGACGAATATTCTAGGCAGCGAAAGATGTATTACACACTTATTTCTTCCTGGGTAAAGCTTTTGTTCATGGTATTCGTTCCCAGAAAATATGATATAATGAAACGTCGATGCTTGAAAACAAAACTTAGAGTTAAAGCGTTTTCAGATCGCTCAGAAAGTGTAAGTCTCTATATGAGTTTGATTTAAATGCACAACGCAGTGAACAAATCGTTTAATCTTGTTTGCGCCCATGATATTTATTTGCTTCTTATTGCTTTAGGTTGACTGCGCAAAAATTGGCCATATGCCGCCGGATATGTTACGTGTTATATACCATAATGGCATAGGCACATCGCTAGTGCCTTTTCCATGGATGTGTGATCACTGATCTCAATGCTTTCCTGCTCATAGCCACAGATGAGGAGGCTTGTTTCCCTCCAGACAACGCACGATCTTATAAGGTCACTTAACGCGATCTGAAAAAAAAAAGGAAGATGTCTTAATACCAGAAGTATCATACTTTAGAGGTAAAACAATGTTTCTTTTAGACTAAATATGGCAATAAAGACCGCTTGCTTTTTCTCCTACTGACATTTCTCCTACTGACTGCTCTTAAAATGTTGCGGTGTGGAAGTTTTTAGAAGTCGGCGATACAGGAAAGATGATCAAATCACCGCAGTAATGAGAACATGCATTGCAAGCCTGGGTCGCAAGCACTCTTCTAAAGCTACGTATGAAGGCTCAGAAAATTTCAGTATTTTTGATACGATCAGAAGGAACTTTTTCAATTTTTGTTCATTTTCATCAATCCTACATCCAAACCTTTATTCGCTTTCAAATGTGACCTGAAAAACAAAAGAACAATGTGTAAAACGCATTTAAATTAGACGCATAGCTGTAATTGACTTTTTTCCATGATGCTGGGGAGAGAGGGGAGTGGTAGGTAAAGTGGTAACAAAGTAGAGATAAGGAAAGAAAGGAGCATAGACACACAATCACAATCCGTCACTGTCACCGAATGCTGTCATCGCACATCACAGTGACACTTGCAGCACTATCAACATCTGTTCAGGCTACAGCCGCTTGTCCTATTCTGTCACCCTCAAAAACCGCAACAGTGCCCTCGTCGCCCTCTGCTGCGATGGCTTGTGATGGCGGTATTTTAAGATAAGTTCATCTGTGAGAGGTCTTCGGTCAAAGCGCGCTATCGCGATTGCGAGTAATTGTCTCTGTAAATTATAGCGAGGACAGTCGCATAGAAGGTGTTGAAAAGTCTCCTCATTACCACAGTCCTCACACGAGGCGTCGTCGGCCCATCCGATTCGGTAAGCAAAAGACTTGGTGAAAGCCACCCCTAGCCATATTCGACAAAGCAGGGTAGCTTCGCGACAAGAGAGTCCAGCTAGAATACAAAGGCGTAGAGAGGAGTCAAGATTGTGGAGTCGGTAGTCGTGAAAACTTCCAGCGTTCCACAAGGGTAGCAAACAGGATCTTTTTCTCTGGTTAACATCCCTGCCTTTCCCCTTTCCTCTCTCTCTCTCTTTCCATGATGCTTTTCGTAAAAATAAAGTTTAAAAAAGCCAACACAACTGGCAATGCGTTCGATAAAACTTTTTTAACACCTAAGCAAAAATGAGCTAGAAAAGCGTAGCTACGCTTAATTCCCAACCCAATGGAGATGGAAATTTTGACAAGAATGACATTCTACGTGAACTTATCACACATGAACTCTCACTGCGGGCATAGATGGGTTTTTCATTAAAACTTCTTTCTGGGCGAGTTGGTGTATACTTGATTTAGCGAAAAATAAAAGCGCTAACACATGCAACCACAAGGGAACAAGGAATAGACACAAGCGCTATACATAAGAGCAACAGCGCCTGTGTCTCGTCCTTGTTCCTTTGTGGTTGCATGTGTTAGCGCTGTTATTTTTCGTCAAATCAGATATATGGGTTTGCAGCTGGAAGTCACGAGCTGCAACGGGCAGAGCATATTGATTTTCATTGAACGCCATCACACTTCCTCTCTTTCGAGCCCTAAATGTAAAATATGCGGAGCTAGACTACATAGATATCCTAATTCAGATTGCAAGTTAGGTGCCAAATTAACTAGCGCGTGTGGTTACAACCTCGCATGCCTTTCTTCGGAGATGCTGGTTACTGTCAGTCGACAAATAGCTGACAAAATTATGAATTTTCACTTTATAGGCAGCTGCATACTGAGAGCGGCACACGCGGCAGCGACGCCGCGTACATGGCCTACCACACTGATCCACCACTAACAGAGTTCTAAATCATGGGAAGAAGCACGGTGCAAAATGCAGAGTGGCATCTCCCAGCTCGCCGCCCTTGCCCGAGGAGAAATGGCAGCGGGCAGGGAGAGGACGGTGAGCTGGCGAATATAAAATAAAAACGACAGAAATCGTGGGAATTTGCTACTTCAGCGCAGTAAACTGAACAGTTCAGAGGAATTCAATAGCGGCCGTTGTCAAAACTTGTTAAAGAAGCACGAGGCTCACTGCTCTTAATTTCGATCAATGCTCGCGTAAAAGGTTCTCGCTTTCCAATGAATGTACCATTACGGCAAATTTTACACCACACATCATACAACCACCTACCGGAAATCATGACGAATTGGCAGTTAGCCGCTATTTCATAAAAACGAACCATAACTAATGTTATTATCTGAATATTTCAATCGTACATGAACAGCAGGTGAGGGACCGCAACATATCCCTTATCCATAAGCAAATGCAGCTCTGGAGCCGTTAGACCGCGGTGGATTCCTAAACTCTTCTAAACTCGGCACAGTGCACAATGTATGCATGCACCACCGGCGCTGTATGGCATGAATGTCCGTAGCAGCGAACATGGCGATACACACAAACTCTGGCAATTAGACCGGAAGCTCTGTGCTGCAATGAACGAACGTCGCTCATGGCAGTCCGCCGGAAAATACACACCAAAGATGGCCGAGCGCACCCTTCAAAACACCACAGTTTCCTTCAGCCTCCCCAAGAAAAGTTTCGGATTCCCCGCAGGGCAGTGAGAAGGCACAGAGGGCTGTTCTACCTCGCCCGCGCTCCGCGTAGATCACGTGATATATCACCCCCTATTTGGATTGTTATAAGCGTGATGGAGAGCTCCCGCGCGAGCGCTCCGCGGGTTGTTTAGCGTGTGATTTGCGTTTGTCAGGCGTAGACTGCTCGCTCACGCTCGCACAAGGCAGAACCATGGCAGGCAGTCTTGCCCTCACGCTTACATGAAGGAATGCCACGCTTGTTTTCGGTCACGTGGTGTGCTTGAAACGTCATCCACGCTTACTGTCACGCTAAACTTACAGGGTGAGAGTAAGCGTGGAATTTTTTATAGTACATCGGCATGCTGTTGGAAGGCACGCGCGGCTTCCATTCAACTCCCCAATCATCAGGTAGAGACGAATACGTCGAAGTGTAAAATGCAAGCCACTGTGGATCCTCGCTTCGTATTCAAAATGTTTGGCACTCATAGCACTAAAGAGCCTGCGATTGCCTAACATTTTCGATACTTTTTTGAAGGGAGTATTCGAAGCGAGGATCCACAGTGGCTTGCGTTTTACACGTCGATGTATTCGTCTCTACCTGATGATCTTGAATGGAAGCCGCGCGCGCCTTCCAACAGCATGCCGATACAGGCACCGTCAAGGTGCGCCGAAAACAGAGGTGGAGGGAAGCAGTTCGCCCTATACTTTCCCTTCCGAGAATTTAGGCGCTTTGCGATAGTATTCAAAATGTTTGGCACTCATAGCACTAAAGAGCCTACGATTGCCTAACATTTTCGATACTTTTTTGAAGGGAGTATTCGAAGCGAGGATCCACAGTGGCTTGCATTTTACACGTCGATGTATTCGTCTCTACCTGATGATTGTGGAGTTGAATGGAAGCCGCGCGCGCCTTTCAACAGCATGCCGATACAGGCACCGTCAAGGTGCGCCGAAAACAGAGAAGGAGGGAAGCAGTTCGCCCTATACTTTCCCTTCCGAGACTTTAGGCGCTTTGCGATACCGATCCCCTTCGCCGTGACTGTATGCAGCAGAGCAACCGAACGGTGCCCCAGAAATTTATCAAGCGTCATAAGCACCAGCGCGAGAGCGAGGGTGAAGCATGTCGTCACTCGGGGCACTCTCGAAGCGAGCGCGCGGCGCTAGAGTCACTGGAAAAAATTTCAGAGTACCGCAAAGGCCGGGATTTGACTGGAAACACTGAGCGGCCACCGCCATTTACCTTCGAAGCCGACTGCACTGCGGGAAGGCCGTCGGGTTAGAAAAGCTTGATATTCGGTGACACATCGGGTTGAGTGTTTACTGAAGCAGAAATACTTTGTGCCCGGAGATAATGGTTGCTGCGAATGAAAAAAAAAATGTTATTTTGTGCGAAGTAATGCAGCCGGTGGTTGTTTCGCACGCCGATCGTGTTTACTGCTGGAACTGTGCTACGATTGTGGGCAGCAGCTTAGCGCTGCTATCGGGAGCTTATGCACGAGTTTTTTTTTTTCCCGTTCCGCGGAGCGAGCTACGAAGGAAACATTTCGTCACTTCGAGCCGCAATGAGGCAAGCTTGTGCTTTTGGGCATGAACATCGTTGACCACCACCGGCTTCCGTTGAATGTTTCCAAGCAGGACGAAACTAACATCTGACAGTGTCACAGGTACGTACGTTCATTGTATAATTTCACAAGCTAAATCGGATACATTTAATTTAGTTTGTAATCGGATACCGCGTCTTCTCGACTCTGCCGGGCGACTTCGCCCTCCGTATGAGCACGACACACTGCGACTGCCGTGTGCGCACCGGTGTTGGGCCGTGATCGTAAGACGATCTGTGCACAGCAGGTGTAAAAACCAACTTCGATGACCATTTTGCGCACTAACTCTTGTGGAAGGCCAATATGAACCATTTGCGCGATTGCAGCAACGTATGTGTACTTCTCTACACTGATAATGAGCGAGAGTTTGCTACATTGCGATTTATAAACGCGGCTGTCTAGTGCGTTCATGAGCGGCTACTCTTCTCAACGTATTTATGACTGATTTTTTAGACTGCCAACGTTTGCTGCCTGCGTAAAAAAAAAGGCAGGAACGCCCGCTGGTGATGCAGCACTTTTTTTTTCTAATTTACATGGGCGATGTATAAAATTCTCGTGCTTTTAGAGCGGTTTATGTAACATGCATAGTGACAGAGTGAAAATAAAGCTAGCGGGTGTTCTGTTGTTTTGTAGTTCTTGTTATGCATCAAGCACAATATTATTTAGGTATGCACCGTAGCATTTCAACATAAAACATAATATGTATGCTGACTTCAGTTCATCGTATGTGCTCGGATTACAAGCTCTAAATTTGAAGCATGTGTTGTGAATATCACCTGGCCACTGGCTTCAACCTCAAAATGCGTATGTATAAATGAGAAAAGGATAAGTGGAATGCCCATCCACTCTAGGCTTCTCAAAGTCTTCAGCACAAAAGTGGTCCTGCAAATGTTTGTTGTATGTTTAGAAATGTGATGCTGGTCACTCTAACGCTGGGCTGCCCAAGGAGGCTTCCAGGGCTTTTTTGAATGAAGCGCTGTTTCAGACATGTGAAACAAAAAAAAAACATGGAAGATAGCTGTAATAATAAGTTGAAAGACCCAACTAAAGAGACGAAGAATACGTTATAAAGGTTTAGAAGTTTACGCAGTGAGACAAATAAAATAGCTCAATTGAGATGTAAACGCGCATGTGGCGGCAAACACACGCAGCTTCAAGGATTGCTAACATTTAACCCATTTCTATTTTTCTACCAGTGCCAACACAACTGCACAGAAAGCGGCCGTTATGTGGACGCACGACATGCACTGACCATGTCTTTATTGACTGCGATCGTCACGGTCTGCGAAAAACAAGTGCCATATGGGTCGAGTGTCTCGAGGCGAGAGCGCGCCTCACGTGCGCGGAGAAGTAATGCGAGTACCTGGAGCACGTAATGACGCGGAATTCTCGCGCGAAAAGTGTGCCTTCGCGTGCCACGAGCACGGAATAACCGCGTGTGTTGCGCAACAAACGCGTACACGTGTGCCCCCATCAAACGTGCAAGACGCGAACGATCCCCGCAATGAACTCCTATTTTCGTAGCATCGCTAACACCGCGCGCACTTCGTTTAAATATCTTCTGAAACAGTGCCGAAGAGCACAAGCAAGGTGTACTTATACCTCGCACACGCGGGTGTTTTTTGTAGGCTTGAAGTTCTCCCGGCCGATTCTGTGTAACCACGACGAACGACGCTCTCGGTCATTTTTCCCGGTCGGAATCGGATAACAAGTCTTTCCAGACTCGGTTCGGTTGCTGCATCCAAAGGCGCAGCAGCCAGGCATGATTTACTTGCAGTCAAACGCGAGCGCGACAATCGGAACACAAGAAAACGTAGGGAACCTGCGCTGCCTGCACTAACTCAGCCGCCCGCTCGGCGCTTGGAAGGTGTATGGCACCCCAAAGCCACGTGGTACGGTTGGGCCAATGAACGCGTCGGCGGCGCGCGGAAAACGAATACGGTACTCTGAAATTTTTTCCAGTGATTCTACGCGGCGCGAGATAGCAGCGCCGCGTAGCGGCCCCGCAGCTGCTCCCGAGCCCGGAGCCGTGGTCTCTACACTTTTGCTCACGACTGTACATACACGGAGCGAGACATTTTTGTTTGCGATCACTGGTGCTACGAAATCTTTTATCCTCATCCACTTGCCATCTGAATTCAAGTGGTACAGCCTGCGTACGAGTATTCGACCAATGCAGTGTATGGGTAGAGGCAGTTGCACTATTCGGATCAGTGCGATATATATACATGTATATACTAATGCCGTTGTTTCGAAACTTTGGCACGCGAGTGAACATTCGTAAAGTGCATTCCCAGTAGCGACTACCAAGGGTCGTGTGACCGACTGCTATTCGCTACCATAAAGGTGGTCGCAACGTCCGGTGTGCATACCGGCCAGCTTCGACTTTGAGCCTTCACCCTGGGAGCTTTCCTGAATGAAAACCCTCTAGGTAAGTGCCATCTGCTTGGTCGCGTCTGCTATTCAGAGCCTTTGTTTGCTTACTGCGTTCAAATTAAGCGTTTCAAACAGGAAAAAGTGTATGTGCGGGAAGTGCGGGAAACCAGTCACAATATATGAGAAGGTAGGAGACCAATGTGCCAATTGTTATTTGAAGAAATGATGGTCCAATAGAGGCGTTGTCCTAAACGAAATCCTAAAGCTTATTTTCACCAATAGTTTCGAGAGTGTAACACTCTTCTTTAGGGCAGTTTCAAAGTTTATATATATACATGAACGTATCCTAACATAGGGGCAGTCCCGCAAATTCCCAACCTGACACCCCAGCAGTGGGAGGCCATGCTATGCTGCTAGGACCACGGCCCCGCTGGAACGCTAGTACTCGCGTTGTAACGCAGCCGTGCTCGGACCCGCATGACCAGCATCAAGTGGTGTGGCGGCTCCTGGAGACAGCGAAACTCGCAGGAGCGCTGGACCGAGGGCCTCTCTCGAAGAAACAGGAAGTGACCTGTTGTTATATTATTGTTTAATAACTGCGTTTTCTTCCTAGCTCCTCCTCAATCAGCAAACGCCACTTACTCTACGAAGAAAGAAAAAGTACAACTAGTCTGATATGCTCAAACCGGCTCTGACAAAAATTTTGTTTAGAAAGAAAGATGGGTGCACGTAGAGTAGCGCTCGCACAAGAAGATTGCGCTTGGACGTAAAAGAATCTCAAGCACAGGGGGACTTTGAAAAATAAATTGAGTTTAATTTCTGGTAGCATCGTTCTGGTGAAGTATTGAAAAACCTTTGAGCAGATAGTTTTCTCTCGACGCTTCAGCAACTCTAATGCATGTCGTTTCTTAGGTCCCCTGACTTGCTTTTTGAACGCTGTAGACCCGCTATTCGCAATTTCGTCTGGTTTCCGCCCATCAGTTCCGTAAAAAGCAATGCTCTACCGGCATGCCAATGCTGCTTTTGTGCAGCAGCTTTGGTGCTTGGAGTTGCCTTTTGTGCAAGGGTTCTCAACTGTTTGAACTTGAATGTTATAATATAAACATCATCGGTGCACCTTTTGTATTGTTGTGCGTACAAGTAGCAAACATATCTCTGTATTTATTGCCGATAATGTCACAATTGCTCCACTTAAAATGCTGATATCAGTGGGGCAAAGCACAGTATTTGAAAAAAGTACAGACTTGGGAATCGGTACCTTTGAGGATCGGAAAAGAGCGCATAAATAAAAACGGGGACCGAAGTTCTGGGGTCTCCCTGTTTTCTAAGCCTGATAGTAGTAGTGATTTGCTTGATAATCTTAGCACAAGTTCTAGCCTTGGAATAATTGACACAGAAATTGTGTTTGAATAAAATCATATTTGAACCATGTGTTCAGTTATCTATGTGGTCATGCTTTTCACTGGCGGTGAGTACTTTTCTTTAGAAATGTATAAACTCATGTGGTTGAGATCCTGAAAATTTTATCAATCAATGGGCGCACAGTAGTATGCAGGCGAATCCTTTTACTGCTGGCAAAATTCTTTATTTTTCAACTAATAGCTCACCCTATGGACAAAAACATGGGGCGTCAGGCTAGTGTCACAGTTCTTCCATTCCTTTAAAATTGAGGTGGATAATTCATATGCATAAAAAGAAAAAGTACTGCCTCTACACAAAGTCCACAAAAACGCCACAGAAAGGATCAACTAAAATGGTCAGTAATCTTGTGATAGTAATCAATTCTTCATGCCAGCTGCAGATAGTCCCCGCCGTATATAAGAATTTCTACTTTTGCAACTTTAGCACGATCATAAGCCACACATGTCGTTTCTCCTTCGGGTAGATAAATAAATCAAGAAATCCCCCTTAGGAATTTAGTTCCAAACACCATGAAAATAAAAACATGAATACTTAGAGTAAGCAGCACCCCGAGTATTTCTTGCGGGCGACGTCAGCGAAAGCGGCTTGCCGCCCGTGACATTGAAAAAAGCTTCACGTATTTTGCGTTAACAGGCCATCACAGGCAGCCCGGGTGCTTCTGACGCTACTAAATTTTAGATTATCCTCCGAACATCAACGTTGACAGATTACTTAGAAATATTACTTTTTGAATTCATTAAATTTTTACTCACACTTCTCGTTTTGTTATAGTTAGCACTGCTCACTGTTTTCACAATATATTCGTTCAACGGAGAATAGGAAAGACAGATAAGAGAGATAGCGACAGAACTTGAATGTTTCACTGGCTTATGTGAAAGATAGAATCCAAGTTCGAAGGAAGTACTTACGTAGAAGTTACGATATGATTAGCCATTATTTGTATAACTGGAACATTTCCAATCAAGTGGTCTTGTATTGATGACACGAGTGAGGATCAATAAAAATGCCTCATTCAGACATACTAAAATTTGTAGATAAGGATATCATTCCTCTTAAAGTACGGAGAGACTATTGCTTGTTATCGACACGCAGATTGTGTAGTTTGTTCATACAACCTAAAGGGTAGTATCTAAGGGGCAGCGATGTACTCGGTCCACACTGCTATTCTCCCGGTAGCTAATCGTCAATCTCTGAATAATGTCACCGTCGCTTCACTGCAGGTTCTCGTTTCCTTTATAACGCTGACTAATGCAGGCAGGGAGAGAGAGAAAATGGAAAGAAGAAAGGAAAGAGGGACTTTAGAGGTGATCTAGAGGACGTGGCGCAGGGACTATCTCACGAACAGATTCATGAATTTGAGCGTAATTTCGATGAAGTTGTAGGTAGAGACAGAAACGGTTGTGTAGGAGAAGGATACGCTGTATTCTGTGCTTCAACCGGATGCCCTGTGGTACCGCTTGAGGAGCGTATCTTCTGTAGTCATAAAGGCTCACCGTATACTATGGAGTTCTCAATCTCGGAAAATGCAAGCCTGTCTTTTGTGGGCTCAATAACGCACGCACTTTTATCAATAGGATGCCAACTTATATGTGTGAGCACCACAAATGAAGACATGCTTAACCCGGGGGTAGAAAATAAGACAGCTATTCTGGGTATGGAGGCGAGTGCTCTTTAATTATTACAGTTTGGCTTGAAAAGACATGTACAACTGAGAGGAAAAGAAGAGATGAAGCAAGCTGGCAGCTAGTAATGCAGGTGGAGAATGCTCGCCGTCTTTTCTAGAAAGAGGGGATAGAGACATGGAAAATAAACATATGAAAATACTAACTATATCTTTAAATAAGCGAAAACAACAGGCCACCGCGCAAGGAGTTTCATGTATTTCGAACACTTCCGCCGCCGGGAGCGGCGCTTCGTGCAGTCGCCCTTTTTTTCCCGCGAGCCGAAGAGAGGACGAGGGAGCGAAGAAAGAAATGGGGACAAGAAGGAGGAAACGGTGCGCGGCGGTCTGGCTTTGTTCTACGCGCGCTTTCTCCCCTTTTCCTTCTCCGACTCGCGGTGGTGGCGGCGGTGGAGGCGAAAGATTCGCCCGAGAGAGGTCGCGCCAGTCAGTCTGCTGGCGTCGCTCGCGATGGCTTGTCCGCTGGTTCCCGGGTAGCACGGTTCATTCGATTGTCTCGCTGGCGTGCCTTTCGCGCGGGTGCGCCGATCGGGAGACCGGTTCAAAGCGCGGCACGACGGATTCTCCTTCGTTTGTCTCACTTCGACGCGGAACTCCGTGCGTGTCATTTGGAGAAAAAAAGAAAGACCACCGGCGTTTTCCGAAGACGTCAATTTCGCGCCAACTCATAGGCTCGTGCAGTGCCGTCTAAGTTTCGCGGGAGACATCGCTCCTCCTTGCGCAGCCGGGTGTCGTGGATAAGTCAGTCTCACTCACACTTTCTTCCAATTCCTGTACCTACTGCAAGTGTGTGCGTAAGTACGTGATTGTGCGAAAATGGGTGTCCTTGATGAATACGGCTGCATAGCATAGTATACTTGTGCATTTGTGTTCGTCACACTGAGCTCTCGCCACTTTCATTGGATATACTCCAGGGAGGTTAACGGTTGTTTATCTCGCCACGACTTGTGTGTGCTTCCGCGCCGTACCCGTCTTTTTCCTTCAAATAACGACGCAGCTGTGATTCTTGTGGTGTGCGACACATCGCCAGACATCGGCCCGGTTCTACGTTTTGTGCTGCTACGTCAGAGTGAAAGAGTTATGAGCGGCTGAGCTTCAAGAAGGCTCTAGTCTTCCGTGCTTTCATGAAATTCTACGTTCAACGTTCCCGCCTTCGACTTCGTGCACTGTTCTAGAGCCCGAAACCGCCATGACCCTCGTGACTAGGCTACGCTCTGCCCTTGTCGGTGTGCTGGTGGGCTTGCAGGTATCCTTGATTTTGCATAGCGTGGAAAATCGAGTCGACTCAGGTGAGTAATTTGGAGCCCGCTTGTCTCTATCATTGAAGTGAGCCTAAATATGAACGCTGATGCTTTTGTACTGCACACGATCCTAAAGCCAATTTGCTGTTTCATGTCCAAAGTTGACCTTATTAGTATGCAATAAGTTTCATGTTTCTCGTGATTGCGTTTTGAATGACGATTGAACAGACTTTCGCAACGCAGTCTGTACCAAGTAAAGCTATTGAGTGTTGCGCCCCAATTATATGTTCTCCTATGTTACTCTCTGGGAGCCGTTGTTTAGCTTTTCGCAGTAGATTGCTCTGTTCAGATTTCAGTGTTTTGCAACAGTTTGAATATGATATGCCGAGCTTCTAGCTGAACAATCATGTTAGCGCCCCGTTTTGTTATAACTATCTACGGAGGACGGGATATGCGTATTTCCCTGATACAATGTCTTAATTTTTTTCTTCAGTTAGAAGCTTAACATACCTTATATTATCACCTTACTTCGCGTTGCTGCTTTTCAGGCGAAGGACCGAAACAGTCTGTACTGTAAGAGAGACAACTTGGGGCACTACTTTGGAAATTTTCATCCCCGTGTGTTACTCCACACTCCCAACAATTTTGTGATACAGATATGAAGCATTGCGAATGTGTTCCCTACACGACCTTCCTTTCAAAAGTTGTGCAACCACTCGTCCTGTTTTCATTCGTTTCTGCTTTCTAACGCTACTAAAAAGTCATTGCTGCAAACTTTCGGGCGCAAATCTAAAAATGCTGAGATGGCCACGCTTCTCAGAAGCCGGTGGCTGAGTAGGGTTCAATGTTTTCTCTTCAGGAAGTGAACGCAGTTCAAAGAATTTGAACAATAAATAAACAAATAAAGCGGGGATAAGAGACGAAACGTATAGAGGGAGGTGGTGGGCGCTCGGGATGGCTGCTCGCCGATGCGTGTTGAAGTCTGTGGTTTCAGTTCGTAGACCCAAGCTCACCTTTTCTTTATTATTCTTTTTATGCTTCAATGTCAGTCGTCCTATATTCTTTTTCTTCCATTTGACTCCGTACTTTTGTTATCCTAGCAAGAGTGGGAAGAATAACTTGGAATGCGACCCCGGGACGCTCTGGCTTTGTACCTGCTCAGTGCACGCATCTTCATGGTATGATTTGCCGTAAGGTGAAAAAAAATTTCTCACAACAGCTGCTGTCAACTTCCCTCCAAGTTCGCGCGGAAGAAATCGAAACGGTGCAAGCATTTGGGGCCAGCGGAAGCGCCTAAGAACTTTCTGACTTACTTTTTCGCTCTTGATCTTTTTGATATTATCTGATGATAATATCTGATGATATTATTATTTGATGATCTTGATATTAGCTGTTAGTCTTCATCGCACTGGTTTCTGGTGCTGAAACTCTAGACCTGTTCAGAGCTAACATTTATTTATTTTCCTAGCATACACTATTATGTAATCTATAGCTGCAGGTCATACATAATCTTTATTCGATGCCTGCTAAGAAACGCATAGTAAAGTCGGCAGCGTTGTGTGTTCAAGACGTATGAAAAATGCAGATTTCAAAACATCAGGCCTAATGACAAACTATAAAAGTATATATTTAATTTCATTTATTATCGCCTTGAAGGCCCGAAGGCATTAGACAAGGGCGTTGTCTAATCTGACCGAGCAAGGGACGCGAATCCGCTGCAAATTTTTGAATGCACGCGAGTACCAGCTTTCGCTCTGAAATGCATGTTGATACTTGAATATATAGTCGGCAGACAATAGTGGTCAGTAAACTTTCCACGACTGTGCTCGCAGTGGTCACTGTGCTTCGAGAGTTCGTCGCCTTTTTTGGCAGAAGTTAGGACAATGAAGAGTTCAATTCGTCATTCAAACATTTGGCAATGATGGCTTATTCACCGTCACCACCACAGAACAATATATTAAGGCACAGAAAGACGTCAACTTATTTAGCGCCATCCAGATAAAATGTGGAAACATACGGTACAGGCTTAAAATATAGCCCTGCTCATTCAATTCGTCGAGGATTACCCACCGCACACGAATCTACTAAAGCTGCGGGCTCTTTCGAACAGCTGCGTGAAAGATATTTGCGCGACAAAAGTATGTAGTAAGCGCTGCAGTAAACAAAACAGTAAGTCCGCTCTGCAACATTGAGGTGGTTTTCTACGACATCCCAGCATCTTCACTAAGGAATTCATTGCCTCTTCTGGTTGCTGCACCTTCATGGCTCTGCATTTGTGATTCTTCTTTTGGAATGACATTCTGCTTGGTGCATCAGAAGCAATTTGTAACTGACTTTTAATGTTAAGAGATCGTTGATGTTTCGTGTCAGAATATTGGTTTCAAATGAAACCGTGTTATATTTACTTTTCTGGTATTTTCCTGCTGTATAATCCGCGATACTGGTTTCAGGGTTTATACCTAGCCTGTTTGATTGTGTTGGTGCTTTGGATGCCGCTAGGCCGTGAAGAATGCTAATAAATTTGTCAATTAAGTAATTTATGTTCGTCTATTTCAATAAACAGACAGAGCAGCTACGGAGGAAAGTCTGATGTTTCCGAATAATAATACCAGTTGTTAGAAAGGCTTGTGCTTGTGTATCTTTCTTTTTCCCTGTTTGTGTAGCGCAAAGTTTCATGATGAAGTATGGATAAAAGATGTCATTTGTCAGCATAGCTCCCTCCCTCCCTCCATTGCATGTGTTCATAGTAACGCAAAGAGGTGAATACAGATGAGTGCATTGAAATGAAAATAACAATAATATAATAATAACATAATGCGGATAACTGTTTACGTGATTGCCTTATGGTGTCGCGTTCATAAAATTCAACCTCAAATCGCATCAGGCTTATATAACAGATTCTACACTACTAATAATATGCACCGTGTTATTATTATATAGAATATAAAGAATATGACCCAATAGGCTTTCATGCGGAATTCCACAAACAAGTTATTGCGTGTGACCTAGATTTATTTCAAATAATAATTTCCTCATAGTTCGTTCCTGTGTCCTAAACAGTACGACATGGAACAAGGGGACGTAAATTTTGAATTTGACCGGCAATCTCTCTTTATTCTGTCGGTAAAGATTAGGTTGTGCAGTTAGGTATGCTATTTGCTAATTCTGTGCGGACTGCAGCCGTTAAACAATTTACTATAGGAGTCGTGCATTCCAGCTATAACAGATTGAGTCTAATAGAGCCGTATATATATATATATATATATATGTGTGTGTGTGTGTGTCCACAAAGCGTTTGAACTTTAAGGATCGAGCCCATACCTTCGTGCATGCCTTCAGAAGCGCACTTCATCACGGCAGCCCTTGATGACATGACAGACTTCATCCATGCGCACTCGGCTCCATCCTCTATGAAAGATTTGCCAACTGCAGATTGTAGACCAATTTTGTAGAATGTAAAAATGTTTTGTTCTTCATTTTTAGTCGTACTTTATGCCTACAGAATAAAATGAATGCTAATCCACTCCTCTTAAGGTGGTTGGTCAGCGAAGCTATGGATAAGTAGCGCCTAATGTAGGGCGATTTGTCAAACAACGATCCCATGATGGGCGCCCATTATGCACATTGCTCTTGAAAGTGTTATATGACACAAATACGTTTCACTCCACTTTACAAAACATTTATTTTATTTATTACTGTAAAATAACTGCCATAACTGTCTTCTTGTAGCTATGATAAACACTGATGTTTTCCGTTCTTGTTTGAGAAATGCTTGTAGCCAAAGTTAAATCGATGCATGACCTGTGTACGGTAGTTGGTTGGTTCGGATCGTTGAAGTAACCGAGGCCAAAGGCTTCCACAAAGTGGCTGAACCACTGCTTTGCTTTCGTTTTTTTAGATGTGCACATTAAAGATGTGTACGTTGACCAACGCGGAAGTACCCGCGCCTCGTCATCAATCATGTGGCTTGACGGCTTTTTTATTTGGGCCGTGTGTGTGTGTGTGTGTGTGTGTGTGTGTGTGTGTGTGTGTGTGTGTGTGTGTGTGTGTGCGTGTGTGTGTGTGTGCGTGTGCGTGTGCGTGTGTTCCGCCCCTGGTTGCGTCTTAACTTCGCGGAATAAGTCGAACAACCTCACGGCACTCGAACGTGTATTGCCTTGAATTACAACGTTACAAAAATACAACTGTGTAATTTGAATGAATGAATGAATGTGTGTGGTTTAGTGGCGCAAGGGCCAGATATGGCCAAAGAGCGCCAAGACAGTGTTAGTGACTTCGCGGTGGAATGATGAGTATGTGTAATTTGAGCTATTAGTACTCATGTATGGTACATCCAACAAGACGTGTTTTAAGGATAGAGACAGAACAGCTATTTAGAATTTTCAGCTATTTTGGCATTTTATTAGAAAGTGCACAACACCTGCCACTCTAGATAAAAGTTGCCCAAATAATTGGCTCTTGATTACAGGAATGGTTAACAAAGTGGCTTAGGAACTTTATTCTTTTTCCTAGTTAACTTGGTTATATGCTTTCTCTCTGTCGGCCTCTTTTTGGTGGAGTATATTATGTACCAGGCGTATGCGATCAGGTTATAAAGTGTGTTTGAAGTTTAGGAAATCCCGCATTCTTTCTGCCAAAGCGGGTTGCACAGCGTTCTGAGCGCATTAAGGTCGTTCACTCATCATGGAAACTATGCGATAACGGAACTGCCTAGGCTAGTCACTGAAGCGTTGATTTCCTCAAGTACTTTCTTTTTCAGGTTCTTTAACTTAGATTTTGTGACTAGCATTTACTAATACGACGCTCCTTATAACAAACAGAGTTAACACACACGTTTGAAGAGCGGCTGCGATGTAGCTCACTATAAGCAAGGCTAGATACAGGCAGCTTACTTAAAACCTGCCTGAATATAAATTCGTCCTAACGAACCCGGTGAGCAGTAACAAGCCGAGCCTCGTCAATATTGCCAATGTCAATAATTTTTGTCGGTGTAGTTCCCAAAGCTATGCGAATCTGTCGCTATTGGTAAAAAAAACTTTCAAAAGAACGTTTTAGCTTTGTTGAAAGAGGAAACTATGCCAAATATCTGAGGGACTTATTTTCAGAAATCATTATAACAAGAACGTACATTTCTGCACGTATATTTGTAATAAAAATGCAAGCATAGGCATCTCACATAGTCCTGCGAAAGAGGGATTGCGTATGGCATGTTGTTACATATTCATTTTGCACCTGGATAACATAGGTATAGTTCATGAGATACTGACCGTATTCTTTTTCTAAAGTGAATGAAGTCCTGCGAAGGAATGGTTGTTGAGTTCTCAAGTGGTGACAGCTTCTATTCCGATTTTTCTTTAGTGTAAAAGCACTGACGATGGTACGATGTAGCTGATTACTATGCGATTATTTTTCAGGAGTTATTTTTTATGAACGCATCTTGAAGCGCGTGAATGCACTTGTGTAATAATCATTCTTGGTTTCATATTTTATTCGTACTTTCTCGCATTGAAAGCCTTACTAGTTATTAGAAGTAGCACACGAAAACTCACTTTTAATACGTCGTACTGAATAGAACAAGTAGAATGTATTGTGTGCTGTGTATGGCATATAGAGTGAAAGAAACAATGCACACGAAACATTGCTTTTATAGTCACGGATAAGTCATTGGTTCGTTCAGTAGGTTTGCGCATGTGATATGGGAACACGGCAACAAAAACGGGCGTAGAAGCTTTCTTCGCTGACTGTCATTGAAGGACATCTTAGACTCGCAGAAAGTTACAAGTACGAAATGTCGGACGAAAGTAAAACGAGGAATTAGCAAATCAGATTCTCATGCAGAATTCCTCGCTGTTTCAATGTCGCTCTACTGAAATAATGAGATACGATCAATGAATGCGCCATATATGCACGAAACGTAATTGACGCATAGTTAACTACTTGCAGGTCCTCTAAACTTGGTAGAAAATTAGCTACGGATGTAGGCAGTGACAAGGCTCCGCTCATTAGTCTCTTCTCGCTATGCACAAGGGGCTCCTGCTTCCAATGCGGTGTCCCGCAAGAGCGTTTATGCACTTAGAGATGAGCTCGCGCTTACGCTATGATGCAGCGATTATTTAATCTACTGCGCTAACTCTCTGCTATAGTCGCTGACAGAACACACAAACGGGTAGCTTCATGGACCTAGAGTAGGCTTAATGTGGACCCTTTCTTCCTCTACGAAAACGATGTGAGGCGCACATTTCAGTACTCCATAAAGCTCATTATAGTACCACGTTGTTTCAACGCGCAACGCGCAGACGTGATTGCAAATTTCCGTCAATACAACAAAAATTTAGCATTGCCTAAAAAACACAAAATGCCCCAATTGTGGCACGAAAACAACCGCTTCGGAACACAGTACGAGCCGCTATACTTTGCCAACTGACTTATTGCTTCTTATTTCACAGATTGCTTTACGGTATGCACGGACTAGACTAACCCGATTATCTGTGGAGTTGCCTCGCAGATAACATTCCTCAAGGCACCGAGCGTAGAAGATGGGAAGAGCAACAACTAAGCAAGAACTCTTGAACCAGTTTGGAATGCCTTCAATCATGACATTCACAAAGATAATCATTCTCGTGAACATGGTATAAAGATGCAGAGAACCTTGTTCAAACACTTGCTCGCAATCAAACTGGCACAACTTTGACGGGAATTCAACCTGCCGTGGCGGCGAGGGGTTTTGGTGTTGCGTTGCTAAGCCCGAGGGCGCGGGATCAATTCCCCACCGCGGCGACCACATTTCGATCGGGTGGAATTGTAAACATGGCGGTGTATTGCGCATTGGGTGCACAATTTTGAACTCCTGGTGGTCAAAATTATTCCGAAGCCTCCCACTACGCTGTGATTCGTAATCACATCGTGGTTGTGGCGCGGGACACCCCAGGCTTTGTCGGAAATACAGGTAGGTACTTTCGAAAGCAGCCGTTTGTTTCTGTAAGACATGTGTTTCACGTAGCTTCCTGTTAGTGTGCTCATGTTCCCTGTTTACAGCAGAGCTTCCTTTTCGTAAGCAAGTTCGTGTTTCTTCTTTAATGACTGCTTGATATTGGTGACATGTTATTCAGGTACAGGCTTTCTCGCCGTCTCCGTTTCGATTCTAGTGGGAAGTAATTAGGTGGGAGTGTGTTGTTGGGATGTGTGTTGAAACAGGCTGTTGTTGCGTGCCCACCATAGTTTTCCTTTCGCATTCTCATTATGCACGCTACGCAAAACATGTCACTGTGAACATATTGGTGCAAGCTTCAGATAGGCTTACCTTTTACGAAAGAGTCCAACATGAAAAGTCAGGAGTCACGCCGACGAAATGACTTGAGCGATTCGTTTTCTGTTAATAATTTTTATTGTGTCTTGGCAAGCGTATTCTCAGGTAATGTAGAGATACGCAAATTCTCAGATTCATTGAGAAAGGTGGTTAGAAAGGCTTTTCAGAATTGACCTTAAATGGTTGAACGAAACCTTGTGAAATTTTACTTTATGGGTCATTTGTAGTTCATAAATAAAAGCAGAAATGTTGCTTGTTGTTGAAGAAAAAAAACTCGTGAGTGTGTCATAGCAACATCAAATTCATGGCGTTAAACGTGTGAATTTGTCGAGGCTTGTTTTTGTTGTTCGTGGCAATTCGTTGAAGTGGAGACTAACATTCTTAGCATGACATCACGGAAAGCAAGATTGCAGAGGGTTCCAGGAGAAGTTAGTTCGCTGTGACATCAAATCATTCACATATATTCAAAGATCTTACTGAACAGTATATTGGAGACATCCTCAAGATGCTGCAGCCATCAGATTGCGGTATGGAACGTCGCGGCACTGATAATAATCTATATGTGCTCAACATTGATAGACAATAGCTTCAATCAAACGCTAGTGGTGCTGCACCCACCATGTTTCAGAATGCAACAAGAGAACTCATTCTGTACGTTAGAATACATTTTTGAATCCGCCGACTGTGACTGTATGATTTAACGCTTATTATTTGTCCAAGTGTGTAAAAATCAAGTCGATAAAGATCGCAAAGAGAAAGCTGAAAGCTGAAATGATGAAATGAAATGAAAGCTGGAGATGTTTCCCTAGCTGATGGTCCTGGTATGCTACTCTATGTGTTGGGTGAAGCATGATATACGCAGTGATCAAACACAAAAACTGCACTACACTTACAGGCATGCACAGTCAGTCTTTGGACAGCAATAGGTGGCTATGTATGCACCACACAAAAATAAACACCCTCATTTTCAATTTTACGTTCTGTGTTTTCTCTGAAGCCGTGTTACAACGTCAGACCGAAACGCCAAGTGTTAAACAAGAAACTAATAAGACTGAACTAATAATTTCATTGATAGAATAGAAAAGGTCGAATCTTGTTTAGATACATTTGACTAACAAAATCGCAGTTGTCAGAAAAGTTCAACAAGGCCAGAATACGTTCCTTTGAGAAAATAGCTCCTATTGAGAATGGTTTGAAGTTGTTGTTTCAGTTCCGTCGAAGTTTAGTGTTTAATAGTTCATTGAATGAATGAGTGCAAACGCTATGAGTGAGCGCGCCAACGAGATTAGGCAGGTAGGAAGCGAACAAGTGACCATGCGGGCGACTGTATATTAAAGAAATATGACATCAACCATTTTTCACTGTAAACACTGACATGTGATTGATTTATCGATTAAGAAGGTATTATTTAACAATTAATTTACTCATTAACTGACAAATCTTGTTTGCATAGCCGGTTGATTACACCATAATGCTCGCAATTTCCACGTCAAAGAAAATGAAGCCAACTACGTTAACCTTATTTCTGGCTATAGCAAGCACGCTCGGACAGGAATAAAGAACAATCGAATGTTAATTGAGGTATACATTATTTACTCCACTACTGCTACTAATTATATTAATGTGAATTAGTGTCCATTAAACGTAGAATAGAATCGCCGCATGGGGCAGCTGAGGGCAAAGAATGGAATAGGACGAAGCAGAGGCACTCTGAAGAATAATGTGGCCGAAAATTTGTATTTACTACTCATATTTGTATTTTACAACTAGCAATACCAAATACTAAATAATTAGTATTTGGCTTTTCAAGCTATTCACAACTAAAGAGTCAATCCTGCTTATCAAAAACGGTACTATAAGCTTTGCGTTATGTTCCCCATGCTTGAATCAAAGTTTTTAGGTGTCAAAACATCGTAGCGCATACGTATGCTACAGAGGGCGCTACAAGTTTAAACCTCGAGTGCCTGGCCTTCCGAGATTGTACACAGCACCAGTAAGGCATCCGTGAGGCCCTTGCTTACAAAACTGGTAGCAAGAGCGACAATGGACGTAAACAGCTATTCTCACTGCCAGTGATAGAACAAGTCCACTCTGTCAACCATTGCGCACTAGCCGCAGCCCCTACACTGCAACTGCCATCCGCTTGGCTCTCCCTTCTGCGATATTGCTTTTATGCACGCCTAGTCTCTCCCTGTGAGTTTTCTCCGATCCATCTCCTTCCGATCTGTCTTCCTGGTTTAGGCAGGTTCGAAGTTGTTTTGTCCTTAGCTGTTACCGGGGGCACCAAGACATGAGACTTCCGACATTCCCTTCTATTGCTTAACAACCGGAGTTCTCATAGACGACGTGCTTGTATTCTTTTTTTTTTGCATATTTCCTCGCAATACTTCCCAAGCACGTTGCACCTCTAGTGTCCGTACAGAAATTGGTGTTCAACGCTTCTTTTGAAATCACTTGATAGGTATTGCTAAGATAGATGAGTGGCTTCGACGTACGCCGTTGAGATCAAGTTGCGGTTCAGTCCTATTAAGCATGGTGGTGCTCTTCCTCGCACCTATTCATTCAGCGGCAGTTCTTTACTATGAAAAGGCCAATATTGCAATGGTCGCTTAGTCGGGAGTGTTTTTCTTTTCTTTGTCGCATGTTGAAGGACACAGCATTCACTTGTTTGACAACAAAAATATAACATCCAGAACCCGAGCTATGAACGGTGGAGCCCGTGGTCGCTGTTGTTTCAACAGTACTTCATCAGTTTATTTACCGCTTCTATTTTGTATTGGTTAACTAAGACCCACTTTGTCGGTGTGTATAAGTAGGTCCCTTTTTAGGATGTGCACAACGAATAGTTAAAGCGCCATGGGTTCCATCCCGTCGGTCTTATTTTTTAAATCTTTCAGCTTATGGGCACTATTACCACAATCTTATGCATGATTAATCAAGCTATTTTACAAAGATACTCAAATTATAAGTTATTGCTGTGGTCGTTTCGTCATATTTGTGCCAACTTTTGTTTGTTAATGTGTTTCTAATTAGCTGTAACTTTCAAAGATGTGAGAGAAGGAGCAGATATATACTGAGCACAGCTTTTGTATGATGTGGCACCAGTAGACAGTTGGCGAAGCGTGACAAAGGAGACAGGAAGATGCAGCTTTTAAAAGGTCAACAGTTGTCAAGCAAGGGAGGTCGCTGAAGCCGACGTCTCAACAAGTGGACTAGAATCAACAGTTTCTTCCAAAGGTCTACTTGTCGAAATGCTGGCTCAAGCGACATCTCGTATTCGACCATTCTGGATCACAGAATTCTTTATTGGGCGAACTGTGCTTATTTATTTATTTTATTTCTTCATTCATTTAATTATTTGATAGTTTCCTTGCTCTATTGCTGCCCTTTTCTACCCCCCCCCCCCCCCCCTGCCATGGTGGCCCATTGGGTATGGCGTTGCGCTACTGAGCTCAAGGGTCCGATCCAGGCCCCGGCGGCCGCATGTTGATGAGAGTGAAATGCAAACTATTTATTTATTTATTTATTTATTTATTTATTTATTTATTTATTTATTACCTCGAAGGCCCCAGTGTGGGGTATTACATGAGGGATGGGTGACCCCTTCAGTGGAATATGGACTCAATGGCAGCCTTGAAATGATTTCCAGTACTACTCATATTTAGGTTCATGCTAAAGAACCCTAGGCATGGTAAAAACTAATCCGGTGTCTCCGTCAATGGCATGGTTCATAATCAGGTCGTGTTTCGGGTTTGTGAAACCGAAATATGAAACCAGAATTTATTCATTTTCCTTGCCTCCCCCGCAACTCTTCTACTACTGCCGACCACCATTCAGGTGCAAGCAGATATAGCTTGACAGTTACAGTGTGGTCAGCAGTAAGTTTTTTCTTTGCTTTGTTTCGCATTATTTAATGTAAACAACCAATTACTGACATCTAGCCCCTTCGTTTAGGACTCCCTGTATTTGGTTCCCGGTTCACATTGTGAACACCGCGTATGAAATATGAAATCTCTCAATCAGACATTGACCCGGTGTTAGGTCCCAAGTGAACCGCTGTGCGAGTGTAATCCTCATGCACGTTCACGACCTTCCCTACGTTTTTTTTGTTTCCTTGCTTTTTCTCTCCGCTCTTCTTTCCTTCTTTCATTTCCCCTTACTTCGTCCAGTGCAGGGTAGCTAAGCATAATCTTATCCGGTTAACCTCCCGGCCTTGCCCACCCCGTTTATCTTTATCTATGGAAGACGCCTTCGTAAGTGAACTCCGGATAAATTTACGCCTCCTTTTGTTATAAACGATCTTCTATTTCTAAGTACGCAAGCGTTTTGGCATTCCGATGCCATCGAAATGCGGCCACCGTGGGTGGGAATTTAATCCCCGACGCTATTTTCAGCAGCAAAACGCAATAGACATTGAGTCATCACGGCGGATATGCAAATCACTCGCCTGTAATACATGCTATGTTTTGCCATTGTGTTAGAATGTCTACGTTGTGTAGATAGTTCTTTTGTTACAAGTGGTTATCTTACAACCATAGCCTAAGCGGATATTCAGTTTTCTTCGGAGCTGCCAGCATCTCTATTCCTAGATAAATGCTTCCGTCATTCTCGGTTCTCACACGTATACCGATACGGCTTTCCTAACCTTATATGCAGTACAATGTCGCTCGACATCTACACTCCTCTTCTTTTCTTTGATGCCATATTTGTATGGGGCCCTCAGCGTGGGATGCTTAAGTAGAAGATGTGCCTCATTTGGACGTCATCGCAAAAAGTTTGCCGAGACGCTTTACTGAATTCAATAAATGTTAGTCGTCCTTTAAATATGAGAGCACTCATATTTGCCCGAAAGCACCTACTTACAGATGCACTATAGACTGGAATTAGTGCTTAAAAAAGGTTAGACGAAAAACAAAAACGAAATGCCTTGAGCTGAACGAATATTGCGACCGCTGCGTCGCCAAGTAGGCATTGTGTAAGTGCTTACTTATTCTGCTCTTTCTATATGGCATGTTTGTGGGTGCAATTGATATTTTTCTTGCATAGGCGAACGTCATTAGTCGCGCTGCAGCCCTGTTTGTTCAAGCATGGCTGGAAGGCCTTCCTGCTATATATAAGTTTTATCAGAGACACAGTTCCGGTGAAGGATAAGAAAGGTCAGTAATGGTCGGAATTCCGGCTCATTACTGAAGACTCTTCTTTACCAACTTTATCGAATGATAAAGTTCAGTGGTGCGTGCTTTCATAAAAAAAATAATACTTGTTATATGTAGGCACCAGGTAAGATAGGCTCTAAGAGGTATGCGAGCCATTAGGATGTACTTAATAGGACCGGATTTCTTCGACTTTATTTTAAATCTTTAATGTTTCCTTTTCAATCGATGTTTTTACCTGCAGCGTTACTACTCAGAAGCTTCTTTTTTGTCTTTCAATGGAATATTGTGCTTTGAGAACGTAATTATTGCTACTTTTTAATTTTTTGTTTTAGCCAGCTTGAAGAAATGTTTTTTTAGACGGAAGGTAAAGTTTCATGACGGCTTGACTTCTACAATCGCGTAAAGGGGCCCTGAACCACTCCTCGGGCTTGTAGAAAAAACACAGTCCGCGGATAGTACACGCTGCTGGCAACATCTCAGCCAAATTTTGCAGTCGTACGCGGCGCGTGGAGCTCGCAAGTGGAGCGCGGAGTCACCTCTTTCTCAAACGGCCTCTCTTCAACAGGAGCCTGCTCCTCACGCTTTTCTGGACATTTGATTTCGTAATATAGCAGATTCCCATACGCGGCTGTTATTGGCCAATAGCTGATATCAATTAAGAATGGTGTTTGTATCAGTGCGCTTCCTCCTACTGTTAGTGAGTTTATTCACACAGTTCAAACAGACTGAAGTAAGCGATAATCTGCTTTCGAAATTCGATAATAATTACCTGTTTCCGGTAGGAGCTATCGTCTATCGTCTGCTCACGCTTGGCTGCGGCCGCTCACATAGGAATTAAACTTTGGCCACCCTGCTTATCGGTGTCGCATCCGTCGGGTTTCGCTAATTAAGACTAGTTTTGAATACTCAACTAGCATTGAACCACGCAAAACGTAAGGTCAGCCCAAGCGCACACTTTCCATGGCGTGCTCACTCCTGGCAGCTCCAAGTTAGACGCCTTGGTAGATTTCGTTTCGTATTGAGCCAATGATGGCGCTTTGAAATGTGCAAGCTGGCTGTGGCTGATATCCGTTGGTCAAGCTGGTGAAGGACAAAGCCGGTCCGGATCCCGTAGCACAGCCAGACAGGAGCATGTGAGCGCAAGCGTGCACTCAAGCCCTGTTACGCACAAAGCATTACATTTGCAGTTGCATGTAGCTGCGGTCTTTTACGCCGCGCAGATACCCCGGCCACTGCGGGGTGCCGCGACGAGTCCACTGTCTGAGCGCACTGCGGTTACCTGAGGACAACCACGTTAGGCGCGTCGTAGGCACCAAAATTGGAAATAGTGGCGTCTACTTGAATATTCAAAATGAAATGTGAATTTCGGGCCCTGGTGACATTCAGTAGGCGGAGCGTTGTGGGCATATCGCGGCTCGCCGTAGCCTTTGCGCGGTGCAAGTCATTGAAGAAGGAGCGGAATCACCACGAACACGGTTTTTGATTGGTAATAACTCCGCTTCTGCTGAACGCATTGAAGTACTTTTCACGGTAAAGTATTTCTGAATTAGTCTAACTTGAAATGCATTTCATAATTTGAAATGCCTGAAACGTGCTTCAAGGCCCCTTTAAAGGGAAGCTGAAACACTTTTCGAAAAAAATGAGTTCTCTGCGGCATTCTACAGTTTTGAGTCCCCTGAACACGAATATCTGGTTCAAAAAGGGTGGAAACAAACGCAAGCGGCTGTTTTTTCATGAAAACGCGCACCAGCGCCTCAGGGCATCGCGCGAACGCCGCTGTTGCCCGTGATTGGTCGGGGCCGCTCTGATGTCATTCGCGTCAGTCGCCGGTCGGCGCCGCCGTTTCAGAGCGTAGCACGCTGTTTTGTTCTGGCTTCATAGCTAAGTTGTAAGCATTATGGAACGTTCTCGCTGTCTCGGAGAGCTTGTATTTTCGCCGTACATGTTCGAACCGACAGCCGATACGGTAAACGATGGCGGCAACGGCGGCAACGATGATGTTGAGTGTACCAACAGCGAGAGCGATGTGTGCACCTTCTCGCGCGTTGGAAATCTTCGCTGGTACGTATGTTGTTGTTTTTTTCATGTAGCTGCACGTTCCCATGACGGGAGAAAAAATGCGCTAATGTGTCACTGGGAACTTGCTGCTGGAAGAATGACGAAGCACTAACTTCTCATTAGATTGTAAACACGGGTGCAATTACGCGATGTCAAGCACCTTGCCGCTGCTTGTCTAAAGTCCCGTGGTTTTTTTAGTGTTGATACACAATCGCGAACATAACTGCCGCGTTTCAAAGCGCGCACATGCAGTGCTGCGAGATACAGTCATGGAAGTTGCTTATCACACACATCCAGAGATGGCCAGAGGTATTATATGTGCAATATTCATACCATGGTTCGACGACTTTGCGATTGTGGCTCGATCAAGAATCAGTATCCGTGTTCCATGCTAGTGTTGACATACAGATATTAGACAGTTTTAGCACCGCCGTGTGGTAAACACGATAACTGCAACCGTACGTCGAATGTCACTAGGCAAGCCTATACTCCATTTCATACCTCAGGTGCAACGCTGTGGAAGCTACGCACGAAGTCCGGTCAGCAAAATTTATTACTGCGCGCGTCTCCGTCTATGCTTCGCAGCGTGCCAGCGGCGTTTGCTCGCGCGAGCATGCACGTGATGCTGCTGCGACGGGGTGCAATTAAAAAATACCGAAAAGAAAATTGATTTAAAAGAACGTGTTAGCAGCCGTATAACTACACGGGTTGTTTTTATGGGTAAATCCTTTTTTTTCATTCAGAACTGAGCTTATATATGGAAAATTTTCTCAAAAATCGGGTCAAGAAACGCCGAACTTTTTCTAAGTGCGAACGCAGCCACTGCAAGAAGTATCTCAAGCCTCCACAGCGTTGCACCTGACGTATGAAACGGAGTATAGCAACACTATAGCAACAACGCGTTTCCGAATTTGTCGTAAGGCTATCCGGCTATCGCGGAAATGGTCCGAGCACAGCACAGTTTATTTCGTCGGCACGAACTTATCTCTCCTCACCGCACGGACCCACTGCGCTGCAAGCTTCTTGTCCTTCGGGAACCTGTGAAACACCACATCGTCTCGCCCGCCTGTGTTCGCGCAGCCGAATGCTGCACAGAACGAGAGCATGTTGGGCGCCATTGGCTGTAGGCACTCACGCAGCACAGAAGGAAAGAACAGTTTACGAAAATCGCAAAAGAAAACAAATGTGAGCGGCGGCGGCGGCAGATCTCTCGTAGCGTCGTTCAGTAAAGCGCAGGACGGAAAGAGGCATGCCAGCACACCGGTCCGGCAGCTCGGTCCCCGCGAATGACGTCACTCTCGCCGGTTCTCTCCTCCGGCAACCACCTCACCCGGCGCTCCGGGAAGCGATTGGGGGCGTGTCCGCGGGGGTGATTTAGAAAGCGATTTCCGCCCCTTATATTAACAAAACGAAGAAAAAAATTTCGGAACCGTAAATTATTAGGTCTGTTCTTCCCAATCCCAGCAATTCATGGAAATTGAAAACCGTTTCAGCTTCCCTTTAAGTAGACAGACACGTGGAGCCAAAGTCTTTTCCGTCCGTGCCATCGACACATTGTGCTCTTTCGGCTTTCCCGTGAGAGTGACTGGCCTATGAGAGTGTTGTTGACTGCGTGGTGCTGCTCTCCGTGCGTGCGCAAGAACTAACAGCGCTTTCTCTTCCTTCCTTTCTTGCTTCTCTCTCTACCTTCTTTCTCATGTTCCTGCTTTGCATTTTCATTCATCCCAGCGAAAGGTATCTAACCAGACGAATTTCTGTTCAATGTCCCTT
Organism: Dermacentor variabilis; assembly: GCF_050947875.1. Taxonomy (NCBI): domain Eukaryota; kingdom Metazoa; phylum Arthropoda; class Arachnida; order Ixodida; family Ixodidae; genus Dermacentor; species Dermacentor variabilis. The sequence goes on along the minus strand of NC_134572.1, from coordinate 37,520,523 downwards.
GCCTTCTCGTTCTATCTCTGGAGCAGGCCTTTCTTTCTTTTTTTTTCTTAGGCTCCAAATATCGCTGTTCGAAGTTCTTCGGTTGAAGATCAGAGCTTTCCCTGCAACACGCTTTAGAATTACGTCTATAACAAACTAAGATTGAGCTTATAACTGTGCTTGGATCATGATATCTTGAGCTGCCTCTTGGACCTTAAGTTTGCTAGTTTGTTGGGTATACGCTTGGTAAATTGTTAATCGTGCCAACCAAATTTTGCGGAAGCTTAAACGATTTTGGGCTGTGCTGTGCAGGTTTACTGCACGCTTCTCGCTGATATTCGTAGTCACGCATATTGCAAGGATATTGCTTAGCCATAATGCTCCTACCAAGCGACTTCCGGTAGAAAAAGATTACAGTACACAGGTGTAGTTTCCATGACGCGCTCGATATTTCGAGTTTCTGACTGGGTTCCATTAAAGCGGGAGCAACGAGAAATCCTAACCGACGAACCCGCATCGCTTCATTCGTTAAATTATGGTGTTCACTACACACTGCCGCCCGCGACGTTGGATTGTCTACTCAGCCATAAGCCGTCGTATAAGCTGGTGTATATCAGGAGCTATAGTGTATATGCTGGTATATAGCAATGGTATAGCAGCTTTGTACATCGCAGATGAACAAGGACGTGGTCCCAGTTAGGATATTCTGTTCTGTAAAACGACTGTCATCTAATCTCACAGCAATACCTATTTAGCGTACCAAATCTGCTCAGTTATACTCAAGATGCGCCGTGTTGAATTTTCTGCAATTATATTATGCCCGCGACCTTGTAAACAAGCGCCCAGGTAGAAAAACATGATAGCAACGCACCCGTGGTGGCATATAATAGATCCCGAGGCCTTGTTCACGTAGGAAGAACGCGGTCACTGCTTAGCCATGAACTTCCTTATGAAAGAACGTCAGAACTACAACATTTTCCTAATACATCAGTCGTTCCTTTTAGCTGCAGTGAATCAGGGAAGTAACTTGAAGTTAACGGAAGCAGATCGCCTTCGAAACAGTGTACTCAACGTGGCCTATACAAACTACTTCTAATGTAAGATTAAGCTCACGGACTTGCCAAATGTAACGTCACTGAAGACATGAAGCATGTTCTGTGCGACTGCTGCCGCTATGCATCAAAGAAAGTCTTTGAAGGCGGCACTGGGGGAGGGGGGGGGGCACACCTTCAACGGGACTCGAGTTTGGCACTACGGCACATTCTCGGACCATGGCAAAGCACCACCTGTGTGTTAAGAGCCACAAAAGCGCTGCTGACATTCTTGTGGGGCACGAGCCATAACGAAACTTCATAAATTTCTTTTTTTAAGGCTCGTAGCCAGCAAGAACGTCAGCAGCGGCATGTGTGTGCGTGTGTGTGTGTGTATGTGTGTTGTTCAATGTTTACTACTGTATATATCATAATCATCACCAGCACCTGGTGATGATTAGTCCCGTGTTTACGGTCATACCAGTTTGGCTGCCACGAGTCGCGATCGCGAAAGCAGCGCCGACGAACCCGCAAAAATGGAAGAGGCCGAGGTGGAAGTAGGAATCGGCTCACATAGCTTGCATGTTAGGAGACAGGGCTTCGGGGCATACTGTTCGTCGCCGCCACGGGCGGAAGCTGTACCCATATCTGCAAAGCCAAGCTGCATGACCACGCGCCATCTGCAAGGCATCGCGGCCGCTTTACTTTCACATTATTGCTTCTGTATTTTGCCTTGAGGCTCCTTCATTTTCATTTGCGACTCGCGCACCAGCTGTCGCTATCCGGAGGCGCCTTTCATGCCAGATACTTTTATTTTCCTGTTGTTAGAGCAAATGACACAGTTGTTCATATCTTTTCTTGAGTGTGCCAAATTTTTCTCGGCAGCATTATATTACAGGCGCGGAGCGCATCGACGCGCTTTCAGCGTACACGTCCTGCTCAGAACTTCCGGCTTCTTGCGTTTTAATATAGTCAGAAGCTTCTTGCATCCTCAGTTTTTAGGCAACCTTAGTTTTTATATTCCCTTTTATTTTTCCAGGGAACGCACGCAATGGCACACTGGTTGCGGAGATGAAATCTCTTCCACACACTACGCTGCTCCTCTCAATCTCGCGCATGCTTTCTGTATTCGTATTTCTGAGTTTACGCTCACGTGAGCTTTAACGTGCCTGTACGCGCCGACAGTCGCGGGCTCGCCGTGTACGTGTCCTCTCACATTGAACACTAGAACGAGGAGATCGCGAAACCGTTACAGACGGCTCGTATTAAGATAAATTGAATTCGCCCTGGATCCACGAGAGCGAGACTCTCCCTCTTTCTCTGTGTCCTTCGTTTATTTACTTTTGTTCCGACTTTCTTGTTTTCTGGAGCCCTTTGCTTCTTGAACCGTCGCCGCCAGTCATGTCATTTTTTGCGTCTGCTCGATGCACACACAGTGTCTTAAACGAGCCATTGTCTCTTTATTTTCTTCCAGTATCATCAGTGTTTTCATGTGGCGTCTATTGAAAAAGAAGAAGTAGTACTTCGAGATCCTGCGAGGCTTGTTTTTCCCTCCCCTTCACACGATCTCAGCTCGGCGTCATGTTAGGTAATTCGCTCGATAACTCTCAATTTTTTTTCTTTCCTATTCTGTCGTTCCTTCTCTCTTTCAGTCTCATTCGCTCTTTCCTAATTCCAGGCTCCCTCGAAATGCGTCCCCGCGGAAAACAGTGTCGCGCTGCGTATGTGACAGCTTATTACGAAGAAGCTTTTACGATCGTGTCTTGTCCTTTTATAGCGAGCTGATCGGGATTTGCCTTCCGGCGTGAAGTGTTTCTTTCATTATCTTTCTTTTATTCCTTCCTCTTCGCCATTCACTTCGCCCCGCGTTCTTCGTTTCGAGCTCCTAGCATTCCCTCGTTGCGTACACTCTCCCTCTCCTTCCCCCTTCTTCCCCCTTCCCTTTGATTCCACCAACTCCTGACCCGCCCTTTCCTGAAAAATTTGCAACTTCATTTCCCTTTTCCCATTCGATGTCTGGTTTCGAAGTCGATGCTTTCGAAGCACGGGTTGCGGGGAAGGGCAGTGATGGCGCTATAGCACGGCGAGGAGAAGAGCGCGAACTGAGGCTGAGAAAGAAAAGGAAGTCGGGATGTTCTGCGTAGAACGAATGTGCACGACAAAGCTTCGCCGCTGGAAAGAAAGCGTAATTACTTTATGCGCTTTGACGGCGGGTGCACGACGGAGGCGCGGTTCCTCTGGCTCGAAGCTACTGCGCGTGGGCGCCAAATGTTATAAGGATTGAATCTATAACTCGTTTTTGGGCCGAAGAGCAAAATAATTTCGAGATGTCCACGCAAGCGCAGGAAAAGGTGACGGTTGCTGTTTTTCAACGCCTCGCGTTCGGGGGGAAGAAAAGGCGACAAAACAAAAATTGGCGGCTGAAAAGTGATTACGTGCCAAGAAATGGGGAGAGGAGGAGTTCGAGAATGAGCGAGGTGAAGAGATGTGAAGTTGGGAAGAGGGCAGCAAGCGACAATCTTTCTGGAACAAAAAATCGGGCACGCCTTGTCCGCGGGATGGAAAAATGAGCCCCCATAGCCGCGGGCCATTGTCAAGACAGCAGCGCAGAGCACTGCTGTAGGGACTGGAGGGAAGGGAGTAGTGGTCGGGAGGCGGAAACGAAAGTGAAGAAATTGAAAAGTCACTCGACAGGGAGGCCCCCTAGCGGGGTTTCCGGGCAACGTGTGCAGTGTTCTCCTGTGGGTGCAATGCAACAGGCCCTGCAAACACGTATACTGCAAGACGAAATTTCTCAACGATACTTTGTAAGCAAAATGGGATCCCGTAGGGGGATTTTTTCACAAGTTGTAGTTCACATTTGGCGGCTTTTTGGGCACACAGTGTGAAAAAAAAACATGCATGTAACAGAAAAAGTCCGCTGAGAAGCTGTTGCTTTGATGAAAGCAAAATTTGATTTTTTATCTCGGCTACTCCTTATCTCTTGGGTTTATGAAGGATCACTTTACGCGCACGCTACCGCGACAAAATTGAATAAGATAGTGTATTGTTGGTGCCAAGCTGGTGAAAATAAAAAGCGGGACACTGCAAAAGAAAAAAGAAAGAAATCTCACTGTACAGTGCCACAAAGGCACTCTTGTCAGCGTTTCCATGCGTGTCACTTCTTTTTCAAATATTTCAGTATATTTCTTTTGGTCGTTTAATAGGGAGCGAAATTATACATGCATTGATCCTGCAAAACTGCATTCCTGTATGTATAGTTGATCGAGTTGCGTTCATTGCAGAGGGGCTGCAGGAGAAAAAATAGAATAGCAAGTGGTCTTAGAGACAAGGTCGACATCATGAGGAAGCTAATTCTTTCTGATTACTTCATTATTTCTTCCTTCTTCTTTTTCTAAATTTAAAAGATATGCAGTAAGGCTAGCACACTTTCTGTTCTTGGTCTGCAAACATTTACCTTGCAGTGTAGGTAGTATAAATGCGTATCATCATCGCATCCATCTAATTTTACCAACTTTAAGCAGAACGTACATTACTGTTAAAATGCCATGGTTAGCTTGATCAAAAGTTAGGACGTCAAAGCACACTTTTATCACAGCAAGGCTTGTGCCGTTTTGATGAGCTTGGCTATCGACGAGATTATATTAATACGCATTAATACAACTAATTTTGGAACTGACAATATATTTGCGTCTTCCTATGTTTATTCAATTCAGCAGCGTGTCGTAATGTTAGAGCTCAAGTTGCTATTATTTATAATTTTCTGCAAGTGAATGACTATGACTCTGGAACTTTACACTATATCAGAGCGGCCCTCACACATGACCTAGGAGGCATATGTTTATAATTACGAACTATCCCGCACTAGAGAGTAGTGGAAAAATATTGTAAATGTTGCTAAGACGAATAAGTCATCTGATGTTAAGCTGGGCGTGTTAGCCTAGCTGATCACCAGGCATGCTACTCTAGGTGCTGCGTGATAATTGGGGTATACAAGGTGACAACACAAACACGCAAAGAGCACATGGACTCACATATACAATAAAGCTATTCACAAAGATTTCTTAACGCCCGTGGACCCGTGGACCTTAGAAGCACCAGCAGTGCTTTGGTAGCCCGCAAAGTGCAGGGGGTCCTTTTCCACGTGCCGAGAATCTGCCGTAACCCCAAGCTTGAGTCGCGCGGCAAGTGTACTGCTGCATAAAAAAAAAATGAGTACATCTAAGCATATACGAGTATTCAATACGAAAGCATTAATGTTCACTTGAACGCGGCTGAGCGGTCCTTCGAGTTCTCCTCGCGGGCAAGCGAGCGCGTTGAGACGCTTGGCGTGTTTTCATTTGGCGTTACCGAGGCTCAGTTAGAACGCAGGCAAAAACCGCGGAAAAGGAGAGAGAGAGAGAGAAGGAGATTCTTGAGTATGGGAAGGAAAGGTTGGGGTAAAGTGCAGCGCAGTAACTGTCTCTCAGCAGAGGACACCTCAACCGCGCTGCACAGGGGGTAGGGAATGAAAGTAGGGGGAGAGAAGGAGCACCAGCGGAACGTGCTGATAGCACAGGCTTCAGGGAGCGAGAGGGAAGGCGACGTCGCGGTGATGCCCTGTCCCCTCACGCAACAACTGGAGCGCAATCGCGGCAGCAGGTGTTCCCTTTAGCCCGCTCCGTTCCGTCGAGGTCCACTCGTAACGTGGCGTCGCAGCCAATGAAGATTCACTTGCCGTTTCGCTGCTACAGACGACAGACGCTGGCTTTTTCGCTCAGTGGGCTATTTGACGCTTTCACGTAAAAAAACGTGCGCAGCTTGCACTAGTGGTGCAAGGCTGGAGTCAACAGCGGAGCTTGTGAACACCTAGCTTTTACGGGGCTTGCCTAACTTATTTGTAGGTTTTGCGAGGCTATGCTAGGCTTTCCTAAGTTGTTGGTCGGCTAGGCTATGTGGTTTCTAACTTTGGGAGGTTATGGTAGGCTTGGCCAAGTTGTTTCTAGGTTTTGCTAAATTGTTGTCTCGGCGGGCTTGACGCTGGAAGTTTTCGAGCAGTCGCAGGCCGGGATCGCTTTCTCGGCGACGTCGAGCGTTCAGGCGCCGACTATCGTGTTCCCTGGACTGAAACTCGGCATCCTCGATTCGGCGTCGCCTCTTCTCAGCCGCAGCTTCGGCGCCGTGTTCCAGATCAGCTCGGCGGCAACCCATCGCTCCTCACTTCGCAGAACTACGCTCTTCCTGGTAATACCCTTCTCCATCGGGTGTCCGGACTTTCTTCGGTCTTCCCATGGCAGCAGCACGTACGCACAGAGAAGGCGAGAGTTGTGTCACCGCGCCTGCTGTTCATAGTTTTTACTCGCATGAGACGTCACGACTCCGCCCTACACGCGTGGGGTGCGAGGAGATAACGTGAGAGAGAGAGAGAGAAACAACTTTATTTGCCACTGTAGAATAGGAAGTTAGGGCAAGTAGGCCTAGTGTGGCTCCCAGGTGGGGGCGACGCCTTGGGCCCACGAGACGAGTGCGAGTTGCGTTTTTTTGTCTGCTCTTGTCAGCAGCTGGTTCCAACCCTCCTCGGAGGGAGCTGGCAGTAATGATTGTGGGGGAGGGTTACCCTCCCACACATTCTCCCCAGAGAATGTGTGCCCTAGTGGCGAACACTCCATTGTCACACTTAGTACAGACGGGGTCGTAATCCCCTCCAGTGATTAGATGAAGCCTAGAATGACTGAGGATTGACTCAGTCTGCAATCTGCGAAGCATGGCGGCTTGCGCTCGTTCGAGATCGGGGTAGCGAGGCGGGTACACGCGTCTCGTCTCCTTGTAGAAGTTGGTAATGTCAGCATAAGATTTGGGGGCCTCTGCGAGCGCATCTGGGTTCGAGGGCCGGCCTCCCGGTTAGTTAGGCCTCGGGCTAAACGGTCGACCCCTTCGTTCCCATAGTTCCCCGCGTGAGCAGGTACCCACACTAAGCTTACAGTTCTGTCGAGAGCGCAACCGCGGAGGATGTGTGCGGCGGGGAGACAGAGTGAGTCTTTTTTAGAAATTTTGGATGGCTTGTTTAGAGTCACTGAGAACCGTGCACGTGCGGAGATCCGCGATGGCTAGCGCGATCGCGACCTCTTCGGAAGCGGTGGAGAAGTGTGTGCGCACTGTAGCAGCACTGATTAGAGTGGTGGTTGGCGTCGCTAAGCAGACTACGTATGTGTTAGAGTCGCATTTCGCCGCGTCCACGTACATGGCAGGTTCATCGGCGGAGTAGGTGACGTCTAAGGCTTGTGCCTTCAGTTGGCGGCGCCTATCGTGGCGGCCGGGTAGCATATTCTTGGCCATGGGTTTGATGACCAGCCGACTGCAGACTCCAGTCGGGAGGGAAGCAGTGGGGTGGATGTCACCTGTAGGGTTGATGTTAAGAAGATTAAGAATGTAACGACCGTGTTCGGTGCGAGAAAGACGGTGTATCTGTGCAGTCTTGTGTCCCTTTATCAGTTCTGTGAGGGTGTTGTATACTCCAAGCTGGAGCAGACGCTGTGTGCTGGCGGACTGGGGAAGTCCCATTGCCGCCTTGTACGCCGAGAGGATGATGCTATTTACTGCCTCTTCGTCTTTGCGGCGGAGGTGGTAATAAGGGTATGTGTAGACAATCCTACTAATGAGGTAAGCTTGTGTGAGGCAGCAGAGGTCGGTCTCCCGCATTCCCCTGCGGCGAGTGGCAATGCGGCGGATTAGGCCGTTGATTTGGTGGGCTGTGGTTCGGAGGCGTTGGATGGCTTCCGAGTTCTGCGTGTTGTTCTGCACCAGCATGCCTAACACGCGGATGGTCTGTACGGGGGCTATGGGGTGGGTGGCAATGTGGAGCGTGATCGGCTCTTGAGGGTCGGGGACGGGTCGGCGAATACGTCTGTCTCGTATAACTAACAGTTCAGACTTGGTTGGCGAGAAACCAGAGCGTTTGCCTGCACGTAAGTGTGGACGGTGTCGATTGCCTGTTGAAGTGAATCTTGTATCTCCCCGTCCGAGCCAGAGTTTGTCCAGAGGGTGATGTCATCGGCGTATATTGAGTGCTTAATGTGGGGTATGGTGTCGAGGAGTGTGGGGAGGCCTCGCATAGTAATGTTGAATAGGAACGAGGACAAAACAGCTCCCTGTGGTGTTCTGCGGGTGCCCATGGTGACTTTGTCACTGCAGAGGTCTCCAATGTGGAGTTCAACAGTGCGGTTGTGAAGAAAGTTGGCAATATAGTTGTAGGTGCGAGTGCCTACATTCATCTGCGAGAGGTTGGTCAGTATACAAGCGTGCGACACCTTGTCGAACGCTTTACTGACGTCGAGGCCGAGAATGGTGCGTGTCGCCCGGACGGGACCCGGGTCGAGTATGTCGTGTTGTATCTGCCACATGATGTCTTGAGTAGAGAGTCAGCCCGCAACCCAAACATGGTGGGGGGGGGAGGAGAACCTCCTTGTCTGCGTGAGTGTGGAGTCTGTTCAGAACTACGTGCTCCATAACCATCCCCAGGCAAGGCGTGAGCGAGATGGGCCGGAGGTTGCCCAGATCAAGTCGTTTGCCTGGTTTGGGTATGAAGATTACCTTGGCATGCTTCCATGAGTCTGGAAGGCGACCTTCATGCCAGGGGTGGTTGAAAAGGTCCGTAAGTGGTGCGACCGACTGGTCGTCGAGGTTGCGGAGCGTTTTGTTCGTGATATGGTCATCGCCGGCGGCCGCGGTAGTCTTGATGCGGTTGAGAGCGGCGCGGACTTCCGACGCCATGATGTCTCTGTCCATGTCTGGGTTCTGGGAGCCTTTGTAATTTAAAGAGGTGGGAATGTCGGTGGAGGTCTTTATGTATTTGTCTTTCAAGGTAATGAGGAGTTCCTGGTTCGTGTCTGGAAATGCGTGTATGACGCGGTTGAGATTCTTGTGTGATGCAGACTTGGTGTGGGTCGGATCAAGCAAGTGCTTGAGCAGAAACCATATATTCTTGCATCCCAACTGCCCGTTGAGTCGGTCGCAAGTCTGATGCCATTATTCCTGACTAAGTTTGGTGGAGTAGGCTTCAATCTCTCGTTCGAGGCGAGTGAGGCGAAGCTTGAGAGGGCGGTTGTGTTTGCGTCGGAGCCAGCGAGCGTGGAGGCTGCGCTGGGCCTTCCACATATGCAAGAGTTTAGCATCTGGGGTTGGGCCACCCTCCTCCTGGGTGACTGTGGAGGGGGCGTTGGCTGCATCGCGGAGCAGAGTATCTGTCCATGTGTCGAGGTCGTCTATGGGGCTTTGCGGACGTTGAGCTCGTACGTACCGGAAAGCGTCCCAGTTGGTGTGTTTCAGTGTGCTGCGGGGGCCCTTGCTGTGTGTGGCTGTGAAGGTAGGGCTGAGAACATAGTGAGCGCTACCTATGTTCATACCGAGATTTTGCCAGCGCGCATTTGGGATGTTGAGGGCGAAAGTGAGGTCGGGGCAGCTGTCTTTCGTGATGTTGTTTCCGAAACGGGTGGGTCGTTCGGAGTCGAGGAGGAGCGTCAGAGCCAATGTCTGGGCAGTGTCCCAAACCTTGGCTCCTTTGCGACCACAGGCTTTGCTGGGGTAGCCCCACTCGGCGTGTGGTGCGTTAAAGTCACCCACTATAAGTAGCATCTTGTTCAGCACGGTCGCACACGCCTTGCGGAGGCGAGTGGCTACATTAGTGTTTTTGTCACTTGGGGGGCTGTACACGTTTAGGATGTTGAGTGGGGATTCGGTTCGGCTGTTTGGAAGGACCTGCACGAAAGTGTGCGGGACTTCGGAGTAGTCAAGATCGAGTTGACGTGGCTTGGTGCTCTCGCCGGTGGTTGCTAGGCAACGCGAGGCGGCGCGCAGTTGGCCTGAGTTTTCTGGTAACGCTCCACAGCAGAACTAAAAGCTTAAACAGCTCCACTGTTAAAATTGCCGCACTAGCAGCTAGTGGCACCAGTCACATAGTGGATGTTGCCAGTCCTCAAGAACGTTACTCACAGAGCATACCGGTGAGACTGTCAATTGAGTTTTACGCCTAAAGCAGTTAGTGTAGGCCGCGTTAAGTATATGATACTCTGAATGCATGTTTGAACTCTTGCCTCTTGAGGCCTTCCGGAATATCAGTCACAAGAAAGCCTAGTGGACTAGTAAGCTTGCCAATAAGAAAAGAAGATAGCTTGTCCAAAAGAGTACCACGTGCGGCAATTTAGGTGTACGCCTAGGCTCACTCTAATTGCACAGCACAAGCACTACTGTGAACTCAATCAAATCGATCTAGATCCATTGTTGTCTGGCAAACAAATAACGTAGAGCTGAATGGTATTGTTTTAGGCTAAGACAAAGGGGCGTACTGCTCAAAAGAAGCCCAGCGCCCTTCCTGGCGTCGAATTAATCAATCTCCGGAAGAACGTTCTCCGGACCCCATCCACGGTCCCTGGGAAATGTTCGCGCCGGTCGCCAAGGTCACCGAGAATACACACCCTTCCGACCCCGCGTTGACCCGTCGGGTAGCGAATGGCCGGTGTGATTTATTGGGAAAATGGGATCCCGCAACCTTGTTTCCACTCCCATTGATCGGTAATAATTGGGGAGGCTAATTTATATATGGGTGGTGGGGTTCTATATATATATATATATATATATATATATATATATATATATATAAATGTATATATCACCCTCAACTCCTTTCCTATCCCTATTGTATCGGTCGTACCTACAACCCGCGGCAGACTGACGCCGAGTTCTTATCATCTGTTTATAACGGTGGTGGCTCCTTCTTTATTGGACCTTATTAGAAACCAGGCTTGTCCCCAGAGGAGCGGACGGTTTATTGGCGCCCGTCTAGAGTAAACGGCCGTCGAAGGCTGTTTGTCTTTGCACTTTGTCCGGGATAGCTGTCCTGATGCTTTTTATTTTTGCCCCCCCCCCCGACTGCTTTTTCCTCGTCATCGTCGTCTTCCCTCTGTGGACCCTCCGTTCGTGCGAGCCTCCGTGTGTGTGCCTCGAGGACAGCTTCGTGCCTTCTGGCACGCTCTTATCCCACCCCACCTGCCTTTCTGTCGCTCGCTGTGTTTCCACAAAGCACTTCTCCTCTGTCTCTGCGTTAATGCATTCTCTTTCTCGGCCCTATTCTGTGTACGGCCTCTCTTCGTTTACTCCTCCGTTGCCCATCCTCCTGAACGTTGTCACATCGCTCTCCTTCGCCGCCTCGGTAATGTTTTCTGTGGGGGAGAAAAAGGACAGCGCTGTTAGTCTTCCCGGTATTGCCCGCCCTCGCTTCTTTTCCCGATCGTGTCCTTATATGTTTTCAACTCTGACCCGATTTCCTTCTCTCTGGCTGTCTCTATATCCCAATTCCTCCTGCAGGACCCGTAAACGTTTTCGTTTACCCGACGTTGTCTGTTTTCGTTTATGTTCATTCACTTTCTTTCACGCCATCTCCCGCTTTCCAGTCGCATGCTATTGTTCGTTTTTTTCCCTTTATTTGAGATCTATTGTTTTCTCTGTTCTCTCTTTGCTTTCGCTCTTAGTTCTAGGGCATGTCGAGTCGCACCGTCGCCTGGTCTCCGAGCTGTGTGCGGTTCGTGCTGGCGTTCGCTTCTCGCGTCTGCACGCTGCTTGTGTTGCTCCGTGTTTGTTTATTTGCTTGTCCGTGCGAGTGTTCGCGTCTGTGTGCTTAGCAGTCCGTGCGCGAGTGCGTGTGCCGCGATGGCAGCGGTGGGATTCCTCGGTGGAATTTCGGCGGGATCGATAGGACACGTTCCTCTCGTCTATCGCGTTAAAGTGCCTGCCGACGACTGCGGCAGCCTCTGCTTCTTCGCGAGTTGGTGGCGCTGCGGCCCTTTCGCGATCATGGCTTCTTCCTTCGCGGCCTTTTGACTTTGTCTCGCTCTTCAACGCTTTCCCTTTTCCCACTTCGAACCGGACGGATGGCAGTCTCGAATCGGGAGGACGACCACTCTTGCCGCGTCGTCTTTTCCCCCGTCTTCCGGCGCACCATCCCGTCTCGACTTGACTTCGTGACCTTGCTGTTAAGACGATTGCTCTCGGCTCTCCTGCTGTTCCATACTTACCGTCCCCATCCCTAACCTTCTTTTCACTTGCGATACTCCTATGGGGCAGCGTGCTTCCATTTGTACATCCCCTTCTCCAGCTGCATTAAGCAGGCCTCCCAGTCGTTCTTTATGTTGTCCACCGAGTCTGCAGGAAAAGTTTGCCGTGGTGGCCCTTCTCCTCGGGTCGAGGGGTTTTTACTCATTTGATTGCTTTTTTTCGGGCGGGTGCGCTTCAACGTTTCATTTGCCAGTAGCAAGCGAGCGCCTAAACAAGGCCTGTGAGGGGACGAGCAAACAATGCGCCCAGCCGTACGTGATGTTTGCTAGCTTCTTTGTTGTCTTTCTGCAGTCAGTTTTATGAAAGGGCAGGATACAGAAAGGCAGTCCAGTGTCTTCCTTTTTTTTTCTCTCGCTGTCATGCCATGCTTATCCTGGGAACCTGTTTTCCAAATGATTAAAAGAAAGGTGACGGTGTGGTTTAATGTCGCTTTATATGCTGGAAAAGAAGAGGCTAATGGGGCTTTGCAATATAACCATTCGCTTTCTCGTCCTAAAGTAACGTCAAAATAATAAAAAAACACCGCCAGTTGATGCGCGAACAGTGCTTTCAAGAGTCTCTACGGACTTCATATTCTTCTTGTATACTTTCCTGCCTTGTCACTAAGAGTCTTTACCGACCTGTCGCCGCCATTGCACACTCGAGAAAGAAGTCTCTTAAAACCATCGCGGTTGCGGCTGGCGTGTCCAGCCACTAATTTGCGACGCTCCGCACCCTTCCCTACTTCACGTCGCTTTATTCTTTGTTTGTTTCTTTCTTTTTTTTCGTCGTGCCATGCGTACTCGCGTCATCCCTTCGCCCTTTCATTTTATAAGAAAGGCACCTCGACGTTGCGACAACCTTAAGACGCCTTCTGCAAGCTGTCAAGGTTTGCTCGCGTCTTTGTACGTCAGTTCTCTGTCGAGCAGCGGCTTTGCTAACAACCTCGCGTCTCAAGCGTTGCATTTATGCTCCATATTTTTTAACCATACTGCTTATTTTTAATTTTTGCTTTGTTTGTTTTTTGTATTCCAGTTTTCCGTGAGACTTTAATAACTGGGTTTGTAGGGAGGCGTCAAACGAAACCAGCGTTCACGTGCGTTGCGTAGTGGCGAGGGCGAGGCGTAGCGAGAGAAGAGACATCGACCTTCCGACTGAGGCGCTTTGCTGCTTCCCGCAGGATCGGCCAAATGTTGACGCAAGCCGATTAAATCCATGCGTCGTCCATCATCGTCGGGCCTTTCTATCTTCATCCCTCACGTTGGCTCAAAGTACTGGCGCCGCGCGGTCGATGTTTGTTTACTCACCCTTCACTGAGATGGGGTCTTAAACGCGCAGGTACTAGTATTGATCACTGAATCAGTCAGGATGGAATGAAATTCCGAGGAAACGAAGCAAAAAATAAAAGAAATAAAGTCTTACAACTTCGACGTGTCACCCGAATTATCTGGGTAGCGCGTTGCTAAACAAGATCTGATGCTTTGATGGAAAAATTAGACATCCGAGAGGGAGATGAATTAATGTAACCAATCGCACGTGCATATGTATTGCTTGTATATATAGTATAACCCGCTAAAGCAGGCCTGCACACTGCGCAAGAACTTTTGGGTTGACGGTTTGCTTATTGATCTTGGAGCCTTTGTCTATTTATCAGGGCGTAAGAGAAAGTGTAAGAACACAGATAGCAGGAATGGCTAAGTCTTTACAGTGTGGAAAGCACAGTCGATAGCTATGGGCGTCACAACGTTTCTAAGTGCATTCATGCCTTTTTCGCTGTATTTAGTTCTAAGAGCAGTCATCATGTATAATGCGTACTGGCAACATATGCGTTTGCTCAGAGAAATAAAACGGTCACTAAGATATTCTGTGGAGTTATTCACTTGGATCTATTTGAAGCGTTCAGAACTGTTCAGACACTGCCTTCTCCAAACATGATAATTTGTAAATATTTGTAACTGTTTAGGCTAACAGCTCTTGTCGATGGCAAAAAGAAAGAAGAATGATATCTATCTTACTTTCCTCATTTAATCTCATTGCGTACATGATCTGTGTCTTGCCCAATGGGGTAATAATCTGAAACGTTTGTTGCTTCCTAATTTTAATTCTCATCACCCAAGTTGATCTGGGGAAGCACATTTTTGTCGATTACATTTAGGGTACAGTCCGTACCAGCCGATGGACTCAGACCAAAGGAATATAACACAATACGTAGTTACCCTTAAGCAATATGGGGAACTATATATTAAGAATGTATTATGATCGCAATGTTTTCAATTTGTTACATTGTATTTTTCGCACTGAATGAAAATTACAATTTTACGAAGTACTCAGATGTGTAAGCTGATTAATCTGATTGCTTTCGGGCATGACGTGTTTCACATTATCTGTTTGTGCTTCTTCACTTTCTACTTCTGATGACTGTATTGTTACATCTTAATCTACGTTGAAATTTAATGAGCACGTCAGTTATGGTACCCTGCTGTCTGCAAGATGCAGCCTTGAAAGCCGCTTAGGCTTTGGATGGCTTGCAATTTGTACTATTTTACTATCCGAGAAATGAAGATGTAGTTATCCTTTGATAATTGTATTACAAAATGAGGGGAAGTCGGAACCATCTCGGTGACAATGCAGTTCTCACCAAAGTCCATAGACAGCCACTCAAAATTGGGGAAGAAAAGCCGAACAGGGAGAACGGCACGTTCAGCAGTTCCTGCTATTGTGCACAGGTCAATTAAGCACAGCTATATATTACACGTTATATGGATAATGGCAACGAGATCCAATAGGTCTAACTAAATCAAGTGCATTTCAAACAGAGATACACACACAAGTAAGTCAGGCATTGCTGCAGTATAGAAAATTATCGCGGGAGGCGCAGATAGTTGTGAAAGGTAGGATATGGCGAAGTACACTCAAGCTATTTAGCTACTGGCTTCTGGATATGATTTCACACTGCCATTGAGGAACGAAAAAAATTTTTCCTACATTTTTTTTATGTGTGTGCAAGCGGAAAACTTAATTGATGCCGGGCTTCCTATGTAAATCACTGTGGCATAGCATAATTGTTGTAGCCTCTGACGTTTTTGATAATGTTGGAAAATATGTCCCAGCAAGCATTTTATATTTTTGTTATAGATATATTGATCTAATCATATATTAGGCCTCTTTTAATATAGCTACTCTAATCATGAGCTTACATGCGGTTTATAGCACAGCGAGCATGGATCTGAAAGGGTTATCGCCAAGGCGCTCCCAATTACTGCACCCCCAACGCAATAACCCCGTGTCCTCGGCCCGAAAGACCAGAGCAAATGCCCAGTTAAGCTCTCCGCAACATCTCTAAAACATATCTCGTTCCCCAACATCCAATGCACTGCACTTTCGTCCGCGAGCTCTGGTGTCGAGATGCTAGGCTGTCCAGACAGGTGGTCAGCACAGAACCGAATCGTCGGCTTCACACGTCAAGGTTCGCTGAGAAGCAGGGTTAGACTCTTTCGAAGAAAAATAGCAATATGCAAGTAAGAAAGGGGACCGTATAAGCCGGTGTTCCACCAATGAATCACGCAGCAAGGGTGGAGCAGCTCAAGCACAGCAGCGACCGGGCACGGTGGGCGACTCGCAATTAGAGTAGAGCGTTTCGTTCGGATCCATTAGAAGGAAGAGGGGGGGGGGGAACTAGAAAAGGAAGGGGGAGAAGAGGGTGTCGGTCCCCGATTTGTCCTCTGGGATTCATGCCATCCTGCGCTCAATTGCCCCGCGTGCCCCTGCTGCTGCTGCTGTTACACGCTCCAGCGAAAAGCCCGTCTTCCAGGTCCGCGTTCCAAGTGCTCTTTTCTTGTTTCTCTCTCTACACTTGGTGTGTTTACTTGCTGTAGCTTTGTAGCTCTCTCCTCGCACGTACTTTGTATTGGTGACCAATGTCGTATACAGTTGGAAGGGCGAGCTATTGCCGTTTCTACACCGCAGGGGCATTTTCCTCTCCGCACCGGCGGGCACCCCTTCCGAGCGCGGTGCTGTCCCCTGGGAGCACGCTGATGCACACGGCAGCGCAACTGGCCGAAAACTATCCCACGATGTCTCTCCCCTCCTTCTGGTCCCTCGACGGAATACTATCAGTTTTTTTTCATGCACTTTCCGCTTGTCGATGAATTCAATGGTCTTGCGCACCATCTCGCCTTTTCTATGGTCGACATTGTTACTCCTTGTATGACGAATGAGAAGAGTTGAGCAATATCTTCGATTTATTCTTTAAGACGATAGCGTCAAGGGTCCCACGTCGCAGATAATCCGGTGTCGGCGCCCGGCGCCTGCGTCCACGTGAGCGAAAACACCCCTATATATTTAGGTATATCTATATGTATATCTATATCTATATGTTATCTATATAGGTGTATCTATATCCATATGAGGGACCCGCCGTGGTTGCTCAGTGGTTATGGTGTTAGACTGCTGAGCACGAGGTCGCGGGATCGGACCCCGGCCACGGCGGCTGCATTTCGATGGGGGCGAAATGCGAAAACACCCGTGTACTTAGAATTTGGTGCACGTTAAAGAACCCCAGGTGGTCGAAATTTTCGGAGTCCTCCACTACGGCGTGCATAATCAGAAAGTGGTTTTGTCACGCAAAACCCCATAATCCAATTTTTAGTTTAACTCCTGCGGGGACGGTAGAGTATCCGGCTCCAGTGCAAGAGGACCGTGATTCAAATCCAGGTGCCGCGCAATTCTCCACCAGAAAATACAAAAAAAAACGTGTGTTGAGAAAATTGCACAAACAGGCCTGGAGTGCGGCCTGATCCCGGTGACCAGAACCGGTAACGCACTCTCTCACCAGAGCAGGATTGGCCACCCTGGTGCAGTACTTGGCCACAACCTCCTATATGAATACAACAATCAAACCCCGGCCCTCAGTCCCCAGCAGCCGCGAAGCAACTGACCACGGCGGCGGTCAGATCTGTGACGCTGCAGAGGGTGCTAAGAATACCTGGCTCCGGACAGGCCGCCATTGGAATCTGAACCTGGCAAAGTTTAACGTTAGAACGCTATCTAGTCAGGCGAGTCTAGCAGTGTTATTGGAGGAATTAGAGGGTAGTAAATGGGATATAATAGGGCTCAGTGAGGTTAGGAGGACAAAAGAAGCATATACAGTGCTAAAAAGCGGGCATGTACTGTGTTACCGGGGCTTAGCAGAGAGACGAGAACTAGGAGTCGGATTCCTGATTAATAAGGAAATAGCTGGTAACATACAGGAATTCTATAGCATTAACGAGAGGGTGGCAGGTCTTGTTGTGAAACTTAATAAGAGGTACAAATTGAAGGTGGTACAAGTCTATGCCCCTACATGCAGTCATGATGACCAGGAAGTCGAAAGATTTTATGAAGATGTGGAATCGGCGATGGGTAAAGTCAAAACAAAATACACTATACTGATGGGCGACTTCAATGCCAGGGTAGGCAAGAAGCAGGCTGGAGACAAGTCAGTGGGGGAATATGGCATAGGCTCTAGGAATAGCAGAGGAGAATTATTAGTAGAGTTTGCAGAACAGAATAATATGCGGATAATGAACACCTTTTTCCGCAAGCGGGTTAGTCGAAAGCGGACGTGGAGGAGCCCGAATGGTGAGACTAGAAATGAAATCGACTTCATACTCTGCGCGAACCCTGGCATCATACAAGATGTAGACGTGCTCGGCAAGGTACGCTGCAGTGACCATAGGATGGTAAGAACTCGAATTAGCCTAGACTTGAGGAGGGAACGGAAGAAACTGGTACACAAGAAGCCAATCAATGAGTTAGCGGTAAGAGGGAAACTAGAGGAATTCCGGATCAAGCTACAGAACAGGTACTCGGCTTTAACTCAGGAAGAGGACCTTAGTGTTGCAGCAATGAACGACAATCTCATGGGCATCGTTAAGGAGTGCGCAATAGAAGTCGGTGGTAACACCGTTATACAGGAAACCAGTAAGCTATCGCAGGAGACGAAAGATCTGATCAAGAAACGCCAATGTATGAAAGCCTCTAACCCTACAGCTAGAATAGAACTGGCAGAACTTTCTAAGTTAATCAACAAGCGTAAGACAGCGGACATCAGAAACTATAATATGGATAGAATTGAACAGGCTCTCAGGAACGGAGGAAGCCTAAAAACAGTGAAGAAGAAACTAGGAATAGGCAAGAATCAGATGTGTGCGTTAAGAGACAAAGCCGGCAATATCGTTACTAATATGGATGAGACAGTTCAAGTGGCTGAGGAGTTCTATAGAGATTTATACAGTACCAGTGGCACCCACGACGATAGTGGAAGAGAGAATAGCCTAGAGGAATTCGAAATCCCACAGGTAACGCCAGAAGAAGTAAAGAAAGCCTTAGGAGCTATGCAATGGGAGAAGGCAGCTGGGGAGGATCAGGTAACAGCAGATTTGTTGAAGGATGGTGGTCAGATTGTTCTAGAGAAACTGGCCACCCTGTATACGCAATGCCTCATAACCTCGAGCGTACCGGAATCTTGGAAGAACGCTAACATAATCCTAATCCATAAGAAAGGGGACGCCAAAGACTTGAAAAATTATAGATGGATCAGCTTACTGTCCGTTGCCTACAAAGTATTTACTAAGGTAATCGCAAATAGAATCAGGAACACCTTAGACTTCTGTCAACCAAAGGACCAGGCAGGATTCCGTAAAGGCTACTCAACAATAGACCATATTCACACTGTCAATCAAGTGATAGAGAAATGTGCAGAATATAACCAACCCTTATATATAGCTTTCATTGATTACGAGAAAGCGTTTGATTCAGTCGAAACCTCAGCAGTCATGAAGGCATTACGGAATCAGGGTGTAGATGAGCCATATTTAAAAATACTGGAAGATATCTATAGCGGCTCCACAGCCACCGTAGTCCTCCACAAAGAAAGCAACAAAATCCCTATAAAGAAAGGCGTCAGACAGGGAGATACGATATCTCCAATGCTATTCACAGCATGTTTACAGGAGGTATTCAGAGGCCTGGAGTGGGAAGAATTGGGGATAAAAGTTGATGGAGAATACCTTAGCAACTTGCGATTCGCTGATGATATTGCCTTGCTTAGTAACTCAGGAGACCAATTGCAATGCATGCTCACTGACCTGGAGAGGCAAAGCAGAAGGGTGGGTCTGAAAATTAACCTGCAGAAAACTAAAGTATTGTTTAACAGTCTCGGAAGAGAACAGCAGTTTACGATAGGTAGCGAAGCACTGGAAGTGGTAAGGGAATACATCTACTTAGGGCAGGTAGTGACCACGGATCCGGATCATGAGACTGAAATAACCAGAAGAATAAGAATGGGCTGGGGTGCGTTTGGCAGGCATTCTCAAATCATGAACAGTTGGCTGCCACTATCCCTCAGAAGGAAAGTGTATAACAGCTGTGTGTTACCAGTACTCACATATGGGGCAGAAACCTGGAGGCTTACGAAAAGGGTTCTGCTGAAATTGAAGACGACGCAACGAGCTATGGAAAGAAGAATGATGGGTGTAACGTTAAGGGATAAGAAGCGAGCAGATTGGGTGAGGCAACAAACGCGGGTAAACGACATCTTAGTTGAAATCAAGAAAAAGAAATGGGCATGGGCAGGACATGTAATGAGGAGGGAAGATAACCGATGGTCATTAAGGGTTACGGACTGGATTCCAAGGGAAGGAAAGCGTAGCAAGGGGGCGGCAGAAAGTTAGGTGGGCGGATGAAATTAAGACGTTTGCAGGGACAACATGGCCACAATTAGTACATGACCGGGGTAGTTGGAGAAGTATGGGAGAGGCCTTTGCCCTGCAGTGGGCGCAACTAGGCTGATGATGATGATGATATGCCACGCTTTGCTTTATGACATGCGGTACATACGGGTTGTATTGCCACATGATTCCATCACTTAAGTTGCTCGTACCTTGTCTTACATTCTTGACAAGGTTATTCTTCGGAATCTTGAGAATGACAGCCCACAAAAAATTGTTTTTTATTACTATCACGGTTCACTTTTAAAGGCGAACCTTAAGCGTCCTGCAATTATTTTTTCTCTTAGAGGGAATTTTTTCGGGTAGGGGACGTTCTGATAGTGGAGGGTTACCACACTGGAACACCGTTCCACCGGTGTCACGGCCCGTGCGTGTCGTAGACTGGGCCTTAAATTTATTTTAAGACATTTTATTGCGCTGCGTTCCTTTCATTCTCCGGGACTGAACGTTCTTCTACAATTGTCGGGTCGGGTCTGACTGGTCGGCGGAAGGAAGAAAACGACCCTTTTGGGACGATCGCTAATGGTTTTCGCGCGAGCACTAAACGGGGCAGAGAAATCAGAGTACGGCTGCCGCGAGGGATGCAAAAATACAGATAGCAAGATCGAGTAAAATGTCAAGAAATGTGAAAGACGCTGCTCTTCATTTATGACGGTCGATTAATTAGAAGCTCCAGAATGACGACAGAGGCCGTTAACCGCACATTGGTTTCGATTTCTTCCACTTTTTTTTTTCTCGCGTGCCTTTCTTATCTCATTCACCACAGGGCACGCATTACGAGAACTGCGATAGCGCGGCCGAACACCGTCATGTTAAAATAAAGGCGCAGTGGCTGGTTGGATGGGTGTGCAATATGCAGATTTCAGTGTTTGCACGCGCCGTTCCCTGCTCCCCTCTCCCGCCGTTTAAGAAGTGCATAAATGTGCGTCGCTCGAAGCTCCACGCCGGTGTGAACAGTTGAGCAGAAATATTGCATTTAAATGAAGGCGAAGCTTGACAAGTTCGTATACATTCATCTTAAGAACAAAGCATTACACATGCAAGGAATGCAGTGATGCGCACGAAAGACGGCCCTTCATGCTACCACCAAATCTGTTTGACTACGGCACTTGTCCGTTGGCGCTGTTGTTGAATATGATTACGTTTAGTAAAGGCAAACACGCATTCTGAATTACAACACCGCGCTTATAATCGCGGAATGAGACAGAAACGCCATAAACACAATGATTTTCAGAGCATGTCTTTTTGTCTATTTCTTAGCTGCCTGCATGCTTTACAGAACACTTTTTTAACATGAACTAACATCAGCTAGCTTGCGTACGCCTTCATGTGAACTACTATGGAATCTTTTTCCTTAGTTCTATCATTCACCCGACGCGTTCGAAGAGCAAGGTTATGAACCTGTCCACTCGGATGTTTGTTACGGGCCTGTGTCCCTTTTTACAGCGAAGCTGTATAGGGCTAGGGTTCCATGCATTTTTGTCCTCCGTGAACAAAAACTATCATCATCAATGGCTCGTACCCACGTAAGCATTCAGGCTCCCGTAAGCAAACAAAAAATGCAATGGCTCATAGCCCCTTAAGGCAGACGCTACAAGCACTCAGCAAAGTGAAGCGAACAGTGCTTAAATTCTTTGTAATCACGCACACAACATAGTGGACAGCATGTCGAAAACTGTCATCATCATTGGCTGACAACCCCGTGAGTAATGTATCATACCCCATAAGCAAGCAAAAAAATGTCACGACTCATAGTCCCGTAAGGTTTATGGCTACTGACTTTGCGTAAACTAGCTGCGATGACACTACCCCTCTTGTCGTTGTCGGTGATTTCAATGTTCATGTGCCGGTATCGAAAAGGGAGCGGTTTACACGTTCCGTGTTGCAGACATATCCCTTGCGATGCCACACCAATCTGGCCCAACTGACAACCGAGCGGCGTACGTGCATCGATTTCACATTATCAAAGAATGTGATTAAAGGTGCGTGTCAGTTAATTACCACCTATCGATACAATAAATGAGTGTCCGTAGCTTTCGTCACGATGACCTCCAATCAAGACAATAAATGAGTTCGTACCTGTGTTCAAAATTATGTGTTACCTCCGTGTCGTTTGCTTAAGATCTTCGCTGGTCAACCACCTTCACAGAGTGGGATGGCTCATAATTTTTTTCTCTCGCTCTCTTTCTTTTGTTCCCTTTTATTTTTTACTTGCATCATTATGCTCTAATTGAATAGAGAGCGATTCCAGATTGGTGGTGAACAGCTTCTGACGGCGCCTTGCTCTTGTTCTCTGCCAAGTAGACAAGTTCGCTAACACTGCACGACCTGAACGCGTGCGCTGCATAAATCTCGTCCACATATACCCTGCGGGTCTCTCCGTCACCGCTGTGCGCGTGCAGGGGTGGCACCCAGCTTGACCGCTACCAGTCTTTCGGACAAGCGCATGGCTGCTTACTGCCGCGTTGACGCCTGTGTGCACGGAAGGGTGGCGGCTAAAAGCGCTTACGCGTGATTTCATTTCATGCGCGGGGCCCTCCGGACAGGACGTGATCAAAATGTCAAGCTCGCTGGCAGTGATGGTGGCCTGTTCGGTATGCGCGATCAGTGCAAGTGAGCCCCACTTTTCGCCTTATTAAGATATATCCCAACTGATTGGCTTTTATTATAAAATTCGCGACACGACCCTGGTGCGGTCAGAGTGGCGAGCTTATGTATTGGAGGCGGGCGCGATTTGCTTTAATATAAATAATCCCAATCGCAGTAGCGTGAAGGACATTGGCATACGTGTTGCGTATTGTCCAATACGCAATTGTGGATAACACGGGGTGCGTGCAGAAGGTTTATTAAAGCGAATAGCTTTCCCTGGATCTTTCACCCGTTTCCGTGGTCGGTGGTGAGAGGTCCCTGATCGGAGGTTGGAGCAAAGGCACCGACATAAAATTCGCCCGCACTCGCATTGCAAGGCGCATTCGTCGGTGAACGAGAACTGTCGTACCTCCTCCAGGCGCACTTGCGGTCCACCTATACGAACCCCCAAGATGTGCTGGCTGTGTTCTGTACAGAATTACGTAGTTAAACAACGAACGCTACATAATATCCTCACAGCTTCAAATATATGTTGTCAAGCACATCATTCCTTTTATAAAGCAAATAGCTTTATTGAAGCTATCGGCTATTCGCTTGCAGTGAGAGTCATTGTCGATGGTCCATTTCCCAATTTTTTCGTTTAAGGTTTTTTGCGAAGCTGCGAACTGGAGAATGTCACATCCATGTCTGTATTGAGCCTTTCACTTGCATGCTTAGTTTGAATACAAAAGCTTTTCTTTGGCAAGCATGAAGATCTGTTCTTTTTTTACCTTTGTACAGATGCCGCTAGACTAGTCCCCGCCTAAAGGCTCTTTCGTATGCACTTTTTGTCTTGCTCCAGTCGAGCCCTTTGTATACGATCTGCAACCTCACCTCCAGAAATAAGCAATTTATTTTCCTTAATTTTAAGGCAACATGGCATTCATTGCAGTCACTGTAGATGGCTTCTATATAGGCAGTTGGATAGAAAATGAATGTACCTGCACTCTGCAAGAGTTGGCTGCTGAAAACTGAAGCGAAGTAGTTTTCAGTGTTGGGATCGTTAGGAGTCGAACACTGCCACTTCATGAAGATGGACTAAAAGACAGTTCCATGCATCAGCCAGAGAGCATCATCAATTGCTTGCGAGTTGGGCACATATGCCAGTCGTGTACAAAATTCCACTGCCCTGCAAGAAGACGTACATAGGCCAAACCGGACGGTGCTTCAATATTCGCCTCGGAGAACACGGATTAAACCTTCGCCGGAAGCAAGCGAGCAACTTGGCGCGCCATAGCTACGTCATCCGACTCTCCTCGTGCCGTCTTCGCCAAGCCATCATCGTCATACAGGTTTTCTTTTTATATCTTCGTCGTCACGACACACTCTCTTTGTCACCCCAATGTCCTCAAGCCATTGACTTGCGCTCTCGTTGTCGCTTCATCGTCAACGTATACAATCGTAGTCATTCATACACCGTTATACCGTTGCCATCATGCCATTGTCGTCATGCCGACGTTTCACCATCTTCATCACGTCAGTATGCTCATCCCATTATCGTCATGCCGCAGTCGTAATACCACGTTCGTCGATCCGTCAACATTATTTCTTGTTCGTCATTCTATCGTAATAATGCTGTCCTCATTCGATCGCAATTATACCGTCGTTGTCAGGCCATCGTCGTTATTGCGTCGTCGTCACATAGATGCTCTCATGCATCCGTTGTCATACCGTCGTCGCCGTGCCGTCTTGGTCGTGAAATCGTCGTCATTCTCACTTCTTCATCCGGTTGTCGTCACGCCACCGTCGTCACGTTGTCGCCGTTATACCATTGTAAAATTTAACAGTCGACATGTCAT
The DNA here is from genome assembly GCF_050947875.1 of Dermacentor variabilis. Classification (NCBI taxonomy): domain Eukaryota; kingdom Metazoa; phylum Arthropoda; class Arachnida; order Ixodida; family Ixodidae; genus Dermacentor; species Dermacentor variabilis. Next base: position 37,496,253 of record NC_134572.1, on the reverse strand, counting down.
TTCGTCATGCTGTCGTCGTTGTACCCTTTTGTCGTTCCATGGTATCTTTCCATCTTCCTCGTTCCATTATCACTGCGCCAGCTACATAAAGTCGTCGTCATGCCTCCATGCTTATGGGCGACCTTGGCAAGTGAGTGCCATAGCAAAGTGGGACAATATGCATTACTACAGAGCAATAGGAAAAATTCTTTGAAGACTTCGCTATTGTATGATACGCTCAAAGAACTTACTAAAGCAAGCACAATGAACAACGTAACTGCATTTCAGTGGATACCTGGGCACTGCAATATTTCTGGTAATACTGCAGCGGCCGCAGCTGCGAATCGAGCTCACAATAACGCAGAGACAACCAATCTTCCCCTATTGCGTAGTGAAGTCTGTCTGATCCGGAGACAGATTTCTTGTCGCCTCAGCAAAACTACCTGGTTTGACCAGCAAACTAAAAACTCGGAGTTATACTCTATAGATCCATGTATAAACTTATCAATGCCGGAAACTCTAAGACAAAACAGAAAATTTGAAACATTGGTACACCGACTGCGTTTTGGTACTGCATTTACGAAACACTTCTTGTACAGGATAAAACGTGTCTCTAGTGTGCAGTGTTCTTGTGGTGAGCCAGACGAAGTTGTACATCATCTTTTTCTTGAATGCACGAAATACGATACACAAATAACGGCACTGCAAGCTGATTTGTTTATATTAGACAGAAGACCATTCACTCTTAAAAAGATACTTGGCCCATGGCCAACTGCGGGCCTTCAAAAAAGAGCACTTCTTGCCCTGAAAAAGTTTTTAGAGGACACCAACATTTTGGGAAAATATTAGGTATCCGATGATTCGAATACGCTAAATGAGTTACATAAATGTTGTTCGTCGTTCATAATTGGTTTATGTGGTGATCGCAACTTTTACGCAATAGGTATAATTCTGTTCTGTACTTGCAGTGTATTACATGTGTTGTGTGTTTTGGTTGTTCAAAACACCTAACTTTATATATGCGCACGTGGACTGAACTAATGCAGAGAACTTTCCGACTCATGTACTGTTGGACTGTATATTTTTTATTGATCCGGTGTTATGTTTTGTATAGCTATTCTTCCTTTTTACGCAAATTTGTTTCATTTGCCAAGTGACAAGGAGTAGCCGGTGCCAACATAAAGGCGCCAACCTCTCCTAACATTCACTTCAATAAAAAAAAGAGGAGTATGTGGCATACAGCCGAATCAACGAAAGCGTCAGCACTATACGTGTGAAATAAGCGGGTCTTTAGGTGGACATGATCTGGCGCTGTGTGGCTCGATTGCTGGTCGCATTACCGACGACACTCATCGTCAGGTGAATTAGGCCGCAATACACACACACACACACACATATATATATATATATATATATATATATATATATATATATATATATATATATATATATATATATATATATATATATATATATATATATATATATATATATATATATATATATATATATATATATATATTTACAACTTCAACACATAAAATTTCAATCCTTCTTTGCAGCTAAGCTGTGTTGCTGAACACTTTGTTGATGTCCGAGGACGGTTTGTTAGTGATAGATATATTGGGGAAAAGTTATCGTTGATTTGTTTGCTTGCTGTTCTTTCTGTAGCTATGGTTAGGATTGGGCCTTATAAAGTAATGTAATTTTAATAGGCAGAGTGCATGTCGCTTCATTATTATTATTATTATTATTATTATTATTATTATTATTATTATTATTATTATTATTATTATTATTATTATTATTATTATTATTATTATTAGAACAGTCACGGAGTTACTTGACTGAGCCTTATGGTCAGTTGCCAACAAGAATTCGTATGCCTTTACCGAAAGAAAGCGGCAATGCATATTCCGCTGAATAGAACTCTATGCGTTGATTTGCTATATGTATATAGTGAAATGAACACCACAATAACATATGTGTATACTTCCACCTCAAGTCAGTGATGAACGCTTGTCTGTGTAAATGTACAAATCGTGAACTTCTCTCCTCTATCTCGTCTTTCAAACGCTTTGCCCTTTCCTCAATGTATACATATATAGGGTAGCCTACCGGGCTCAGCTTGGTTAACCTCGCTGTCTTTCCCTTATGACTTACCTTTCTCTCACGTTCACGAAACAGCGTAGGAGGCGTAGAGCAGCTTCTAAGACACCGTAATGCAGCTATCCCCTCCCCTCCCTCAACATCCTTCTGGGCAATGATAGAGACCCAAACATTTGTTCTTGTTTCTTTTATATATTCCATGCTCGACGTGTCAACCAACTCTATGATGGGGAGCTATCTGCTCTTTTTATAGCATGTAACAGACTGCACATTGCACCGACGGCAGAAATTGCAGGACCATGCGTATACGCAATTCTTCCCAAAATTACAAAAGGCGCTTCCACGTGCAAGCTACAAGAATAGCACACTGCATGTTGCGTTACCGGCCTCTGTGACACTGCCGGAATTGACCGCGTCTTCAAATCAAACTACTTCGTGATACAAGTCCACCTGTAAAGAAGGCGACGGAGCAAAAGAAAAATGTGACCGTGAGCGTGACGGTTGTAACAGTGTTTCCTTGTCCAAACAGAAACAGCCCATGATAAATAACAGGACTGCGCCAACGTGTGACGCGAAAGAACAGTACGACATGGCTTCACAAACTCTGATAGTGATAACACCACGCCCGGCTCCACCCACTGGCTGAAACTAGCCCCGCGCCATTCGCAGAGCACGCAGGGATGCATCGAAAGCATTACGTGCCTCTGAACGGAAGCATAGCCCGTAAGGGAGCAAACCACAAACATGAAGTGGACAGCCAGATAATGAATTAAAGCACACTTCCAGCGCGACCGCATCATCGCCACCTCGCTGTACTGCCCAGAAGATAGCGGGCGTGGCGCCATGTTTGCCGACGCTGGTTGCGGCGCCGGGCCGAACCAGAGCTAGAGCGCAAAGTGGACACAAAAGCGCGCGGACCCGGCAAACGGCGCGGAACAACAGAGCAGCCAGGCCGAGTTGGGCACAATTATTCATGGCCTCGGGAGAGAATGCGGGGAGCGTCGACGAACCAGCATGCTGGGGTCGCGATACGGGAGCTTCGCGCTGTCTACGCTCTCTGGGACAGCGCTCACGCCATCCGCACGTGGCTTTCTTTTAGGTCGTGAGCCGAGGCGGCACCGTTCCACTGGCCATGCTGTTCCCGCTTTGCCCAGAAAAGGCTCGTTCGCGCTACGCTACCCTATCATTGTGAGGCGGGAGTGGGGCAGAAACTGAAAAATAAATGAACGCACGGCGCCTATCACTGGCGTTCGCTGCACTAATCCCCGGGAAACACTGTTAAATAAACTATATCGTATCTCTAATGTAGCTGTTGAGTGCTCTGAAAGCTCGAGTACTTGACCAAAGAATCAGCGGTTGATATCTCAATTAAATGTACACCCAATTGCTTTCTTGATTAGCCTATATAGCACGTAAGCTTGTGAATTCCTCTCAACTAAGATGGATGGGGAATATTGGTATCGAAATCACGTAAACCTCTTAATTGCCAGCAGCGATCAAGCTCGACGCACTAGTCGCAAATGCTTGGGCACAAGTGCACAGATTTAGCGCGTCCGAGAGTAGGGCGAAAGACTCACTCCCGAAAAGTGCACAAGAGGGCACCGCCCACTTTCTGCTTTTGCAGGAAGCAATGCACGGGGCCTGGCATGTATGTCTATCCTACCTGTAGACGTCATTGGTTGTCGTTGCTCGTGAAGACCCAAGCGAAAAAGTTATAAAATACTCTTTCCCAAGAAAGAAACACCGTAAAATATTAGCGGACATAGCTGCTATTCGGTTTTGCGTACACTGTCACACAGAAAATGGAGAAAACACTCTTGGCATACGAAAAAGAACTTTATTTTTTTGCGTGTTCGTTTTACGTTGCGAAAAATTTATTAGCGAAAGCTTAGGGTTCACTTTTGTTCTTTTAGGAGAAATTGTCAAGTTAGCCATCAAATCCTTGACACTGGCGAATGCTGCTCTCCAATCGAGCCTTGTTAGATGATTTAGCAGCGCGATGCGGGGACTAAATACCAAAAGCAAGCTTTCTCACTTCTGAAGCCACGTCATGCGTGACTGTATTTCCAAACCATTTGGTAATGGTAAGAATCATTTCCATGTAATTGTCTTACAGTGCACAGGTTGTTCTTGAGCTATTTCGAAAGGATCATCGTTAACGTCAAAAACGTGGTGTCGGAAAAGGGCAGATACGCAAAACAGCCTAAAAACTGTCCTGAGCTTGTGTGTGGGATCTATATACGGCCCACGGAAACTAAAAACACGACTAAAAGTTTACTTCTGGACGAAAATTTGAAGACAAGCTTTGCAGACTCTTAAGACGTTCCTATTTCTGCAATAGCGAACTGAAGGAGCTGCCAAAAAATTGTTTTCTTCACAATTTCCAACGGTATAGAAGGGTCCCACCTGAAATAAAACACTATCCCAATAAAATTGTATTGTTTAGTGCCAACTTCCCCGCACATAAATGACGCAGTGCCGTACTGTGCATCATTTAGAAAACGTGCCCTTATTAGACTGGCTGGCCAGTCGTTTACGATTGCAGAGGCGAGACCTCTCAATCGGAGTCGTTTATGACCGACTGTTCAGCTATACCATAAATAACTGCGGGCACGCAATCCCCGCCTCCTGCGTTTATCGCGGGCGATCAGCGCAGGTTCCTTCTGAGCCTGCTCATTCAGTTGTGCTACCTAGTGCTGGAACTCCCGCCTCGCGGAAAGTGTTAATCGTATCTACAGCTGCACGCCGTTTATAAGATGCCGCCGGTGCACAACAGGTCTTAAAGGCACGGCCTGTGTCAGATAATGGGAGCAGCAATACATCTGGAGGCTGCCTCCAGGTCGGCATTGCTTCGTCCCGACGTGATTGCTGGCCGGGATGAAGTTTTGCCTTCGCAGCCTATATTGGCTCGTTGTTATTGGGTTTTTGTTGGCTTAGTTGGTGAGACATGGCAAATACATACAGCCCGCACAGGCAGAGCGCTGTATCCCTTGCTTCACTCGTCGTCTGCGCGCTGCGGGTTTATGCAATGATCATGGCTAATTTTGTTCCTGCAGGGGCTGGTATAATGTAGCGCTTACATTCGATCGGTTACTTTTATTAATGCGAAAGCATTACATGAAGCATGAGGAAGAAAAGCCGGCATGATCAAGCAGCAGTGCCAAAGATCATCATCATCATCATCATCATCATCATCATCATCATCATCAGTGACGTCCTCAGCGTCTTGTATGACGTCACTAGTAACACAGAAAATAGTAATTAGTATAACCACGTTAATTGGTAGTAATTATGGGTAAATAATGTGAACTAAAGAAATATAGTAAAGTTAATTAGGGGAATTAGAGCGAAATAAGGTGAATTAAAGAACAAGTTGGAGCAAGGTGAGTTAAGGTTGAATAAAGTGAATTAGGGAGAAGTAAAGCGAATGAAGGTCAATGAAGGTGAATTAAGGTGGATTAGAGTGGATTAAGATAGAGTTGAGAAGACGCGTGACAACGTATGACGTCCCGTATCACGGACGTAACTAAATAATTAGAAAAGTCATAATGTTTTCACATTCAAATTACGCAAGGATACCTAATTAAGTGACTGTCAATTATTTCTTTGATATCATGAAACGTACACGGCTGGCTCATTCTGACGATAACGTGGGAGGAGCACAGCTCGGACCACCGATGACGCAGCGCAAATAAAAAAAGTTTTGTTGTATTATGAAACTCCATATATCGGCTTTAGATTGGTAATATATATATATATATATATATATATATATATATATATATATATATATATATATATATATATATATATATATATATATATATATATATATTATTTCAGCTGTTATGCAGCTCTTTTTGATGTTCGTTCGAGTATTTCGTCATAACAATATGTACGTACGAAACAAACGCTCATGTCTTAGGCAACACATTTGAGCTTACGATAGTGGTTATTTTTTTCTGCAGCAAAACTGATATCATTCTGACAATATTCAGCCAAATCGTACAAAACATTTTGGTCTCTACGGCATAAGTTAGTCACTTCAGCAACAATCTTCTACGTAGTGACTGGAGGGCTTGCAAGCACACTTGACTAATTTCCGTCGTAACGACAAAATAATTTCGATAGTGTGCCTTTTCTTATCCCCATGGACTTGTCTTATAATGTTCCGCTGCGTTATTAGCTGATACATTACTGCATGTGTCGAGAAAAAGGGGTTCCCAGACATTGCAAGAATCGACGTTATGTCAAGCATTTTGGTGGTAGCTGAAGGTAGCAAAGCGTTACTGGACAGTCGGGCATGTTCTTTGATTGATTTCATTGATTGATTGATTGATTGATTGATTGATTGATTGATTGATTGATTGATTGATTGATTGATTGATTGATTGATTTTAACCTCTAAAATCAACAATGAGGATACGAGAGACGTGGTAGCGGAGGACTACGGAATAAATTTGACCACGTGAGGTACTTTACCGTGAACATAAATCTAAATACGTAAGCGTTATCGTATTTCTTCCTGTAGAAATACAGCCGCCTCGGCCGGTAATCAAGCCCACTGCCTCATAATCAAATTGTGGTTGTGGCACATGAAACCCCAGAATTCTGTTCACTCGAACCGGTGATATCGAGCTCTGCAGCGGAACGCCAGTCATCGAGTCGCTGCGGCGCATGGTCACGGTCTTGCCAAGTCATACAGCAACCTCCGTGCTTGCTTAATGGCTGTGGTGATGAGCACGAGGTCGCGGGATCGAATCCCGGCCAGGGCGGCCGCATTTCGATGGGGGCGAAATGTGAAAACACTGGTGTACCTAGATTTAGGTGCACGTTAAAGAACCCCAGGCGGTCCAAATTATTCCGGAGTCCTGCACTACGGCGTGCCTCATTATCAGATCGTGCTTCTGGCACGTAAAACGCCACAATTTTTTAAAAGTCAAACAACTATGCGCTTGACTCAAGCGTCCATGTGACGACAGCAGCAAGGCAACGGCGACAATGACGACGATAGCATGAGGTAGAGAGTATAACGACTGACTTGTTTCACTGCGTCGAAGAAACGGCATGGTGTTTTCCCGCACAGGATACAACTATAGTTATGCGAGATGCTTATGATTATGTACCTCATCATTTACAAGCTAGACCGGAATTCGAACACCGAATGATGCAGATGCAGTGTGAGATATTGACGCAGCGATGCACCGAGAAATAAGGCGATATATGATGTCTGCAGAAAAAATAATGGTGCGACAGGCGTGTGCTGTATATGTGTAGGTAATATTTTGGCACTCTGCGACACTTATGCCGCAGGGGCACGCACCCGTTCTGAATGATTGGCCATGAACTGGCACACACACTGACGCATGCTCGGTGGCCCAGTTATGAGATATCCCAAACAGAAGAAGTGTAAGAAAATTAAAGTATCTGTTGAATATGGCGTGATGTTTTATTAAGAGGGCTGTGCGCTTTACAGATAACTTCAAGCCCGCATTATGCGTGGATTTCGTTTTATCACGCAGAACACAAACTGGCACTACGCCGAACTGGCACTACTTCGTCGGTCATAATATTGTGCTACGGAAGCCGGAGTATCTTGTGGCACACACCAAATTGGTGTAGCCCCAATTTAGTAAATAAACGAGGGGACACATAACTTTTCATAAGTCAACTTCGACCAGCCCAATCCCTCAACAGACAAACCCAGCAAGTTGATTAAGCCTGACCTTCTTCCTACGCAGTCTAACGACATTTGCCGCGTCTTTGAGGATTCTCACGACATTCCTTGCATTGATGGTCGGCCCTTAGCCAAGACGTCAGTGATCACTCACAGCATATATACCAGTGGAGCCGATTCTGTACGGCGACGTCCGTACCGTGTTTCGGAAGCGGAACGTCAAGTCATGCAGCATGAAGTGGGTGAAATGCTGACTAAAGGCATGAGAACATTCTTCTTTTCCGTGCACGTCCTCCGTTGTCCCTCTTTAAGAAGAGGGACGGCAGCTGGCGCTTCCTTTGTTGATTATGAACATCTGAATGGGATCACGCGCGAAGAGGTCTGCCCACGGCCCCGTATTCATGACGACTTGGGCTGCCTGCATGGAGCCAAGTACTTCTCGTCCATAGGCTATCGCTCTGAGTATTGGCAGAATGCTGTGGATGACATGGATCGCGAAAATACTGCTTGGTAACACCAGACGGGCTTTACCAATTCCAGGTTATGCCGTTCGGCCTTTGTAATGCTCCGGCACCTTCGAGTGGATGATGGACTCTCTACTTGGCGGCTATGAATGGTACACTTGTGTTTGTTATTCAGACTATATGATAGTTTTTCCGCCCGCATTTGCAAGTTACCTTCGCGCCTGTCTGCAAATATTGCTGTCTTCCGACGAGCCGGCCTACAACTTAACTCGTCCTTGTGCCGCTTTGAATGTCGCCAGATTACTATTCTTCCTTCTAAGTCGTCGTCTTGGTTAACAGTTGGCATGTCAGCACCACATCGCAGTACTCCATAATAATATAATGCGCTAATACATTCGTGCCCCACTGCTCAGGAACAATAGCAGGCACTATTATATTAAGAGGTCTGGGTGCCTTAAATGTAAATTTGAGCCGATAAAATATGCACTTGCTTTGTTTCGCCATTTATTGTTTCACTGCGGACAACAAAGCAGCACTCATTCACATTACTTAGTCGCAAAAATTAAACTATACCACCCGCGGCTCCTTATACAAAAAAGCTTGAAGAGAGTCCGCAATAATGTTACGCATTCAATTCGCTCTACTTGGGATATTTAACATCTGTTCGTTATGATACCTATGTATCCGACATATTATCGCGGTGAGAAGGAAACTACAATCTTAAACCAAGCATGAAATATGCATATGACGGTGTACATTGCCTAGCGATGGAGAGAGAGATGCAAATGAGAGAAAGGCAGGGTGGTTAACCCGAGTTAAAACCTCCGGTTTGCTGCCCTGCACTAAGGTAAGGGAAAGGGGAAGTAAATACAGAAGAATGTGACAAAAATAAAAGCGTGAAAAAAATGAAAAGGGACGGAATGAGATAATTATAGTCTTTCTAATAGGCCCCTGCCACGTAAAAAGGTCAACAAAGCCTTGAGCGACTTTCGGTGCCACGACAGTTCATGTCGGCATTCCAAGACTTACTGTTCTGAAAGTGGCCTGTCGTCAAGGCATGCAAACGCGATCGCTAGTGACAGCCGGTGCGTGCTGTATTGAGGACAGTGGCAAAGTACATGTTCGATAGTGTCCTCGCCGCCGCAGTGACTGCAAGCAGCGCTCTCGTCCATACGGACTCTTGTGTAAAAGTTGGTATGGACTTTTACACAAGATCTAGTCTAAGCGACACCAAGACAAAGTCGGCAAAGCACTTCTGTCTCGAGTCGAGAGAGTCCAGATGGGGGTTGAAGTCGAAAGGATGGGTCCAGTCGGTGTAGACGTGTGTGCTTCAAGCTTGGTGTGTTCCATAAAGTTCTGATGGCTTCGTTTGCAAGCACGCGAATTCTCATTGCAGCGTCTGTTCTTGAAAATGAAATGGAGTCTTGCAAGACCTCCTCATGTGCAGATCATGCTGCTGCGTCGGCATGTTCATTGCCCATTATGACGAAGTTAACATTGACGATAATGACCTCGCTACCGAGAAAGAGTGTAACGTGTGACGAATCCGCGCACTTGAATGCGTGACAACTGGATGGCGCAAACGTGAAGTCAGTAGGCAACTCTTTGAAGGCAGTGTGAACTAACAAGCAAGATCGCAGGCGTATCGAAAACAAACTGAAAGTTGTCAAAGTCCAGGAAGTCGAGGATGACTAGTATGTCATTAACGGTGTCGAAAGAGGACACTGCGATAACGTCTACGAAAATGCAAGACACTGAAATTTGCTAGATGTCTATTCTGTCGCAAAGTACAGCGTTGAAAAATAACTAAAATCATTCTCGCTCTTCTCCTTTCCATGTGATTTTCATATCTTGGAGTCTTACGTATTAAGCTTGATTTGTGGACCACCCTATCTTGCGTAAGCAATCTATTTACATTATCAAGATAATGAAAGGAAAATACTATCATCCACCTAACTTGGTGCACGTAGGGAAATCCACACGGGTTTCTCAGAAAGAAAGCTTTGCAATTGAAGAAAAAAATTCCTTCTGGTCGGGGATTTATACGGGTCCGCGAACGGCGAAACTTTCATCCGCGGTCGGCTGGATGAAAATTTATTCCTTTGATAACCTGTGCTTCACCTTGCGGGCTTATGCAGAACTGATTTGCCATTCTGCGGAGTATAATACGCGGCAATTTAGCGACAGTCGTTGTAGTAACCAGCTTATACCTATGTTGGTATTTTTGCTGAAACTTTGTTATTCCTCTTCCGCCATTGTGTGTGTCTGTCAGGTCTTATGCTTGCCATTTCAAGATGTCTTTCCGAAGCTGTTCAAGACCACGCACTGTGGTAGTAAAGACGTCGCGACCTGTCAACTGCAAGCGCTGGTTTTCGAAACACCTCGGAACTATCGCGGCACTGGCATTCGAACAAAAGAAAGGGAAATATTGAGAGACAGAGAGAGAGAGAGAGAGAGAGAGAGAGAAACATGACGCGGAAACTGCACCTCCTCCTAACTGCAGTCGCGATTTGCCATGTCTTTCTCGTGGAACCTCTAACGACAGTTGTCAGCGCTTTCCAGCCACACGTGCTGGCGTCCCGCTACGCTCTCTTGATACACGTCGCAGCCGCGATTCCTTGTCAGCCCTTCTCCCTTCGGGAGCTTTAGGCAGCGCTTGTCGAAGGCTTGGTCTCGACAGGAACGTAAATGCCTTTTGACAGTTCCGAATATCTGCCTGCCCTTTTTCTATCTCGGAAACCGCGAAGTTCTTGGCAGTACCGCATGAAAGCTCTTGTCCAGAACTGTTTCAAGTGGTCTTTCTCGTAATTTCTTTTCTTGTATAAAGTAGTTTAACACGACCCATGATCAGGTGGCATGAGCTTGAGGAATAATGTGGGTCGACAATTTGTCGGTTGACAAAACTTCCTGCAGACCCTGCCCGTGCTGAGCTGTTTCTTCATTAGGCAGATCTCTGGAAGGAAGCCTTTGGTCGTATTAGAGCAGCAAGGAACATGTACATGACCCGCCATTTTTACAAACGAGAGAATCTCACCTGAGCATGACGAGACAGCAGTACATTTACCTACCACTGCAGCTTAGATTATTGTTGTTTCATTTTATCCAGCAGTGTACAAAATAAGTATTTAATCAAAGGTGAAAAGAATCATCACTGACCATTTTCTGAGGTATTCTCGCCGTCCTGTCAGAGCGGCCTGTTTCCTTTTCCTTTTCCTTCGTTTAACCTGTTTTTCCGACGTAAACCAATCTGAAAGGCTTTTACTTTACGTTAGATTGCATTTAACGCCTTGTAAATGTGACAGCACCTTTGTATACATGTACACACGTGCCTCATTTTTGCTGACTGACGCTTCTTTCCTTCCTCCGCTTGTCCGTGTCATAAGCTCTGCATTATACTTTGAATAGCCTATCTCTCCAAACAGGCAGAGTCACCGTTCGCTGTCGGTTTTTTTCTTCTTATTGCTTTGAATAGCTGTGTGCCGATTTTTCATAGTACTGCAGTCACATGCGTTCAGTGTACTCGTGCAAGTAAATTCGAAAGTTCCCAGTCTCCTCTGTGCTTGGAGAGGAAGTTACAAAGAAACTTAGGGCTTGGTAAGAGATCTACTTAAGCTGTGTCAGGACTGTTCCTCTGACACTTCTGTGACATTAAAGCTCTATAGGATGAAAAAGACATGCTTGCTCTCGTCACACCCTTGTAATTTCCGGAAAGCAATTGGAATAACACTGCATGTCTGTGCGGTAAAAAATGTTGTTATATGCTCAATAACCCACTGATTTCAGACGATAGGGTAACTTACTATACCGACCACCAAACGCGCTTGTCTTTATATTTTTGGTTGCAAAACTATATCTACTGATCTCGTAGTTTGTGTTGAATAAATTTGGATCACCACAGATGAACTTCCTCGTGCTGCATGAGAGGAAAATTTGACGATGTTCAGTAATTGACGATGTTCAGTGTGGGATTAACAGTGGTGTGCTACTTTAGCAGACGGACCCTCTTTCCTCATTAATCAGTCATGCCATAAACTTTCAAAGACCGGGAACCTCTGGGAACGAGAACGAGCTGTCACAAGACAAAAAAAGCACGTTAATAACGATGGCTAGCACGGGCCTCCGATTTCTAAATTATGTGCATTATTAACAGGTGACATTGTCCTATGAACGTACAGAGAGCAAAAAGAAGTTGTGCTGTCACAATTTTTTTTTTCGCAGACTCTTTTACGATATGTGCGTGGAACGCGCGCTGTACAGGACGCCAGACTGCACAGAACTGCAGAGAGAGTCAGAGCAGTAAAGTAAGCGGCCAGCGTGTACACTTCGAGAGTGTCTCTACAGTGGAGGCTGGCCTCTGCGTTCATTAATCAGCTGCGCGCAAGCGGCCAAGACCGAGCGCTCTTCCGCGGACTTATTTGCGGCAACGTGCCTGTCGAGGTGAACTGCCGCGTGTCTTCGATCCGTGCGACGCGCGTCGGCTTAGCACAGCGCTATGTCGCGGCCCGCACTGCGTTCGAGGGGATAAGACCCGCGCACATTCGGCGAAATAAAGCATCGAGCTCGCGCGTAACTGGATGAAGTAGAGCTGTCCCGCGCGGTACACATCAGGAACTGCCGAAGGGCAGACAGAGAGATACGGGCCTAGAAACTGCGCGGCTTTTTTACGGCCTCCCTGAAGTTTCGATGCGCCGCGTTTTACTTTAACGTTTTCTTGTTTTCTTTCTCGTGTGATGCTTCAACTTCCCTTTCACTTGACTCTGATTCAAATAGTTTCGCATCAAAAGTTGTTTGCTTCTTGCGATTTTTCATTTACTGCCAGCAGCGCACAATTTTCTTTTTTTTATCGCGTCGCTTGTCTTACCTGAAAATTTTTGCGGATATTGTGTAACAACAAGTCCTTTGCCAAAGTGGCTTTAGAAGAGAAAAGGATTGTTTATTAAGAGAGAAAGACAGTGAATAATCTTACATATGTTTGCATTCGTACTGAAATTTCCATGGAATTACCAAGCGTTCATTTTTTATTACACTGCTGCCATGCTTAGATAATTGTATTTTGACATGGAAGGCTCCTTAGAGAACGTATAAATTCATTTCTAAGCACTTTATTCTCTTGAGATCTTGCATCGCTCCTAAAAATTGCTTCCACCAAAGTGCACTGAAATGTCTATGACGTTAGGCTTTGTATGCTTACCACGTATGTGCCGTGCATATTAAGTACAGAACTACAAGTGATTGTAAATGGTGAATTATTTGAGGCCGGTAGCTACTAGCAAAAACAATTATAAAGAACAGCCCCTGAAACGTAATCAGGATAGTTTTACATCCGATTGACGAGCTGCGTGAGCTGGCGGAAAGATGACTTGTCGATGCATTTCTTGCAGTTATGAGAGTAATAACTTACAGCTAGATCTCTTGACTCTTACCTGTCCACACGTTTATGCAACTTGCAACGATTTTTCTCGAAAGTTTTATTGCAAGATCCGTCGCAAGTTCGTCGGAAAGTTAGTCGCAAGCATTCGTCGCACTGCTGAAAGATCGGCGCGATGGCTATGTCTGCATGAGGAGTGACTAGAGAAAATTTGAAATACCACACTTTACAGTAATTAGGCCAGTTTAACTTATACCCTTTTCATTTCGTTTGTGATGGCTTTGCTAAACACACTGAACTTCCTCGAGAGACTTCACCTTTTCATGATGCTTCGTCGATAGCTTTTTTATGTTGTTGTTGTTGTTGTTGTTGTTGTTTTGAAGCCAAGTCGCAGATAAATGCACGCAATTTCTTTTCTTCGTCTTTTTGTGCAAGCAATTAATGTTATTTGCTAGACTATAGATGAAGATTCGCTTTGTCCTAGGAACAATTACTTCAGTGTTACTGTGTCATTCATTCTATCGAGCGTCGGCGGAGACATTGTTGATTTTCGCCGTGTCCAAATTATTATATTCAAAACGCTGGAGTTAGTTTGTTTTCATGATTAATCACACCCAATGTCATATTCAAATTGTCGTTCAAGAGCATTCCGTAATCCTTGCGCCTGCTCTATAATGCAGCAATCAAACTGTGCTCCAATAATAAGGGGCCTTTAATTGGAATAGTTAGGTTTCACAGTCGTTGTTCGAGCCAGCGCACGCAGTTTGCTAATAAAGTTGAGACGATGTGTTACGCTGCCTTTGTAACACGACCAAACAGCTCCGAAAGGTCCAGTCAGAGATGCCTTGCACAAAGAGGGAATAGAAAATTCTTTCTTTTACAGCTCCCTGACGTCAGCCGTCGGTCTCGCATGAATCATAAAAGTTGAGAGCACGGGGTCCTTGTTCAAGGCAAACCGTGGGGCGCTAGGCAGACCGGGCTCGGCCCTGTACGCCTGCGCGGCGATTCTGGCCAGCTGCGCCGCGAACCGCGATTGATCGCGCGGCAGCCGAGAGAGAACGAGCAGAATTATTTCTTCTCCTTTTCCCCCAGATTCGGGTGGCTTTCGCGCGAGCGTGAGTAAGTGTAAGGAGAGAGGGCTCTGCTTCCACACTGTTCCCGTGTGAGATGAGAAACCAACTCGTCTAGACCTTCACGCTTCTTCGGTGGGTGGGGAAAATGTTCTTTCTCTTGCAGCAACACACTGGGGCGATGCCTGCCCTCGAAAGTTCAAGCACAAGATCAACATCCAAGCAAAAAAATTGAGGCTTCGCCCTTTGAGTAAAACATTTTTTTTTCTGTGCTCTCTTTACGATGCTTCCTTGCCAGCCCATGGCTCTGCCCTTGCATTGGCCGCCTTGACTTTTGTTCATTACTTTACTGCGTACACGGTATTTTTATTGCCGCTCATTCGCCTTCGCCTCGTTCAATTCCTCTTTCCGGCTACTTGCGGGAGCAGCTGCAATGAAGGGAGCGAGGTTTAATGCACCCTCTTCACTTCAAGGATGTATGAATTTTAATCTTGGGGCAGCGGCGATCGGCCTACTTCATAGAGAGCGCTGGGCATCTAAGTGCTACCGAACTAAATCCTTCTCTTGTTCCGGTTCATTCTGCCTTCTTTATCTTATTTTTTCTATGTTCTCGGCTTATTCGGTTGCCATCTTCTCGTCACAGCCGTAAATCTCCGAGGCGGTAAATCTTTCCTGATTCCACCGCATTTCTTTTCCGCGAATGCGTTTTTTTTTTTTTACATAAGGAAATTCGCGCTACGAAAGGAAAAAGTAGTCTGAAAAAAAAAAGAGATACCAAACGAAGATTTCAAGATTTCGTCTCAATCATAGGAAGTGGCTGAAATGCCAGCTTCTTTCCGAGGGTATCTCCGTTTACTTCTGGCGCGAAAAACCCAGGCGAATAAGTGACGGATTAGGCGATTTCACCGTTACCCTTCCAGGTTTCACGCTTTGCGCTATAGTAGAAGCGGGAACGCTTTTTTTTTTTTTTGGTCTTCTGCAGGGCAGGGAAGTATGATAAGCAATCGGAAGCAAGTAATGGATATGAACGAAACCAGAGCAGTTCTATTGCTGCAATAAGAACGCGAATGCCTTGTTTTATGTGCGTTCCTATAATCGTTATTGGCACAGATCTATAGACGGGTTACCTTCACATACACGTACATTCCTTTTTAAACACAGACGTGAACGTAATTATCGGAGGTACGAATATGGAAGAGCTTCTCGAAAACGACTCATATTTCATCCATCTAAGCATATGACACGGGCACTTCAATATTTGAGGCTCTATACAGCGTGTTTCAGCGAACACTTTAAAAAAAATGTTTAAAGGTTGGCTGCGGCAGATAGCACATGTATAGTTCATGAGTTAGTCTACTCGAAGTGGTGGACATTACTTGGAGAAAAAATTATAGTGCATAATCGACTAACTAAGAAATTTTCGCTAGTTATGCTTTTAACGAATTACCGTATAGCCCATATTGCAATATACAAATTCTAGCCTAGAGTTCTCAAGGCTGATCCGCTTGGAACGAACTTTCAGGATGACACCCCTTTTGAGATATTAATTCACGAACTTTGCGGACAAATGCATTGGCGTACGTTCCGGTTCCTTTCTTACCAAAACGTGATTTTGTGCATTTACCATATGGGCCATATGGTAATTAGTTGAGAAATTAATTAGCGAAATCTCGTTAGTTAGACGATTATGCATTTCTTTTTTTTTTTGTCCAAGTAAGAGCTGCCTCTACGAGTAGACCAGCTGACGAATTGGAATTGTGCTATTGGCCATAGGTAACCATTAAAATATTTTGAAAGCGTTCGCCGAGACAGCTTGTATGTATTTTGTCTTAGAAGTTAATGAGATTCATTTAGTGTAGAGGAGTCATGTTGTCCTTATCAATATTTTTTAAGTGGAAAATTGTGCGATTGCGATGAAAATAGATTGTCGTGAATGTATAAATACGGTGATGCACGGGCGCCCGATTATTCACGTGAGATTCCATGCATGCCTAAGTGCAGCAATGAGGGAGGGAGCAAGTTGTCAGCTTGCTCCCTCCCTGTTTCCTTTGTGCGTTAGTATGTTTCCACATCTAATAATAATAATAATAACAACAACAACAACAACAACAACAACAATAATAATAATAATAATAATAATAATAATAATAATAATAATAATAATAATAATAATAATAATAATAATAATGAACTTTGTATACAAAGTTGGGCCATGCTTCTACACAACCTCCGAAGTAAAACATTCTAGGTGGCTTTTAGTAATTTCTTTCAAAGCTATCTTGCTGGTACACTGTTGCATGAACTCTAGCAAGAACAACATTCTATATAAATTGAGGCCCTCATGCACGCTCATTGCGTATTAAGCCTAACGGTCGGCATTTGTCGGAAGCAGAACAGTTAAGAAAAAGTTATTTTTTATTAAAATCACATAGCACCGACATGTGCATCATAGAATTTCTAATTTATCAAATTGTTTCCTTAATATTCGGCACAGTTTAGAACCTCATCATTCGTTCAAGCAGCAGAATATGCAGTGACATCAAGAAATAATGTATAAACAGATGAATGTATACGAGCACGGTATCTGTATTCGGCTTTATATATATATATATATATATATATATATATATATATATATATATATATATATATATATATATATATATATTACTTAATCAAGGGTCCCGGTGCAGTCTCTGACTATGAGACCCTTGTCTGTATATAATTTCTTGTAACTAATTGAATAAACAAATAATAAACTGAAAGTGAAACAAACTGAACAGCGCATACAAGTTTGCGAAATCTGAAAATAGTTTATATTCAGGAAGTTCAGCAACGTGAGTGCTATACAACATTGTCAACTCATTGTATTACGATAAGAAAGAATGAATACCTGAGTAGCCAGAGAGAGAAAAGAAGTGAGAAAGGCATGGAGGTTAATCAGAAGAGATGCTCTGGTTTGCACCTACAGTGCGGGAGTGGCAACGGGGAAATAAGTGGAAAGAATAGTGGTGAAATTAACTCAGCTGCACAAGAAAGAAGATAGGTGATGGTGGTTAACGCGGGAGTATCGGGATTATTGGGTAACATTAGCTTATTAAGTTATTGTGGTGTTATTACCCATTTAACACTGTAGTGTCGACCATAGAGAATGAAATTTGCTTATTGATCTCAGTACGAGATATCTAAAGTAGCGCTCAACACTATAGCAGATCGGTCCTGTGAACTCGTTCTTATCACCAAACCGCGATGGTTACTGAGAAACCAAGACCGATTCTTTCTTCTTTCCTAGTTTTTTTTCTTTCCATCCTCTAGCCGATTTTCTAGTAGAAAACAAATTGTCAGTAAACGCAAATTTATTGCGCATAAGCGCGTAGGCTTAGCATTGTTTGAACAATGCAAGGGCGCATAGTTATTTGTCAGCAATGAAGTCGGCGCGCTTGTCACTTCCCCATGTTCTATCTGAGCAACAGGACAAGGAACGCCCTCTAGAAGAGCCCAACCACGTCTGCAGGTAGATACTGTGCGTTGACAATAAAAGCAAACAGCTTCTATTTATTGACCTGTTTTTTATGCATACTCTCTGGATGCACCGTGAGAATTGACAGCCTGTTCTTATCCATATTCACTGACGGTCAATACATACAAGTTCTAAACGCACAGTTTCTGCAACCTAAATGTGAGTCCAAAATGAGAGTTCACGTTAGTGGAGCGTTAGACAGGTTATCCAGCATGTGAGAGAAGAGCGCTAACTAAAGATCTGTCTGAAACCGCAATTATTGTTGGCTCTGCAATAAACACAAAATATAACAGTTTAGTGGAAGACCAAAGGAAAAATCAAAAACGCTTTTTATTACTTGTTATTATTACTCGGGGCATGCTTTGTTTGGTCAAAATTCTTTTCTGCATTTGCTATAACGCTACCCTTCCTTGTCAGGAAAAATCAGTATCATTAGGTTTTCGAGGTTTACGTGAGACATACCTAAAAAAAAGAAGCGTGAAAAATAACCATGCGTATGAAGTGAACTGAATATTTTCTGCATTGAACCAGATCCGCGGACAAAGGCAAGCGCCAGCACTTGTTCCGCAGCAATAATATATCCGTAATAGTAGAGCCAAGAACACCGAGGAATGCAAAGCGGCTTCGGTAATGGTCGTTCAAGTTCATATAGAAGAAGTTTATCGACCTCGCAATAGTAGAGTCAGAACGAACACGCACACGCAAAGTGAAACAATGATGATTCATATAGGCTTGGAAGTCGGGGTTCTTCGAAGAGAAAGTGAAAGGGAGACCGGCAAAGCTAGAGAGCTCCGCTAAGATTGACCGCTTGACCAGCGCTCATTTATTCACACGCCATTGCGTGAGTAAATAAGAGCACACACCCCCGAGTTGAGCCGCGCAAATAGAAGCTCTTCGGCGAATTGAGTGGCCGGCGTCTTATTTTCGTAGGGCCGCTTACCTCCCGTCCATCAGTTTCCATCTTCTTTCTCGGAAGGTGTCATTTTTGGCAGCCACTTCTCCGCTGTGTCTCCTCTTGACGCCGCACCCTCTAAGGCGACAAAATGGTCACCGCCATTTGCCTTTGAGGGTCAGAAAATACAGAAAAAATCAGAAAGAGCTATTTTTTCCTTGCAGTAAGCATTGGGCGTATAGTGACGTGTACAGTTTTCTTCTGTTGCTTTATTTTTGTTTATTTAATTCTACCTGTATGCATGCCTTGCTCTTTAGGTTATAGTCGAACCCAGGACACCGCAACAAAGCTGCATTCTAACGCATTTTATTTTCAAACAGCAAAGGTCTATCGTACCATCGGAAGACACTTACGTCTATAAAGAATATAGAAATATTTGACTTACACGAAACGCTGAGAGGTCAGCCTGCGCATAATGGACTTACTCCTTTGAGTAGGATACATTCATTAAACTACTATGGCCGTCTGAAAATTTTGAAGACTGGCGCCTTTTTGTTACGAGAACCATTTTGTCATCATGGTGACCGAAAAGTAGCACCTGAGGAATGTAGCACATCCTGAATTAAAATCTGTTCGTAGTTTTGCGCCTTAGGCGATTTCTAGCGCTTCACGCTGACGCATTCGTTCCATACAGTCAGTTACTATAGGCACCTAAGAATATCATTTCATAGCGCAAGTTGAATTTCTTTACGTTGACATAAATAAATAATGATCTCCTCTCTAAGCATGATCCATACGGCATTGGGTTTCTTTGGCTCAAGTACGTTGCACTAACGTACGTACATTACTTGGTAACTTTAACGAACGTATAGTCTTTCCGTGCGCTAAGGAATAGCGTTGAGAGACATGATGGCAGCCTTAGCTGTTGCTTCGCTGTGAATTATCGTAAATACTGCGTTCGCGTAATGGGAGATCATCAGTAAATGGTGAAGTAAGCTTTAACATTTTCTCGTCTAACCTGAAGTGCAAAGTATGAGCTGCTAGATCATTCAATTTCCGAAATAATTTTGGCGAGCCAGGCGTCCGTAGAACGAGTGATGTGAGAGTAAAAGCAGAAGGCTAGTGCTGATCGATTCTGTACGCTTGGAAAAGCTTTATACCCTGACCTCCTTCATTTATTTTTACGTTTTTCTTGCTCTACATTAAACCTAAACAGTTTCCGGTAGATAGTTTTATTTTATCCGTGGACGTACTAACCATCACCTACTACCAGGTAACCCTATAGGGTAAACTGGCGTGCATAGCAGGCATCACGATGCAGTTGTGCATACCAATAACAACACTGGTAGCATGATGTGGTGACGCTTCGTCCGAGAACAACATGTTAAAAACCTTTGTGTATTCTCATTTAAGAAAAGCTTTTTAAAAATTCGGCTGCATCTACCTCACGATGACTGTTGACGGTAATGAGTTTAGCATTGAATCAATGTAGCGACACAAGGTATTTATTGCCCATGTCGACAGGTGTTATGTATGAGGCGTGCGCTGCAGCGGAACTCATCTATCGCGCTTCCCTGAAAACAGTCGATGCCACCTATCGCCGCCACCGCGAAGCTTGCACGTGATCTCCAAGATTCATGGTGCGCCGGCGCGTGCGAAGCCTGAGAAACGCGTCATGCGTTTCTCTGTGACGCAAGTTGGCGAGAGATTCATTGAAGAGCGGCAAACATCTCTGCCACGCACTCAGTAAACCAAGTTGCCATCAAAGAGGGTCATTCAAGAGCAGAACAGACCGATTGACACAGCTCGAAGTCGGCGTCAAAGAGTTTCTTCGAACGGTGGTACCTACCCAGGCCCGCATCTACAGTGATCCATGTCCGCGTGAAGGAGGTCCGCTGAAGAACGGCGCGTATGTACACATTGGCACATATTCAGTAACCCAAGCATCTGACGGTTCGTTTCGAACCCTGTTACCGCAGCACAGCAGCCCGATGCGCTGCCCATTTGACCATTACCTACCCAGTGACTCAGGTGGGCGGGAAGATGGTTAGACACAAACATGCGCAGCCCCCGGAAAGCGCGTGAAGTTCCCTAAGTATGCTAAAGCATAAAAAAACTGCGTATTGAGGATTACGTTCCTGCCGACAATTTACGGCAGCAGCTAAGTAGAATATTATTGGTTATTGGCACTGACTGCAATAATAGCTCTGTGTCCACTGTGGTTAAACTCGACGCTAGAGGATAACGCCGCCAATGCGACTTTTTAACGTCTGCATCCCTAGTAACCTGGTATTTCCTGGAGTGTGATACATTTATTGGCAAGCCAAATATCTTTTGACGGGCACCGCAAGGTTACACAAGGTACTTGCATTTAACGTACACGTAAGGCCCCGCATGTTATTCGAAAAGTACTTACTGTTACGCCGCTCACCCAACTAAGGTAAACGACTTATCTAACATTCACGACTAACAACATATATCACATAGGCTAATATAACCCATAATTCGACAGTAAACACCAGTCCTCGTTCCTCACATTCTCATGCCTCACAATGTACCAGTTCTTCACGTTGCTGCTAATAAACACAGCTTTGTGGAGAGGTCACAAAATGAGGGTGCCCACCATGAGTAGAAACGTTGAGCGCAGACTGCTTTCAGGAAATAAAACCGCAAGTCGTTATAGTGTTTACGAAGGGTGCCGTTTCATTTAATGTGTGGTGTTATTTCTCGATAACAGCATTGTACTGCTTACATTGTTCGGAGTCCTAAAGAGACGGTAAAAAGAAACGAAAGGCGGCGGGGGAGTGGGAAGGGGTATTCGTGGTATTCGCGCAGCATATTGATGATAGTACTAAACAGCAGCGCGAAGTGCTTGCGTAAGCACCAACCTCTACGCATTTATGCGGAGAATTAAGGATGCGCCCAGTGCAGCGCGCGCTCCATTCCTGCAAGTATATAGCGGCACTGGAGCAAAAGGAGACAGACTATGCATTTCCTTATTTCTGCATCTGCTTCTTTATTCTCTAAACATTTTAGCCTTTGTTTTATTCCTTGTTCCTTTGTTCTTTGCGCATATCGTCGTGCTCCCCGTTTATGGCACTATTCCCTTAAGCCTATTTCCAGGCAATAAAGTTTTGGGGACACGGCTCATTCCTGGAACAATGACATTAAAGGTGAGCGTCGGAAGTGAGTCGTGCGGCAACGCAGAATGACGCTGCAACGGGCCGCCTCGTTTGTTTAACGACACAGGCCAAGTCGCAGCCACATGTTCGAAGTAGACATGTTTTCATCGAAGGCTCGCATGTCCTATGTTTTTCTCAGCAGACGACGCCCGTGTGCACATGCTCTAGCCTTCCTTTATCTTATTTTTTTTTTAGTTTTGCATCAAGCGAGCGATGGCCATTTTAATGTTATTCTTGTTCAGAATACTGCTGAAAGTTCATGTAATCATCTTGGGCCAGTGCGGCATTAGTATTGCCAATAAGGGCAGCAGAGAATCGGAAAGATTTATGACAGAAAAGCTGAGAGGTGGTCTGTACTACTATGTTCTGGCCTGCTACTCAGCGCTGAGGTAGGGGAACGAAAGGACAAGGAGATATTGAAGATGATGAAGAAAAATACAGTAATAAATAAAAGGAAATAGTTCACCCAGAACATTTATTGCAGCCGTACAACCAATTCATTACCTCTCAAAAACCCACGAGTGCCTTCATGACCTGGCCCACGGAGTATTTTTGCCATAGACCTAAAAGGAGGTCAATCCAGATAATATCATTCTTTTACACGTGTAGAAACTGGGGCAGCGTGGAAGCAATATTGAGAGCTTATTCGGCGAAGAGCACAGCAATAGAACGAGACTGCGGTACTAAGACTAAAAGAAATTGTACCAACAAAATTGTTTAGCGCGATAGCTTATAAAGGAGCGGTATTTGTGCTGGATGTATTCGCAAAATTGAACAATTTTGCATTTCTGCAGACGAATTTTTTATTTATGAGTATCTTTCAACGTTGAAAGGTTTTGTAGACGCCAGATAGAAACAATGTAAATTCAAACTTTCAAGGACTTCAAAAAAAAAAGAAAAACAATTGGGCACATTATTTAATAACAATGCCGGCAACTCTGTCCTCTCTCCTCAATATAAAAGTATTTCCGAGAATGTGTTAATTTAAGGGTTATCGCGTGTTTTATTGCAATCTGTTCTCAATGGCCTATCTTGTGTCCGCTGCAGGATAAACGACCTATCCTAGCCGCATCCAGTTGCACCAGTGTTACATGAGTCGACGCTATCATTCGCAAGTTTTACACTGTCAACACAGAGCTTAATTCTGTGCCATCCTCAACTGACATTTGTTTACTTTGGCACCCTCATTATATATATAATATGCCACCAGTTATCTTTCCCACGCATTGCATTACCTGTTCGACTACCATTTGTTGCTGTTAATCTCAACTAGAATATCAGAATTAGAACTATAATACAGAGCAGGCTTGCAAATTTTAATTAGAAGATATGTAGATACTAACATTCAGATTTTAACTAAATGTGCTTGCTGCTTCAATTCCAAGGAAAGTAAGCAATAGCATTGCATTTTACAATCCTTATATTATTATTCTTGTATATGTAGATGATTCTTGCAGATGAACGAAGTCTTGATCAAATAGTAGCGTACCACAACATCTGCGAGCCGAAAGTTGCTTTGCTCCACCACTGCTGGATGCCCGATATTGTCACTGTGAGGCGCTGCATGTAGCCGCTGTATAAAAAAAAAAGACGGTTTAATGTCGAGTACCTACAGTCGCACCCGTCCTGCACCACTCCAGCGTATGAGCTAAAGCAAACGAAGCGCTGCGTAGACATACATGGATTGATCATTTTTCTGAAAAACTCTGCGAGTTGCTTTACAGTCTCCGCGAGGTTCCTTTGCCGCGCCCTTTTCTAAGCCATAGAAGAAATGAACGTTTAAGAACATCTGGCTCACATCGTTGAAGCAAAGAGGCGGCTGTCATCAGCAGTCGCAGCCGCTCTCGTTGGGCCTCTCGACCCGGACAGCCGGTTTGAGACTAGGTAATTTTTCTTTTCATGTGCATGCGTGCTGAAGTATCCTAAAGCCAGCTATCCGACACAGAGGTGCATTCCATCTTTCATCTGTATGAGCGTGTTTTCTTTTTTTTTTATGTCGAAGATTCAAGAGGGGGTATAATCGGTAAATGAAGCGGCGAGATTTTTGCTCCGGTTCTGTCAGACAAGACTTTGTGGCAAACCCATGAATTAATGTCCACCGAGAATTTGCTCTCGGCTCCTCTCTAAGAACGGGCACGCCCTTCATTTTCTTCCAAGCCTCCCGTAATGTGGTCTATTGCAATTTAATAAGGTCTGCATTATGACGGTGTATTGACTGAACTATACCTAAGTTCACTGTCATCAGAATGTCGCTTGCAGATAAAATTAACTTTCGTGTGTTCTTTTCTGGCAACGAAAGCGCGGGAATACTGATTAAAAAGACGCAGTACATTTGTTTGTCACGATGGTAAAGTCACTTCAGGGAGGAAATTATTTTTAATGGCTTCAAGTTTAAATATTCCCATGATTTTCCATTCACGCATACTTGTCGTGTGCATTTTGGTGCCTAGATCGTTACAGATGCCTCATTTAGTGTTGCGGTTTTTCCCATTTGAAATAAGTTATTACAGCTTCAGTGTATACTCAATGATACAGAGTAGAGATTTAGCACAAAACAAAATTGATGGCAGTAGTTCTGTGAAAGTTTTGGGAAAGCATCTGCACCTCTCCGTTCTCCCAAAATTTGAAGTGAAAGTTGCAGCACCTTGAAACTAACATCTTTGTGACACTTTTTGAATACGCTGAATGAACACCATTTCTTCTGGCCAAGTTGCCGGAGTATGTTTGCATATTAAAGGTCCATAAAAAAGGTACACGTCGCTTCATACACGGCTGATAAAGCTGGTGCTCGTTTTATTTGCTTACTCACAGAAATCGAGGCTCTATCTCACGATGAATTATAAGGGCGCAGGACTGGCACCACTACAAGCATCGGTGATCATAATAAAAAAACACAATTTTTCACCTTATAAGCTGTTTGATAGAAATTGTTAGTAGGGATGAGGTAGAATGTTTTAATATGGTAAATCACTTCTGGGGAAGCAGGCAAAGTTGAGGGAGGTTCATTAAAACAAAAATTGCCATCCAGCTGACCGTAGCACGAAGCTACAAAGGAACAGCGGTAAATGACGAGACAAGAAAGACAACACATGGTTGCAGCTTACAGGTTAACAACACAGGCGTTGCACTGAATTCATTTTGAACTGTTGGTGCGTCTTCTGTCGCTATATCTGTTCTCTCAGATAAAACTAGTTTTCGGCCAACGCCCACGTGCTGCCTTTTTTGTGCCGTCGTTTAGAACTGTTCCAGAGTTATCAACACTGCATGGGCCAACAATATAAATTTTCAAACTCTTCTAGAAAAGAGAACCATACGAGCAGTATATTGAATGGAACTAGTTGAAAACCCTTATGCGAAATTCATACGGGCTCCTCCGAATGACTTGAATGCTAGTTACTGCACGTGTACGTAACGATGACCTATTGTTAATATCTCTTATCTGTAATTACGCAAACCGACCTGGTATCTTACTTCTACCACGGTTCACGGTAGTCGCTCGACGGCTGTTTGGTTACCACTCAAGAAGTTCCCGTTCATGTATATTGTCACACGCAATTGGAACACTATCAGACTTTGTTCTTAAGTTCAGTAACATATTTTTATTATCAATAGCACAGCGCTAACAATTTCCAGTTACAGGGCTTCCATTCGCAATGAGGGCTAAATTAATTCTCCTGAAACCACTCCTGTGTTGAACAACACCAGCAATATTGATGTCGTACTCCTGCGTTGCCTAAGCTAACGAATTTTGCTGATATGCAGACACTGATATGCCATTATTTCTGAAGTAATTACGTTTTGGCAGAAACTCTCACGAGCATGTGTGTAAAATGCGCACGCATCTTATGCCCGGAAATATTTGTTGACTGTTGTCGAGGGTATGTTTCGAAGCAGTAAAGACTGAGTAGCACTTCTGGTGAAAGAACAGCAGACGGCAGCATTTCAAACAGAGAAATCTTCTCTAGGCACCCAAATTTTGCACAACGAAACCTTCTGAATGAAAAAGTTGGTTTTCGCGTCAAATTAGGTTAATGTAACGCCATCGTCACTCGGTCAAACTCAACAAACTCGGCTGACACCGTGCGGGTAATCTACTTTTTTGCACACTTTATTTTCCTAATTAAGTAATTTCACTCACTCACTCACTCACTCACTCACTCACTCACTCACTCACTCACTCACTCACTCACTCACTCACTCACTCACTCACTCACTCACTCACTCACTCACTCACTCACTCACTCACTCACTCTATTTTCCGACTTCCCTCATTAGAAGATATGGGAAAAATATAACATTCATACATGACCGCATCTGTCGTTGATTTCTTATTCGCGCGTGAGTGTACATCTAAGAATGTATGTACAAGATTGATGGATGGATAATGTCGACACTGAGAGCATTGGCTGCGTTTTCTAAACGTTCGCACAAACCTTATAATCTGTGTTTGCACAAGATGGTCTCCGTAGCCCTCCTCACTTTTTTGTGTTTATAAGCTAAGGAGACATGATTACACCTTTAGACTTGTTTCGTTTTTATTAGCTGAGTTTACGGATATGTCTCCTTTCTACCAAAATTTTTATGGTGCGACCAACTTATATAACGGCTGCGCTGCAAGATAAGGTGCGACAACTGGTTGATACACCCTTTAGTAACGCTGTTATCTCGGATAACACTGCAGCGAACTGACAGTGCCGCAAGTAACGCTGAACTGCTTGACATGAAAGATCCATCTGAAGCGAAGCGTCCTTTCATCCCATCGTCGTGGATCGAATGGTCCCGGTCTTTCCTCAGTCAGGTTGCTAGAACTACGCCCTATCCTTTGCAAGGCTAGCAAAAAAAATTGAGTGGGGCCTTCCGGTGTTCGCTGAATGTGGATGTCGGTTTAGGGGTGGACGGGGGGCTGGCACTGTCTCCGTGGCTTGTGAAAGAAGATGAAAAGGCCCCAGCGCCAATTGCGCGCTTCAGAGAACTTTGGAGATTCAGGATTCATTCCTAATGAAATAACACTGTAGTTGTGTCGCGCACACTGTGATAACGCGAACACAAGAAATTCGTCAGCTATGAAGCGAAAGTTCATTCTCGATGCAGAAGGAAGCGATAATTGAACTGTTTCTGCGCTATCAACTGCGATATGGTTGTATGCTTAGGCTTACAATTGATTTCGAATTTTCGAAATTTTCATTTTCGCAATCCTGTTCACGGCGTTGAATAGTATTTGTGTGTCCTTAAGACTCTTTGCTCCTTCTGAATGGTGACAATCATGAGACCTATCTTCATTTGGCATTCACATGCGTTCACTCTGGCCACACGCAGTTAAAGTTTGGCTTATGGCCGTCAAGGTACGACTGCCACAAAGATAATTGAAGTCATAGATCTACCTTTGAGAAGGCTCCTCTGATAGTTAATTTGTGCCTGGGTTTTTGTGACCGCACGAAATGAAATGGCAACATAAAATATTTCTAATTTGCAGGAAACCCAGCCACAGAAAAGCCTGTTTGCTTTGCGGATGTCAGCATATACCTTAATAGACCTTATACAGGCAATCCCATAGTGCACGACGGACGTACGGTACACTACGGGGAAAGAGCGTTCGTCAAACGAGCAGGCTTTCCCAGGCGTCTACCACCCGTTTGCCGTAGAGTAAGTGGAAATCGTAACTAGTTTGCCACGTTGGCGCTGTGGGAGTTCGAAAAAAGCAAGGCGCTGTTTTTTTCCTGGCACTCTTGTCGACGCAAGAGTGCCATACACGGGAACGTATAGTGGGGATATAATGAGTAAATTTGGAATAGTACCAGTTTCTGTGCGGCTACCATGAACATGTCTCTATTAGGTATAATTCCCTCGACCGATAATTCTATTTTTAACATCCAAGGAGGGTAACTAACATCCGCTTTGCGTAATTCAAATCTTGGTAATAATGCTTTATGTTCTTGAACAACATCGTGAATATTGCTTGTGTTTCGTTCGTTACGCGCGAGGTTCAATGGTTGCTTCTCGTGTTGAGTTAAGATGCGATAAAATATATCCGCATGTTTCAACGGTTCGTATGACCGAAAATGGTGGGTAATGAGCTTCAGAAATTACTAGAGAACTCAATGTAGCCTGCCGCACTCCAAGAGGGACTCGCGGCCCCCTTGCCAGTAAATGTTGAAAACGTTCCTCAGAACTTTGCGATAAACCTCGGAGAATAGGTGCCGAATAAGCATTTTTTTTTGTTTTATGAGTGCGTTATGAACTTTTAATAATGAAGAGATTGATCCACCCCATGTTGTGCCAGCGAGTCATCGAAATAAGTTTACTATAGTATGTTGGTTCCCCTTCTGCTTCCTCCGTGGTCTGATTAGAAAAGTGTACGTACGTTGTGAAGGTTTAAAAACAGGCCGGGCGCTCACCGGTTGGTCGCACGTATGGTGGGCGCTCTTGAACTCTCATAGGTAAAAAAAAATCAAAACAGGAAGAAAAAAAAACATTTCCCTTATACTCCCGTTTCTTTCAGGAGAAAATGTTGTACTAGGATTGAATTTATGGCCTGGCTACTTCCAATACGGCGTTCGTGTGCCGCGATCCAGCAAAACTAGGAAGTAGC
Source organism: Dermacentor variabilis (assembly GCF_050947875.1). Lineage (NCBI taxonomy): Eukaryota > Metazoa > Arthropoda > Arachnida > Ixodida > Ixodidae > Dermacentor > Dermacentor variabilis. Next base: position 37,467,403 of record NC_134572.1, on the reverse strand, counting down.
TCGCAATACAATTTTCATCTGAGCTAATTAGTCACGAAAGAAGTAGCTTGCTGCTTCGCCATGACTATCTCTTTGAAACTCGCTCTATTCAGTTGAACTACATAAAAGAAAGCAAGTAGGGCATTTGCTTTCCGTTTTTGGACACGTGCTAATATATCCGCCACCTGATTCAGACATTAAACCTCCAATTGCAGCTAAGCGATATGTTTCGTCAGAGCAGTTATGCTACATCGCGGATCACTTAAAAAACAACATTTATATTTTCCCTCTCAGACATGGCGCTAGACATTATGAAATGATCTGCTTTACATTACCGCACAACCAACATGCAACGAAGTGAATTGTTTTTAATTAAGCTTTAAAGCAATTGTGGAATAAACTGTGAAGCGAACTCCTCTCCTTCCACCTCACAATGAAAAGTCAGATGCTGTTCTCTTGTAAGAAACGGGGTATGAAACAAGGCGGACCATAAACCAAGTCTGCCTAACAGTTAGTTGCCTCTGCAGCTGTGGAACGTGCTGCTTTGTTTAGAAGTCAATCTGCATATTGCTTTGTTTAGCCTCATTTTCAATTTTTGACAAACACCAACTATTATTCAGTCTAAGGACGAGCGTACTGAAGGGAAGCTTCCCAGCTCGACTGTAAAAATATGGCCGAAAAAGAAAACAGTGACACGAAGGAACACTAGACGGTTGGCGTCGCAAAGAGGCGAATTGTTGTCGCAGCTGAACAACAAACAAAAGGCGTTTCTTTGAATTAGGCAGTAACATGTGTCGCATTGCAAATTTTCTTCACTTATTACTGCTGGCAGGTGCTCGCTCGTACGGTGAAAGTGGAAAGCATGAGTGCGACGCACTTCTGTGCGGCGTATACGCACGTTTCCCATAAGCGCTTGCTAGGCTATTGCTGCACGGCGCTCGCGTGCAGGAAAAGGCCTATTCTCCTTCGCTCTTCTGACATCTCGCACCTCCCTCCCCCCTCTCCCTTTTCATCTGTGCATCAAGAAAAGAAAGAAAGACGCAGGTTGTTTGTTTATTCGACATGTTTTCTGTGTGTTCTCGCGCGGCGCACCGCGACTGCAACAAGAATGTTGCACTTTTGTTACTGATATGGAATTTTATGCTTTCGTTCCGGAACATAATGGCACCTAAGGAACGCAAGAATAACAGTGGCAGCGCAACGAACATGAAACAGGAAATACAGGCTAAGCTTTAAGGAATCTCTAATGCGGTCGGTGGCGTTCGTAATAGTATCACCAGCCGCTTAGTCGTGCGCGTACTTCAAAGGCTTTATCGAACGGTATCCATTACGCGTCAAGAGCTCAGGAATCTTCGTGACAATGACTCTTTAAGTCTGCCTCCATCTTATTCTTTAAAAAAACTTTGTATCACGTCTCACCCATTTACATGTTTCAGTGGGAAACCAATTGACGCGGTGGGCTTCAAGAGAAGGGGGTCTGTACCATGGTCTGTATCAGCTCTTACTTAAGGCACTCCTTTTGTGTGTGTGCTTACTTCCAGGCGTAATTCAAGGGCGAAAAAATTGACTCCGTTCTTCAATTTGTACGTTCACATTTGCAGTAAGTTTCGGAACCGTGACAATTTGTACAGGGCACTACGAGTTGCGTTGTGAGCGGTAGACGCCTTATTTTTCAGCTCATAGGAGAATCAATTAGCAAAACTTTTAGTACAGATGAGATCAATACCGGTAATGTCCTACCTTTTAGCTCTATTGTTCCCTCCCTGAAAAGTTTGTTTGTACATTCTTACAACTTCCTCAACTTTACCGACTGTGTGTTGCGAAATGATAGCTGCTACGTTTGTATTCTACTTCTTTTTTGCCGTACAAAGGGGACGAAAAGCAAGCAAATAGAGAATTACTCAAATGTGTACTGAAGTTTCCAGTGGGGCATTTTATCCTTCTTTTGGTATGTTACGCTTTTTATTTTTTATTTTGCTCTTTTTCTTTGTATATCTCTCATTCTCTTTCTCTTTCTCACAAACCTATAAATTATTTATAGTTTGATCAGTGCAGCTCGTGTGCACCAGTACACATTCTATCGCGTTAAGCGGGTGCTCAAGCGTACGCTTGTGCGATCAGGCACCTCCTCCCGACTATTAGCGGCAAGCATCTCTGTGCACTTCCTGCCTTACCCTTCGTGAGTGCATCCCTTTCTTCGCTTGGTCTGTGGGTGCTACAACACTACATACTCTCTAGATAAGGCCCGACGGATAATGGTCGCCACTTTATATGAGAAAAAGAAAAGTCAGTGTGGGGAGTAAGGGGGGGGGGGATGTGGAAGTGGCATGATGAGCGAATCTCCTGAATGCCACTATCGTCTTACCAAACGAATATTCACTAAAATACGCATGCGTTCTTACGGGGACGCACAAACATTTAAGAAAACGATTGCCGGTAACTTCAATATGGACCGTTGCTCGCAGATGGCCTGGGCAAACAAGATCTTCTCCACTTTGACACCACGGCCATCACCTTGCACCACCTCCTTCGTCCTTCAATATAACATGTCTATCGTCCATTTTTTTAATTAAGCCACCATGCTATCAGCGCAATCACGTTTTTAATATACACTGGTATGTTTCCCTCGTAAATCAATACTACATTTTTTTTTGTTTTTTTTTTACTTCGCAGCTACATGTAATTCGGCTTTGGAATGGTACGTTGAAGCATCGGGGCCTAGTCGTTGTCGGAAATGTCTGTGTTTAGTACTGAAATTGTTAATTTTGACAAACTTCGCCTTTATTATGCGCCGTAATTATGCGACGAGAGAGAAAATAACCCACGCTAGGTAAGAGAATGCCCTGCGATTGTACAACGCCATAGTTGAAGATGTAGTACCCACTTGTAAAGTAATTACAAGTGTGTACTACACACTTGTGCAAGTGTGCTACACATCCGTATAACTCGCCGGACCGTTGAATAAAGTTGTTCTTCTTCTTTGTCGTGACCAAATATCGCTTGTTGCATAAGCCAGTCTGACTTGTACGAGTGGGTTCGAATTGTATTTCAGTACTGTATCGACATTTTACTCTCTACAATACTGAAATTTCTTATACAATACTCAAATATCCCTATCTTTAACCAGCCTTGTGTGCTTGATATCCAGGTTTTACCGTAGAAAACACTTAAGCGGCTCTTGACGCTCGGACAAAGAAACCGGCGACTATGCAAACGGGGGCGCTCAGGAAAAGAGTAACAAATAAAGAACGTACAGAACACACTGTGTGTCAGACTGATGAAAAAAAAAAAGAAGACGTCTTGTCGCAGAGGAAAATGCGTAGTGTGCCCCAGTGTACGCTGGCCGACGGTGCTGGCCTGCTTGAACTCTAGCCCCTGGCTGTGGCTCGTGAAGCGTTGATGAGGCGGCGAAGAGGTCTGCTGCCGCTCGATTACACTTGAGGGCTCTTTTACCGCTACGTGCGTTCTTGCTTTCCCATTTTTATTATTTTGTCTGATTTCATTTTTATAAACATTCTTCTTTTTCTTCCCGGCTACTCAGAATGCACCCTATACCTCAGCAATCGCCTAGTTCTTCAAGTGCACACATTTTGTGACTTTATAAAAGAAAATACTGTCTGCGTCCCCGAATCATTTTCATGGAGTCAGAACCCTGTAACATGCTTATAGTGCTCTCTAATGAGTATTGCTTCTTTCACACTTTATATAAGCCGACGGTGTTCAGTACTGCGAGGACTGAGAACCTTCATGCCATGGAAAATGAGCAGCAATTAATCCATGAACTTTTGAATTGTTTTCTTTTAGGTGCCGCTTGGAAGATTAAAGCTATTGCACAAGTAATCAAGATTGCTCTCTGTGAATAATATGCTGAGCGGCTCTAATTTTCGTTTCAGCAGCACCGTTCATGCAAAGAACAGAGGAAACCGGTGACGAAGGAAGTAGTGTAATCGTCTTCACGAGCAGAATAAGCGCAAGTTTCCTAACTGACGCACAGTTTTATCGCTGTTTATGTATATAAAAAAAAATTCACCGACGATTACGATACTCCCTATGCGAAATTTGAGCGCACCTCTGTACGTGATTTCATTTCGCGATGTACTGGTTGGCGCGGACAATCTGTCTCGTGCGGCACTTTGCAAACGGAGCGAAGTGTGGCGCAACTGCCTTGCTGGTCTGGAGATCGCGAGAGACAGCGCGTGGGTGACGCGTGGGCGCAATTCACAGCAGCCGCCGCAAACAGAGGTACGCTAATGCTGCGCTTTGTTTTCATATATAGTATCATTGGATGCGCTCGCCGAATGCCATCGGTGAAAAGACGACGCCCGCTTCTCTGGCGTCACCTCGTAGCCATCGTCGCCGCAGAGCGCCACTGCTCTTCTCACGCTTTCGCCATAACCGCCCAATGAAGTTGAAGCAACATCGACTTCACCGCTGAGTACATCCCAACTTATCACAGCAAAAAAATAATAATGATAATATTGATTACTAAACAACCGGAAGGTTGAAGGAAAGGATTGTTAGGACACGGCTATAACATCCAACGTGCTACAGCAAGCGGACAAAACTACGCTCCAAAACCACTTTGTGCCTGGTATGGGCATTACCATAAATGAGAGATGGAGCTCGTTCTTCAGACCGTGGGCGAGAGTGTCGAGGCAGCATGTGAAGAAGGAATGATGGAATAAGAACGAATTCTAGAGCAAAAAAAGCAGGAATGAGCTTTGAAACAGAGAACGAAGGAACAAGGAGTAGCAAACATTCTCGAAATGAGAGGTCATATTTCATTCTATTTTCTTTAATGGATCAAGGCTGCCGTTAGAGAGCAGCGTTGGCGCGAAAGCTCGCTAGATCCGCCGCTTCAGAACGACCTCCCCTCTACTGCAGCCGTTTCTTTCTTCCGCAGCGCCATATAGTTTCAGAAAAACGCCGTCGGAGCGTGGTGCCGCGGCGCCTCCGTTGCAAGAGGCCTAATTGGAACACACACGTAGATCGCTCTGGGGAAGCCGCTGCTGCAGCACCGCGGTCGAGAAAAGCTGCTCCGTGAGCCGGCAAGCGTACAAGGCCGCGGCGTCGCGTTACTGCACGACGCTGCTACTCTTCGGCCGTAGGGACGACGAACCGGCGAGGGATAGTCGGAGTGGGCGAGCGGCTGAGGAAAGAGGGACAGAGCGAAGCAAAGCACGCAGGGGTTTCGGGAGTGCCGGAGCAGCGGCCCGTGTGCGCTTGCCGTTCTTTGCTCTCTTTCATCCGGGCCAGCAGGCAAGCTTCGGGCGCCAAGAAGCATAGTGTGTCATGAACAAAGGAAGTGCTCCTAATGCCGTCCGCTATCGGCAAAAGGCGAAGCTAATTAGCGAAATACGATGCCGCTGTGCCGTCTACGCTGCTTCTAGGGTATCGGTGTATCGGCAGCCAAAATCTGGCGTAACAGAAAAAAAAAAAACACTGGCACAATATTGGAATTATATGCACTATGGAAATTCGCCACACGAGATTGCGAAGATCTCCGGACGTACGAATGAATTAGTACAGCAGGCTCCAATACATTCGTTTTGTCGTTCATGTTTATACATCGAAATCTCGCATGAACTGGCAGCGAGTCAGCATAGCTGTGAGGCGCGACAGCGTTCGCTGTTTTACTTTTGGCTGGGTCTCCTAATCTTCAGCTGTGTCCAGAGCCGGTGACCCTGACAGGCAGAAATTCCATTTCATTCTGTTAGCTCTTTGGACTGCGCAAAAAGTATGGAAACAAGTTACCTATAATGTCTGCCCTAGTTAACAAACGACCTCGAGATAACCATGAGATATTGCAGTTTTGTGGATATACCGCTTAAGGTTAATTTCATTGTAACATAATCTTCTTTTTAGGTGACAAAAAAAAACCATTTTCTTATCGAAACCTTAGCTTGCACAGATTTTAAATTGTATTTACGAGCGAAATAATGCCAAGCTATAATTCTTTCATTAACGGTATACTTCTAGAATCCTTTAGTATGATAACCATGGGCTGCAAACTTTGTTTCGAAAAACCCTTATTCTTCTGACACTCCATGCATGTTACAGACATATATCGGGGCTATTACTTCATCGACATTGTTTTATACATGGTCATCAATGCGTGCTAGCACTGAAACGCGTTCACTAGTAGATATGCACAATCAGCGTATTCGCAAACAATAATATCGGTGTACACTTCAGGCAGTGAAGTTGCGTTCGTACAGCATCAGTGAAAAACATGACTGTCATATACATGAGATATACCCAGGCATGCGCAAATGAAGTAGATTAATGCATTCCTCCAGAGCGAAATTCTCGTCCTCCATCTTTATATAGCGTCGGTGGCGCGGTATACAAATTCCCTTTCGCTGCTGCGCACACACAAATACCAAATAATAATAATAATAATAATAATAATAATAATAATAATAATAATAATAATAATAATAATAATAATAATAATAATAATAATAATAATAATAATAATAATAACACATGCCACGGTTGATTTGAAAGACGCGTTAATTTTCCGGTGATTTAATACCGCATGTTAAAGCAGTGAACTTGTGAATAAAATAAGATTCGAGGACTAGGTGGTCGTGGTGAGGGAGCGTCTTAACGTGAGAACGATGTTCATTACAGCAAAATCTGGACCGTGTTTCCGTACTATAGTTGACATATTCTGCATTCGAGAAGGTATATTACGTCAGGTGTGCTTTTGAAGCACTATGTGAAGTAGGATGCAGAGATCTTGGCTGTGAAGGTGGCAAAGCATATGCGGGCACACTCTACAGCGCCGGCTTGCTACAAGGACCGCAAACCACAGGTACAACGGCGCAGATCTTTGAGGGCATCAACGTAGCACCGGTGTTTCCCAATAAAACCAATGACAAATGAATTAATTCTGAGGTCTTACGCGCCCAAACCATGATTTGATTATAATGCACGCCATAGTGGGGGACTCCGAATTAATTTTGACCACTAGGAAATCTTTAACGTGCCCGCAATGCGCGGGACACGGGCGTTCTTGATATATTCTTGTTCATATAAAGTCACATAAAGCATCGGGGAAATAAGGTGTGCTGCAAATTGAAATATAGAAAATAATAGTCAAAGGAGAACGAAAACATTACTTCTCGCCGATGGGAGCCAAACCCACAACCTCTAAATTGCGTGTGCGTTGCACTACTAATTGTGCTACGGCGACGGCTCTCAATCTGCCCACAAACTTAGGTGTTTATGTTGCACTAGATCTAGCTTTGGGAGTGTTAGCCAGCGCCACTCAGAGTCATGGTGGGAGGATGTGGACATCCTTATTTGTCCGACAGTGTCACGTAACACGTGAATATATATATATATATATATATATATATATATATATATATATATATATATATATATATATATATATATATATATATATATATATATATATATATATATATATATATATATAATGATCTTTATTTGCCTTTTTTTTAATCAATGTAGTCATGCCAAGTAGCACGCTGGGCTTATGTAAAGGTTACAACCACTGCAGTTTTGCTTGAGCTACAAAACTACAAGTATGCGGAGTACTATTTCAGCAGACCATTACGAGGAAATGAGGAGGTAGTTGGTTCGTTAATACGGTAGAAAATTACTGCGCTAAAGCGAAGGAACGGACTCGGAACGGATCATAACTTGGAAGCGTGCCGTTCTTTCACATTTTAGTCGAGACGTTCAGGTGAGAATCAAATAAACCCTAGCATTGGGTTTTACTGGCCTTATTAACGGCTGGGACGCAAGTAGAGCATAGGTTTCTACGTGTCGATGCGTTAACATAACTTTCTTTTTTTTTCTCTCTCTCTCTCTCAGCTACTATCTATAGCTGTGTTCCATCCACGTTCGCTATGCAGCATTCACCGGAGTAAGATGTTTGAGAAAATCGTTCGGCGTGGTCATTCTCCACGAGACTTTTTTTATGTTGTTTTTTTTAATCTTCGTCGCTTCTCGTGCTAGCATATGCTTTCGTCAGTGAACTAAACTTGTAATGGACAGGACATGGATTAGAAAGGACATATAATTAAAAAGTAGTAGCGGCAAGCACAAGAATGACACTTTACAGCTCCGCATTCTACCTTCCAACAATCGATCACTCAAGCACTGAACTTCCAGTGTTCGTGCACTGCGACGTCTCTAAGAGTTTTTCTTTGTTTTGTATTTAAGGTGGGCGCAACGTGCGGTTACTTTAACAATATACAGGGTGCCCCAGCTAACTTTAGCCAGAGTTTAAATATATGTGAATATCACGTAGCTGGACAGAGCCAAGGTAATGCTGTTTGCCTTCGCTTTGAGATACTCAAATTATTTTTTTCATTGTGCCTAATTAGATCATTAGTCTTAGTTAATCAATCAACTTCTCAAATATTATATTTAGATGAAAAGTGTCAATGAGAGTATTGTGGAGCGACATAAAAAACTCCCGATACAGCTTTCTGTTGCACAATACATGCTACATAAAAGTGTTCTTCCGAGCGAGAAAGAAGCCCGCAAGAGCACACAAAGTGCCTTCGGGCTTTCGGGCTTCTGCACGCTCGGGCTTTTTTGGGCTTCCTTCACGCTCGGAAAAACAATTTTATGTAAAACGTATTCAGCAACAGAAAGCTGTATCGGGAATTTTCTATGTCGCTCTACAATTTTATCATCGACACTATTCATCTAATTGTAATATCCGAGAAGTTGATTGACTAACTAAGAATAGTTATCTAATTAGACGGAATGAAAAAGTAATTGGAGTATCGCCAAGCGATGGTAAACAACATTACCTTGGTTCTGTCCAGCTACTTCGCATTCGCATATTTTTGAACTGTGGCTAAAATTAGCTGGGACACCCTGTATTTAATCGCACAGCGGGGCTGCTGCTTTTTCTGTTTGTGCGCTATCGATGAACTAAGGTGCTACTGCCCATCATTTCTGGCTTTCACCTTGGCTAATGCCATCCTCTTGACTTCAGGTCATTCTCTTAAACTCAGCCAGGTTCACCATGACTGCAGGCGAAATTTTGCACGGAGAATATTTAATCACGTCTCCCGTCACGAACAGGTGATGTCTGTTTGAGCTGAAATTTTGGTCATTTGCTGTCCAGATTTTTATATTCTCACTTAGTTTTATTCCTCTAGCTGTCAACCCATGCAGAAATGCCTGATGTCTACGGGGTATAGGCGTTAGTCCACGAGAGTAAAATAGAAGACGGTTTGTCTTACCTTTCTTTTCTTTTTGCTCCTGAGTAAACTATAACAGGTAGATCCAGGACAATGGATGGCATACTCGGGTTACGTAAGAATTTTGATCCTCTTTAAGCTACGGTGAAGCACACTTCCAGCTAGGAAAAGGAAGCTTCATTACTGCGACTTGTGTTCCGCACGACGAGACTGGGGCCCAGAAAAGAAAGAAAAATGTTGTGGTCGAAGCAATTTCTAGTGAAACCTCAACGGCGCTGAACATATTCCCATCAGTAATTCTGAAGGTCAAGAGACAGGGGTAATATAAGTTTATCGGCGACAATAAATGGTTTATCATAAGCTATCAAACGTTTATGAACTTCATTCGCTGCGATATTCTGCTAGTGGCGTATGGCGGATAGAACAGCGCAAATGGAAAACGAGGAAGGGCGACAAAACGCGAGCGCTGCCTTGCAACACTTCTATTTCAACTCGATGTGAATATATGATAACGAAGAAAGAGAAGCAGAAAAAGATCGTGATGATGTGGTGTTCCAGAGTCTAATTTTGTGACAAAGCTGGCGACAGAACCTTGCAGAATTTTCAATACCACCAAATAAATGAAGAAGAATGCGTTATAATTGTTCAGAACCACATTCTCGCTCTGCGAGACGCATAGTGCAAGTGCACGTCATAGGCACTTTCCCAGCTCTAAGAAAGCCAGTCGACGCTTCAGTACACACACACACGCACGCATCAGCACGCACGCACACACGCGTGTTATTTATTTCGGCGTATTGAAAATTCTGTAAGGTTCTGATGAACGGTTCTTCACAATGTTGTACTTTCGAACACCACACCATCACTACCTCTTTTTCCTCTTCGTCTTCTTTATTATCATTTATTCACATCAAGTTGAAATAGAAGTGTTGGAAGTCATCGGTCCGCGTTTTCTCGCCATTCCTCGTTATCGAACAGCGAAGGCCGAACACTTGAAACAACAGTAGCAACACGATGCCTTCTAAAGCGTAAAAGCCAGATAACATCGAGAATAAGTAGGAGCAGTAGATCTAAGTCAGGCAGTAGACGATGGGACCACCGTACGTTGCGCGGTAACTGCAGAAATATCGTAGACAAACGGCAGTGAAAAGGCATTGTTTGGCAGATGTTTTCACTTCATACCGGCGTCGATGTCTCGCTGCAATCTAGCGCATCGGAAACGTTCATCATTTAAGTCCGTAGCTGACGCAATACAAGATACTACCTGTACAAGCTAAATTTCCGCGATTTCCTGGTTGCGTTGGCAGCACCTAAGACAGGAAAAGAGGACAAACAATGCCGCTGACAAAGATGCCACCAATTTCCAACGGTGCTTTCAGAAAAATAAGATACGCTCGCACTTCCATTCCTGGCATTCCGGTGGCACCGCGCCTTTGAGACCACTTGTTAGCCACGCGTTCCCGTGAAGCAACAATGCCGACTGGGCAACAGGCCACCAATACTTCGAATGCTTTTCATTGCTATTTTTCTCGCGGCACCGTCCTGCTCTTTTTTTTTTCTTCTTTTGCCTGGTCAGAGCCACGTGTGGCCGGTCTCCCGGGGAGACAAACTATAAAGGCATCCGCGGCCGCCTCCTAATTAATTGGCTCTGCCTTCCAGACCATGAGTCAAAGCAGAAGCGCCTGTCGACACGACCGCCCGGCGAGAGGAACGAGGCTTCCCTTCGGCGTGCCTTTTTGTCGGAAGTGTAGCTGTGTAGAGGGTGATAAAAAAAAAAGGCGCAGAAAAAGATAAAATTGGGGTGAATGCGGGAGGCTCAGCAAAAGGGTTTCAGAAGCCTGCACCCTATCTTTCTATAAGTAACGCTACACCGTCCTTCCTATTTCCCTTTTCGCGACGTGCTAGTTACTCAGGTCGCAGAAACGTGGCACGTGGCGAGATATTCAATAGAACTACAGTGAGAGTCGCCCGAACTCGCCTCCGTATTTATGTAGTACACCCACCCGCCACGTGCTGGCTTGTCGAGCTCCCCACTCTCGACAGTGAAACGCAGTTAGGCCATTATGCACGCGGCCAGGGGAAACGAGACGAGGGCACTTCCGGCATCAGGGACCGACGCACGCGTCGCTCTTCAATGCTGCTGGCCCCCCTTTCCTACGGTGTTATTTCCTTCTTGCCTTCCTTCCTTCCTTCCTTCCTACCTGCCCACGCCACCCGGCTCCCCTGCTTCCTAGAAATGAGCAACGGTCTTCGGAACGACCACCACCACAGCGTGTCCCTTTGCCTCATTTCCCGAAGGAAGAAGCACCGGCTTCCCTTTGATTCCGTTGCCAGGCATGCATGCAAGCCGGCTCGTAGCCCGTCACAATTGGCATGCGCACCCTCCTCGCGCTCTCATCGTACTCCATTCCGTCTCACCTCATCTTTTCCAGTGAATAGCTCAGCTTGCTGGAGACCCATGGAGACCCAACGTTGCCTGAAACGAGAAATGTCTCTCGTCTATAGTTGTTCGGCGTGGCTACGCTTGCGGCCTTCTTTTTCCTTATGTGCTTTTTGTTCGTGCATCGTTGCGCGCGCTTAGGACGAAAAGCCCGAGGAGACGGTTGCGCTTTAGTGGGTAGTGAAGCAGTCTGTTTCCGGCTGCGTGAGCTCCTGCAGCTCTACCCATCGGTCCTTGCGTCAAATTGCCGCTTTTTTAAATATTCTACTGCCACTGTTGAAGGAGATGCGTGTGTATGGTTTTGTCGTGTTACTTGTGCCATGTAGCCGTTTCACTGTAAGAACAGTTCCTTTCACAAGATAAAGCATATACTACGTAACCATTCAGCTACCGTGTATGTATACACAGTTACGTTTCCAATATACATGTATTTATTATAGTTATATAATGAACACGTGCGAAATGTTGTCAACGGGCGCAACGACAGTTTAACAGTAAAGTCGGGCTTCGCGTCACAGCGATCCCGTAAAACCTGTTATTTCCTAATGTCTTAAAGGGCCCCTCACCAGGTCTGTCCATTTTGACCTGACAATCGCATAGCATACCTTGCGCGATAACGATCGTGTCTGCAAAGTATTACATCGCTACGCGCCGTGGAAAGACCTGAAATTTCAAACCGAACGCCGTTTTTCCTTCTCGCAGCCGCCGCGTTCCAAGCCGGAGGATGACGTACACGGGCTACCGCGCCTACGCACACGTGTTCTCAGAGTGTCGTTGCTCATGCTGACATGTGACTTCGAGAATAATTCAAGGCAACATCTGTTATTTGTGTAATATGTTGCTAAAAAAGCTTAGAGAAATAATAAAACACACAAACCGAATGTCTGCATTTTTTTATTTTACTTGGCACCGCAGCAAGCGAGATGTTCTTCCGTTTCGTCTGCTTGTTCCCACGTCGTGCAGTCGCGCGCGCAGACACCGAAACTATGTTTTTTTTCCCGTGTTCCAGCGCCGGATCATGTTCCAGTGATCCGCTTCTGTCTGCCTCACCATTCGTGTAGCACAGACTTATACCACTAATCAGGTGTCCACTTGCACATCGCGCAAAATCGTGTGCTGCGAGAAGCGAGACAATCGCAACAGCTCGCCCGCGACGCCGTAAGCGGAAGTGCACCGTGCCGCAAAAAACCGAGGAGAAAGAAAATGAAGGTGGGGCCCGTGACGCATGCGTCATGTGATCCTCGAGGTCCGATATGGGAGAACGCAGTGAAGGAATTTTACTTGCGGAAGCTAGGCGGGGCAAACGGAGAGAACATCAATGTTTGCGGTGAAGCTCGCCTCCTGAAATTATGGGTTCGCGACACTGAAATATTTATATCTCGGCTATTAATTAGCCGATTTGAAAAATTAAATAGAGGACACCTAACAACTTCCAGCGTATAACCAAAATTTGCTATGGGGCTTGGCGAGGCGCCCTTTAAGGAAATCTAGCTGTAGCAATATATCTTTTTCCTCTGGTCCCACAGTACGAAAGTAGAGGCTCCACAAGAGGCCTTCCGTGTGAGAAATACGAAGCAAAATTAAAAAAAATGGAATTCAGAAGAGAAACGCACTGACAAATTTGTCTTACTGTACTACGCTTGACTGGTGTTTTGCGTTACGTGCTAAATACACCCCTTACATTAAGGGAAGGTGTTTCGTATCGATCGCAGTACCTCCTTTCCAAAAATTCTTGCACGATCACGACTCGAAGGCATCTATTTCAATCAAGGACAAGGCCTCACGATAGATACATTCATAAATGCCCGACACCGTGCATCAACCACAAGGAACTCAAGGGAAGCGCCCGTCTAATTTACTGTTCTACCTGCTCTTGTTCTGTTCAGACCCGCCATGAGTAACACGGCAATTATACTGCTTATGGGAAACGTAATTTTCAAAGATTGTGTAATCATAATTAAGAAGGGTGCCTATTTGAACATGTATACAGAAAAGAATGAGCAGATGAGGTTCTAAGGCAAAATTATTTGGGGACAGTAGATAATCAATAAATATTCAAGGCTGTTTGTATAAAACTGCGACTGAAAAAGCTAGAGGTAGTGAGTTCAGTTCGCTCTTGCACATAGTGGCACTGCATTGCGTGCTCTTGTTTACAAGTGAGAGATACAGATTTGATGGTAAGCTGGTGTTGTTAGCCTGGCTGATCCCCTTGCATGCTACTCCGGGTGCTGGGTAATATTTACGGTGACATGAACAGTATTCACATAACCACACAAACACACACTTAGGCAATAATCAAATTAGGCATCAGGCAGCCTTTCTATGGTGCAGATTGACAAACTTGCTATATAGTATAACCTGTTATACAGTAAAACAGGCTATAAAGCATAACTTTCTATGACCAGTTGAAGAAAGTGTGAAAGACAAAACCGTAAGTAGGGAGGCACTAGGCTTGTACCCTTTTCATCTTGTTATCCTGGTTTCGCCCGCTCTAGATCAAATTCCTACTGCAATATAACCAATATCACTCATCAGAGTAAATCAACATTAGGCAAAAACGAAAGTGCAGAGTCAATGTAACCTTGACCAATTTGAACCTCTCGTAAGACATTCCCAGCGGGAACTCCCTGGCGGAAACAAAATAGCAATTACTTTCCACCTGCTCCATGTAAACGTTTCTGCAAGAGTGAGCGTGAGTGACGCAGAACTGACGCCCGCGTCGTCACTTTTGAATGTGCAAAGTTGCTCAAAGATATGCCGCGCGCGCTTTTCACTATATCTACCAATTATTTCGCACTTCCTAAAGATCGGGGTGCAACCACATGTGTTACAGTGGGCAGCCAGATGACTGTAAAGGTTTCCTTTCAGTACTTTTGTATGAGGGTGTAGTTACTGCCTCTGAACTTCCAACGTTCAGGTTGTGCCTTCTTTTAAATTTCATTGGCGTAACGCTTTCATGAGCGCCAACAAATGTAAAAAGAAAAACGAAAAGACAGTAGAGGGTGCAATGCGTGTAAGGAAAAGTCAGAACACCTAGGGCACTCAATCAAGAACGCGAGAAGCGCTGAAAGGGCAAGACGCCCGATAAGAAATAGCAAAAAAAAAGTTGCCACCTCTTGCGAAACAACTGGCTGCAACCACACCGCCACGACCACCAACAGCGAAGTAACACATCGAACTCAGTCCAGAGAAGTCATGAGAAGAGACCCGAGTGGCCAGCTTCCTCGCAAGGCAAGCTGCACAGCAGCGAAGTAACAACGCAGGGGGGCAGCCGAAGGAGCCGCCTGCCGCTCGATGGTTTGTGCGCGCCCGTGAGCTTCGCCCATTAGCCGTTCGATTTCTCTCGACACCGCACGTTGTGGGGGAGTTTCGCCCACCGATCGGGGCTCGCTGCGTGGCCTGCGCGCTCCCGGGCAGCCGTTTCGTGTTCCACGGCGATCCCACCACTTTCCTCCCAACAGCGATCGCGATTCTTTTCGCGCTTCGCTCGGCAAGGCAGGCACGGCGGCTGCGTTTGCCCGCTGGATGCCGGCGCGTTGTGCTTGGCCGAGAGCAGCTCCCGAGGTGAGCACGCCTCGAAGAATGGATTGGCCGGCCTTGTGCCAAGGCCATTGCGATGCGAGTGGCTTCTGGCTCCATTCGAGCACGTCCTGGTGTTGGTAGACTAAAGGTGGCCCCGTGCACTGACTAGGTGAATGCCCGTTTCATTAGGGACCTCGCGTGACGAAGGGGGCCATTGTGGACGCCACGGAGTAATGATGCCGCAATGAAAACAGTGGCAACCCCCTTGCGAAAGCATTTGCCGACATGAAGCGTGTCTTTTGAGTGTATCTAGTCGGGGATGGTTAGGAAGAAGCCATTTAATTTTTTTCTTATTTTCTTTTTTCACATGTCGTCCATTACTACCCGCAGACAGACTGTAGCATGCATTATAAAGCTAGCTAAAAATGCGGTGAAGAAGAATGTATCATTTCACGCGAAGCTTGTTCTTTACTCTCGACTTTACTTTTATCAAGATAGACAGGTCTAAACAGTCTAGTGCTCTCACTTTACCGATATTCTGCTAATTTTGATGTCATAGCCTCATAAATGGCAAGTTCTAAGAATTCAACGGCAGTTGGCTTTTACAAGATGCTAGTGCTTTCCTTTCTTCTTCCCAGGAAATTTTGAAGTTATAAAACCTCCTTATCCTTACAATGTTCTCGTCTGGCGCACTCTTAGGGCCAAACGTGTGAATGTGTTTTGGTGTTATTATTTCGCTGAAGTTCTACACTATAGTCGTATAACGAATTTCTGTTGAAATATATATATATATATATATATATATATATATATATATATATATATATATATATATATATATATATATATATATATATATATATTATTTCAATAACTCCCACTACAACTACGTAGCATTTACTCAACGACAGGCTTCTGATTCAGGTTCCGTAATTACAGAAAGCCTCCTGCACCTGAATTTTTCGTAACAGTAGATGCCGGCCACTTAAGATGTCGAAGATATTATCAGCGAATGCGGCCCGCCATTAGAAAATAGCAAACAGCGCTTACAACGGAAATGTTTGTGCATTTGGCCCCGGGTTAGAAGTCGCGTCAGAATCCTAGCAAAGGAGAATCAGTATTACTAACGTCTAAGACTGCCAACCTAGCTTTTCTCTTTTTTCTTTTTTTATGTTTTTAACAGAAACAAAAATAGAAAGCAGAATGATGGTTAGAAACTGGCAACAAAAAAAAAACAGTTGTTTTAAAGTGACGACGCTCACATTTCTTAGTTTTGCTCGAAACCTCAGGATAAGAAATGAGTTTGTTCCGACATCTCTACGCAAAATACGATCATTACACCTATGAAATATCGACGCCGTCACGGCAGCCTCATTCAGGGAAAAGCAAGCGCAATCACTGTATTCGCAAACACGCCCACTCGTTCATTGATCGACAGCACCACAATAAAAAAAAAAGCGCAGAAGTTTTCGCACAAGCGGACGCAAATTGCCGTCATCGTCGTCACGCTATCACATTTCAGGCACGCCCGCCGCTGCTCAAGCAGTAGCATGGCACACGAATCCCGAGCTTGAGGCGCGCTATTAAAATGAGCGTTTCGCTCTTGGCTCGTTGCCGCAAACTTCCTTTCAGCGGACCCTCTTACAATTGTAGTGATGGGGCTTGGAACGCAGATAAAGGGGGAACGAATCATCGTAGGCACACTACCCGAAACTTGAGCGTAGAAGTGTAGAGCAAAAAAGAATAAAAAGCGAAAAGGAGCGACACCAAGTCACAACAGGGATTCTTAAGGACAGCCCAAACACGACCGCGAAGGCAGAAACACGTCGGTACTACGCTGTCCGATTTTTGTCCACGCTATTTTCGTGACATGATTGGAGCAGCGAGGAGGAGTTGTGCGTTGAGCGACGAACAAAATGTGTTCTGCGTGCAGAAGACGAAAAAGAAAATAAAAAGAATAAAAGAAACAAAAGAAAGACTAATGTGACGACGACTACGCGTGCATTCGACAAGCGACAAAGTGGCTCAATCACGCGAAACCGGTGAGAGCCGTCACTCGCTGTTGTCGCGTCACGCGCCTACGTCAGGCGAGAGGTCAGCGAGTCTCGCTCTCCGCGAGTATAGCAACGCCTCCTCCGGAGACCTCGTCCTTTTGCTACGATATCGGCTCCTAGCATTTGCGTGCGTTCCGATCACGCGTCAGTATATTACGTAGCTACGAAAGCGTATGCATTCTAGGAACCACGCTTGCGTGTCTTGCTTTGTCTGAACAGAATGCATGCACTACGTGTCGCTGACTGAGAATTCCTCCGGCAGAGATCAGTAGTACTTTAGGAAAGATTTCCAATGGTGGGGAAAACGACGGCGCTCGATAGATTTAGCTTGCACGGGATAATTATTGTTTAACTTCACGTCGTAACTGTTTCCTCCGTGCGCCTGTTTTTGTCGCTTTCTCATATGATGGGGCAGCGAGAAATAATATTTACCTAAGAGGAGCGAAACACGTTGTTGTTATCTATTGCACACTCTTTTCTTCAAGGCAGTTAAAGCAGCACTGCTGTATTACATATTGTCAACCGTTCGTCATTTACGGTGATTTTCGCGAACTATTGTAGAGTTTGCTTGCTTTGAACGGTACTTCAGTGCCGAGAGATAATATTGAACCCACACAATCTTTTTTCTTGTTAACATGTTAAATTTCAGCGAAATTGTGGCGTTTCATCACCCAAAGTCACCGGCAGTCAAGAAATGACATTGAAGTCGAGGGTTCTGGATTACTTTTGGCCACATAGGGTCCGTTAACATGCATTCAAGCGTGGTAGACGAGCGTTTTATTGTGTTCAACATTCTTGGGGAACTAGCTGTGATTTCTTCTGTCTAATCATTTTCATGGGCTGATCCCAAGATCGTGCAGTCTGAAACAACCGCACAATGGTATACGATACCGCTGGTACCACTGGTTCTGTGCGGTACTGAACGTTGGTCAAGCGGAGCGTTCTCATATTATTCCATCGAAGCGGCTAGGGTCTTGGGACACCGATGTTCGGACCCTGCGCCTCTCACCTATATAAGAAACAGACGCTGTCGTGCGAGACGCTGCGCCACTATTCGCAGTCACAGGCGGTCGCAGACGCTGCACGGTGTTCCGAACTGAGCCTGGAGGAAGCGGCGCTTGAAGTGCCGGTTGGTTCCCGCGTAAGGATAAGGCACTGTGATAAGAGATGCGTCACCCACAGCGCATAGTGCCACAAATAACCACCCCCATTACATTTTAAACCCATTCTCGGGTGGCAAGGTTTGTTCTTCGTCATGTATCGCGACGGCGAAGGGCCACAATAGAAGGCTTAGTAGAACGTAGCCCCTATAGCTTATCGGGCGCAATGCACATCGCAATGTTTCTCTTCTTTAGGTTATGAGAAACGCGGTAAGTATACGCAATCATGACATATTTTTGCTTACATTCTGTTTCCATCGGAATGTTGACACTGCATCCGGTACTCGAACTTGAAACCTTGGGCTTCGCGGATGAATGACATCGCCAATGAGCCACAGCAGCGGATCCCTCTTTGTTCTAATCACGGCAGGTGTTACTTAAATAGGGAAAAAGGGAAAGAGAGAGAAGCCAGGGATGTTAATCAGAAAAATATCTGGTTGCCTACAATACGGTGCGGTAGGGAAGCAGGGAAATAGGAAGGGAAGAAAGAGAGAGTACGATAAAAACGCGGGAATGCGTGTTCACACGATGATAGCACCACACAACCAAAACGTTTCGCAAAGTCCAGTCGTCTTGAAAAAGTTTGAAGTGGCTTCACTGACTTGGGAATGCTATTCCAGTAGCATCTGCAAGGAGCGGGGATGACCGTGCAGTTGTTTCCAATTCATCTGTGAGGTATCTCTTTGCTGACAACCACCACCACCACCACCACCACCACCACCATCATCATCATCATTATCATCATCACCATTATTATTATTATTATTATTATTATTATTATTATTATTATTATTATTATTATTATTATTATTATTATTATTATTATTATTATTATTATTATTATTATTATTATTATTACGACGACGACGACAACACTGTTTGATATTACAGTGAAGGAAAAGTGAAGTAAATATCAGGAAAAAATATGATCATCAGCAATGCCTAATAGCACCCGCCGTGGTTGCTCAGTGGTTGTGGTGTTGGGCTGCTGAGACCGAGGTCGCGGGATCCCGGCCATGGCGGCCGCATTTCGATGGAGGCGAAACGCGAAGACACCCGTGTACTTATATTTAGGCGCGAGTTAAAGATCCCCAGGTGGTCAAAATTTCCGCAGTCCTCCACCACGGCGTGCCTCATAATCAGAAAGTGGTTTTGGCACGTAAAACCCCATAATTTAATCATCATCATCATCATCATCATCATCATCATCATCATCATCATCATCAGCCTGGTTACGCCCACTGCAGGGCAAAGGCCTCTCCCATATTTCTCCAACAACCCCGGTCATGTACTAATTGTGGCCATGCCGTCCCTGCAAACTTCTTAATCTCATCCGCCCACCTAACTTTCTGCCGCCCCCTGGTACGCTTCCCTTCCCTTGAGATCCAGTCCGTAACCCTTAATGACCATCGGTTATCTTCCCTCCTCATTACATGTCCTGCCCATGCCCATTTCTTTTTCTTGATTTCAACTAAGATGTCATTAACTCGCGTTTGTTCCCTCACCCAATCTGCTCTTTTCTTATCCCTTAACGTTACACCTATCATTCTTCTTTCCATAGCTCGTTGCGTCGTCCTCAATTTGAGTAGAACCCTTTTCGTGAGCCTCCAGGTTTCTGCCCCGTACGTGAGTACTGGTAAAACACAGCTATTATATACTTTTCTCTTGAGGGATAATGGCAACCTGCTGTTCATGATCTGAGAATGCCTGCCAAACGGACCCCAGCCCATTCTTATTCTTCTGATTATTTCCTTCTCATGACGGATGAGTGGCGAGTGATGCGCGATGTCTATTGAACAATCTATGTGGTAAATTGTCCAAGGAAACTTGGTTCATGAATAATGTGCTGAGCTCTCAATTATTTAATATAGATCCTGGGATAGAAATCAATATTCCGTTTAAAATTAGTCAATCTGTTGCAACAACAGTTCATTGGCTTCGGCTATTCACTGCCTATACTAAAGGCTTCCTGTATATGATAACAAAAACTAAGAGTGCTACATGCTCATGTGAAGAGGCGGAGAAAGACATAGAACACCTTCTTCTAGACTGTAAAAATAATGATGCTCCCCGCAGGAACCTTTCGGAAAAACCGCATGGCTTGGATAGAAGGCTACTATCCTTAGGAGAAGTTTTTAGTCCATGGCCAAGAGAAAAACTTCAAAACATCATTGGGCGCCTTAGTAAAAATTTTGGAGGAATCAAAAATATCACAAAAATGCGAAGTCATACACGCTATTGCTCGCATTGTTATTATACACAGGCACCCTTAATTACATGTTCATTGTGTCTTCGTGCTCATGTGGCACTTGTATTTGATATATTTAGAGTGCAGCATTCAAGTGTCCTGCATCTTCTGCGTGAACAACTTGGTTTTGTGACCATTTACGCTGTGTGAACTCAAGTTCTGCCTGCCAGCACTTCGGTTTTGTGAATACTCATGGTATGTGGACTGTTATGTTGCGCGAACATTTAGTTATATTGCAGTACTGAGACAGTGCGTGAATGTTCGCTCATGAGTTTATTAGTCCACTTTTTGTGATTGTTGACAATAATAATAATGATTGCGACGATAACTATCATGTCAGACAAGAGGAGTAGCCGGCACCACACATAGGCACCAACCTCTCCTTAAATACATGTAATAAAAGAACCTGTAGGTAGTGCATTAGGTGTTCGCGTGTGTCGTTGAGGAGGTCGACCTACAGCGCCCTACGTATACTTCACACTCCGACTCGTTATGTCTTGCAAGATGTCTGACCTCTCCGATCGCATAACTTAATGCATTACCACGTCCGCAGCAGGCTTTCGCCTTCACGTGTTACGATATTCTGTCTAATTTTTACATGACTAAAAAATAAATCACGCAAAAAGAGTATTACGGGGAAATTGAGATGTCGTGAATCAATAAAAAAGCTTTCTTGCATAGAGTCCATGAAGATTGCCCCATCGCGTAACCTCTCTGTCCACGTTCAATCGTAATAGCTCGCAAAGGACGACACTAGAGAGGAAAAGCTGTTGAAAGCAGAGCTGATGAAAACGGAGCAAAAAATAAATAATGGCATCCTTGTTATCATCCACGTGCAAGGAAACTAGATCTATGGGAGATGCTGCAAAGGGCTTCATTATGCTGGACGCAGTACGTGACATAGCGCGACATTGTGAGAAATGGGACGGCGGTAATAAAGCACCATTTTGAAGAAAGTGAGCAGCGCCTGTTTTTTTTTTTCTTTTCGGACGTGAAACTGCAACGCAGAATTTTTATTTTTCTTGAAAAGTTAGACAAATTTTCCGCCTCTAGGGGATAACATTAACTGATTGTCCATGCTAATAATGCCGAAGGGTTACTGGGACGGGAAATTTTGCTCTGAAATTTTATGTCTCGGAACACTACAGCGCGCTTGTCCGTGATGTCTGCATGTAAGCTTTTCTGCTCTTGATTTCTTTTTTCTTCTTTTTTCTTCACTTAACGCCCACTGTTGCCGTAGCAATTATAAGTGAAATAAGATCACATAGCTCCTTTAAAAGAAAGAAAGGAAGAAAGAAGACTGTTCTCTACCTCCAGTCTTCAGAATTCCTCAAACTTTCTTTTGTCTCGAGAACGATTTTCGAACTACAAAGGTGAACGAGAGCTACAACCCCGAGTAATTATAGTAACGCGGCGACTTTATTTTTCTACTGTAGGTTTTAGGCACACAAAAAGTAATTTGTGTGCGCTATCACAATGCGGGAAGACAATAAGTACGGTGAACACTAGAATAATTGTGGGGATTCACGAAATGGATTATATGAGAATGAGAGCCCCAAAGCTAGAAGTCAGTATGCAGGTTCTGAAATCACACGTCAGTAGTACGCATTGCCTTCAAATCGAGTCAATGTACTCGAGAAAATATTCGGGGTTAAAATGAACTACAGTGCAATGGAATAGCTACGACTAAAGCGATCACAGCGACCCTTGATGAGGTATGCAAGTAGCTCGAAAGACAACCTAGGTTCCTCTTTCTTTATTCTGTTGTAAATGCCTTAGCTGTGAAGGAATATATTGTCCGTAAAAGTGAAATTGTCTAATAAGAGAACGGCTTCTTAGATTTTCTATTCATGAAGCGTATCATTAGCTACGTCGCAATACACAGGATTCCCCCACGATGTACGCAAAGAAAGTGAGACGTATTGCTACAGTTCGGTCGCACTCATATAATTGTCAAAGACACCTTTAAACGAGAAGTTGGAGCTTTTGGGGAGCACCGGCCACTCCTCGTCTCATGACGAACAGTGTGAAATGACAGAATGCACTCAATACACTCAATACAGTATAACGATACATAATCTCGCAGGAAGATGTATGCTTTGAGTGAGTAACAGTAGTTGAAGAGGAAATGCCCCTGGGGACAACGTTTCCACAAAAGGTCTTTGTCAGGATCTGACCTTGATCCTAAAATCTTTAGGAATTTTCTTCTTTGTTTTTGTGTAACGGAAATATTTTAAGTTCACAATTGCAGACAGTCCGCAATTGTGACCCGGGCCCAATCATGGTGCCAATATTACAAAGCTGAAACACGACGGCAAGGCTTACGTAGAAAGATTCCAATTCACCACCCCCAAAGAAAGCAAAGGCCGTCATTTCCGCCTGAAAGATGTTGTTGACTTTTTTTGCGATCATCAGGGGCCATTACTGACCGAATTTGCTACACCTGGAGAGAATATCAGTCGTTTCCGATATTGTGAAACGCCGGATCGGCTGCGTGTCGCAATCAAAAACAAACGAAATGAAAAATTGATGCATTGTTCTCATCTTGTTCCACGACAATGCCCGTCCCCACGACGGTGATGTGGTTAGCATAAAACTGGCAAAGTTCTAGTGCGAAACGCTGCAACATCCGCCATGCAGCCCAAACCTGTCACCTTGTGATTTCCACATTTTGGGGCAACTGAAGAAACAGCTCAAGGGAACCAGATTCGTGTCGGTCGATGACGTGAAACAATCAGTTATAGACTTTTTGAAGCAGCAACCCAAGGAGCCTTATGAAACGGGAATCACGCGACTCACTAGTCAGTGACACAAATGTCTAAATGCTCATGGATACTACTTTTAAATAATGTGCCTCGTTTGTCATATATTTGTATTTGCTCACTTTCATTTGACTCGCCCTCGTATACCTTGCAGAAGTGCTGCTTTATATATGTGCTCTCTATTGTGACTATAACTTCGGTGCAATTACTCGCAATAAACGACTGGTCCTGCGCAATACCTTGGAACAAAGGACAGCATCATTGAGATTTTTCTCTTGTGGTTGCATATGTACAAGAATGTAAACAAGCTTCTTGAATGACAAACTTTCATTAAAATATTTGTCCTCTACTTGTTAATTTCATAGTCTTTACATTTTTCTTATCAGTGGTATCAGAGAGAGAGAGAGAAAGGCAAAGGGAAAACAGGGAGGTTAACCAGAGATTATCTCCGGTTGGCTACCCTGTACTAGGGGAGGGGCAAGGGGATGCAATAGGTTCCGAACTGATATAGTACTAAAGTTCGTGCGATTTTTTTTTACTTACTAAATATACAAAAACACACGGAAGCTTTGATATCGGTTATTTCGGGCGCAATTTTTGGGACATACGAGTACATTCTTTTATGAAAAAATGCATATTTCATTTGTCTTGACAGTGCGCAACGTTTAATAATCCGTTTGCAGCATCTTTGGCAATGGCAATGCAGTTATTATTGATGTATTTGATTCCTTGACAAATTTTAAAAGCAGGACGTCGAGCTGGAACGTGATCCCCCCTTCCCCCCAATTAAATTTCTGGCTACGCCACTGGTAGTTACCTATTTCATGGATAACAATAGGTTAGCAAGACGGATTTTTCGGAAGCCAAAGGTGAGAAAGGCATACGAACAATTGATACAAACGCGTCCGCCAGCACTAGCAAAGCGCTACACAGAGTAAAGGCATTGTTCTGGGCAATCCCCATAACCGCCTGTTCTAACAGAATGGCACACTTGGTTACCCTGGGTATTGACCGTTGCAAGCTTTTGTACAGGGTGTAACAGGTGAACGGTGTAACAAGGGCAGGGATGTGTGCTTCCGCCTTCTGCACTTTTTCTCCTGGTGCCGAAGGTGTAGTCGAAAACAGCGCGATACTCAGCGCATCGGCTATAGAGAAATAAAGAAGATGCGAGGTAACAGCACTCGAGAGGAGCTTCTCCGTCATTTCCAGTACGCTCTCGCGAAGGAAACAATCGGAGACTGCGGGCACAGGCAACCAGAAGAGAAGGTATAGATTGCCAAGCCCAGAAAAACATTGCAGACGCTCGGAAAAGACAATAAATCTATATCCGGGGGGTCTCGCGAGAATTGAGAAACGAGCGGTACAGAGAGCCGATTGGCGTAGAAAAATAAAAAGAACGCGAGTCTACATGAGGCTCACAGAAAGAATGACGCACGCGCCGTTTTCTTTTTGGACGCGACTCGCGGTAGCCCAGCCAGCCAGGACGCCCATCCCGTCCGTAATACGTCGACGGTAGGCCATGGGCAATTCGGTTTGCTCTGAAGGAGCTATACACTGTCGGCTTTGCTTGCCCTTGGTTTTGGCTTTGGCCCAAGAGGGAATTTGTATTCGCGTGGTATAAGCATTGAGGGCACATGTGAAACCGGCGCGCTAGCGCGACAGCTGACGAAGCCCAGCAGCTCACTGCAAAAAAGTAAGAACGATAGGCAGGGGCGTGGGGAATGTAGTTGTTTTGTGACAAAAAAAAAACAGAAACGCACGTTCCTCCGCCCACTCATATTTATTTTTGTTTTTACGGAAGCAATTCGTCAGAAGATTTCGTTTCGTACCTCCTGAGCAAAGACATAAACGGAAATAGTGCAGAGGAAACAGGGAACACGCTGCCAGTATACAACGGTACTTTCGATCTGCGAAAAACGAGTATCTGCGTGAGCATACCGCCTGGAGCAATGTTTTGGAGAGGCGAGCTGCGCTTTTTCTGATAAAGACGCGAGCGCTAGCTGGATAGATGCAATGAGCGTGACGGCTTTGACTCGCTGCCATAGCTGGTATCGCATCTTGCGAAGGTGGATGTAAGAAAATAGCACGGCGATACTCGAGCGAGGGCTAGTAGGATGCCTTTGTTGAGCCCCACAGTGAATATGATCCGTGTAGTGGCCGGTCCGCGAGGCTGTGCTGAGGTTTTTTTTTTATCTCAATGTTTCACCAGCTGTGTCCCTATTTTCCGACACAGTGGCGCATGTGTTCTAAACTTGCAGGGAGGTGAATTTGAATGTCCCAGGAATGGAGATTTCGCTACGGTGGTTTAGGTCCCTCATCTTCCCTCTCTCTCTCTCTCTCTATATATATATATATATATATATATATATATATATATATATATCATTTTTTTTTCTTGTGCGTACGTGTGCGTTTCTATTCTCTGGTCGTAACTTTGTGTCGCGTTCAAGGCAGGCAGGCGAGATTTTGGTGGTTCCTTCCAACTTCTAGACTTCAGCGAAACTGCTATTCTCCGAGGACTCATTCGAAAGTGGCGTCTTGGAAAAGCTAATGTTGAGGTTGCTCTTTGCGTCGTTGTGATCCGTAATATGCGTTCTCACAAATGATGGTCGACATTTTCCTTCTACGACTCCCAATTGCTTCTCCGTGTAAACTCTTGTATTCTTTTTTTTACTTTAGCCATGTCTCGAGTGGTAGACAATGATTGTTCAATGTGAAATAAAATAGAAATGTTTGTAAAATGCGAGTTCACTACTCAATTTTGAATGACACGGGATATGGAAAATTGGCGATCATGGGAAGGGAGATATAATATGTGACAATGGTTTGCGTACGCGTTTATGTGTGGCATAATACCATTTTATGCGGTTTAGTTTGGTGCGCGTTGCCACTTTTACGATGTGTAAGTCTTTTTATTCAGTATGCAAGATGAAGAAATGGTGCAGCTAACTTGGTTTTCGTTATTTCTCTTAAGCATGCATGCTTAAGTGAGATAACTTAAAGAGCAGCTAAAAGCAACATTTATGTATAGTCTCTTGTTATTTATCACATCAGGAGCTCAGCGTGAAATACCATCCGCTTCCATGCAACTTTCTCCCACAGAAGGTGCACGGTTTACCATGACAGTTCAAGAATAACTGGGATGCATGTGTTCTGGTCTTCATACAACTGGATATATATATATATATATATATATATATATATATATATATATATATATATATATATATATATATATATATATATATATATATATATATATATGTATATATATATATATATATATTATTATCCGGAAGAGAACTTCTTTATACGTTTTATTAGTCGTAAATATGACTTAGTCGCGGCAATACAAAATTAATAAGGTGCTACACATTTTGAATTTCATTCAAAAATTAGTTCCATCTTATATTTCTTAGTGACAACGCGAAGCCGTTACAGTTGTAAGGCTGTGTAGCCAAGAGGCCTTGAATAAAGCACGAAGAATAGTGTCAGATAAGTAATTTCCCATTTCCCGTCTTATTAGCTGGGAAATATGTTTTGCGTTTTTGATTAGCTTTTGTTGAAGCGTACCTTGTTGAAGCAGATTACGTGCGACTTTTCTAAACCTCAAACATTCGAGTTTGTCTCCTGTTACTTCCTTAACTACAATACGCTTCGTCACCATCACGTGAAATGGAAGTGCAGCCTTTGCAATTGCCAAACAAGAGTTCTCAGCGAGTGTAGCGCCTGTTGAGAAATTCGTAGTGCATGTCGTACAGGCACACAAAGGCGCTTTTTAGGAAGGTCTGTTTTCTTGCAACGCTTGATTGAGGTGCTAAATGCACTTACATAGGTGTTAAATAGATGCATCACACATGGTAAAAGATGGCGGGCGGTCCATTACCACTATTCAGATCAAATGCTCTTCATAACCGCTTTGCATTTCTTTAAGAGCTCTGACGTCATCCGAAAGAGAATGTATGTGCATGTGCTGCAAACCAATTAACAGTGTGTCCCAAAACACTTGTTTTATCTAGCTTGGGCAAAAATAAGAAGCAAACAGACGAAAAAATAAACAGGTGGCGCGAAAATGCGTGTGCCCGGAAACCGGATCTGTTGCAGCGGTTATTTCCAAGATGCTTCTAATCCACGTCGAAGGCAACAAACGCGTCTGATGCTGAGAAGGCCACTAATGCCCAGGTACCACCTTCCTCCAGATAGTGCTCTTGCCGACGATCAAGATTTGAGAAGAGTACAGTGTCGCATGAACTTAAGTACGGGGAGCCGGGGCCATTGGAAACGGTTGTTCCGGAATGCGGAAAGGTCGCTCGTTGGCGTTAAGCGTCTCCTTTCTTAGTTGGCAAATGGGAGTGAAGTAGAAGCGTTGTAAATGCTGGACGAAACGCGCCAGTGGCTAAGCTGATCACATGAGAAGGCGCGTGTGATTAAGAAAGGCAAAAGCTGAGTGGGAGGCCAGAACGTCGAGGGAACAGCGGTGTAGGTACCACAAGAACGCCTGAGGAATGCAGAGTGCAGGACCAAGCAGCAAGAGGCTCTGATCCCGCGTCCTGTTTAGTGGAGAAAGGCTAAAGACGTGGAAAGGAAAGCGCTTGCAACGACGGAGAAATGACTAGTCGGAGTTCGGGGCGGCTGGTGTCTGGGCTGCTTGGCCACAGGTTTATCTGGCCAGAATGGGTGACCCGGTCGTGGAAAGGCGAGAACGGTGAAAGAGGGGCTTCAAAAGGAACGCCGTGTAGATTGAGGGCGAGCAGGAGAGTTCGGCGGAAAAGGCGGTGAGCGGTAAGGGCGAAGATGATGAGAAGGACGAGAGGGTGTCCTGATTGCCAATTCCATTAGGCGGCGCGCGTCGTCAGCGCGCCTCGCTCTTGGTGCGTGGAGGTAATACGGCGCTCTCAAATTGGGCTCTGTCGCCAAATGGCGCGGACCCGTGTTCTCACCGCCCTTCTAACTCCCGGTTCACCCTTCACGGCTCCCGCCCGCTTGCCTCCTTGTCTCCTTCTCCTGTCTGCCGATTCCGAGCGTGCCACCTTCTCAATCCTTTCTTTCAACGCCTTGCTTCCAGCCATCTGCGCGGTCACTCTCCTCGTCTTGACTCTGGCCGGCTATTCCCAGGGCTGCGGCCGGCCAGCGGCCCATGTGCTGGAATTACGCCTGCTCTCCTTCGGAATGTGTCTCAAGCGAAACTGAGATCAGGCGGCTCAGATGAGATTGCGTACACGCCCGAGCGCTGGCGTCGTTGCGCGTCCGCGCGGGTAGGCACAGGCGCTCTCGCGAACTTACGAACACGGCAGGACGTGGGTTTTCTCAAGCAGGACGCACGAATTCGTTGCGAGATGCGCGTGCGGGCGACAAGCGTGACAGGGGCCTTTCAAGCGTAAAGCCTTCCGGTTACGCAGGAATGCTTCTCGTCCTGCATGCGCGGACTGCATTGGCGACCGTATTTCAGAATGATGCTGAGAGCTTTGAGTCCCGTTTGAGAAGGAGAAATGAGGTGGCAGTGAAAAGGTGGTTCTGAGCAGTCTTAATTGCTAAGATACGGTTATTTCCGGCATGTCGTTCTGTCTCATTCATGAATTGTTTGCAGTGCTTAATATGTAGTATAAGATGGCGCTCAACATGCATGTACAGAGAGATACACTCAATATAACAATAAGGAGACGGGTGATATATTCTTGAATATGCAGTACAAACGGTGTGTTCGCTTCACAGAAGACCGGAATGCTCGGTTATCCGTTAAAGAAGTTCTTTTCTTCCATTTGCGTTATCTAAAGGTGTCATGAAACAATTTATCTTATGCCACTGTGCTGCTTCAAACTCTATTGTTTTCATACCCATGGGCATAAATATGAAAAAAAGAAAAACAGTGTGAATTACTGCATGAAAGCGCAGGTTAGTGAAGGTAAAAGCTTCAGTACAAGCAAGGAAATAGATATTCCGGACACGAATTTTTGTGGCTTCATGCCACACCTTACTTTTCTCTCTCAATGGTGCATTGCCGTGGGGTTATTAGCAGTGGCAAATTGGTGGTACATAAAGAAAAATTACATGCTGTGATTGCCAAGCATGCTGATCTTGCTGATGGTGTCGCTAGCTTGGTTACAATGCCTTTCGTGCAGCCCGCAGTATTTAAGAGCACATAATTAGAACGCACCCTTACATGCAAACTTATCATTAAATAGGTTTCGTGCTGCATGGGTGTGACAGCTCTTGAGAATGCCCTTTTGCAGCTATGCCAGCCACAGTTGAGACCAGTAATCGTACGAGGGCGGTACAAGGAAGCGCAAACGCTGACTATATACATATATAACGTGCCACCAGTATTAGCCACAGGGCGTTACGGATGGAAAGAAAGGAATGAATGCAGCGTGCAGAACAATCGAACATCTGTTCGCGAAACAAGGAATAGTGTACGCCATATCTCCTTCTATCATGTCAATGAACAAGGGCGACCAGGCAAAAATAGCCAGTAAATAGGGCTGTTATCCTACAAAGGCAAACTGTGAGGCATTCACCGCACGATTCCATAGTGGCCTGCCCTCGGCACACCGCCCTCAAGTGAGAACACTAAACGTTACATAATGACAGACTAAGACCAAATCGCGTTCGAAATTCAGAACAAGTAGGCACGCCGCCCTTCTGAATGTCGACTGTCCTCGCGGAAACACATGTCGTTTACACTAGTGCACGGAGCGCCTTGACACTCGACTACTTGACTTGACACACACTAGTGTGTAGAGCGACTTGACACGTGAACCAAAGTTTTGCGCTCTGTAGCGAGTCCAAGACGCTTCAACATATATGTGCACTTTTACCAAACCAGCCTTAAATATAATGTGCAGAACACTTATGGCTCTGCGAATATATTTAAGTGTATCACTTTTATAGATAGCGCTATGGCATGGTTCGATCCACTTGCCTGTTTGATTGTGCTTCAACATTTCACCATAGCAGGCTGTCGGAATAGAGGTTAACCGTTAGCAGGATGAAGTCTCGGAGCACTCCTAGGTGGCGCATTTAGGTGTTGTGTGAATAATGATTGACATCACAGGCGACATTACGTTTTGTGGAATTGTCTTTCTCCACAAAATTTCTACCGATTCTATGTTTTTCTCAAGTGGCATGATTGCATTGTTTCTCACAAGTATACGGATAATAACATCAGGAACTCTTTAAGGTCACACATAGTTCTGGGAAGCAATAATGCGGGTTATTGTTGGCGGTGCGTCTCGGCGACACAGGCTGTGTCTAAGGCGGGGAATTTGTACATGCCGTGTAAATAACGCGCACGCTCTCTTTCACCGGAAGGGACGTGCCTCTGCCTAAACTGGAAGAGAGTTTGGACAGGCGCTGTTTGCCCGCCTAGTAAGGCATCGCCTGCGAGAGTGATTTTTTTTTTTTGTACTCATTGGTTTCGAGAGTGCCTTGCTCAAACAGCTGGCTTGCTCAAACAGAGCCCACAAATATTTACTCGCTGCTAAGTCCGTGCGACTGGGACGCAGCCCACGTTTACAGCCGATCTTCTTGCCTAGAGGCGCTGGAAGGTACCTCTTATACGCGTAGTGTGACATCTTTCGAGTGAGTGTACTTCTGTTTTTCACTATGGGTTTTGCTGATTTAGGAATCGCTGATGTGCACTGGCTGATATTAAGACATTGCTGCTGGAAGCAAGCAAATAACCTAAGTTCACGAGCGCTTCTTTGTGTGTGCCCATTAGCGTGTCCACCTGAAAACAGTCGGCATAACTGTAAAAACATTGGGTACCTATTAAGTATTGGAGCTATAGGCACTACCACATGCAGGACAACATCATGTCACTAATTATGTATGAAACACGGCAACTTAGATGCAAGCATCAGATGCTAGCCCTGAGCCGGAGTAAGGTTTATGACATCGTAGTTGAAAGCTTTTAGTATGTGTTCTACGTCTGCAGCACCAAATAGCGTATGCATCATTCGGTTACTAGACGTTCGCCTGCATCGTAATAAATATGTAGGTTCCCACGTCAGAAGCTCGTATGCAGGTGTTCCTCTGCAAAACTGACTCATACTTTTGTCCGTAAAGAGTAAAAGCAGTATTGTTGTTTAGTAACTGTTGAGGAAACAGCAGTTCAATGAAAAGCAAGCAAATGCTTCCAACGTTATATAGATAGACGGCGCACATCTTTCAATAGGCACATAGTGAGGTCTAGGACTGCTATGGGAAAAGACAGCCTGACAGTTCGCCTATACTGCACTTCACCTGCACAATTTGATCACAGTGCCATTCCGCAGCGCACTCTGGAATCTATGTTAAAGGTTACAGCATCATTGGCCTCCAGTTCTTTCTTTCTTTCTTTCTTTCTTTCTTTCTTTCTTTCTTTCTTTCTTTCTTTCTTTCTTTCTTTCTTTCTTTCTTTCTTTCTTTCTTTCTTTCAGGAATGTTCACGTTCATTCATTTATGGTACCATTGCCCCGTGGGCTATTAAGAGTGGTTCTTTGAGCTAAGCACAAATGGCGCTGTGACTCCCTGGCTGGCTAGCCGCCTGTTTGGCGGGCGAGATCGGTCTATACGCCTTTTTTTTTCTCAGTACTAGCGTCAGTGGTGACGGAGGAACAGAAGAAATAAAGCTAACTAATAGGGGGAACGTGTAATGCAATCAAACGAGGAAAAAAGGACAATACGAAGCGGCGTGAATTTGGAAAAGTGCATTACTCTCGTCGCACTCACCCACCCCTCGGTGCGGATCGAAATAAGAGCGATGTTGTCTTGTTCAGCTTTTGGAAACTCGCAGTTGTATTGCTTTCCTTTCCAACTTTTTTATGCTCTTATGTCTCTGCCGGGACTGACACCTTTTCTTTTTATTACTTTTGCTTTGAGTTTTGTTTTTAGGTAGTTCATGTCAGTGGTGGGATTTTTGCGAGCGCTTCTGGGTCATCTGCAGTTACTGCAAGGGTCTTCCGGAGGCGTGACAGGCATCTCCTGTGGCTTTGCTACTTGCCTCGCCAAAAAATTCACAAAGCTGTCAGTACCGAGGATATAAGACATCGTAAAATAAAGTGCGCTCTGCTTTTATGGTAGCTGTATAATCTGTTTGGTGTGAAGGTGATGTGTTAGGAACGTTGTCTGAACACCTATCTGCGATGCTGTAAAAAAATCAGAGTATTGTGGTACAGTCACACTAAACTTGGCTTCAATGGCATGACATTGTGTGGAGATGGCTAAGATCTTGTATCAATTGTCCTATGTTCTCATACATGCGCTAGATTGTAGTCATCTGTGCCGAGTCCGAGCGTTGGTTGATATTCATATTTTGCTTTAGTCATTTGCAGCAAACGAAATTTCTATCCCTACGATTTAGCTTTATAGAAGGTACACGTGCGGCACACAGCGACGCTTTTATGTAAGTTTGGGAATGCGCATCCAATGGATCTGCGTAATGCGACATCGCGTTGTGCAAATATTTAGCTTAGATTAGCTCCCTCACTTAGACCGCAATGGTAACATAAAATGAGTTCATTCATTTAGTCGATAGTTACGAGAAACGTCCTCTCTCTCTCTCTCTCTCTCTCTCTCTCTCTCTCTCTATATATATATATATATATATATATATATATATATATATATATATATATATATATATATATATATATATATATATATATATATAAGCCGCCTTATATTTACCCAGAAGCGCAGCCTACAAGGCTGACCTCACTGAACATACAACTACACTTACTCACTCACTCACTCACTCACTCACTCAGCCAGGAGGAAGGACGGAATTGAATGCAATTTTTGACCTATTTTCCTTGATTCAATAAATTCACCCATGCAACATGTCATGTGAAGTAGATAGAGCTTGTAACCAGGAGTCTTCGTTATTATGAAATAAATCAAAATAAAATAGTGTTCAATGTTTTTATAAAAATAAGAATGGCTCTCGGTAAGACGTATCAAGGCGTTCGGTATTGTAATCTTTAAACTGTCTTCTTCGCCACAGTCTTTTTGAGGTATTTTGATGTTGGCAATCGCAAATTCTCCACATCTGAAGAAATCCTGTCTGCACAATACGGAATGTCCCAGAGCTATCGTTCCGCAGCGTCCCTTCTAGACCCCAGTCTGCTCCCCTACGTCTTCAAATATGTGATGCCCTGCGTCCCGGGCCCTTCAGTGGAGTTCTCCTTTGATCGTTCAGAACTTGAACAGCCAGTGTGCAAGGTGCGCGGGTTGCCAGCAGCCGGTACCGATCTGCCTATTTAAGTTTGTTGCATCCACTCCACTCTGCTGTTCTCAAAAGTAACGCGTGTCTGTGAAGTTACGCATTTTGTGAATCCGGCCCTTTGTGACTCAACGAAAGGGTGCGTAAGTGTTCGCTCCTTTAAAATGATTCTGTGAGACACCATGCACAGTCTTGTCCATAAGGACGTCTCTTCTGTGCGTCTCTTTCGACACAGGCTGTTCATACGTCACGTCTTTGAGACTTTGTGGGCACACGGGCGGAAAATCTCGCATGACAAATAATTTCTTGCATTCTGTTTCGCTCATCGTAGAAGGATGAAAGATTGGGAAACGCGTGCCAACATACCTGCTCACTCAACTGCATAAACATTAGCCAAGAAGCCATTAAATTCCCATCGCTCTAAGGGATTCGGTCTATATATTTCTCATCGCTGTCGCAATAACCGCCTTTGTCCAGTCAGCACGTTCTTAGGTAGAAAGAACATTTCTTGGAAAATTCTGCACAGGTTCTTGCGTTTTTGTGAACCACCGTTTTTTATCCCCTTGCAACCCACCTTATCTGCCTTTCCCTTTTGAACACCATGAGACACGCTGGGGAAGAAAATAGTGCCGACTGAGTTAAGTGTTGTGGCATTCTTTCATGTCGGCAGCAACGACGCAACGGTAATTTTACCACCGTATATGTTCTGTTATATGCAGACAGACTTCATATTATACATAAGTGGACACGCTTTACGAACTCAGCCATAACGATAACTAAGCTTAGCCTACATAAAATATGACGGCACGACCAACAACTTCCACTAAATATAGCTTCTTTTCAGGGTTGCGCATTAATATAAACGTGTCCCAACACCTTCTCACTATCACTAGATTAACCCTCAGAAAACTGCCGTACGTTTCCATTTCGTATGAAGCATGTACAAAATTTGATACCATACAAATTTTGCTGCTCAAGAAAGTGAGCGATTGCCTCTATTATACTAGTATCGTTCGCAGTGCTGCTATCCTAAAGGCAGCTTACATGATTAATTGTAGGTAGTGATAAATATTATTTTTTGCGTCCTTGTGGAACTCGCCATCATAAGCTTCAAGGAGAAATTAGGGTTTTGTTGGTTTAGATAGAAAGTGTGCGGCCCAATACCGAGCCAGAAAACTTATAGGCCTAGTTTTGGTCAGCCCCAGTAATAAACATGCATATACAATTATATACTTATTCGGTACTTTTCTTAAAATATTCACGTGAGCAACCATGCGCGCTCACATTGATCCGTCTAGTGATCCATACTTTGTTTCTGCTACCACATAAATGACTTCGTTCATGAGGTGATCAGTTTTTTCCCTGAGGACACTATTGTGATCCTATCATTATCGCCATATATATTGTACTTATATGTACCGTGCACTTATAGCTGCGTGTTACTATTCCGAATAATTTTTTTTCATCAATGACAGTTTCTAAGTGACAGATAATTGAAGCAGAAAAGAAACTCAAAAACTCTCATATGGAGAAGCAGCACAAGCTGCGGAAGAACGCAACAATTGCGTGATATGAAGCGATCGCAGGGCGTTAAATAACAACGTTCAAAAATTCTACGTAGAACATGCAACGTGAGCTTCCCAAGCACCTTAAAAGCCACATACACAGATATTAACATAAATTGTGACAAAAATTACGAGACTTGTATAGAGAATGCTGAGGCAAGTGACCTGACGTATATCATCCGTCTATTATACGGCTGATGCAGAGTAGGCCAAACTGGAGGTCAGGCACATGACGGGCTGCAGGAGAACAGCTGCTCTTTCGAGGACTTGCATTGCAGCCATCTCACGCACTATCACCTTAAATGGGAATGTACCACAATATTTAATAATCAGTTCATTGGAATAAAGCACTACACGAAGACAGCTAGAAAAATGGTTAAAGCGTTTCTGCTCTGTAAACAACACCTTATATCCACCAAAACACAGGCTTTATACTTGTCACAGTAGTTTTGTCATTTCTGTTTTCAGCATTTCTTTTGTTGTATAGGAAGATGAATGCTCGCTACGGGAACAAAAATGCTAACAAATACGAACGATGTTAGTAAGTGCAGCGTGATTCTATTTCCTTTTTAACCACTTAGGTTCCATTCTTGATGTAGAGTTCTTTGCCAAAAATGGTGTACGCACCTGATTGATAAGCTAACATCCGAAGATTTAACATCGCGAAGGTTTAGCCGCTGTGAGCTTCCTTCAAAACCCTGACACATGTAGAACATTCGAAAACACGGCAGGGGTTTGGACTACAACGGCCAAAGAACGGTGCACATGATTGATCCACACGTTTCAGAAATGTGCTTCTTTTGGGATCTACGAAAGGCATAAGTCAACGTAATTATGTTACCTTCCACGCAGTGTCCATTTTCCCTGTGTACAAAGAAATGCGTATTGGCTTCTTTTTCTTCGAAGACTGTAACGGAATCAGTTCGTTTCTCATTACTTCGCATCGCTGCACCTGCTCATTACATATGGCGCTCTTATAGTTCTAGGCAAGGACTTGTTTTTCAGTTTTGGTCAAGTTTCTATCAGAACCTTTGAATGATAATTACTAAAAACATTTTTGATGAGCAGAAGCCTTACCTTGGCGCTAGTAATTTATTAGGAATGCCCCACCGCAACAACAGTGGCAACGGTGTAAAGGTCTCTTCTTGTGATACTGGCGCTATCACTTCAATTTGCAACCGGAATGAGGAACCTGTCCAAAGTGTAATCAGATTTGTATTGCATATTTGCTGTCGGTACTCTCTTTAGTATCTCGTTATTTTTACCCTACATTTTGGGGAAGCATACAATATAGTCAGGCAATGCCGGATTTCACTCTCATATACAGGCGAATACTTCAGATTGCCGGAGGCGAGGACAATGTAATCCTAAAAACACGCATACGAGTCAAAGAATAACGCTTTCCAGATAAAGTTTGCCTGGAAACTTGAAATACGAATGCAGCGCGGAGACAGCGCCCCTTCTTCCACGTCAGTGCGCGAGGAATGACGAGGCGACGATTTCTCATTTGCATCTCAGAGCGTGGCTGATTTTGGATTTACCATCGGCACTTCTCCTTTCTATGCAGCAGCAAGAGAGCAAATAAAAATGCAAGAAGGAACAGCAATACATGGTTGCTGCATGACGATTTCCAAGAACGGGACTTTCTTAGAGAAGCGAGAAACAGTAAAAGTTGTGACGGCTTTACAAACGAGTTGGTTTGTGGACGACATGTAGTTCTAGAGCGTTAGTGGTAGCGACGTTACGAAGCGCGACAACTGTAAGCTGCGGGGAATAAACAGACGAGCAAATCAAGACGAGACTTCTCGTGATTGCGCTCCTAGCCAAAAATACGAATTTGTTTAGAGTTCTACGGCCACCATAGAAATTTGCATCAATAAATCGAATTATATCAGCTCTCCTTCCGAAAGTGCAATTATTTTCATTTTAGTTTAGGTCGGGTGGATACATGGAGTGTTTAACACACACACACACACACACACACACACACACACACACACACACACACACACACACACACACACATATATATATATATATATATATATATATATATATATATATATATATATATATATATATATATATATATATATATATTGTCTTTGCAGCTGCTCATTTGTGTGCCTCGTCAGCTGTTCAACTGATGTAAGATTTAACCTTTCTTACTCGGGGCATAGTGCTCCACCGACATATACTCACTCATTGTTTTTTTTTTCACTATGAACAAAGAGATTGAGAGAAAGGTAAAATGAAACATAACCGCAAGAGGCCGAAACGAGCTTCATTTGTAACGGGCCACGTAGGGACGCCGTGAAGCCTGCATTAAAACTTTCTTTTAGAAAAAGAATGCATTCATTGGCATGGCTCGTCTGAAATGCTTGTTTTTTACGACAGATATTACAGGAACAAAAACTGTTAAGCTTCCATAGCGCACTAAAGCCATTCGGTAAAGAATGGGGCCGAGAACAGGGAATTGCTTTCAATTAACATACTCTTTGTGCCACTCACTCGTAATGAATACGCCAGGCGCGAAAAAAAAAAAGAAAAACTATCTTTCTCGCGTGACAATTCACTGTGGCTATGGTAATAGAGCCCTGGCTAATACAATGAAATCTGGGGAAAGAATTAAGAGAAACCTCCGTGTAATTTCCCCATTTACTGTCACTGCGGAGCTGCAATATACGATATAGAAGTAAAATGGGTCGCTCATAGCCTGTTTGCTTTGTGTGTCTACTAGCGGAACCGCGATATTTGATGCTGGCAACAAAGGCGTAAGTATGAGACAGTTATGCTGGTTTCAGCAAGAACAGCCACTGTTTGTCGCATTCACGCTATCGACATTGCATTTCGGGCTGCTGAGCTAATTTCTGGCATTCACTAGCAGAACCTGCATACTTTTCCTCAATTTTTTTTGCCACACATATTCGCCGAATAGTGACAAGCCTGTAAAACATTATTGGTTTTTGCTTGGAAGGCAGTAGTTATGTGAGGTACATTGCTTTATGTGTTTTACTTCTGCTACCACATGTATCTTATTTAGTAGGCCATTGTTTATTTTCGAGATAATCTTTTATCTGTCATGAACGCGGTTAATTTTTTTTTTTCAGACAACGATCCGTGTTCTTTAGCACAGTTTGGTCTCGGGGACTTTATTAATTTGTGTTCCTGAAAAATTTCTTCTGCCGAATGTTATTAACCGATGAAGATATTTAGCTTGTCTGGCCCCTTTTCACGGTGAGGAGCTGGCTGTCATAGTCGGCAAGCGGCCCTCTCTCGGTGATTCCTATATTGTAATAACCCTTTGGAGATATGTCTATTCTCGTGAAGCAATTAGCCATGATTGCTTACCTCTGACTTGAAGCACGAAGCTTTCACGAGAGGAGCAGCGCTGGACAGATCTCTCAAGCGGAAAATTCTTATCGCCGCACCGGCACGTGAAAAATGATGCACGCGTAGACTTTTCTGCAAACTGGGCACTC
Organism: Dermacentor variabilis; assembly: GCF_050947875.1. Taxonomy (NCBI): domain Eukaryota; kingdom Metazoa; phylum Arthropoda; class Arachnida; order Ixodida; family Ixodidae; genus Dermacentor; species Dermacentor variabilis. The sequence goes on along the minus strand of NC_134572.1, from coordinate 37,428,793 downwards.
CCTACTTTGCGAACCTAATTGTGATGCATGGGCTGGAGGCCTTTATCGCTCGCTGGATTTGTTTCAATTTCTCAAGCAGAACGGACGTTTATAGCTCACGTACGGGACTAGAGAAAGTTGCTTCGCTGAGGCTGATTTAATTTTAGGCTGCTCAGGGTTTTCTTCAATATGGTACCTACCCCACCTCGGAACTCAAGTATGACTATACAGTGTGGTGAGGGATAACAACGTGAAGTGCATTTGCGCATGCGAGGATGGGGGGGAACGTCACAGCTAATTGTTCTGCGAAGTGGACGTTATCATGGCGCAAGACACGTTTTCTATAATGCGGGCGGCACTTAGAACATCTTATTTCGAGGAGAAAATATTTAAGATTAACGGTAATGAAAAACTATTCTTCCGGTTGTGTGCAGAGTCGCAATGTTTTTCTCTTTATTTCTGAAAATATTTTTCGCTTAACAAGGATAAATTCGGTGGCCTTAAGTCAAAAGCTCTTAATATATATACCAAGTGCGTGTCGCTTCAGACCATAAGGTAAAACGTCCGTTTATTTTACCTGTTTTGCTTCTCCAGTCATTAATGCAAGAGCGATTGAGGACGCAAGATCAATTTCTGCGCGTTACGCGTGCAGTGCAACGAATACGAAGCTAACAAATCGTAAACCCCGCTTACTTCTCTGCATAATCTTTTTCGTGGATGCGCTTGCCAACGGAGTATTTTTGACGGGCTGTGATAGCATGTAGGTATTTACCAACATCCTTTTGGAAATACGTCGGTAATGTATAGATCCCCATTAAAGTACACAAGAAAGAAATAATTACCACCCGCCATTCGCAATGAAAGTCACATAAAATAAAGAAAAAGAATATTGAGCTCAGTCGGAGCTTATAACCACCTCTATAGCTGTGGGTAAATAACTGAGTATGAATATTCACGCCTTATGCCAAGCACACTACACGGCGCGCATTAAGGATGCCGATAGGCAAAACCTAGTAGAGGCCACCAACCTCTGCGTGGCAGCGAGTTATAGCAGCTCTACCTAAACTTTCTTGCTCTTTGTACTTTTCATCGAAGCATTCACACCCTTCTGGAGAAAACGCGGCGTTGGTTTCTTGTCTTTTCAGTTTCAGTACTATTCAATGTTTCTCTTTCAATCGGTGCCATTACTTCTTTCTTTAGTTTTCGTTTTGTTGCTGACATAGGGCTCGCTTTTGCAACGTGTGCATAAATTAATGTAACGACCGCCTCGCAAAGAGCTGTATCTCCTAACGCTCGTACTCCACCAGTATGCTATAGGTCCTCACGATTACTTGCAGTTTGGTATGTATTAGTTAAGAGAAAAGAACACCTTATAGAAAACGCCTCATGTCGGATCATGAGGTCCAACCATTTGTTGTTAGGGGATACATTCCCGACAAATGATCCGTGACTTAAAGCATGAATTTGGCCGATGGGACAGTCGTCAACCAGATTATACGATGCAGTATTGGCGAGGTATGTGGTTACAGACGCATCTCTGTACTGCCACCTAGACGCCTAAAAATTGTCTTAGCGTCAACGGTAATCTGTTGGGCATGCTTTTACGTCGTTGTCGCGGCGGGAAAGCCCGCCACTAGTTGGTGCAAATCTCACTTTCTTAATTTCTGTAAAGAAATACGACAAAAATAAATGTATTGGTGCAATTTTTGGCACGCTGCCGTCTTTCAGATTTGAAAGTGTCAGTGTTCGTTCGAAACTTCTTGACGCATAATGCCACCATTAACATTCGATACTTAATTATGAGTCACTGGAACAGCATATATATTCCGTCAATCACTGTAAGAAAGAAGACAATACCTCGATGCGCACCTACAAAATTACAGCTAAAGAAGCGTTACAGGTTCTTCTCGTATTTCTCGCTACGCGACCGAAATCCGAGTGCCAAGCCGCATTGGATTCGCCAAAGCCTCCGAATCCGCGACGGCTTTTCATGTACTTCCACCTATTCAGTGCTTCTATGAGAGTGGCAACAAGGAATCAAGGGCGCTGTGTCAAGACTGCAAGACAAATTGACAGCACAAACGAGAGCGCAAACTCAAAGCTTTAGTCCCTGCAACATTATCTTCCGGCACCTCTGTTCGCTTTGCATAATTGATCGGCGGTGGCAATGCAGGCGAGTGGAGACAAAGACGACCGCCCGGCGCCGCTTTTGTTGCTTCCGCGTCATTTGTTCTCGATAAGAATCAACAGCGCAACACCAAATATAGCAGCCGTGGCTGCAAGTGAAAGAGGCAAACATCTTTGCAGTGAAGTCACACCAGCCTTCAAAAGTTTTCGACCAAATTTCCATAAAACACACTTTCACTGTATGAATAGGAGACCAAAGAGAGGCCTGAGGCAGCTTTTGCGATGTCTCTGTTGCGTCAAATCTATTATGGTACGCTGGTCACGGATAACGCGCGTGTATAGTTAAAAAGAGAATTTGAAATATTCATGCAGTTATGAAGTCCGTCTATCATCACGCTTCTGTCGAGAATACTAGCAGCAACTAAGGGCAGGCACATTTCACAGACGCCCCGTGGGTTCTGCCTAAACCTGTCGTTACATTGCAGATCCCTGGAATTACTAAAAAGTCTTTCGTTGCATCTATTGGCCTCAGGCGACTCACCCTGTTGCACATTTCTACAGAGTACGGAGATACTGTACATGTGTATACCGATGGCTCTGTCACACCATATGCCTCCACTGCAGCCTTCGTCATTCCACGTATGATCATCGCTCGCTGGTTTAAACTAGACTATAGCTCAACATCAACCGCCGCAGAACTTGTTGCTATCCGGGAAGCACTTCGATTTCTCTCCGAGGAGCGTCCTCACGCATGGACGATATTCTGCGATTGCAAGCCAGCTCTGCAAACGATTGACTGTGTCCTCAGACGGGGCCCGTATTATTCTATGGCTATAGAAATTACAGAGTATCTCGACCACGCAACTAGAAATGGCCACAATGTCACCTTTCAGTGGATACCGTCACACTGTGGCGTGATAGGGAACGAACAGGCAGACGCTGAAGCAAAAACTGCTTTAGATAATGCGTGTGAAGTGCGCATTCCGTTCTCACGAACAGACACAAACGCCCTACTTCGTCGCGTAAACCACAACTCTACGTTGGAACACTGGGCCCAACCAGATCGACGACACAAGCGATTACACAAATGGGACCAAGAAATGCGATTTCGTATGCCTCAAAAGTTCAACAGAAATCACACGAGCATGGTGCACCGGATTCGCCTTGGTGTCGCATTCACCAACCGTTATAGAAATATGATAGGTGCCAGTGATACTAGCCCAAACTGTGAATGCTGTGAGGTGCCAGAAACACTTGAACATATATTTTGCGTGTGTCCCGCGTACGCGCAAGAACGACAGCAACTTGTCTCTTCCATAGCAAACATCCATGAGAGACGGCTATCGGACGAGTTTCTTTTAGGTCCTTGGCCTAATGCAACCAGCGCAGCCCTGGTCACAAGAGCCGCTGTAGCTTTTCTCCAAGCCACTGGGCTGGACGCACGCCTTTAGAGATACCACAACTCTGTGAATTTGTCTATACGCATCTCTTCCTTATACCATCATGATTCATCAGCCGTTTCCCTCCCCGTCCCTTTTCCCCAGAGTAGAGTAGCAGGCCAGAGCAAGTTATAGCTCAGGCCGACCTCTCTGCCTTTCTGTAAATAAATTTCTCTCTCTCTCTCTCTTTCACAGACGAACGAAAGCGTACATTCAGTCGCTTTACTTTGCACATATAGGCTCTTCAGCGCCAGGCGCTGCAGTTCCGTAGCTATAGCAGTGTACTGATAAACACAAGTTTGAGGACTCTAAATCCGGCCTCGGAAGCCGCACTAGGATGAGGATGGGATAGAAAACCTTATGTTCAACCAGCATTGGCTGTGAGCTCAAAAGTATTTGAGTATGGGTCAATTATTCAATCAACCAATCAAATAATATTAGCCTACAGAGTTCGCTAATTAAATGACTGTTTTCAGGCACAGTTGTTTATACGGTTCTGCCATGGATCAATAAGTATCGGTTCCTGTGTGGCTTGGTTCCTGTGTAAGCGAGAAGAAAGGGGTTTAACCGAGGGGCCCGATTTTTATTAGTGATATCGTAAGAAGCCAACAAACGCTGACACCAAGGGCAAGATAGGGGGAAAACTTGTGCTTAATAAATGATATAAAGAAACGATAAATGAATGGAACTGAACGTGGATGAAAAAAAAAAAGTCGCCGCTGGTGGGGAACGATCCCACAACCTTCGCATTACGCGTGCGATGCTCCACCAATTGAGCTACCGCGGCGCTGTTTCCTATTCCACTTTCTTGGGTATTTATGTTTCTATAGTAGGACCCTGTTAGTGTTAGCCATGGCCACCACTCACAAAACCTTGGCGGCGGTTGCAGAACGTCACGAGAACCTGATCTTTTTGGGTGGAGGCAACCGGTCAATAAACCCATACGTGCTACCTGAAGGCATCAGTGTTGCCAGGTTCGAGACCCTCGTTATGTAACGAAAGAGAAGAAAGGGAGTTAACCGAGGAGCCCGATTTTTATTAGTCATATCATAAGAAGCCAACAAACACTGACATCAAGGACAACACAGGGGAAATTACTTGTGCTTAATAAATGAAGTAAGGAAACGATGAATTATTGATTAATCGGTTCCCGAGTGTATACCTCTACTCTAGCCGTAAACACTTTCAAGAGCCAAATAAATGTAGTAAGCCATGAAAAAGATTGATTACCAGTGTAGTGTATGAAATATTTTAAAATATTTGAAAAAAGAAATGAAGTGCAATTTTTACTTTAATTTATTATACTGCGCTTGTCCCATTGTCAAATTGGTTTCAAGGGGTGTCGTCGAGGTGCAACAACTTGAAGAAAATGAACGCTATAAGAAATTCTGACCTGAAACTGTATTATTAGTTTTGACATCACGCTGTCTCTATCGACGCTGCTATATACCGGTTATCAGTTGTTCGGAAAGACGGCAAAGCTTTTCGGTGGATTCTAACGGTCGCTTCGTAGTAAATGCGCTCCGCATGCGATTGTGTTGTCCAAATGAACCGTTGCTATTCTAGATAGAGCTTGTAAGTTGGATGCACGCTGAAATGACATCCTTTACTGGACATTTGCCATTTCTACTATACAACCATTTTTAGGATGATGTAATGGTGAACATCTTATGGTAGGTTCGATGATGACACTTTCATTGTAACCGATAAGTTTATATATCACTTAATTCTATGAAACACCGCATTTCTTTTATGGAAATCAAAATATCGTTACGAGCTATTCATTCACCATGATTTAATTTCGTACCCGGGATCTTCAGAAGTAATGATGCTTTCTTGACGCACACGTTACAAAGAAGCGAAGAAAAATGACACATTTGCTAGCCAGCTTACAGCAATGCCTCTACACAAGAATGTGCAACATGTTGACGAAAAGGATGCGGATGCATAAGGTGCGTCTATTGAATCAGCTCTTCCACCTCAGGATAGCGGAGCAAATATGGGACTAAATTATCTCACCCTGAAATGTATAATTTGCAGGAAAAGTGCGGGCGGATAATTATCCGCTGCTTTCCGATGCTGTGGAATATTTCTGGGCCTTGAATTCGTGCTGCCGTTGGACGGGCCGTTATTTTCTTAGAAGTACGTACTAGGGCTAAGAATATGTCAGTGTGCCAGGTGCTCGTTTACATCATTTTGCGAAGTGAGTGCAGTTAATTACTTCTTTGTTCTGCGAAACCCTCACTTCCTTTACCACGAAACATGGGGCAACGGCACAAAAAAGGCAACCTGAGAGGGTCTGTGTTAGATGAGGACAAGCACATAGGGAGCAGAACACATAAAACCAAGCTGTGGCCAATAATTATGTTCAATGCTGATGTTTTCGTTCCTTTAGTAGGATATCACACGTCGCGGACATTACGGGAAGGCAGATTGCTAGATTGCCAGGTTTGGTTCAAGCTACGAAGACGGCACAGGAGTAATTCGAGAACGCTGCGAGAAGCCTTCCGTCCTGCAGTTAAGATAAATTAAGCTGATTATTATGAATATTATGGCAACAACAAATGCGGCTCTGTTGCCTTCCTTTACGTGATAATATATTTATATATCATTTATTTGTTACTATGTTTGATGTTACCATATCGCGTGATACAGCACCTTGTACCGCTATCTGCATCTTTCGATGGTGCAACGAAAACGTGCGTGCAAACCAAACCCACTGTAACAATTAAAATATTTCGAAAAAATAATGACAGCACAGTTGATGCACTGCCTGGTTGCAGCTTGCTTTGTTCATCGGACACGTTAGTGGGTCGCTTTAGGCATTCTGTTATATTCAACGTATTCTGTTTCGAGTAAGCCATGCAGCGAGTGTATTTAAACCTAAGGCTTGACTTGCTCAGAGTGCACAGAATGTTCGCCTTCTTTGTACAAGTTATGGCAGGAGCAGGATGCTGGAAACCAGGTGAAAAAATAAGTGAACCATGCGCTAACGAACTCTTGCACCCGTGCGAGCTTAGCAAAGTGGACAGCGCATACTCGAGAATTTTTGTCCACAGTCTCGTACCATATAGACAATCTTTCTTTTGGTGGGGGGCAGGGGGGGGGGGCTTAAACAAGACAATTCTTTTCAGGACTTCATGAATCCCGCTGCAATATCGCAAGCATACAATATTTTGTACTGGGGGCTCCCGCCGTGCCTCCGGACGTTTTAATTTCCGGAGCTGCTTGTTGTGCTGCGATCTTCGCGTTCCTACCCTGAGGCTCACGTACGTTGATAGGCTGAGAGCAAAGCCGAAGCGCTGTTCAACCTCGATCGACGTCGTGCTACGTTGCTTTTGCTTGAGCGCTGGTTGCTCGTGCGCGCAATCATGATCACACAGGGTAAATCGTGTATGCGCTGGTTAACCTCGCCTATATTAACGTATATTAAACTATCTCAAACTACTGAGCCAGACCACAGTTTTGTTTTAGTCGAGCATGCGAAACGCTAACGCGTACTGTGGCGAGGTGTTCTCTTAAGGCAGGTACAGAGTAAGACACCGAAATAAGTTAACGGAAGCGCTTCTAACAACTAACTTTTTTTTAAACATTCCGTGTTCAGATTTACATACATCATCGTACAGACACGGGACGCATCCTGTCTATTTTACTGGCGAATTAAGAAGCACATAAGAAGCACAAAACGGATTGTGTGCTGGGACACACAAGGCCGCTCCGCTGATTATGGCTTTCGCCTCTATAATTTCACACGTGCACTTAACTTTATGGTTGCCGATTGTGCGGTAGTTTTAGAACAGCGGTGAGCAACCACAGTCATTGCAGTGTATTGACAGGTACTAGTTTCTGTAATGTGCAACGTTATGTTTTCTGCTCTCTTAGCTGGTCCTTTACACAGCGGCCCTTCTGGCCGATGGAGTTTCCGCCACAGGCCTGCGGTACATGTAGACCAGTCCTTCTGTGCAGGGCATGAGTTCGTTCTGGTGTTTCTTTCAGTACCCTGTCGAGAAGGAGGGAGGGGGGTTTATATAGTCAGGGTCAGCGCGCCAACACAGATGGTTTAGCTTCTCCGGTGCCGAGAACGCTACCTTCCCACCGACCTGACTCGCCACCTTTTTCAGCCCATGCGATATCCTGTGTATGTACGGAATGACCTCCAGCTTCTCCTTCGTGGATGCATTCGCAGGGACACCATCTTGGTTTCGCACTTTCTTCAAGATGTTGCTTGCTACTGAGATGAGCACCTCCTCTGAATAGCCTCCTCTGAATAGTTTATATGAGCTGTTTTTTCTCGCAGATTGGTCACGATAGCATGACCATAGGTCTTTCGAGCTCTATTTGCGAAACATTGGCTAATAATACCATATAAGACTAATTCCGAATGGGAAACACCTTGACTCGTGTTTGTATGAACACGGAATTTTTTAATGCGAAGCCTTCTTTGCCTTTTCCTTCGACTTTCCCACTGCTGCTGCTGCTGTGGCTGCTGCTGTCGGCACACCGAGTAGGGGGGTGGTTCAGAACGTCTGTATACATGTCAGGAGCAACGCAGTCGCGAAACGAGTGAATAACAGCCTTGCCCCTTTTCGTTCGCAGTTACCGCACAAGTACAAGAGGGGGGGGGGGGGACGTGACTTGAGAAGCCAAGGAAACGCAGGATAAACTTAAGTTCAAGGTGTGGTACGGTGCGTTTCTGGTATTTCTGAAAAATAAAACCGTTCAAATATGTCTAGCGGACAGCTTACGCTGGGCGTGCAGAAGCAGAGGCGCATTAATTCAAGCGCACCGCAAGGTCTAGATGACACAACGGAAGCGGCCGTATGTCGAATCAATACTTCTGTGCCCGCCGCGGTAGCTTTGCGGCTATGGCATTGCTCGAAGTCGAGGATTTGATCCCGACCGCGGCAGCCGCATTTCGACGGGGCGAAATAAAAAACGCTCGCGCACTTTGATTTAGGGACACGTTAAAGAACACCGCGGTGTCAAAATTAGTCCGGAGTGCACCACTACGGCCTGTCTCATAATCCGATTATGGTTCTGGCGCGTACCGTCCCATAATCCAATTCAAGTTTAATGCTTATGCCACGATGCGATGTTCTATGTGAGGCAATGACAATGTTCAACCCTCTCAGAGGTTATGAAATATGGCGCCCAAGAACACCTCAAGCAAACACCTCTCCTTCTGTGTTTTGTGTGCTACGCAGACAAACAGCAGTGATTCACGCAAGGTAACGTTTAATAGCAACTCACCACTCTCGCGTTGGACAAAACGTTGAATAAATTAAAAATCCGCCGTCAACATCACCGCTAATTATCGTCAATCAAAGCAAACAGCACTGAAATTTTCGCTTACATCGATTCCCGCAGTGCGTGGGATTTCCATAATTTTTTTAACTGTCTTTATTTTAAGTTTAGCAATTAAGTGCCAACACGGGCAGTGGCTAAACTGTGAACTGTGCTAACCAGTACTCAACTGCCCAGTGACTAGAAGTTGAACCAGGTGGTCTCATTCAAGTAATCAGGCAATCTGCAATCACACAAAAACTGCCATCCAGTCTCGTTTACGAGCATTCTTTGCAAAAGATTTGAACAGATGATTTTTTCACATGTTGTGAACGTCGAACTCATTTCTCAAATCCTGTCAACATGGCTTTGCAAAAAAACTGTATTCTTGCGCAACTTTACTGCTGTCTTTTACTAAAGACTTGTTTGAAAAATGCCGATCCTGGGGCCGTATAACGTAAACTATTTCATTGTGAGTTTATTACAAACTTCTGGCGACAAATTTACGTAACCGCCGACTCAACCGTTGGGCGGTGACTCGCAGCGTGGTTTTAACAGCCTGATCCAACGTTTTCCTCGTTTTTATAATGTTACTTTTGTTGACTTTGAAAGCGAATAGCATTGCCTACTTTGACGGGCATTTCTTATCTACTCGTAATCGGGTGCAAGAGGCGAGCAACGCGCAGGAGCGAAGAAAGAAGTTTCAATGGGTGGTTCGAGCTAGCGCAGTGAAAGGAGATAACCGGATGAGGAAGGTGGTGCCAGCACCTGCGATTGGGCCACTTGGGCTTTTTTAGCACGCGAATGTTCGTCGAAAATCGCGAAGCGTGCAACAGCTGGAACGATGAAAATGCCACTAGAAGGAATCCTCAGCGAAAAACGTGTTGGCAGAGCGATGTCGAATACATGCCGAGTGGACTCGACAACGTTTGACTGCCGCGCAGAAGTTTGTATTTTACGCAGAGAAATCCATTTTCCCCGACAGCTCTGAGTAGCCAATACCTGAGCGATCGGTGGGCTGCCATATTTTATGTCTTTCGGAACGGGGCAGTCTCTCGCTATCCTGGAATTAATTAAGCTTTGTTCGGCCTATTAATACACTTGCCGCGGGGTGAAGTCTCATGGTTTTTTGAGGTCGCGTGACAAACAGGCGAAGCGGACGCTGCCCGAAAAATTTTGACCACAGCGGTGCGTCAATAGCGAGAAAGGCGCAGAATAAGGAATAATTATTTTTCTTTTGTTCAGCTTAATAATGCATAATCAGCGTGTACACGCCATATCAGACGGGGAGTTTTTTTTTTCGCACTTTTCATGACGTCATGTGACAAACGGGTGAAGGGAGGTGGCCCCGAAAGGGTTTGACCAATAGCGGAGGACTAGTAGCAAACATGGAATAGAAATAGATTGGAATAGCTTTAGGTTTGGAATAGCTTTCGCCGACAATGCTAGCTTTAAAAAAAAGAGAAAGAAAGCTGTTGTTGCCATGTGATGTAAGCAGCTGTGATATGATGCCGAATAAATTGAATATGAGTAATTTGTATGTGAAGTAGTAAGTTTAGTCTCGACACGAAGGTCTGCGAAACCGTGCGAAGCAACAACACCGGGAAAAGGAAACGGTGGGTTGCCTTTATTGCCACTGAAGCAGTCACTGTATGGAGGTCGTTGTACAATGTTGCAAACAAGCCAGTAAACAAGATGCACAGCAATTGTATGCCGCAGCCCAGCTGCACTTGAATGATGCTTCGGCAGTATCGATGGGAACGGTGCTGCCACAATAAATAACACTCGAGTCAACGGCCTCCTGACATCTGCGGGTGCACCTAAACCAGGTGACTGCAGGTTTCGTGGGTGCAATCCTTATAAAAAAATAACGTTTATTTTTCATCTTGTAGAGATCACACTGTCCTCGTCCTATACTTCTTTATTTTCTTGAATGAGAGGCCCTATCGTTCTCCTATCACACGACCGCTGAAGAGATTCGTGGGTCACTTTTAATTCATTTAATTCACACACTCGAGGTATACAATGCCAATTGGTTAAATTTATCGTTCATTATTTTTCATTTCGTAAGATACTCAACCGCGTGGCTTTCAAAAGTAGAGCATATCACGCCATATAAACGTTCGATAAGTATAGAAAAACGAAAAGTAAACAAAAATGCTCTGTAGTCTAATCCTTTATTGGAAATCGTTTCCATGTTATGCCACGTCGTGGTCACGCAGGTTGCTGTAAGGTGGCAGTGACTCCTGTAGAAGCTTGCCTTTTTATCGACAACAAAACACCCTATTTTCTTAAAGCACTGATGTTGATGGTTCCACATAGGCGAATATAAGTTTAGTTCAATTAAAATTAATTCCTGTTAATATATGAAGCCAGAAAAGCATTATGGCTTTTATATCGAAACCTCCGAAGAGCTCAAAGACAAAAGAACAGAGTAGAAGACAAGTGGCTGTGGCAGAATGTGTTCTAGCTTGTTGTCATTTCCTTTGTGCTGCTTCTAGATTCTAAGGTTCTCGCGGACGTTGCAGTAAGGTGGTTTCTCACACACACACAAAAAAAAAGATGGAAAAAGAAGGCTAAAGCATCCACATGTACACAGGCTGTGCTCGAGAAAATGAAAAGTAAAGCATTCGTGCGCTGCTAAAATGTGCTTGTGTTTAATTCTTACCAACAAAAGCGCGATAACATCGTGTCATATGGAGTAAGTTAAAAATATCTGAACGCTAATAAAGCGTCGCGAAAAGGTTCAATGGCGCGCACAGGAAACGTCACACGGAATCCTCCCACGGCCACGCCACAGCGCATACGAAGTGGTGAAAAAGAAAATAAAAAAACACAGCGCCTCCAGCGCGGACATACAATATGAAACACAAGAACAGAGCGAAACCGCCCCAAGAATGCTCGTTTAAATTTTCACAGAAGGTCACGAATCAAGTACAAACCGTGAAAGGGGGCCAGAGAAGGAGGGGGCGCGGCAAGAGGCGAGGAGGCTTTGTAAGAAAATGACAAGGTGAGCTAAACAAGACTCCAGAGGAAGAAGACAGCAACTGAAAAAAAGAAAACGGGGAATGCAGACGTCCGCGGATGAAAAGGCAGAAAAGCTTGTGGCAGAAATAACAAAATAAAGGGGGGTGGGTAGGTACGAAGGGAAGAAGTGTGAATGCGAAACGAAGGAAATGTAAATGACAGCGCCCTGAGAAGACCAAACCGTGAAAAGCACCGGCGCCGTGTTATCTCGGATTTTCGGCCTTTTGTTCTTTCTTTCTACTCCTGTTTCGTACCACAGATGGCCACAGTTACATTTCTTCGTTTCCCTTCTTTCGCATTCTTTTTGTGGATAGAACCACACACACACACACACACACACACACACACACACACACAAATTATCGTTCTATTTTACTGTTTGCTTAACTTTCGGTGTTTGTTCCCTCCTATGATTGCAGCCACGGAACAAGCCCGTCTTGTTTCACCGCCGTGGCTCTCCAGAACATTCTATTAGCGAGATCACAGAAGGATGGATGGAAAGCGTTCTCAACGGCACCACTGACGATGATATCGTGTTCTTGCGCGGTAATTGAAAGTGAAATCTCTCAGCATTTCTTTTTTTTTCCCCACCGATCTGTGCATGCATTGCAGAAGGCTCCGACACTGCGTGGCAAGGAGGTGAACGCCCCACTCCCTGTCGCATTTTCTCAACAAACATATCCATTAGGGAAGAAAGGACTACAACGTGCCTGCTGTTGCGTGCGGGATGAAAGGGGGAGAAGGCACTTCTACTGCACACGCTACCGACGAGGGAGGCGGGAGCGAGCGAATGAGCGTCCAAAACATGTGGACGTGACGGGACTGCGGAATTAAGCACGCAGCCACCGCTGGCCGTGCCTGTCGACTTGGCTGCTTCTTCTTTCTTCGTCCGCTGCTGTTGCTAGGTCCCCACTTTTGCGCCTTTTCTTGGCGTCTTTCTTTCTCGCTGTTTCCCCTCGTGCCACAGCTGCGGTGGCCAGCACACAAGGCGCGTCCCAGAGTTGCGCCGCGTCTCCGCCATTCTTGTGACTCGCACGCGCACCACGACGCCAGGCTGTGCGCTTCACGGACCTGTTCCTCTCGGCCACTGCAAGAAACCAGTGGCCGGCGTAGGCAGGCAGCGGACTTTCCGACTCCCATCACTTGTGGTGCCGTTCGTTTTTAGCTGTTCTACTTAGCTTCTTTCTTTCTTTCTTTCTGTCTTTCTTTCTTCCTTTCTTTCCTTGTTTCTTTCTTTCTTCCTTCCTTTTTATCCTCTTTCTCATTTCTTCTAGGGATGGAAGGTTATTTCCTCGTTCAACGTACGCTCCCTTATTTCCTGCTCGCTTTGGTGCTATCGTTCTGAGTGTGTTGACAGGTACTGAGATTGGTTTTCCGTTCCGCGTTTTATTTCTCTCCTCTTTCTCCCTCTTTGCGCTTAGCCATTAGGAAAGATTCGATGGGACCCGAGAATAAGGAGCCATTGTCACCTGAAATACACTTCGCCCCTACCCCCCGCCACCTTCTCATCTGAAAATGTTTGTTCTTTTAGGCATCACTAAAGCATGCACTAAGCCATAGTTTTGAGGAGCCGTAAAATTACTCTGACAATTACGATTTGTTTTCCACTTGTACTCTCGTATCAGTGTACCTTAGCCTTTTTCCCATTGTTCTGATGGTGAAAAACCATCTACAGCCATAAATATAGGTTAAGAATATAATTGTTTGCTGGGGCTGTCGAGAAAGACGAGCATCACTCAAATTACAACGATAGAGGCAAGTACAGTCATCGGTCGTCAAATCTGAGCTGACAGTTCAAGTCCCGTCAACAGCATATGCATGTATTACCAAACATTCCAGAGTAATTGCAGGTGCTCGAGCACATTCTGGAGGGTACAACAACGTTTCTGTCGCACGCGCAGTTTATTTACAGAAGTGTATTTCGCCATATAATCGGCGACAAAATTTAAGAAATTTCGGATACAGTACGCGCTTTTTGGGCCGAGCGGTGAATTGATAATGAAAATCCAATGTGGAACAGGCGTGGCAATATACCGTAGCTTGCACAGCAAGAAGACATTATTGTACGAACTGTGTTGTTTCCGATCTTACTGTTCTGCGATGAATGTAGCTTATCAGAGAACACGTGTTAAGTCACATTCAATATGATGTCGCCTCAAAGTAGTGGTTAGATATTTAGGGCAAGTTAGTTTCTTCCTACAAATAGCAAGAATCACTGTTTCATTCGAAAAACACTGGGTTTGTACTACGAGGATGAAAGTATGAACGATTAAGCAGTGGAAGCACACATACCACAAAAAACAAACAAAAACAAAAAACTCCTAGCATACTTCAGCTATAATAGCTGTTTTTCGTGAATCCTGCACATATAACACGGAATTTTAATCGCGAGGTTACAACGAAAGTGCACTGTCTGTTGCAGGTACATGCGAATCGTGATTAGTTCCTCGTAGCAGTACTCTTTAGATAGAATTATGCAAATCCCTGGTGATGGCGCACGTTTGGCATAGTAGGCAGTTCTTAGGGATGAGTGTTCTTATGCACGAGGGGCTTATTTACATAAATATGTCGGTCTTTTTTTAGGTATCCCTTATTATAGTTTTGTTCCCCACGCTTGTATTTTCTCGCCACTGCATCTAGTAGTAACTGTTTTGTATTAATGCGACTTGCTGAGAAGTACCAATGAACCATGTACGCAGTGAGGGAAAATGGATCCATAGCTCGCGCTGATTTGTATTTGTAGTAAAAACAGAAGCGTGTCACTGGAAACATTTCCACTTGTGTTACCGCGACAGGATCCTGTCAGCAGTTTTGAGCATACAATCACAAGACAAAAATACAACAAAGCAAACCTAATAAATTACAGTATGCAGCGTACGTATAGAGTGACCATGTTCTGGGATTACGTATTTTACTTGTGATCTGCGTATTCAAAGAAGCAAGAGACCACAACAAATAATTGAGAATGAAATGAAGTCATGGCTCGCACTTCTTTGTATGTTCGCTGAAGTAAATGTTATTGTACAAAAGTGAGCAAGCTAACAAAATACCTGTTTACAAATGTCACGCTTAAAACTTGACCCAGTGAGTCGTAGCTATCTATTATATTTTAGGCTTCCAGACCTATGGTATTGAGCGCTAGTTTTGTTGTCCTTGGTTCACTCCAAGCGTTAATGACTCGCGGGCATCGAATCTGCCCTTCCTTACTGATGCGCGCCGTTGTCAGCGTGGAACCAGTCCACAGAATATTCTTTTGAGCGTTCTATTTTACATCTTTAACGCTCGCTTCTTCATATTGTGCACAGTTGCCGTGACGACCGCATCACCTAATGATAAAGCTTTTTATTTGACAGCACACTTTATTAAATAAGTTTAGGTTCATTGGTTGGTTAATATTATTTGCTATCGGCTCTGATTAAATCATTGTCGTAAAAGAAGCTCTTTAGCATCTGATTCACACACTGGCTTTGACACTTGATATTTAAGGTGACGTAAAGGTAACTGCGAACAACAGCCCATTGCAAAATGATTTCATCTGTGGTTCTGGCAGCACCTAGAGAAATCGCAAGAAAGTGGCGGGTAATGTGAGTCACTGTAATCATTATTATAGTGCAGCCTGTGGGCCACTCAGCGCAATCGTGTGTCTCGTAGTCTCACTGTCGCATATTTTAACTAGCAACGCTATAGAAGGATACAGCTCTCCGTCTTCCAACTCCAGATTACTGCTGTATGGCAGCAGCTGTTCGCCTCGTCATCATTTCGCGGTGGACGCGTCCCTCCTATACTGCAATGTTTGTTTCGCAGAATGTATGCGCACACAATCCGGCAAGAGCGTCATGCTTGTCATTGTCACGAGCACACTGCACTCCCTAGCAACCCATACAGAGGCTTCATTTGCGCACCTCAACTTCTCGATTGGTGTGATGCATTTCCCCGAAGTTTCACTGGCAGGCCCTTCCGTGGAGACATGCGAGCTCATTCGCCGTCGTCCGGAAAGAGTGGATACGAGCACCGCCTCTCTAAGCGACTAGCGGATAGAGTACACACTTCACACCGGCGATGTTGTCCATCACATAAATCCCCTGTCACATGAAACGAAGACATCCACCTGCAGCCCATCGTTGGCTGCAGGGTTAAAAAAAGCGGGTGGAATGGCGCTTTGTTTGGCCCCCGTCATTCCTAGGTCACATGCAGGCCACACAGTGTGTGTTTATGTGCACGCCTGCATTGGGATCGGCTGCGTCTTATCTCACTCTCGCGACGGAGAGCAAAACAACGTACACCGAAGGAGCAGGAAACGAAGGCAGCAGGGAGCGGCCCTGCGTGTAGGCCATTAATCACGAAGACAAACGGAACGGTATCTACACGACTGTGCCCCTCGCTTTCTTCGCATTTTCTCCTCCTCTTCCCTCCTGCTTCCAGCGTTCCTGATACCCCAATTGCTTCGAGCGAGAGGGAGCCATAGGTGTTCTTTTGTTTTTGTTTTTCTGTTTTGCGGGAACGTTAGGGCAAACACGGAGAGTTGAGCTTAAGCCTCCCAGATCGGCGGTGAGTGCGCCTCGGTGTTTGCTTACGGTCGTTCCGTCCCTCACTGCAGCGCACCCCGACCACTTACCGGTCGACGGAATGAGGTTCGCGCAGGCACGCTCACCTGTAAGCGCCGCTATTTCGGTAGAAGGAACGAGGCCCGGATGAATTGCGGTAGAATTGGCGGCAAAGGATAACACGTCGCGGTGGTCGCGCCACTACAAAGCGAAATCTTCTGGAACAAAGTAGACGCTCTTTATCGCACACTGTTTATGCACGAGTGCACTTTTCTTATTCTCCAGCCTCAAAGCGTACGCGACAACTGCACATCTTTCCTTTTTTCTTTCTTTTTCTGTGTGCCTCTACACAGCGATACAAAGTTGAACTGCTGGTTCCCTCCTTGTTTTTTCTCTCGCTCTCTCCATGTCTTGTAAGCTGGAAATTTACAGTCTATATGTTGCATTGGCCTTCGTCTGCATGAACTTAATTTAATGACATGTTTACTTGGGTTAAGTTTCCAGCATAACTTGTTGTTTTTGATGTGAAAAAAAAAAGAAAAATGGACCCTTTTCAGGGGCTGTAAATGGCGATCTCAGTTTATATTGACAAATAAACCTAGATGTCAAAGGTAGGCAACGTCCATGTATTGTTATGCAATGTCAGTTCTCAATTCGCCTTATCCTATGCATCGCTTAAGAATGTTTAGGCATGGCTTTGTATGAAATTACAATTTAGTAGATGGTGGTGGTGGTGGTAAACTTTATTGAAAAGGGGAAGGGGAAAGGGGAAGGTGGCTGAGGGATCGGGCTCAAGTAAGGCCCTGGGCCTGCTTGCCCTTCTCTGCCCAGTCCACCAGTTCAAGCTGTCGGTCGTAGAACTTGATCATTTCTTAGGACGTGCGGGTCTGGGTGAATGTTTTACTCGGCTCTTCTGAAGTCATTCTGATAGATATAGTGTCTCGGTACACAAGTGCGAACGAAGGAGTAAGAACTGGAGATTATTTACAAAGTATGTTTACAAAGAATACTTGCAGTGCTGGCCAGTTCGGCAAACAGCTCGCGAGCCAGAGAATGTTCGTCATCTTCTTCGGGGCGCCCGCGTGCATCGTCCACAAGAAACACGCAATATACATATATCAATATCAATGGGGGCCCTATTCAGTAACTGTCCACTTTCTGGGCTGACAATTTCGGACGCCGCCGATTGGCTAGAGTTGAACTAGCAAGAAGGAAACTGGCTGTGGGCGCCTGTATTTTTCTCATTGGTACCCCAGCACAGCCTATCAGCATTTCAGCAGCAACCGAAAATGTCCGCTAGGTGGACGCTTCTAGGCAACCAAGAAAGAATCTGCGGTGATAGGGTTCCCCTTTTATAACATCCAGGTTCCCGAGAGCCTATTTGAGTGTGAAAACAAGCTACAATAATTGCAACGATCAAGCGCACAATGTACACGAGCTGCAAGAAAAAGGAATCTGCGAGAAATGGCGTGATCAACAAGTCTTTTCAGGCCGGAAACCATTGCCGAGTAGAAGTGCTTGGCAGATTGCTTGCATCTTACTTTTACTAGGAGTACCTGCCCTAAATTAACAATACATTACGTCTTGAACAGTGACATGCAATATGGAGGTGAGGAAAAATAATGGGAAAGTGCGGTAATGTTTAACTTTAGCATTTTAGTAATATTTACATGCAATAGTGCGTTGTTTAACATTCAGAATGGGCACAAGCTTACGAACGAGCTGCGAGATTAAACGCCTCGAAACTACGCAGTAAAATATGAGGGGCGCCATAGCGGAAATTCGGCGATTGAGTTTGATAACCTGAGCTTACTTAAGGTGCACCTTAATCTAAACACACGAGCGCTTTTTTTTTTCATTTCGCCCCCCATTAGGACTGCAGCGGCCCGGACTGGGAGTCGAACCCAGGTCGTCGGGCTCAGCAGGGTAACGCCATAGCTAGTGAGCCACCGGGGTGGGTCGCTAGCAAATGGAGCCCGCAAATTAAGCCGCCAAACTACCTTGCTTCCGTGTTTTTTTTTTCCTTTTGTTTAGAGTGACGTGTGCTGCTCTTAATAAGAAAGGGCCGGAAAAACCGGGCAATTTATAGTTATTTCTTTTCTACGACAACACATTTTTGATTTGCCGGCAGTGAGAAAAGGAGCGTTGTTGTTTTAAACTAATATTCGATTTTTTTCTCATTAGGTGCTTTTGGCAGGAGCGTTGCAAAAGTTGAGAAAGCAGTCTCACACTCTCGGGTTCATACATATATTCTAAACTGACGTTAAGAAAGGAGCAAAAGTAACAAGTTGTATTGATACCATAGGTTCGAGGTGATGTTAGCCAATCTGTCCAACGAAAAAAGAAAGGAAGATTAAAAAGCATGGTTGAAGATACCTACAGCGTTCTGTTATCGGAGGTGCGAAGTCACCGTAGGTCTTGAAATCGTATCTTGGATGGTGTTATGTTAATGTTTTTTTTTTCTTGCGCAGCTTGGCTACCGTCAGCTGGGACACCCCGTAGATATTTACACTTGCAGCTCGACTGTCCGGCAAATTTTTCCTAGCAAGAGACTATGTTATTATTATTATTATTATTATTATTATTATTATTATTATTATTATTATTATTATTATTATTATTATTATTATTATTATTATTATTATTATTATTATTATTATTATTTTAGATATGAGAACACATATGCAGAGTGAGGGAATAGGGAAAGAGCAGACTGGCAACTGCCACTGAGAGGGCCACAATGCCTGCCTACTCTTTAGGAAAGAGGGGGATAGAAAAGGAAGTTGAAGAAGATCGGAAGTAAAGCAGAAAGAAGCAGAAAGATGACAGGCTCCAAAGAGGAAACTAATGCAAGAATATACACGCAGGACCAAAAAAGAAAACACGCAGGTCGCACTAATCACAGAAACATGTACAAAAGACAAAGTTAGAAAAAAAAGATATTTCGTTCCTTGCAAAGTATCTTGCAAACAGAAGCCAAGCCAGTTTGGCGTAGAAAAGCAAGCGGCGTGCGATGGGCCTGATCACGTCGGCAAGCACAGCAACAGGGATATAGGCAATGATCAAGGGTCGTACAATGCACGTCATGTAGGCTATAGTTCCTTATTAGAACTACAGAAGGCTGAGCTATTTGGTAAGGATTCATTATGCAAAAAAGGGTAAGGCGTGCAGACAGGACACAAGAGAAGAGAAGTGGACAACACTAACGCCGACTATCAACTGAAGGGAGCACTGTGGCGAAAAAAGAAAGAAGACACAAAACTCATCTGCGCAAGCTCCGGAATGGCATCACCACGTGTCAGTCGAGGCACATGTGCCGGTCTACGTGAGAGATAGCTGTTAAGGCACCTAATCTCTTCCTTGTGTAAAGTAATCGAAGGTTGACTCACGCACGCACTTCCCCTATTATAGATATGCCATGCCTCTACAATAAGGCGCGTATCTTCATTCTTGTGCCTGTACAATATCGCGCATTTATCTAACTCTGGCGTGCAGTTACAATCTTGGCAATGTAGGGAAATATTAGAAGGCGATCCACTGATTAACGACCTTTTATGTTCCATTAGCCTCTGATTGATACACCGCCCCATTTTCCCTACGTATAACTGGCCAATGATAGTTTGTACCTTTAGAAGTGTCAGCAATCGATTTAAATAATGACGCCCTTTTCCCCATGCGAGAGGATGGGCGCTGAATCAGCCGATTTGGATGTGCCTGGCAATCCTATGCACGGTGCAGACGCTCATTGTGACTTAGAGCTCCGCTGTCCGCTTGAAGCTTTAAGGGCAACTCAAGTGCTTAATAAGTAATGGAACTGATTGTGCCTCGCGAGCTAAGTCAAGCATGACCCGGAGGGCAACCCGGTGACAACCCGGGCAACCCAAACAGTCAAGGCGGCCACGTAACAGAGGAGCGACTGTGATTTACGCCCCACAGAATTAACCGCAGGGCGTCGCGAGAGGCGATCACCAATAATAACACCCAGGTAATGGTGTTTTCTACCCATCATATCGGTGCCTCGCCAAGGCACACTCAGCTCATGGTTCTACAAGCTGGTTGTCTGGGATGGTATGCAATTGCAGTCGACTGCAATTGCAACCCAGCATCGTGCAAGCACTCTGCAGTCACATTCAGAGGTCTCTGCAAGCTTGCACGAAGGTGTGGGCCAAGGTGCGAAGGGTCACTGATTCACAGAGCAATGTCACTAAGCCTACACAGCTATACCTGTCGGGAAGTCACATTCCTGAGGCGAACGGTTTGGAAGCCGAGCAAAAACGCAGTTAAAATGAAGAAGCTATAAAACACTTCCTTGCGGGACACCACGCATCACATAGCGAGTTTCACTTATTGCTCCTCCAACGTGCACTTTCTTTCCGTGCTTAGCTAGAAAACTACGAACAAATAGACGCAGACGACCCACATTTCCAGCGGCCTCCAGTGCGAAAATAAGCTCCATATGTGTTACAGTCTCGAAAGCTAATTGTATGTCGAATAATAGCGTATATGCGGAGTCCTTGTTCTCTCGAGCAAATTGAAGCGATGATACAAAGTCTGCAAAGCGGACCAGGGCTGAACGGGAGCGACGAAAGCCGCTCATGACATCAGGAGAGAACTTCAGCTCTTGCAGCCTGTCATCTAAACGAAACAGTACTATTCGTGGCATCAGCTTGATAACGTTTGATGTTAGTGATATTGGCCCGTAGGACTTGTGGTTTTGTAGAGCGCCCAGGCTGTAAAATTGGAATCACCATGAATGATTTGCATTCATCGGTGATCATACAGGTTCATCACACTTCGTTATATTCGTCTATATACGTTCATAAAAAACCTTATCAGTGTTTCGTAAGGCTTAGGAGCTGATACCATCTTCACCAGGGGCAGTTCGGTGCTTGGAGACACTGAGCGCATGGCGCATTTCCCAGGAAATGAAGTCTGCCTTTGTCCATCTGGCCTGGCAACCTTAATACATATTTCCTTATATTTGTTTATTGAAGCACTATAATATATGACGTAAAAAACGAGAAGAAATGGGGTTAACCGAGGGGCCCGATGTTTATTAGTCATATCATAAGAAGCCAACAAACACTGACACCAACGACAACATACGGGAAATTACTTGTGCTTAATAAATGAAATAAAGAAACGATAAGTTAATGCAAATTAAAGTGGATGAAAAAACAACTTGCCGCTGGTGAGAACCAAACCCACAACCTTCGCATTTCGCGTGCGATGCTCTACCAATTGAGCTACCAATTGAGCTAGAAAGTGGATGGGGAAACGGCGCCGCAGTAGCTCAATTGGTAGAGCATCGCACGCGAAATGCGAAGGTTGTGGGTTCGGTTCCCACCTGCAGGAACTTGTTTTTTCCTCCACTTTAATTTCCATTAATTTATCGTTTCATTATTTCATTTATTAAGCAGAAGTAATTGCCCATATGTTGTCCTTGGTGTCAGTGTTTGTTGGCTTCTTATAGTATATGATGTGGTATTCAGTGCAAGGAGCCCAAGAACTAGACCAGCATGGCGCAGTCGCAGTGGCCTGACATTCCATTACAGCACAAAGGGACGATGTTTTCGACAAGTGTTCAGATTATTTCCATTTAAACGTCTAATGGAGGCCATCAAGAACTACTGCGAGGGCCTAAAAGCTGCACCGATGCTGATGGTGCTGGTGTCTGACGGCCGGTGATCAGAGATCCGATGATGCTGACAAGCATCTTGAGAAGTTTCACAAGTTCGACGTCTTTTTTGGATGAGACCGTTTTGGGCATCGTCTTAGCAATGTTGTCCACTGAGGCTGTGATCTTGGCAGAGACTGGTTCCGACACTTTTCATGGCAACGCCGGCCAGGACATCTCAGAGTGGCATACGGCACGCACCATCTCTCATTCCTTACGACGGAAAGAGGATACCAACAAATTCAGTGTCAAGCATTCTATGCTTGATACTGAATTGAAAGTAGCATTGTAAAACTGAAAGTAGCAATCAATGATACTGAAAGTAGCAATCATTCTATGCTAATTTTCTGAAACACCGAGTGTATTGAACCATGTTCAGTGGCTTCCGCGGCACGTCGCCTGCATAAGCCTTAACACCGAGCAGTTTCCTACACATTTGATACTAACATGACTGCTTCGGGATGGCGTCGCTGTGCGTGCATTGCCTTCTGTTGTTTCTCCTACAAAACTATGTGAAAAGAGTACACAAAGCTATATAAATAGAGCTGCACCACCAAGGAGTAGCCGGCAGCATGTCCGTGGCCCAACATATCTTTAGATCATGCCAATGAAAAAAAAAGAAAGAAAATGTGAGTGAGTAGAAAGAAAGAGGCGTTATGCTGCACTATACAAAAACCATTTGTGAGAGATTATCCTGACATGTAAAAGCGATTAACGGGCGCACACCATTTTTCTCCGCCACTACGCATATCTCTTAGTTCTAGACACAAGTAACACGAAATCACTTGCCATCATGACCAAAGTGGGGAAAAAGAAAAAAATAAGTATGGTTATGAGAAAATTTAATTGTTCCGTAATTACATACATGTACACTTGGACATGAAACAAACAAACGAACCGTTGCGCGATAGAATCAAGCCAATGCGAGCTGTAACCCGCAGTTAGTGTCACGCTCTTGCCGTCAAATACAAAGGCCATTAACTTCGACGCACACAACAATAGCCGGACCGAACGTGCACGAAATAAAGGAAACAGCGGCTGCTCGCCACATTGGAACCAGGGCGTATTCACGCGGCATAGGATGTACGTGGCGAGTGAGATGAAAAGAAACACGAAAAGAAAAAGAGAGCGAGTCGCAAAACAAATCTCAGTGTTCCTAAACTCATCGGGACGTGTAGGTCATCCCTCTAATGACAGAAGCCTCTTCACCCACTGGACGCTTGAACTCTCTGAACGCCGTAGCTGTTCGGAGGCACCAGTCATTAGCTCGCAGATTGGGGGAGTGTGGTCCATATGTGCGTTATGCTCCCCTTCTCATTTTGTCCACCTCCCATTTTCATTCGTTTTCTAAGTTTCCCCCTTCAGTTCCTGCTGGCCCCCTGTGTGAATTTCCTTCTTTCTTTCTTGACATCTATTCTTCCAGCCCTCCTCCCCTCAGCCTCTGTGCTACTCAAGGGACCTTGCCAGCCCCTGGCATTACGAAGGATGTGGGTGCCCACTGGCTAATGGTGATGACTCCGCCATCAAATTAAACGAGCGCGCAGCTAACTTTCCCGAGTTCTGCGTAAAACAATGCTCGCGGACGCGACCGAGAGCCGTGGCGGCCGGCCGTGATCGACGGACTGAGGCGGAGTCCAATCAGCGCACCGGGCGAGCCATTGCTCCATTTCTTCGTCCGCTCGCCTCCGCTGTGGCTGAGCATTCTGTCCACTCGGTCATAACGAGAATTATCGCATTTGATTCCCTCCGAAATTCACACAATGGTAATTCTACCAAGGCACTCTATCCCCCTTGTATTTGAAACGACTAAATCACAAGCTCCGATTCTCCTGCGACCTTGTTGCGAAGGGGTCCGAAAGGCTTTTTGAAAAACAGGCAATACGAAAGAACGTATCACGACGTGCAAACGCCAAATTACCAACTTGTAGTTTTATGCCGTCTTTATTACTCTTGGCACAATTTTTTTTTTGCGCCAACAACGTCAAGAAAAGATACCGCTGGTAAACACTGAACTAAAAGAAAGATACTCTATCCAAACTAAACGGAGAGTAGTTAACGACAAGTGTGTGTGTGTGTGTGTTTTTCGCACTTAGAACATTTTAAACACAAAGCGCATGAGTACATGTTGCATACGCCATGTTATCCTTCTTTACAACTTTACAGAATATTCATCTGTGTTGCTCTCAGAAACATTAGTTATCAATTTATGCTATCCACCGCAAGGATGTTTTTTTTCATATTTTCTTTTTTCTCTGATGTTTGTATGAACGTTCACTTCGCATGTAGCTTAGACGGCGAATGCACATTCAAAATCATTTTCTTCATCATTCGCGCCTCATCGTAATCCCGACGGACCACGCTCTTTTTCTCCCACTCATTATTATTTTCAGAACGGCCTGCGTTTCAACGCGTACCAAGTTGCTCGTTTCCATCTCCGGAAATATCACCTCGCATGGCGCGCACTTCCTTTGGTCGCGTAAAACGCAATCGCTCCCTTCCATTCTCGTCCCCGGGAGTATCGTGTGCTATCCCCAGCGCTGCGAGCGCCCGGCGTTAAGGGTTCCTTGCCGAGGGACGATAAAAACAATGCACAGGCACAGTAAAGACTTCCATTATCTCTCGTCGCGCACAACCGGAGTGCGCTGAGCACCAACAGCGGTGGCGTCGGCGGCGCTTTTAATTGTTCCCCCCTTCGCAGCTGGTCGCTATTCTTCCCGGCACCACTGTGCCACGACGTGCCTGTGCGAGCCCGTTCCTTGTCCTGGAAGCTCTCCCGACGCAACGAAGGAACGACTGACGTGCTGTCATACAGTCCTGCTCTCCGACAGAGCTCCAGTTCACGACGCGGCTGCGCCTGGCACGATGCAACGCTGGCACACGGAAAAGCTCTGACGTAGCCATCTTTTATTGCCGTCGTTTGCGACCAGCGGCAGCATGCGCGACCACTTTCGTCCCGGTGCACGTTTTTGTTTGGTTTTGTGTGTTCTACCAAAAGGCTGTTCGCTGTGTGCGGGCGGCTCGAGCGATGGCGGTTGATGCTTGCTGGCCTTTATTCCGTTGCTGCCACCTCATGCATTCTCTGCGTGATCTGCGTGGAGAGTTCGCGCGTGTCAAGCATGCGTCGCTCTAGTCGCTGGCTGCGCGCGCGCTCATCTGCCCAACGCCTCCTTTTGTAATTACTGATCTGCCGAGCGAGGCGCGAGCTTCGACAAGCGCCAACTGTCTGTTGTGGTGCGTTCTTTCTTTCTCCCGCTCCGGCGGCATCGGAGCCGTCCTGCCCGCGCAAAATCGTACTGGGAATTCTCCGGTGCACCGCTTAGGCATCGTTTCTAATAAACGCGGCTCCCTCTGACTACGCCCGGGTCTTCCACTCGAGCGTGAAAGAATCAATAAGGGCACCAGGCGCGCTCGGATTGGTTTCGCCGATTCTCGCAAGTCTGATCGTTTTTTTTTTCTTCTTTCTATACTGCTTCTCTTCCCATGTATCTCCCTATCCTATATTGGGTCGTTGGGCGCGCACACGTGTTCAAGCTGGCGTTGTGTTGTTTCACTGCATTCTCCAAATGACTTGCTTCTTTTAACCTCCAGTGGCAACTATATTCTTTTGTTTTCCCGAAAGTAGTCACGATAGTGATTTCCGCTGCCGTATCGGCGTGCCGCACAGAGACAACTTCCATGCACATCGCTCTTCCATTTTCTGGAGCTCCTGCGGCTGGATGAAATCAGCGATGCGTACCCCTGATTACTACTGCCAGCCGTTGAGTTTTCTTTCTCTTGGAATGCGGGTGATAGAACCGTTGTGTGTATGCTCTCTTCTCTCGTAGTGGCGTGGTCTCTGCGCGCTTTCCAATGCATCCCCAACAGCCGAAAACACCGTAGTATGTCAAAGTGAGAACGCGGTTTGAGCTTAGTGGCCTTCCCATTATTTTTTCGTCACTCATGCGTTCTGTAAAACCACAGTGGTATTGACAAAAATAAGATAGTGCATTTTATTCAGCCATACGACCGAAAATTTTGTGTACATTTTCAAGAATTGCAGCACTCTTGTTGTTTCTCATCTGCGTAATCGATTTCCGTGTGGAATAGAAAGGAAAGAAAACTGCGCATTAAAATTTGAAATGACTATTTCTTCGCACTGCGCGGACACAGAAGCAACACTAACTGTTCATATGGCACTTTACTGCGCAGGGAACATTGTATCGTGTGTTCAGCTAATTACATCATGCTAATCAGACCAAAAGCTGAGGTCATAGATTGTCAAACGTGTCAAGCACAATATGCGAGGCACCTGCTGTAATGGCGTAATGGTTTCGGCATAGCGCTGCTATAAGTACGAGGGCACAGGATTGAATCCCGGGTACGGCGGCCGCATTTCGATGGCGGAAAAATTCAAAAAGGCCCATGTACTGAGCATTGGGTGCACGTTGAAAAACCCCGGTGGTCAAAACTAATCCGGCGCCCGCCACTACGGCGTGCCTCATAATCATGTTCTGGTGCGGTATAACGTAAAGATATTCCAAACTTTTCTATTCCGATTCTGCAATCAGCCCTCCACGATTTGTCAAATAATTTTTGACTCATCTCCCCTGAGCCTGCCTGTCACGCGACGTCACGAAAACCGCATAAACGCCCCATCTTATATGATATGTGAACACTGATTATGCATGATTAGACCGAAGGAAATAAAAATGGCAATTCCTGATTCGACGCTTTTTTTCTCCATAAGTTATAAAGGCTTCGTTTTCTGGTCAAACGTTTTCGGGCTGCTTCCACTTAACCTATCTGTCACGCGACGTCACAAAATCGCGAAAGCTCAGTGCGTCCCATCGACGTGTACGCGTTAAAGGCGTAATAACGTGCCGATCAAAACAGGAATATTTTCCAAATAGCCGGAGACTGTCCCATTCCGAAAGGAATAGAAGGTGGCTGTCCGCCGGTCACTATGGCATTAACTACTCGTAGCTGCCGGGTAGCAGGGATTTATTTGGGTATAATAAAAAATTTCCGTGGCAGTACAACGTTATCGAGACCTTTCGGCACGCATACGACGTCACTCTGCCAGCTGTTCTTTGTCGAAGATCCGTTTTAGCGGCATTTTTAATCTCCCGTTGCACGCCGCCGCAGTTTTCGACCAGCCAGTGCAAGCTAAGTAAGCGGAAATGGACCAATCCCAGGCGCCGGCTCCACCCTCCTTATCCGGCTATCTATACTTTCACTGCGCTGGCTCGGCCCCATCGAAACTCTTTCTACTTGAGCGTGCTCCTCGCCTCTTCGCAGCCAGCGAGATAAGAAAAACTGATGAATGTAGGCAATGCGATTTGCTTTGAAAGAAAAAGAAAGTGACATCCTACGAGAGACAAGTGCGTTTGATTGGGCTTTTCAAACAACGCTGCACATTACCACCCGACGCTTGAGTCCGTGGTTACGTAAACTTGACTTCGAAATTGGAATAAAGACAGATTGAAATAGCTTTGCGTTATAGCTTGTTTTGGCGCGTAGAACATTGGCATTTTCTTGATTATATGTACCCGTTCAGGGAAAAATTATGACCAGTATTTTACCGTTGAGACCGACTTAAAGACACATTTTTCTTTGTAGTTTGGTTTCGAACAGCATCTTTCGCACTTTATATTATTTTTCTTTTTTTATTATTTATGAATGACGTGGCACCGTACACGTAAGTCCATTACAAACACTAAGTTTTGCTAGTATCACGTGCAATTCGCATCAGTTATCACTGAAAGAAAGTAAGAAAACTATCACTTTGAAACATCAAAATGTTCTAGTTTCTATTCGGCTCATGATTATTGCTCTCGAACTCATGCTTGTAGCTCTCACACCCTGGTGTTTCTGGGGCTTCCTTCTGAACCTTTAAAGACAACCATGCCTAAATCGCTCACGTACACCTATTTCTTCTACAATTTCGTCTAACAAAGAGAAAAGAGAAAATTTAATTACTTCAAACTTAGTTTGCTCGAAACTTCAAGGAGGTACAAACGAAGATGATAGAGTGTATAAGCGTGACTGAACGAGGACGTAGAAAGAAACAGATACACAGAGACAGCGCTTCACTTTAAACTATAGATTTTATTTTAGCACGCATCGATAAATATATACCATACGAGCGGAAACAAACGTGACAGCAAAAAAGCACATTCAGTGGTGCACTTCGATGAACCGTACGCGTGTGCAAGGCATGGTGAAAACATATGCTGCAATGGTTACAAAGATAAACCGAGGGATCGTATCTCCTTTTCAGATAGCGACACTGATGGCTTTCTCACGCATCTTGCAATTTCGTAGGCCTCTATAATCTGACTTGTCATCTTGCTATGAGCCCTATATACAGAATGGAAGTACTTTCAAACATAGGTTTGCTGGAACAATCTCGGCAATTAATACTCAAATGACCCGCGATTATCCTAGTAACGTTATATCGATGCTCTTTTAATCTCTCATTGATGCATCTGAAGGTTTGACTAACATACATTCTTCCGCACGAAAGTGGAATGGCGTAGACAACGTTAAGAGTACAGTTTACAAAAAAAAATGTATAGTTGAAAGTGAAGTGCTGTCTCTGTGTATCTGTTTCTTTCTACGTCCTCGTTCAGTCGCTCTTTTACACTCTATCATGGATTCTAACCAGCAAGCCCGCCAACATGTTTTAACCATAAACGGAGAGCCACATTCGGTAGCACGAGGGACAATTCCGACCACGTGGGCACGAAGAGCGAGCACGAACCCACCACACATCAGGCTTCGCGCTGCCGAAGGCGCCCCGCGGTTATGCGCCGACGTGCGCCCTTCATTCGTCGAAGGCGCCGACAGGGATCTCATTAGCGCCCCACATTAGCCCAGTAGGCACCCAAGCGCCACGTGCTAGCCCCCTTCCTCCACCGCAATGGCTGCTATTCGTTTCGCTCTTGCCTAGTTGCGAGCGCCCGTCCAAACGACACCGTCCGTTGATGCCCTAAGGCCTTTTTAGGCTAGCACATGATAGCCCTCAACCACCCGGAAACGCTGATATGACCGTTATTTGAAACAAATCCGATATTCCTCGCCACCATTCCCCACCCTCTTCTCCCACGCGTGATCAGGCGACTTAACTAAATTTGCTGCGGCATCGAACGTTAAACTATGGTTAACGCGTAGCTTTCCTCCCCCGCCATCCCAGGTTTCAGAGCCGCTTTCCGGCTCCATTTTCATCGTCCTCCCAACGAACTTTAACAGTGCCTGCGAGTGTTTTTGAAGGCCAGCACGAACAAACCAACTAAACCAACACCAACACCTGCACCCATCTTGCCCTCGACGCTCGCTTACTCAGTTTTAACCTTCGCGCACGTCCTCCGATCTCGATTCCCATCCTCCTCTCATGCACACAATGTCTAGGCAACGCATGCGCGCATACGTGGCGTAATTGTGTTCCTCTCGCTCTCTGTTTTCATTTACAGCGACCACCTTCAAGCTGCATGCTTAATTGCGTTCCCTTCGAAGCATTCACATCGCCGCAGAAATCGGCGGTGTTTTTCATCCGGCTCGGATGGTTCAAACTACTGGCTCGCGCACGCAACGCTCAAGCGAGGTGCGTGAATTTGGCTCCGCGGCAAGCCGCGAATTCCGCTGCGCAACGAGCGTTCTGTGTCGTTTTCTCTCTCTCTCTCTCTCTCTCTCTCTCTCTCTCTCTCTCTCTCTCGAGCGCTCATTCGGAATGCGAAATCGCGCGCGTGTGCCGCCGCTGTTTGCGTTTGTACCCCACCCCTCAACTGGCGGCCGGCGTCGAGTGACGCTCACCAACGCCGCGGGCGGGCGACGCGATGCGGCTACGGACGCCGAGAAAGTTAGATGAGCGCTGCGCCGACGATCACAACTGCGGGGACGTCAAGCGCGCCGGCCGCTATCCGAGCCGGCGAGGTTGCCTCCCACCCCTCACGTGTTCCCCTCGGCACGCGTACGAACACAAATGGTGTGTTTTACACTCTCTTTGTATTTATGCGCTGCCAGAGCGCGGGCACTTCAGCATCTGTTCGCGTTCCTCCCGCGCCTTCGTCTGACGAGCGCTGACTGCGTGTGACATTCGATTCCAGGAGAAAATGCCGCTGTGGAACCAGAATCGCACAACTCGATAAAGCGGGAATGAAGCACGTTATTCCTTTCTTTATTTATTTAGTCCTTTTTGCAGTTCTTGGTTCTTGCTGTTTGTTATGCATTCAGCCTCGAGTAGCCTTTCCGAGGTAGGCGTAAACTCCTGCGCTGCAGTAGCGCACGCACGCAAGCACGCACACGCACACACACACACACACACGCGCACGCACGCACACAGGAAATAGCTTTAGAGCGCAGATCATACGTAACCGGCCGGAGAGGGCAAGCGGCGATACCGAGAGCGCTTGAGTGAAATTTTATATGTTCACTGCACTGCGGGCCCTGTCGTCGTTTCCGCTTCCTGTGTGTTCTTTAGTTTCTTCTTTTTTTTTTCTTTTTCTAGGCTGTCATGCATGCCAGGGATGGCCATTCTTTTTTGCAAGGCACCGAACTCGCTTGCATAACGGGAACGGTTAGGAGTGCAGGCGCGCACACCGCTTTGCGACACGAATGGCATTCCTCAGCCGTGAATTCGTCTGATATTTTTCTTTCTATATTTCTTGATGCGGGTGTGGCGACGCGTGTGGAATGATCCGTGCTGCGTCAGGTCCTCTCGGTTTTCACTTCATTTATATTCACGCTTACCACCAATACCAGCATTTAAATCCATATTTTCTCAAAATAGTTACATAAACTTCTAGTTCTACCAATGTCAATCCTAACAATGGATATGTATATCACGTAGAAAAATTATTTCTTGCGCTTAAGCTAGTGCATTACTTGTATTTCCTCAATAATCCTCCACTTAGGAGGCGTTTCCTGGATTTACACCATATTATGGACCACTGTTTATTGCACAAACTTGTTTTTTTCAATTCATTTTTCTTTTTCAGTTTTCTGCAGGTCGCCCTAATAATAATTTAACTTATGAATTATTGGTCCGATCCAGATCATGTAGAGTTCTCACTGAGGGTGTAAAAATACTCCGCAATTCATTAGTGCTACAATCCTGTAATTTGCTGACGCTAATAAAACTGTATAGCGGAGTGTCGTCACAGCTTGGGACGACACCTCCGAGGTATTAGATAGGAATGGATATTTGCATAGTGAAAAGTCGAGAGTTTCGAAAAAAATAGGTAAAAGTGGTTGCCGGAACTTAACGGAATAAAATGTAAAAGCAGTTGGTTCAAACAAGTAGCGTGATTTTATCGTTATAGCAATTAAATTGGTAGCACGCAATCCGCACAGGCTCGAAGTATTCAGATCGTTAATTACGTGCCGGATGATGTTGTAATCTTTTTGAAGCTCTTAGCGTCACAGCGTTCGCTTGTCGACTAACTGCACAGATTAATTAAGTAATACAAATTTCCGGATACAATTAGAAGTCCATCTGTGAAGCTTTAGTTGCAATAACTTCAGCCTACGGAAGGTACGCAGGCAGGCGAGCCAGCAGAGGCAAGCAGTGTAATACTAACGCGGTGCTTCGGTGTTGCTTCAACGTAGTTCAATACTTCGTCGTAGTTCCATATTTCGACGTAGGTGAATATTTAGAGATGCTTGAATCTGGCGGTTGAATCTGGCACCATGCATGGTAACCAACTGTTGTTCATTAGTCGCTTGGTATTCGCGCTGCTAAGCACGAGGTCGTGGGATAATGCCGGCCAAGTCGGCCGTGTTTCGATGGCGATGGTATGACATAATTTAAGTAAAATTTGCATACATGGCATCCCACTGACAAACTGACAATGAAATGAAGGCGGCTCCATTAAAAAAAAAAGAATTTTTTTTCGCTCAGCTAAGCCGCCCAAATTACAGATTAATAACAAAACCGAGA
The DNA here is from genome assembly GCF_050947875.1 of Dermacentor variabilis. Lineage (NCBI taxonomy): Eukaryota > Metazoa > Arthropoda > Arachnida > Ixodida > Ixodidae > Dermacentor > Dermacentor variabilis. The sequence goes on along the minus strand of NC_134572.1, from coordinate 37,396,801 downwards.
ACCAGAAATTTCCTAATAAATTGTTCGGTGTGAAAGCATCACACAGAACGCCATTGGAAGCGAGGAAGTGAGTTAGCGTCGAACCGTTAACTGCTGTTTTCGAACTTGCGATTAATAAATATTTTCATGGCATAAAGAAAATGCGCGTCTTGAACAGAAATATTTTATGTAAAGCCACCGGAACGACCAGAACATAATTTGCGGCCGCCAGAGGAGATGCTAAAATATGTATGCGTTCGAGGAAGCTACGACAAGGTTTACTTTCGTTTTTGACTGTTGTTCAACAATTCATTGCGCCCGCTCCGGTGAGCGGACCGGTGGTGAATGATTCAAATTCGTATTTATGTCAGGACATTATAAATGCACAATAACTAGCAATCCAGTTGTTTGAAACTAAGGCTCTTCTACAGCTGTTCACTATATAGTCTCATTTATCCCGTGCGAGGACGCTGGGGTAGGCTGTGCTCGCCGACATGGTAAGATTTTGCGACGCAAATCTGGCCTCAGCACAGTCATCACGCCTGCGCCCTAAGACTGCCGACACCATCCCACATGCGCCTAGCCCTCAAGGCTGGACGGCGTAATGCAGAAAAAAAAAGGAAAACTAGTTCACAGGGCGCACATATATAGCGAAGAGAGTTTGTCGCGGCTTCAGTCAGGCATGAATAATTCCACCGGCGGGCCTACGTGACGGCAGCGGGTTCAGTGGATTACCTGTGTTACAAAGGCGGCGTATCCGTAAGCTAGGTGTCACCATAATATGCTGTACGTTTCACAACAAGAGTGCAGAACTGTGGGAATTACAGAACTCGGCCAGGCATCATGGGACAAAGCGTTTGACACGCGTCTCCGACTGATTAGGCATATCTGCTGGACGTGTTGGTCAAAGTTTAACCGGGGTGTCTACCGAGTTGACCTTTTGAAATCGCCCGAGTTTTCCAGGTTTTCCCTGAGCGACACAGAACTTTATTTTATGTCTAGACTGGCTGACACCATGTCACCCGATGTTCTCACTCTCAAGTGAGCATCTTAGAAAAATTACAAAAGACAACTGAATCCGGTTTGAATAGTAAGGAGTAGTGTTTATTTTATTCAAAATACAAAACTGAAGGGTAGTAAAATGCACAGCAAATAAAATCTCTTCGAAAAAGGAAAAAAAAAAAAACGTTAAAGCCCATTGTAAATCGAGTCGAAGATTTTCAAATACGAACAAAAAGGGACGCATACAGAACCAAATATTTTCTAAAATGCGCTCTTTCTATCAAGTGATAGCAAGATCACTGGCATTAGGCCCAAACTTTGTCACAAGTGAGATTTTCTCAGCAGCTGGGTAGACAACCTAAATTGTCCTCACATAATCTCAACCCACGCCCAATGCCTCCGTTTCGTGTTTCGCTGCTTTCAAGAGTTTATTTTGGTTTGTATGAGGGTCATCTGCGTCTTTGTGTCAGCCAACACTTTACTTTTTGAGCTCAAGCTCCTTCAAAGAAAAGCTGGCACAGTCCCTTTCCCAATCATTGTCACTGCGACGGTCATTTCTGTTCTTGTATTTGTTCCGCCACGTGTTCATCCCACGGAGCATTTGAACCCTTCTCTTGGTCGGTTGTACAATCAACGTCTGATTTTTCGGACTCCCTAGGAGCCACGAAAAGTCCGAAAAATCAAATCGGGCAATCAGAAAAAATGAATACATGTCTTTTACAGCTCATAAGCGCTCAAATCGTCACAGGCACGTCCAAAAAAGCTCTGAAGGACTGCCAGCACACTTATTAGGCATTTCAGTGATCGTACTGTGACAGGGGACGGCGGGTGCGCGCGTGTATAATTATGGAATACGTACTGTGTCCATTGACGATTGCCCCTTAACGCTTGTTTAGCTTCACCGCAATACTTTACGCACGCTTCACCGGGTAATACAATTGTGCTGAGGCAAAGCTAGCTTTCGAAAACCGGCATTAAGCAACGCGTTATGCTTTCTATGCTTCGAAGCCAATTGTGAGGATTACAGAGGCGGAGTCGGTGTCATTACTGACAGCGGCGAAATCTTTCAATCAAAAACACAGCACCGAGTGGCAAGAACCTAACGAACGCCGAAGCAGCTAAGCCTAGCGTTGCCGCGGTGGAGGATATGGATGCCAGCGGATCTGCGTGCAAGAGCGCAGGTTGGAGGCGGCGAAATAATCAAAACGGTGGTGTTGGCTTTGATTAATGCTGTTTCGGACCTGCAGCCACGGCAGAAAGTCCGGGAAATTGGACAGAGAAGAGTTTTTGCGTCTGAAATTACAGACGTTCTTATACATTAACTATATGGGGCACGTGGTGGTGCCGTGAAGCCGTCCGCATTATCGGGCATTTCCCAAAAATCGGGCGTACGGAGAATCTGTCGTTTACTGTACACTGGCAATTCCTCCAGCCAACGACACAGCGTCAATGACAATTTATTACGATTCCTCTCTTTTATTTGAGCCAGCACCAGGGCGACTTTCGTTGCCTTTAAATAAACTGACAGCTAATTTTCCCTGATTTAATCACAAATTTCCCGAGTGTTTCCTGACTATTCACTATCCCCGAGAATTCCCGGTTTTCCTGCTTTCCCTGGTTGGTAGACACCCTGTTTGACGGATTACCTCATTAGTGTAAGAGGGAGGCATGACACATCGAAGATGATCAGCACGGTTGCCAAACGTGCTGTGTCAGAGTTTTTGCTGAATTTGTGTCCATTAGAAATGGCTCTGGTTTGTGACGGGCTCGTGTAATTGTCACTGTAACGCTTACTACGAATCATTTTTCCTAATCGCGTTTTGTAAGTTAGGCAACGCTGTCTTCATTTTCTCCCATTCGTCCTGCACGTAGCTCCACAATGCTGCTCTGAATATTTTGGGGCTGGCTATGGTTTTCAGGCTCTCGCACTGTTTCTTCCGACCCTCTCCTTAATATTCTCTCGTCCTTAGTCTCCTTCTAGTCTCCTAGGGAATTTGTTAAGGCCCTTGCCTTTCTTTCTATTTTCATTTTCGTTTAGTTCCTCTGTGGCAAGAGAAAGACGCACTGAAGCACACACCAGGGTACCTCTCCATCTCGCTATGTACTATTATGAAGGCAAGGTGGAATCCGAAATTGAGTTGGCTTCTCCACGCTTTCTCGCGGCTCTGTTTGCCGCGGCGAAGGTGCAGTCAGCCGCGTGGCAGCACGGCTCGCGTTTCGAGCGCCGTTTCGAAAGAGCCCCGAGGGAAACGCGCCGCAGGAATCTGGGTGGTAAAGGAGCGAGGAGCTGTGCCTCTCCTGCGCGAGCCGTCGGGCGGATTGGGAAACGCAGGTACGACAGTGCATCGGTCGCTGCAACTTGGACAAAAAAATAGACTAGATCGGGTGCGGAGATAGAACGAGGAAGTCATTTTGTTCTCTGGAAGATGGAAATTCCTGGGCCCTATCCAGGGCGCAGTATCACTGTGGAACTACGATGACGATAGCAGCACGAGCATCAGTGGCGTCAGTATACGAAGCAGACGCGCGGGATGGTAACGAGGACGAGTCAGTGAACATGGTGAAGTTGCACAACATGAGACAATTTGCAACATCAACGGCCATACTTCATGTATGAAAAACAAATCATAAAGGTCATGACGCTGTCGGTCGTAGAAAAGCGGCCGCATTTATTCTTCTTTTGGTTCTTCTAAACAATTTTGGCCACTTTTATACTAGTTTTTTATTGTTATCCATTCCAACAGTTTTATTTACTTTATTTATGATTCCGTCACTATGCAAGCAAAGATGGTTGACTCTAGTCCACGTGGGTGCCATCGTGACGGCCGAGCTTCAAAAGTCCTCTTGTGCTAACTTCATTTCCATCTACCCAATACAAAAACTGGCTCGCTCGCGCGTACTCTGCATGATGCGGGCATGCATTTTCATGCAATTCCGCGTGTCCAAGGAAATGAATTGTTGCCAGTGCTAGTGAACAAACCCTTTCGCAATTCGTCCCACTGACTTATAGGAACACAATATTGGTACCGAAATGCAAGGGCGCAATAAGGTTCCAGAAGGGTGCAAATCCTTGGAACCTACCAAGACCGGCTTGTAATAACGATTTTGTCAATTTACTAAGGAAGTGCCAATGTTGACGCGTGCTCCATTCTATTATTCACAGCGTGAAATGGTTCTTTACTGTGGCTGCAAGTTGCTTCTATCAACGGAAGAGACATAATTCGCTGTGTTTTCCTATTACCCATTCCGTGTCATGTCTGCTCTCACTCTCAATAATGTTTTGGTGTTTTGCTCACCACGGCGCTTCTATTAAATATCTGGCAATGTTTGCATTGCTTGAACTATTTTAAAGTTTTTCCGTGACTGATTTCTGCGCTTCATTGTTAAGGAGGACCAGAGAGAAGTGTGTCGTGTCCCTTGGTGTTTATGTCATATCACAGGTTGCTGATAACTGCCATATCAAGAACCACCCTTACCAGACGAAGCTCGTACCCACCGCGGATGCTCACGCTAAATGCGAGTAAGTAGTACGTCGTGGTGGGTCGTCGTGCAGCGCATGCAAGGCGGGCTCCGACCAAGTCCGAATGCCGTGAACTCGGGTGACCGAAGATATCGTTTATGCTCGCATCTCCCCTTATAATAATAAAATTAAATTATGGTGTTTTACGTGCCAAAACCACTTTATGATTACGAGGCACGTCTTAATAGGGGACTCCGGAAATTTCGACCACCTGGGGTTTTTTACCGTGCACTTAAATCAAAGTATACGGGTGTTTTCGCATTGCGCCACCATCGAAATCCGGCCGCCGTGGCCGAGATTCGATCGTGCGACCTCGTGCTTAGCAGTCCAACACCATAGCCACTAAGCAACCACGGCGGGTATCGTCTTATATGAACTGCTCAGCACAACGTCACATGTTCATCTCGCGAGTTCTCCTTGTATACACATCTAAGCGCAACACAGGACGATTAATGAAAAACATAGCTCGCGTGTCATGGCGCGTGACATATGAAAACACAATAGCAGCGTATCGTACATGCGTGGAACTGACTAAAGAACGGGCAATTGATAGCTAAACCAAAGGATGTCCTCTAGTTTCAGCCGAGTCTAGAAATGGCGATTATTGAGCAAATGCAGATAAAGAACGGTTCAGTTCTGTGTTGTTTGGCGTAAGATAATTGCGCCGGTCAATGTCGTCAACGCTTTTTCTAAGTTTGCCGCCTATCAGGTGGCCTACGCACTATTGTGGGTAATAAATATTCTCGAACATTGCCCTGGAGATTCGAATATAAGCGTTTCCCTTCCACAACGTAGTTTGTTGGTGTGGCTATGTTGAAAGACATGATTTCGGCATGATACCTGTCTTGCGTAATATTAATTTGACATTGCTTCAAAGGGTCGAATAAACAAAACAGCGCAAGGCCAAAACAGAAAAACAAGATGAGAGTAAGCACGCCTACTCTTATGATATACCTCCTCTATTGCACCGGAAACGATAATTGGGAATCTGAACTCCAATATGAGCCAACATGGCAAAAATGACACTATGTATAAGCATCAAATCCTACAAGCCCTAAAAATAAAGGGCCTGCGTAATATGCTCTGGCTGGAACTCGTACTTAATTTTCTACGTAACTGCAGAGAGGAGAAAAAAAAATGGACAATAGAAAAATATTGTAGGATTCACGAGAAATTGTTCGCGGTTAAATCGTAAGGCCTGTGTTCTTACATGGAAAAGCCCCGTGTAGCTGCGTCTTCCTCTCTCTCTCTCTCTCTCTCTCTCTCTCTCTCTCTCTCATATATATATATATATATATATATATATATATATATATATATATATATATATATATATATATATATATATATATATATATATATGCATGTTTACTTTTATGTACTAATTTTAGGCAACTTTGGCACCGATGGTATCTACTTGTACATACTTATTATATATGAAGAATATATATTTATATCAGTTATTTACGTTATCATTACCTAAAAACATACAAAACAAAAGGCTCTGGTATTGACACCGTGCCTCAGTTTCGTAACTATACGGCAGAGCGGCATGAAAGCAGAGGGCAAGCCCTACCGACACAAGAATAAATCAATACCAAGCAAAAATCAAGGCGCTACCACTCAGAGTGCCTGAACGAAGTATCACGCTCGCATTGCTTTTTCTGCTGAAGCTGGCTTAGCGCGTAAAGTGGAACCGGAACATGTGCCGTGCAGTGCAGCGTGTCAACACCAGAAAACAAGTTTTCACTAACCTATGGCGATCAATGTTTCGCCGGGTCAGTCCTACCACAAAAGCATGAACTGACCAGACGAGTGACGCCAGTAATCCTTGACGTGGTGGCCTGTTGGTATTTTGCCGGTCACGAATCCCCCTATGGAGTCGTGACAAGTGGCGATCCAACGGCGCAGCCCATTATAGGCTACCTTGGTGGCCAATCAGAATCTCTTTCCCACCTGTTTCTCCGCCGTGAGTTAGCGGGATAAGAAAAGGTAGTACTCAGAAGGAAGTCCATTGCTTCGCGATTTCGTGATGCTTTTCAAGCGTCCGCAGATTCTTATCTATAACATCTCTGTTTTCGTGCTTCCCTGGGAGTAGAGAAACCTTGTTTGTTTTAGGTAGGATAACATCGTGGTGTGTCATACATAAAAAAAAAAAACGGGGTCTGTGAGTACGCCTATGAAGACGGAAGACGTATACTGCGAGATCTCTTGGGGCCAAAATAGTAATGTAATGTGACGTAATTATTTATTAGTTAATTAAAACACCCGTACCGTTGGCGGGCTGTATGGATTACAAATTCTCGCACAAGCAATGCATTGTGAAAAGAAATAAAAAGGCAATAATATCGCGAATGAACAATATAAATCACAAATCGGTGGCGTAGAGGTAGAACGCCCGCCTCGCGTCCAAGAGGACCGTGGTTCGAATCCCGGTGCCGCGCACTTTTCCACCGGATTAAAAAAAAAAATCCGCGTGTTGATAAAATTGCGTAAACAGGCCTGGAGTGTGGCCTGATCTCGGTGACGAGAACCGGTAACGCACGCTCTCACCAGAGCAGGATTGGCCACCCTGGTGCAGTACTTGGCCACAACCTCCTATATGAACACAACAATCAAACCCCGGCCCTCAGTCCCCAGCAGCTGTGAAGCAACTGACCTAGGCACTAGGAATAGCAGGGGAGAGTTATTAGTAGAGTTTGCGGAACAGAATATTATGCGGATAATGAATACCTTCTTCCGCAAGCGAGATAGCCGGAAGTGGACGTGGAGGAGCCCGAACGGCGAGACTAGAAATGAAATAGACCTCATACTCTGCGCTAACCCTGGCATCATACAAGATGTGGACGTGCTCAGCAAGGTGCGCTGCAGTGACCATAGGATGGTAAGAACTCGAATTAGCCTAGACTTGAGGAGGGAACGGGAGCAGCTGGTACATAAGAAGTCGATCAATGAGTTAGCGGTAAGAGGGAAAATAGAGGAATTCCAGATCAAGCTACAGAACAGGTATTCGGCTTTAACTCAGGAAGAGGACCTTAGTGTTGAAGCAATGAACGACAATTTTGTGGGGATCATTAAGGAGTGTGCAATAGAAGTCGGTGGTAACTCCGTTAGACAGGATACCAGTAAGCTATCGCAGGAGACGAAAGATCTGATCAAGAAACGCCAGTGTATAAAGCCTCTAACCCTACAGCTAGAATAGAACTGGCAGAAATTTCGAAGTTAATCAACAAGCGTAAGACAGCTGACATAAGGAAGTATAATATGGATAGAATTGAACATGCTCTCAGGAACGGAGGAAGCCTAAAAGCAGTGAAGAAGAAACTAGGAATTGGCAAGAATCAGATGTATGCGTTAAGAGACAAAGCCGGCAATATCATTACTAATAGGGATCAGATAGTTCAAGTGGCTGAGGAGTTCTATAGAGATTTATACAGTACCAGTGGCACCCACGACGATAATGGAAGAGAGAATATTCTAGAGGAAGTCGAAATCCCACTGGTAACGCCGGAAGAAGTAAAGAAAGCCTTGGGAGCTATGCAAAGGGGGAAGGCAGCTGGGGAGGATCAGGTAACAGCAGATTTGTTGAAGGATGGTGGGCACATTGTTCTCCAGAAGCTGGCCACCCTGTATACGCAATGCCTCATGACTTCCAGCGTACCCGAATCTTGGAAAAACGCTAACATAATCCTAATCCATAAGAAAGGGGACGCTAAAGACTTGAAAAATTATAGACCGATCAGCTTACTGTCCGTTGCCTACAAAGTAGTTACTAAGGTAATTGCAAATAGAATCACGAACACCTTAGATTTCCGTCAACCAAAGGACCAGGCAGGATTCCGTAAAGGCTACTCAACAATAGACCATATTCACACTATCAATGAGGTGATAGAAAAATTCGTAGAATATAACCAACCTTTATATATAGCTTTCATTGATTACGAGAAAGCGTTTGATTCAGTCGAAACCTCAGCAGTCATGTAGGCATTGCGGAATCAGGGTGTAGACGAGCCGTATGTAAAAATACTGAAAGATATCTATAGCGACTCCACAGCCACCGTAGTCCTCCATAAAGAAAGCAACAAAATCCCAATAAAGAAAGGCGTCAGGCAGGGAGATACGATCTCTCCAATGCTATTCACAGCGTGTTTACAGGAGGTATTCAGAGACCTGGATTGGGAAGAATTGGGGATAAGAGTTAATGGAGAATACCTTAGTAACTTGCGATTCGCTGATGATATTGCCTTGCTTAGTAACTCAGGGGACCAACTGCAATGCATGCTCACTGATCTGCAGAGGCAAAGCCGAAGGTTGGGTCTAAAATTTAATCTGCAGAAAAGTAAAGTAATGTTTACCAGTCTCGGAAGGGAACAGCAGTTTACAATATGTAGTGAGGCACTGGAAGTGGTAAGGAAATACATCTACTTAGGACAGGTAGTGACTGCAGATGCGGATCATGAGACTGAAATAATCAGAAGAATAAGAATGGGCTGGGGTGCGTTTGGCAGGCATTCTCAGATCATGAACAGCAGGTTGCCATTATCCCTCAAGAGAAAAGTTTATAACAGCTGTGTCTTACCAGTACTCACGTACGGGGCAGAAACCTGGACGCTTACGAAAAGGGTTGTACTTAAATTGAGGACGACGCAACGAGCTGTGGAAAGAAGAATGATATGTGTAACGTTAAGGGATAAGAAAAGAGCACAGTGGGTGAGGGAACAAACGCGAGTTAATGATATCTTAGTTGAAATCAAGAAAAAGAAATGGGGGCATGGGCAGGACACGTAATGAGGAGGGAAGATAACCGATGGTCATTAAGAGTTACAGAATGGATTCCAAGGGAAGGGAAGCGTAGCAGAGGGCGGCAGAAAGTTAGGTGGGCGGACGAGATTAAGAAGTTTGCAGGGACAACATGGCCACAATTAGTACATGACCGGGGTAGTTGGAGAAGTATGGGAGAGGCGTTTGCCGTGCAGTGGGCATAACCAGGCTGATTATTACTATTATTATTATTATTATTATTATTATTATTATTATTATTATTATTATTATTATTATTATTATTATTATTATTATTATTATTATTATTATTATGAACAATATAACAGCCGTTGTCTGCAGATTAAAATGACTGAGGCATATGCTCCGATTTGTTAATTATGCTGTCCGGAGAAATGCAGACAATAGTTCTCAAGGCCTGTGTTCTTGAAAACTAAGCTCTTGAAATTTCCGGGTGAAAGCTACAAAAGTTTTACTTTGTCTAGTGGCTCAGCCCCATTATTAAGCCGAGTGGGCGGTTCGAAGCTGCGCGCAGATTTCTCGCAGATGTGATTAACGAAAGGAAAAAACTTGAAACATTAGTTGGTTCCTGCCATCCTTGTGGCTCGTATTCGCACGACAGGCTAACTGTTTCCGTACTATTGTCCTGGGTAGCATATGCTTCTATTTGTTCTTTATTGGATTGGGGGGGGGGGGGGGGGCTCTCGCAAACGGGAGAGTGGCGACGGCCACAGCGAAGCTGCGGCGCAGAGAGACCCACGACTATACCAACTAATGGTTCCATGCGCCCACAACATACAGCTGAATATAAATAGCCAATCGGGCCGGTATAAAGCGAAACAGCACAATATGGTCTTAATTCGGTTTCATCAAGAAAGCGGTATAGATACCATCGGCTTTCCGCCTAATGAAGCGCACTAGGAGCGAACTTGGAAAGCTAGGTTCCTAATACGTAATTGTTATAATTCTCAGAAATGAGCTGCTCTCGTGCAATTGTTGTGAAACCAATGAAAGTAATTTACAACTGCAATAATTACATCGCCAATTTTCATTATCGTGATATGTCGGTTTTTATTGATTGAAATGAATAATATGAGAGGTTGGTGCCTCTATGGCGGCACCGGCTACTTCTTGTCACTTAGCAAAGGAAACAGATATGCGCGAAAAGGGAGAACAATGACACAACATCTGGCACTCAGCAGAACGCCAGATGAATAAAGCTATACAGTCCAACAGTACATGAAACGCAAAGCTTTTTGCCTATATAGAGTACACATAAGCATATATAAAGTCGGAAATTTTGATTTGTGCATAAGTTTAAATGAAACACATCCTGTTATGTCCACACCGTATAGGTCCTGCATTTTTTTAAATATAGAGATTTTAGCTCGAACAGTGACTTGCTTTTACCTCAGTACTTGCAGGCATTCAAAGGAGAATAGGCAGAACGAGACACTGATCGATCAGCTCTCACAGGCGTGCTTAAACTGCCGTGAAGTGTGTCTTTTTACTTAACACAAAATTATGGAAAATGTGTTGGTATTGCCATGGCATATTCTATACTTAAGCTTAGACAAAGTACTGCCGCAGTGTGGCTAGCTTCAAGCTTGAAAAGAGAGTTTGCGACGTCGGCTGATAGCTCGCAGCAGCGCCACGACAAGTCAACCCTCTGCTGGATCGTCATCGGTGTGTATTTTAAGCCAACCGACCAGCTGGTTTTGCACAGTTCCGATGCGCTGTCAGTGGCCACCACCTCTTCCTGCGAGGCTCTCGCGCCCCCGGAGTTTCCGCTCCGCCCTCGGGCAGCGGCCACTACACTTCCGCCTGTGCCTTGTTTCCACTCCGGCTTTCCTCTTCCGGGGCTGTCGGCACGCCACCACTTCCGCCCGTGAGCGCAGATCGAAGTGGCCGAAAGAAAAAGAAAAGAAACTCCCCTTTCCCATTTACTTCTAAACTTCCCTTCAACACATCGATGCACCCTTGCCCTTTCGCTCCTGGCCCTCTCTCATTTTTGATCGAAAGTTTCACTGCTCGCACTGAGGATGAGACATATGTGGGTGGCGTGGCAGGACCGCACGAGCTGTTCGGACATGTTTAGTACGACACGAAGTTGCGTGCTCGCTCGCAGATTCCCATTTGGGCGCGGCGTTTCCATTTTATAGTACTTCTTCCTGTACTAACACTAAAGACTTTGTTCTTTGTTCAGCGAACTACTCTACTTTCTCCTTATTCCCTAATTTTGTTGCAAATTAACGCACACAATCAGCCAGATATAGTTGAAAACGATGTTCTTGCCTGTCTATGTTGTTTTCCCATTCAAACTTTGAAGTTAGCAAAAGGTACCTGCGATCTGCCTGTTACACCTTTATTAACAGCGTCCATATGCCCATATATGTGCGCCGAGAGCTAAACAATCTCAGACATAAGCAAACATGGAATCGCTAGCTATCTTTAAAATTGCCAGCGTAAATTTTACAAAGTAAACATTGTTGTTAACATGTCGCTGCTCACATAAATCGTCAATACCTCGCTTGAGGAAGCGGAAGCAACCTATACACTGATCTCCCCAGTTAAAACAAAAAAAAAGCTTTCTTACGAAACAAACAGTAAAATGAGAGCCGTGTTTCAATACCAGTGACATATGCAGAATTAATGATTCGCCATAACACTTTACCTCCCGGCTCATCCATTTCCTTTTGATCGGTCTATTTCTTGCTCCACTCTGAACGTAACCTATCTCTCAGGGCATCCCTATCGAAATTCTCGAAGACCACCTCTCATGGGCAATCATCAAGCTACAACATCAGAAGTCTTTGGACATGCCCGTTTCTTCATTCCTTCATAAATTTTGCAAAAGTCTGTGCCTTACTACGTAAGTTGCCTTTCCTCTCAGCACAAGACCTTTCGGGGCAGCATCTTCGAGCGCATAAACTATGTTCGTTTTAGTGCCCTTTCGGACTCAATGTCCATTATCATTGGAATTGGTTTTCATACCTGTCAAAGCTGAAGCAGAAAAGGTAAGCCTAATTATTCCGGTGCAGCCTAAAGCTTTAAGCAGGTGGTAGTATATATCATACAGCCTTATGAGAAAGTCTATACGTACGCTGCGTGTTGCATGCAGTCAGTTAACATAAATGCGATGGGGACATGTCACACCAGGAATTACATAAAAAACTAGAACTCAAAGGCAGCTGACATACAAGAAATAGAATCACAAAACATGCCACGTGAAGCACATTTTTCTCTTGTATATATATATATACTAAATACAAGAAAAAGAACTGTCGGGTTGCCGAAAAGGGCTTAAATTCGGGGTTCTCTTAGGGCAGCCGTCGTAGCAAGTAATTCCCATTAGGGTGCGGGTTATGGTCCCACGTACTAATCCTCAGGATAGCCAAGCAGCAAGATAACAGATGTGATCGGTTGTTACATCGCATCGTTATTACCTGCTTCAGTGAGAACGTGCACGCTCCAGCAAATATCGCCCTGTGCGTCTGGGCGCAACGAACGGTGCACTTGGAGAGTGCTTAAGTGCTTCAAGCTAGTGCCACGCCGAAGAACTTGTTTTAATGAGAGCACGACTTTGCAATGTCAAGGAGCTACTCATATGGTAGCGTTAAATTTGCAGCTTGAGCGCAAAAGACGTGCGCAGCTTGCACTAGTGGTGCAAGGCTCGAGTCAACAGCGGACCTTGGGATCACCTAGCTGTTAAAGTGGCTTGCCTAGGCTGTTTGTAGGTATTTGCGAGGTTATTCTAGGTTTTCCTGAGTTGTTGGTAGGTTTGGCTAAGTCAGTTCTAGGGTTTGCGAGGTTATGGTAGGCTTGGCTAAGTTGTTTCTAAGTTCTGCGAGGTTATGTTAGGTTTTGCTCAGTTGTCTCGGCGGGCTCGACACTGAAAGTTTTCGAGAAGTCGCAGGCTGGGATCGCTTTCTCGGCGACATCGAGCAGTCAGGCGCCGACTCTCGTGTTCCCTGGTCTTAAACTCGAGATCCTCAACTCGGCGTCGCCCCTCCTCAGCCGCAGCTTCGCCGCGGTCTTCCGCATCAGCTCGGCGGCGACGCATCGCTTCTCGCTTGGCAGTGCGGCGCTCTTCCTGGTAAGCCGCTTCTTCATCGGGCGTCTGTACTTTCTTCAGTCTTCTCATGGCAGCAGCAGGTACGCACGGACTAGAGGAGGCGAGAGGTGTGTAGCCAAGCCGGTTGTTCCGAGCTTTTACTCGCCTGTGACGTCACGACTCCGCCCTGCGCACGTGGGGTTCGAGGAGGTTACACGGCTCGGTGCTCTCGCAGGTGCACGTGGTTGCTAGGCAACGCGAGACGGCGCACAGTTGGGCTGAGTTTTCTTGCAACGGTCCACGGTGGAAATAAAATCTGAAACAGTTCTGGCACATTATAAGTCCAGATCAGGGCCACATTAACATTTCTATACACAACAACAATAACACTCCCATTCCAGATATTCACTGTGCTTCTAATTTCAATACTTATTTTTCTTTTATATTCACCACAAAAAATCACCCTCATCTGCCGGATGTATGAGCGCTAAACAACCAACACATGCCACCAATATATATAACAGTTGAAGGTGTCGCATGCCTGATAAATAACCTCCAGCTAACTACATCCTGTGGCGTTGACGACATTAAATCTAAAATTCTGAAAAACACCATCGTAGCTTCTAGTAAGATTCTGCCCACAGCTACAGGCAAACCTTAGAGACTGCTGTGCTGCCTTCAGACTAGAAGATAGCAAAGGTCATACTCATATTTAAGTGACGTAATAAACACGCACCACAAAACAACCATCCGATATCATTAACATCTATATGCTGCAAAATGCAAGAACATGTAATTGCATCAAATGCCTAGGGTCACCTGGAAGCCAACAAATTTTTCTTTTCCAATCAACACGGATTTCAGAGAAACTTCTCTTGTGAGATGCAATTATTAGAATTAACAACTAAATTGCATACTAAAATGGAAGATGGTGTTCAAACTGATTGCGCTTTTCTTGACTTTTCAAAAGCATTTCACCTCGTAGGACATTGCGGTTTGATTTTGAAGTTATCTGCTCTTAAATTAGATTCTCTTACATTTACATGGACTGACAATTTCCTTTAGAATCGTCAGCAATTCGCAGAAGTTAATATCTTTTCCTCTCTTTTTTCGCACGTTACTTCAGGCGTACCACAAGGCAGCGTTCTTGGACCATTACTATTTCTAATATACATCAATGACTTAGCGAATGACATTTCCTCCCACGTGCACATTTGCAAGAAGACTGCATTCTTTATCGCTTCATCAAGCGTGCTGATAACCATACTTGAAACAGACCAGCGCAGTTATGACGGGGACAAGGAGGAAGAAACGACCCGGACGAGCGTCCGTGTCGTTCCTCCCTACTTGTCCCCGTCATAACCGCGCTGTTCTGTTTCAAATATCGCTTGCCAACTCGCCCAAACGTCCGCTTTGACGATAATCATACAATCCTCAAAAAAGTTCTAGAACCTATTTCTCTTTGGTGTAACACTTGGCTTATGAAGCTTAACGTTTCTAAATGTAAAATTATCTCTTTTAGCCGCCAGCATACTAAATCTACGTTTCTTTATCACATAAATAACATCACTATTTTGCATCATACTCAATATAAATATCTTGGTGTTAACCTAACATCGACTCTCTCATGGCCAACGCACATTGCATACATACGCGCCAATGATTCGAGATCATTAGGGTACATAAGACACAATTTACATAATTTTGCTACAGACATTCGTAAACTAGCTTATCTATCGTTTGTTCGACCTCAGCTTGAATACGCCGCATCCGTCTGGTCTCCCCATCAAAAATACTTGATCGAAAAGCTCGAATCTATTCAGAATAGGGTTGCGCGTTTTATTTCACGTTGTTATGACTATAACAAACGCATAACGCATATTAAACTCGACCTCTCACTACAGCCCTTGCATGATCGTCGTGATATAGCCCTGCCATCATTATTACATAAATAAGTCCATAATATAGTGCCATCAGTTCTGCCTCTTAAAACTCCTCATTACAGGTCACACCAGTTCTACAATCAGTTCAAGTTCATGAGCATCTACGAAAAGACCAACTCATTTAACCACTCCGCTCTTCCAAGAGCCATTCGCCTTTAGAGCGATCTTTTTTAACTCCGTCGCTTATGTGAGTGACCAAGAAACTTTCCGGCGTTTTCTAATAATGCATTTTTCAAACTCTACATAACCTAACGTGTTATTTTTCTTCCCTTTCTCGTTATCAATCTGCTACTATCTCTTACATACTGTTTTGTTCCAGCCCAATATGTCCCGCTCGCTCTGTAATCATATTGATTATATTTTACTTATTGCTTAGTGACTTTTCGCATTCAAAAACATTCGGTGTGTCCATTATACAGCTTTAACACCACGTTACTGTATGTTAGCGCATTTCTTATACTATTTTTTTGGTGTATGTGTTCACTTATGTATTCTAATTATTGTATAGTACAATCATGGAGCGTACTCTCCCCCCTTACGCAATGCCTCTTAGGGCCTGTAAGGTATATTATATGTATATAAATAAATAAATATATATATATATATATATATATATATATATATATATATATATATATATATATATATATAAGTAATCTTACAGGCGTTTTAATGGCTAGTTTTCATGTACCTTGTTTCGAGATACTTTCCATAAAACAATTGTTACAGCCGCTTTCTGTAACCGTACTCCCTCCGAAGACGGCCGTGTATTGACAGCAGACGGGAATTCTTTAACGTTTACAACTTTCCTGTGAACTAATTATGACAAGTAAGCGAACCTCAGAGTAATGATGAAATCGTCTTATTGGCATAGTTAAGTATAATTGTTTCCAAGGAAGGATGGAAAAAGTAGAGAAGGAAAGGCAGGGAGGTTAAACAGTTTAGCTCAACCGGTTTGCTACCCTACAAACGGGAACGGAATGGGGGATGAAAGATGGGGAAGGGAGAGAGAGAGAGAGAGCACATAGCACAGCAAACACATCGTCAGTTAGAGACCATCCCTCTTGCGTGGTACGTGGTATCGCTGTCACAGCCGCTTGTCCAATGCCGTCTCTTTCAGAAACCGAAGTAGTCCCTTCGTCGCCTTGTTTCGAAGATACCTGCATTACATTGCGAGATACGGAGCATTCGTGAGAAACTGGAAACGAAATTTGTTTTCGTGTCGACCCGACGCATAGACGGACGGTCATCGACCACCACCGCATGGTAGCTACATAGTGCTCCGTTGTAAAAGAACAGAGTCAGTTCGTAAAGAAAGGCACGTTAATTTAGACACACAATGTAACAACCTATGCATCAACTTCCCGATATCGTGGATAAATACATAAAATTTGCGGCCACCGCCACAGGGTAAGAAATGTATGCTCCTGCGGCAACGTGCACTTCGAAATCAGAGGCGCAGACAACTCATCAACGTGCATCATTCGCACGCGGCAATTAGTGCGAGTGTTCTAGCGCTACACAGACTATATAAATAAGATTGGTTGCGGCTGTGAAGTATTTTGGAAGGTGCACCAATTAATGTCGTGGTAGAGGAACACAACGTTGTGTGCGTTGCAAAGAATTTGTTCTTGGGAGGTGGCGGTGTTCCGTTTGAGAGCCTGATCTTTATATTATATTTGCTATCATAAATACCCTTCAATACTTTCAAAGAACATATAAGAACTTTGTACACCTTATAATCTTATTTATACAAGTTAAGTAAAAACAAGTGATAATACAGTTCAAGAAGTGTCAAATTAGATTTGAATAATTATTTGAATTATATAGACAGAAACTACGCCACGGGATTAAATAATGGTGTTTTATGTGCTAAAACGATCTTTTTTTATTTTGAGGCACGCCGTAGTAGAGGACTTCGGAAATTTGAGCACCTGGGGTTCTTTAACGTGCACCTAAATTTAAGTACATGGGCGTTTTCGCATTACGCCCACATCAAAATGCGGCTGCCATTGCCAGGATTCGATTCCGCGACCTCGTGCTCAGCAGCTCAACACCCTATCCACTGAGCAATCATGGCGGGTATGCCACGGGATATTGTTCTAAAATATTGTGAATAAAGTGGGATATCTCTCAAAAACTTCTTTCATTTTGAAATGCTTTTCATCCCTACAAGGTCGCGTAACGAATTTGTTATGAAACCTATGATTACACAATATTATGCACTCAACGGGAGTTGCTTTTGAGTCCTATTCTTGCTATGTGTAAGTGGGGAGAGAACATTCAGGCAAACGTGTAAAAGGTGAAATCAATTAAGTGATACAGAAATACACGTTTCTCCCGGTTCCTACCAGCTCGTTTTGTGTTTTTCATTTATGTTTTGTTCTCGCAGTTGAGGAAAGCTTTTTTGTTTACCCTGCATTTATCTCCCTAGTTTTAGCCTACATGTATGTCAGTTTCATCACAAAATACATCGCATGTCAAAGCCCACGCTCTTTCCTGCACCCTCGAAGGCCGGTGAAACCCGGCCCTTCAATGAGGTTCTAGCGTACTGGCGAAACTGCACCGACTATCGGAAAGACGCAACTGCGCCATTGTATCCGGACTCGTAAAGTCTTAATCGTTTATAAATTTCCATTTCCTCGACACGATGGAAACTAAGTTATTAGAAGCCTATATACACATAAGCGGTGGTTATAGCAGGCAGCCGCAGCAGTTGAGACATATTGAGAGTGTCGATAGTTGATATTGATTAATTTCTCTGTGTAGTGGGGCCAAATGAATTAAGCGAGGATAGAAGATGTGGACACTGTGGACAGAAGCGCCTGTGTGCGCAACGAGCCTGTGTCCAAGGGCACTTGTCCAATTCCTATGTTCTCATTTACATATTGCGGCCCCGTTATAGCAGGGATGTGCTGCAGCCTTTATATAACGACTCGTGCTTAATCTGCTCCAGGCCTGCATTCGACTTTACTCGGAAAATAACTGCCAGTTAGCTTAGTGAATTGAGTCCGTGATCTACTTCTAGATGACAGCGTCAGTCATTTCCGTGCACTTACTTCCTAGTGCGTCGTCTTCCAAACTGCCTGTTATGAGCTATAGCGACGCTCGAACGCCATTAGGCAGGAAAGGTCAAAAACAGGAAATGGTGCGCGAGACCGTCCATTACTGCATTATGTATGCATTTTAAGTCGCGCGAATGGAGTCACTGGCTAAAGGCTCTCTTTTCCTTCTAAAGGTTGCACAATGATAACTTAGGAGAGTTTAAAAACACGTTTGAGATCGTAAACTTCGCTGTCCGCACAGCGCAAACGATGATGCGTTCGCCAGGTCTTCACTACAGCAGAATTTCGAATTTCCGGACATGGTGGCTTCAGGCCATGCTATATATATATATATATATATATGCGACCATTTACATTGTGTCGGCTGCGGCGAAGCAACCTGCGATGCCAGACTAGTTTCTGTGTGCACCATGCTCGGGCAAGCAAATTGAAAATAAATGCTTGTTGTTTCGTGGCTAACTGGATGCGTTTATGCAAAATTACAGCGCTAATAAGCATGAGTCCGTAATTAGCATATCTGATTGTCAACACCGGTCAACATAATATGGAAGGAAAAGATGCGAGTGCGCACTTCGGCGTACGTTCAAAGCCTCTGGATCTTCGAAAAGTTGCGAAAAGCTTTGATCTCGCAGCCGAGCTACGCGATTGGACGATACCCTCAGCGAGCTCTCTGGTGTGGGCTAGGAGCAGCTAGCGGACCACACGCGCTGCACACGCAATCGTTCTCCGTTCAGAACCAATCAGCAAACGCCCGTATGTAGCTAACGCAGTCGCAAAGGCGCAAAGGTACACAGATGCACACGTGGCGACGCGGCCTTTCTCAGTTGCCGGACTCTTTTCCATTTATTGCGGCAAAGGAAAAGGGGAAGCTAGGAGCGAACGGCTTCGAAAGAGATGCGAAACTAGCGGATCTTCTGCCTAATTTCACAAGGCTTCCGAACGTAATGCGGTGCATCAGGCACGCGCAATTAAAAATTCCTCTTAACCCAAACGAGGACGCGCTGCCGGGAGTTGTCGCTACTTTTATAAGATCCATGGGTTTTGTCTTGATATCGCGCCTTTAAGACATTTACGATACCAGAGCACAAGTGGTGACCTGCTTGTAAATGCTATGCTGGTTAATAGTAAAATGATGCAACGGAAATGACCCAGTGGCATAGTAATACCAACGCCTCATGGCGATCTTTGTATTGTTCTCCGTACGCGGATAATACAGCCCCATTTCGACAACTGACTGATGCCTTCTTCTCTACTTAATTATTGTTCCTGCTCGTCATGAAGAGAGGGAATTTCTTACACGTTGTAAATAAGGTTAGTAGGCTACGTAAGTCCTTAATTGTGGTAACAGGGGTGCAGCAGAAGTTTTACCCAGTGCCCCATCGCACCATAAAGAAAGCGAACACATTGCGACGGTTATATAGTTACACTTTAACGGTGTGTTCGTCTTCGCTGGTTGGACAATACCGATTGGACACACAGTAATCTGAGCATCAGAGGCGAGGCAGACCGCGTTATCGCATGGTACGGCAAGCTTTGTTTTACGTCACCTATACTACATTTGAGAAGGGTTGCACCACAAGCCGCGCTTCGCGGTTCCACATGCCTAATCAGGTAAATTAGGTAATTAGTGAATAAATTGACGCGATATATTTCGGTTCGCGTGCTGGTGTTGAAATGTAGAAACAGCGAACTAAGCTTTTATGATGATTCGCTTCAATTTTTCTATGTAGACATGTGCCATAAAATTTGTAGGGAAGAAGATCATTGATGCAATCAATTTATCAGCGAATTGACTGATTTGGTTTTTCTTACAAGGGATGTCCGCATGTGCACATAATTCATCTGTAGTTATGCGATTCCAGTAAATTTTGCAGGCTTTCTTCTTTAAGTGTTCGAAGTAAGAAAAACACACAGACTGTATTATTGTTCGTAGAAGCAGCACAAATATAATGTACGCTGCGAGCAAGAACATTATAAGACAAGGTCGGACTACAGAGTGCTCAAAAACATGTTTCTCTCAAATCTCTTCTAAAGTGTCTAAAGCTTTTAGGCACTCCATTTGTTTTTGTTTTAATAGTACTATTCATATATGTCTTAATTTCTCTACACTTCTGGTGCCTTTGTCTAGTCTGACTTATCGAACACCTTGACGAAAGTAGACAAGCAGCACTGACAATCTGAATTGAATTGAATTCTGAGGTATTACGTGCCAAAACCACGATTTGCTTATGAGGCATGCCGTAGTGGGCGACTCCGTATTAATTTTTACAACCAGGAGATCTTCAACGTGCCCCCATGGCATGGGAGTCGGCCGCTCTTGCATTACGCCCCATAGAAATGCGGCCGCCGTGGCCAAAATTTCATCCCATGACCTCGTGCTTAGCCGCGCAACACCATAGCCGCTAAGCCGCCGCGGTGGCTAGTTACAGTTTGTGTGGGCCCATGTATTATCGCGCTCAATACCAGTTGCAACACGTGAGCCCTGTCGGCGTCTGCAGCTAAGCTATCGAGAAATATGTATAGAGGGTGTCGTCATTTGAGAAGTGTTCATACCCCCAGTTTTCTGTTGCCTGCTTTCTTCGCGGAACGATGACGAAGCACACTGAGCTGAGGGCCAAGGACTTACGGTCTGCTCTGCGGGCCACTGTGTCATTGCTCCGCGAAGAAAGCAGACAGCGTAAATCACGGGGGTATGGGCATCCCTGGAATGGCGAAATCCCATCCAATTTTTCCTCGAAAGCGTACCAACACGCGAGCGTCGGCTCGCGTGTTGGTACACGCGAGCAACACGCTAGCCGACGCTCGCGTGTTGCACTTTCTATTGTGCGCGGCTGTACTTGTGGCCCAAGTCACCAATCTTGACAATTCAGATGTATTAAATTTTTTAGTTGTAATGAATGCTTGAAAAATTGCTGAAATATGCAAAAGCTGCTTTCAAAACCACAATTTGCCTGGACTATAATAAACTGAAATCAGCACGGCGGCTAAATATTTCGTCAGTGCTTAAAAAATGCGTTATTAGTGGGAACAAAATTAGCAAAGTGCTGGCTTTTCAGGTGCTCTTAAGATGAGCCGTTGACCTTCTTTGTTTTACTCACTCGACAGCACCTTATACGCTAACTTATTGAACTGCCCATAACCAGTTATAGGAGGTCAATAGAAACAGCCACAAAGCAGATTATAAAGAAAATAAATGCTTTGCATCTGGAAGTGTACCTGCAAATTAAATGTTTAACCATGAACTGTGAACTTTTATTGCAAACACAACCTTTTATGACTCCATCAACTGCATGCCACTTTCCTGGCTATCCACGTATGCAAATAGTTTGCATGGTGAAATCGAAATGCTGGGGCAGACTTTTCATTGAAAGGAACGCATATTTCCATGTTGACTCACCCTGTTGGAGCTCAGAGTACTCGGCAAACAGTGTTTCTGGGAGTCGAAGTGCGTGACACTGGAATGCGTGGTGGCTTCGTTGGATTGTTCCTCTCGTTTCGTACTTTCGCAAACATCCAATAGAATATCCAAGAAATTGCATGCGTCACAATAACTGAAAGAGGACCCCGTTACATTGCTGGCTCAAGTTTTTCTATTCAGTTTTCACGACCTAGTTTCAGACACTATTGTTGCCTCCGCCTACTTGTCAATTGGCGGTGTTTGTGGACTCTTGGCTCAAGAGATGAAGCTTCAGATGTTACACAATACGACCATGTGTCTGCAAGGAGCTTTGCAGCCGAGATCGCGGCGATTGTGCTTAGAAACTCCAACAATTGACCTGGATCCGGCTTTAGCGTGGCTTTTCTCCTTAATAGGATTGATAAATATATGTGAGGCTTCTTGAACTCCAAAAATAAACTGTGCTCATGCGGATGAACCAGGAATGGTCAGAGCGTGTTCTGAGAAGTCAATAAACAAATTCCTGCGAAGTTTTTCAATATCAGAAATGGATACGTAACATGTTAGAACTATAGTGATTTAGTGTGTTGCCTCTTGCGGACGATGTTTCATAACAATACCTCACGCAAATAAGGTGCGACATCTCTCCCACAGTGGGTAATGATGCCCTGGTAGAGACGCCAACTGCACCTTTTAGGTTCGCTTTTTGATGACGTTCTGGAGGTATATTTGTTTTTCTTCGTGGGTTGGAGGTGATAAATTTTTCTCAACATCGTCACGAACGTGCAAGTACGGGAGAGCTCAGTGGTCGGCAATTTCATTAGAAATTCAGCAGCACTCCGTTTCTGCGTATACATTCTTGCCGGTCTTATTCAACTCCGTCATGACTTATGAATTAGTATCTCACCTGCCGAGCAGATATTAATCTCAAAGAGCTTTATGCATATCATTCATTCCTGACTGCATCACAAGGAAAAAGGTATTCGAAACGAACATACGTACTTTCGTTCCTCCTAAAATTAGCAGTTAAAGCATAACATATAACTATCTTGTCAGGGTACACGTCTTTCAAGGGAATGTCTGACTAACGTTAAATTTATCTCTCCTTAAGCGTTTACGATATTATTCAGTGTACATTAACTTATTATTACAGTGAATTTTTGAGTAAGAGAGTGATTTTGCCGTGAAGATACACTACGACACTATGAGAGGTGCTATGAGTGTAGGACTTCAAATTAGCTTGGGCATGCATAATTTAAACGTTCACGGAAGGCGTAAACGCTAGTGTACTGAGACGTACACAAGCGTTTACGCATTCCGCTCTCATTTTAATGTGGCCGTATAAGCTAAGCAATCGTAACCGCGATCTTGCACGGAGAATTACTACGCTATAACACTATATCGAATTAGCCACCCTCCCTTGCATAGTTTTTTGTTGAAAGTCTATAGACATGTGTCTATATAAAGTCTATAGACTCTCTATAAATATTTCTTGAGACTAGTGTATAGACAGTTTATAGACTTATGACCATAAACGTTTTATAGACTTGTCTATAAGATGAGTCTATAGGCTGTCTATAGACTAATGAAAATTCACGTTTGTAGTGAATTGTCTGCAGAATGTCTTTAGACGAAAGTGTATAGGGTTATACAGTTCTATTTTTGTAGACTGAAGTCTGGGATGCCTATAAAACTTATTGTATCCAGCATGTATATGGGAACATATGTAAGGAACTGTACACAGAAAATCATGCATGCGGACGGAAGCAGTCGAAAAATCTCAAATGCATGTAGCCGCGAATCTTTACGTAACGCTGCATGAGCATTTTTGTACAAGCACATTTAAGAAATATTACAGTTGCATGCAATGCATCCGCTTAAATGAAATCTGCTAGGTATCTGCTATCTGCAAGTTAGTTTAAATTTTGTTTAAATATGGCGTCAAAAAAATTTACGCACATCTCTTCTTCGTTTTCTATCGCAAGGGCTTCCGATATTTTTCGCTCCGTTTTTGTTTTTGATGTGCCAATGACTGTGGTGCTTTCCAGTAGAGGAGAGCATTTGCATTGTTTGCAGTGCGCAGCCCAGTTGCTAGGTGCTGTCAGAAGCTGGCACGTGTGTGTGTGCTCCCGTAACTTTTCATTTAGACAGCGTCCGGTTTGCCCTATGTACACTTTCCCGTAATCTAGTGGGATTTGGTAAACCAGTGAACTAGCCCATTTCACGCACTTCTTCACGTGCTTAGTCTGACAGAATGTAGCACTTGGATTGCTCTCTTTTGATCCTGCGTTCACCCTCTTGCAGATGCATTTTATTTTTTGCGGAGTGGAGAAAAGCACTTGAACATCATGGCGTTGGACTGACTTTTTTATTCTATGTGACAACCCATGCATATCAGACAACACCATGCGTTCTTTCAATTTTTCTTTTTCTGGTGTATTTTGCCTTTTCCTGTTGGCTCTGATTTTCCTGCTGTCTCTGAGACACACAGAGACAGCACTGTCTTTGTGTGTCTGCTCCTTTCTACGTCCTTGTTCAGTCGCGCTTACATATTCCATCATGTATTCAAACCAATTAGCCCGTCAACGTGTTTTAACTAAATAACCAGCACGGTGTCACGCGCACAGGTAAACACGAACACATCTCGCTCGATGAGCGCGGAAACTCACTGTGAAAATTCTGGAGTGAGGAATCGCGGCAGCAGCAAGGCGAATTGACCTTCATGCATGTGACCTTCATACGAAGCTGCCGGCGCTATGCGCACTCTGTAAACATCGCAGATCGCTTTCAAGATGAGACCTACGTGGGCGCATACTTTAGTCACGTCGCAGATCGCTTTCAAGACACATGAGCGCCGGCAACGAGTCTCTACGGCATCCGGCAAAGCGTCTACTACGGCAACCGCGACTCGCGTGGCCAACGCCGCCGCGGTCAACGTTGGTTGCGGTTGCCTCCACTCTCTATGGAGCGACAGGCTAGGAGGACAACTAGGCACCGTAGCAACCGCCGGACAAGAACGCCCCTCCTCCCTCGCTTCACTCCCCTGCCTCGCGCGCCACAGGAGAGGGCACGCATCCGGGCCGCTTTCCTCGTTCGGGCACGCGAGGTTGAACCGCGTTCGCCGGCTAATGCCTCACACGCTTTCACTTGTACGGAACCTCACGGCGACGGCGATGGCAGAAATGCGCCTGGAGTATCCATATAATTGCTAGCGCAATAAAAAGAAATCTTCCACCCATCGTCAAACCCAATACCTTCAGTTTGAAACGTGTGAAGGTGATTCCCCGACCTACTAATTTATTGTTCTCTAATTTTGGGGGCTAAGTTCCGAAGCTGCGAGTGACTGAGCTTATCGCAGGTTTTGTGCTCCGAAAGCTTTTGCGGTGGCATATATTTCATATATTTAGATTGGTTGCCAGGAGCCTTAAAAATGCTGCTAATTTTGCCCTATACGAAAACATCAGCGCGCGCACTGCTGATGCATGCCCCGCAAACACGGCCTTTCATCCCAGTACGCTAGCATTTATTCAACTATACGTCTGTGTTTGAAAATTCCTCACGCTAACACAATTTGAATGCGTGAGGCCTGTCTCAAGAATTTCACTACATGTGCATATATGGCGCAGCGTTCATGGCGGCCCGATCGAGGGCCACGAAACGAGATTTACCCACAGTGGCTGGCCAACACACACAATCTGCTTAGTGGCTGCTCAGTATCAAAGTAAAACATGGTGTATTTTCTTTTTTGCGCACATCACCTATGGCGCTAAAATCAACAAGCATGAGTAATCGCTTCCTGTAGTAGAAGCGAGAACAAGAGCGCGTTATTAAATCAGGTAAACGTCAAATCGACACTGTGCCCGAGTCGCCTACACTACGTGCAGCCGGTTTGCGCTATGAAATGCGCTCACCTAATCATGACCTATTAGACAGTTTTAGAATAGCATTTGTCGCCTTACGTACCTTAAAGGTAAGCACCTTTGCTGGACGTTACGGTGGCTGTCCTTTGAAGTCTTTTAGTTTGCCTTACGGAAACACATACGTAAAGAAAACGTTATACAGTAGGGCGCCATCTGGTACCTCGGGCCAAACGTATCCAAGCCAAGACGGTCCTTTAGAAACCATCCTCCTGTTGCTGTGTGGACGCGTATTGTTAGGCGTATGGGCACCGTAATCGCCGAACGATCTCTGAAAATGAACGTGCTATGCGCTCATAACTAAACTTTCAGGTGAGTTTAGAGAAAGCCAAAGCTCATTACAAAAAAAATTGGAGGACGCTTAAGCTTCGCCTTCAAGAGTGGAACGAGACAGCGTTCCCATCGACCCGCCAAGGGGTGTAAGACAATGGGCTACGGCGCAGCGACTACGCGCCCCGCATCGGACGCGGTGAGCGTCGAGCAACGCAGCGTTCGGCGCGACAACGAAATGTGCGCCTGAGCAAGCGACGCACGCCTGAGCCTTAGAAACAGCTCGTTTCTAAGGCAACACCGCGTTCACTAGAGGCGCTTTTGTACCGCTTTGAAGCATCGAACTCGTGGCTCAGTGGTAACGTCTCCGTCTCACACTCCGGAGACCCTGGTTCGATTCCCACCCAGCCCATCTTGGAAGTTGCTTTTTATTTATAAGGTGCCTGCCGTGATTTATCGCTCACGGCCAACGCCGCGGACGCCGACGCCGACACCGACACCGACGCCGACGACACCGGCTTTTCTGCGACACGAGCTCCTTAACGCTATCGCGTTAATAGTTACTGGCGATTAACGCGCGTGAGAGCGTAGCCATCACGAGAATTCACGCTGAAGCTGGAGCCATGGGTGCCCCCATGTTCGACAACGCTATTTCGTAGCGTCCGTGAACATTACGGACGTTAAACTCGCCAAAGAACGTAAACGTTATCATAGCGCGCGTAAACCGCAGCAACCCATTAACGTTCCAAGCATGCGCAGTAAGGACGACGCTATTTCTTTACGTACGTAATGCTGTTACGTTCGATTGCAAACGCTAAACTAAAGCTGTCAATTGACGGAAACCATCTTTGCTAAATCTTACCGTTCAGAGTAGTTGACGTGTGATGCCACAAAAGGACACGACTACACAGACCCCAAGGTACCGGCAGAAACCGCACGCCACTTCAACAAGCGTTTACGTGCCTGGCGCTCTCGGTGAGAATTCAAATTGAAGTGGGCAGATGGCGCGATGCCGTTACTTCCACTGCGCATGCGCAGGCACTCAGGGTGACGAGGGTGTGCGCGCTCCGAGAAGTCCGAGCGGCTTTTCGCTTTTCATTTTTTTTTCTCTCTCTGCGCGCCATGCGCTCGAAACGGGTTGCTTTCCTTTCCATTTTTCTTTTTTTTTTCATGGATGAAGGAAATGCGTTGGCGCGCTGCATTGCAAATGCAGTGGAGCTGGAACGCACACTTGGATGAATGCGATGTTTGTAAAAGCCATTACAAGGCCCGCTTTTCACTTGCTACACGCCAACGACGATGAGTAATGCAGTCTATTTCTGGCATATCTTCCAGCGTACCGCCAAATGTGACATCCGCACGTATGTTAGTGAAAATTTCCCAATCCGATGATAGGTAAAATCAATCAATACAGTAATTACGTACGCATATCCTCGGCCGCGCAAGCATACCGCCTACGAATGACTGGGTGGTCTCAAATAATTTGGTGCACATTTTAAGTGAATGGCAAACTTTGATGAGTTTACAGTACAGGATATGAGCCCACGAAAAACCGCCCGATGTTAGGGATGCAGCCGAGATATGAATACAATGTGAAAAGCATCTGAGAATCGGACGACACGCGATGCGCGCACCACATGCGCGACATCGGTTCACCGCACACTCGCGAAGTCTGCGTTGTCAGCTACAAACATTACGAGTCTCTGTGCCGTTACCTTGATGCCGGTTTGGAATCCGCTCGTAACTAAAGTTGGTTTCTTAACATCTATTATTACGATTTGATTGGATACTAAAGTCTACAAATAGGTGCTAAAGCAATCTCAGCAGTATACAACTCCGGTGGCTTATATCTAACGTAGCTCCGAATTATCTGCCGGTACCTGCGCTTGTTACAGCGTACACGAGTTGGGCCGAGGTTAACAGCTTTTGTCTATAATCAATCTGTAGACTGCATCTAAACCTGAAGCAATAAAATGTTCTCAGTATCGGCTGTTTTCTGGTTCATCTCACGCCTTACCACAATCGATATACGGGCTGTTCGCTCAAGTTAACACGACTTTTGCTGACGTCCCGCCCTATGACCTTCGTCGGCGGTGATATAGCAAACCGGGGAGAATAATTCGAATTGCAAAATATACAGGGTGTTTCGCTTAATTTGAGCCAAAGTTTAATATATGCAAATGGTAGGTAGCTGAAGAGAATCAAGGTAATGTTATTGCCGTCGATTGGAGATACTCAGAATATTTTTGCATTCCCCCGATTAGATAATTAGTCTTAATAATCAACTTCTCAATTATTATAATTAGATGAAAAGTGTCAACGACAAAATTGTAGAGCAACATGAGAAACCCCCGATACAGCTTTCTGTTGCTCAACACGTGCTATATAAAAGTATATATATATAAGCCAGCGAATATACGCAATGGGCCTCGAGCGGGCAGGGGCGCTATATATATATATATATATATATATATATATATATATATATATATATATATATATATATATATATATATATATACATATATATATATATATATATATATGTGTGTGTGTGTGTGTGTGTGTGTGAAGAAACTTTTAGACTGGGAAAACACAAATAATCAGTAACAAAGAATCAGTAAGGATAAATGGAGACTGCACGGAATTTTGTCTACAGGTAATCGATAGGGTTGAAGTATACAAAAAGAAAGAAGCATCAAATCGACTTTTTTCTATATACCACCTATAAAATGGCAGTAGACAAGAAGAAATAGAAACCTTATTAATTTTGTGTATAGACAATCTATAGACTGGGAGTAGACAAAAATAATCAACAGTTTATCGATTCTCGTGTATAGACGGTCTACAGACCAAGAATGAACAATAAATAGAGACCGGTCGACATTTTCGCAAAGGTAGTCTATAGAGCGAAAGCAGACAAAAAGAAACAAACAGCTCATCAACTTTTGCCTATGGACAATCTATAAACCGGGAGTAGACAAAAAGAAATAGAAACCTTATCGACTCTCGTCTATAGACAGTATATAGACAAATAACGGACAAGAATATGTAGAGACTGTATCGGCTTTCGTCTATAGGTGGTCTATGGAGGGGAAATAGATAAAAAGAAAAAGAGAAAGAAACACTTCATCGACTTTTCTCTATAGACCATCTATAGAATGCGACTAGACAACAAGAAATAGAAACATTATCGACTCTTGTCTATACACAGTCTATGGCAAGGAATGGACCAAAATAAATAGAGACTGCATAGATTTTCGTCAGTAGGTATTCTATAGAGGGGAAATAGACAAAAAGAAACAGACGCGCTCGATCAGCCCAGTGGGCTAATCCAGCGCCTCCTAGGTAGCATGCCTGTGCGCTCTGCTTTATGACATCATTCTACTTGGGCCGAAATATCCATTGCCAAGCCAGGCGTGACGAAAGCGGTGACGTCAAAATCACCGTGACCGAAGTTGGCAGCGTCTCCATCAGATTCCATGGTGTTCGGGTAAGGCAGCGTGACGTCACTTATCGAAGTACACCGGCCTTGTGCTGTCTAGGATGCCTTGGCCAAGCGCCTCAACGTGTTCGCTTGCCTGCGAGAAGTTCATAACTGGAAGGACCGCTCAGCGGCATTCAACTGGGCCTGAATTCTTTCGCATTCACAACTCATAAGAAGTTGCTCTCTTTGTTGCTGTCAGAGCATACTGGTCGCAATTTAAAGTGTCAACAACGTATTACTTATTACTTCCGTAAGTGTCATCAATATAATTTAGCTTGAACTTCATAATAAGGCATATAGCTGTTTCGAACCCCCTTCCTCACCTTGAAAAAGAAATTGTTAATCTTTTTGTCCAAGTTCAGTATATCTGTCGAACGAATTATTTTCTTTCTATTTTGAATGTCGTACGTACCTTGCTTGAATGGCTGTCCACATGCACTGTCAAATCTCTCATTTGCATTTTCCAAGTACAACCTGTGTTCGTTTCAACCAATTTAAAAGCATCGTACGAAGCAAAGGTAAATAAGAACGTGAGCAGAGCTTCCTTCATCATATTTTTTAAATTTATATATGCGCTTGCACGGCTATTATTATGTTTACTGCAACGCCAATGCTACTTATTGTTAGTTAAAGCGAGAAGGCAAGCTAGCACCCGCCGCATTGGGGCACTTGCGCCGTATCGCCTGCGCCCGTATAAACAATGTACGCTAAATTTTGAATAAGTTGGACTACACAAATAAGCACTCATTCTCATTCCTTCTTAGTATACTATAACGTGATAGCCGAAACGCACTTTCCTTTCCCTGTATATAACTTCTATGCAATGTGTCCACAAAACACCAAAAAATGTGGTCGCATACCGCTGAGACCGGAACACCTTCGGTGTGGACAAATTCCAAGCACGCAAGCTCCCCGGCGAGGCCCAAATTGAATTGAAACTATATGAGACGGAAGGAAGGTGCAGGTTGGGCGAAAAAAGCAGACTCATAAAGCAAGTATCGATTTCTTGCTCGCGGTGCTGCTGCCGAAAATGCCTGCGGCCCCGTGAAGAAGGCGACTCACCTAAATTTGCGGCGCAGTCAAGCCTCGCATCAGCCTCCCTGCTACGTGTCGGTTGCCTGTTTCCTGGGGATACTGCAGCCACTGTCACTTACCTGTATCCACTTCGTTTAGTGTCTGCTTCGTTAATTTTTTCTTTCTTTTTTCGGCACGTGGGGTAGGGAAAATGTAGGTCAGGTCTACCCATTGCATCGAACCCGCCTGTCGTAGCTCAAGCTGAGTCGACTGGGCGCATCAGAAACTAGCGACAGCTGCTACATGCCTGAGCAGGTTTCTCAGGTGAAGTGCGAGTATTTCTGGCACGCAGAGTAAACTGTGTTATTCGGAGGGAGTAAAATAATAAAGGACTCCGATCTGTGACAAGGTAGTTTCCGCCAAAGTTTTCTTCTTTTAAACATATTTATATTTATCCTTCCATGTTTCACGTTATCTTCTGAAGCCGTTTGGGAAAGCTTACTTAAAACAGTTGACACAAAGCTCCACGTAATTATTTAGACAACTGCACGCCAACATACGCATGATCACACGTCCTTACATAACTGTGCACGTTACCTTCCATGCCAGGACCTACACAAAACATACAAGAAAGATCAGATTTCAAAGCAGCTGCTGCGTTGCGTAACCTCTAGGACTTGCACTTATCACATAGACTCTCGTTCTCCCAGTCCAACGAACGTTCCAAGTGTACTTTTGCACCCCTGCTGAAGTTTTGTTTTATTTCGCAAAGTTACTGTACGAAAACATGGAAACGTGATAATAAATGTCCTCCCTGCGCTAACAGTGAAAAGAAAAATCCATTTGCAGAAACAGTTCCGGGGTATCCCTGAAGCTAGGTTTCTAGCGAAAAATTCCTTTTTACTAATACGTGGCTGTCATACGGGATGGCAATGGAGCAACGTCTGTAGTGCTTTCTTTAGAGGGATCACAGTGAGGATACATTTCCTTGAAGAAAAAACACTCAAGTCATACTGACACGAATGAAAAACAGAACATGGTACATTGTAATACTGATCACGTATACACAACAAATATTACATGAACAGTTTTTCATCTCGTTTTCATGCTCGGTGTTCATGCATTTTAATAAAAGCTTATGGTTGTAACGTATATACCTCTTGCTCAACCGAAGCACGCTCTTGTTTTTCTTTTTCTATGCTGGTTTTGTGTTTGAACATTCATTAGAGTGAGCAATTCAAGCAGGTCCTTTATCAGTATCACGAATCTAAGACTCGACTACACGAATGCGTGCAAGATGAGCACTTGAGGCCTAGTGAGAAGAAAAAAAAGCTGGTTCTCAATAACGCATTGGTGCTACTAAGAGATCGCCAGCCCATTTTAAGTTTCTTTCTTCTTTAGGTCAGCGTACAATTTCGTTTTGAGTACTTGCTTTCGCTGGAAATAAATTACGCTATGATAAAATCACGAGCTTAAAACAGGTCTGATATTGTGCTCATATATTGTCAGCAAGGGTTCAACTTCCTGCGCACTGACCACTGAAATGTCGAGTGGTACACGGGGTGCAAGCGCTTACTCTATAACAAAGAATCTATTTATTCGTAATGTTGGCGATGGTTTGCATACATTATATATGTATTGACGAATAGAAAGAACTTATATGTAAATTAGTGTTAGCATAATAGTTGCGTCTCATCTTTAGTTCAAGCGCTTGTTTAACAATCCGAGGCCGGGTCACAGGCCCAGCATAGTTAGAAAAGAGAACAAATATTTAAGGTAGTTTTGCTGGGTTCTTTTGATGAACGCAGGCGTTCTAAATTCAGACATTCAATAATTAGTTTTGTAGATGAGCACAATCTAAATACGTTCTTTTACCGTCCATGGTAGCAAGTGCCGCCATTCCGGAAGTACGCACAAGAGTTATTGATACCGACTTGCGCTTCCTATAATTTGTACAAAGATGGAGAGATAAAAGGAATGTGTACAAATTGCGTACAACAAGCAAGCTTTAGGATCAATATAGGCTTACGTCGAGGCGGGTGCAATGCGCAGTACCAAGCGTTGTTATTTTAACAAATTTTAAACAACGTTCTGACGCTTAGTTCTGGCTAAAAATTTGCCACAGCATAACATTTCCTTCTCCGAATCGTTTAATAAAAATTTTCGCTTCTGCTTTTATTGTTGTAAACACAAAGAAAAGATCGAAATGCTGCTGCCTTACACATTGAAAATGCATATAAGACGCGGTAAGTGATGCAATATGTTCAAGTAAGTAACTTCTACCGAATCGCTTCCTAACAGGTAATGTAATTTAATTTTGTTTAACGTTTTCGTTGTTTGCTACGTTTCCTTGTTTGGCCAGTGGTGGTCGAACGCCGTGCTACGAAGCTAATTTCATAGTCCGCTCAGTGCGTCGTTTGCTCAGCGTTCGTTCTCGCCCGCGGTGGCACCATGGGCCTCACTGTTGTTTGAAATAACACTGCTGCTTGCATACAAAGGGGAATTTTGAAGCATGGCACACATTCCCTTGAGGTTCTTTCACATCAAGAATGACTGAGTGCATAAAGGAGAAAAATAAAGTGATATCTGCATTTTAATTTGTACGCGGGGCGTGCAAAGGTACCTTCGTAAGCACAGCTTGCAAGAGCCACTTGGTAGCTTACATGAATACGTGAACTCCACCCTCACTCGCCGCAAATTAAATTTTCGGCTGCTCGAACCCTCAGTTTCATTTCAGTGACCCAAAAGCGGTATCCCTGAGGGAGCTTGCAATCATAGGTTGAATTAAATTCCACACATGCGTCACAGTTTTCCTCAAGAAATAATAATAGTAAAGTGTCTGCATACTCCATGGATTTTGTATTTTGGAACATTTCTTGTGAGAGACTGAATGTAACCTTCCATTTCTCGAGAATGCAGTTTTTTCTATTTATTATGTGTCGTTTTGGTGGTATGCCTTAAAGTTTGTAAAGCAAATTTGCAGTCTTTCAGAACACCCACTTTCCTACTTGAATGAAGTTTCTTTATTCAGTACGTTGTAATTTTTTTTCTTTGGTTTCTGTTCTATTGCATTACTCTTTTTGTTTTCATTGCGGGACTGTTTCTTTAACGAGTTGCTCTTAGATTCCTGTTGTTCAGTTTTTGAAAAGTATCGCACTTCTTTAGCCTGCTTATGAAGATGCACTGCATGAAGCAATGTGAAAAAAAATAACAGTTCACTTTTGACCAAACCATCATATCTAGCCTAAGCCACAGCAGCTACCCTAAAGGCTCTTGCTAATGCATATTGATGCGAAAGCATCAGATGGTTCATTGACCAAAAAAGCCGGCGTCTGTACCAGCCAATCGGCAGCTATATTCCCACTGATGCGACGCCACGTGCGCGCATCGACGGGGCAGGGTGGGTGAAAGCGCACGCTTGCTGCCACGCTGGCACGCCAGGTGATGCGTGAGGGGAGAGGGCATCGCCGTGGCGCCACGTCAGCCTCGCTCTCGGAACCTAGCGTTATCCGCTCAAGCTCTCGCCTGCGTTTCAACTTCGGCTCGGTAATCATTATAAAGAAATGATGTATAAAGGAACAGAATCAGGTCTAAAGGAAAAATGTTGGCGTTAGCGAGTTCCGAACTTACGACCCCACGCTCAGTGGCTTACCGAGTCGCTTACCCACTTGGCTACACCAGCGCCATCTAGATAGCAGGCCTGCGCACTCTTCTTTATGACATCATGCTACATGGACCAAAATTTACATTGCCAAGCCCGGCGTGACGAAAGTGGTGACGCCGAAATTACTGCGGCTTACTCGGGGGCGTCCCCGGCCTTGTGCTACCTGGAAGGTGTTGGTCAAGCATCTCAGCGCGCTGGCTTGCCCGCGAGGAGCTCATAACTCGAAGAACCGCTTAGCGGTGTCCGAATGGACATTAATACTTTCGCATTCTCGACTCATAAAATGCGCTTAGGCGTCATCGGATTTTTTCGCTTCTGAATGTCTTGCCTTTCTCAGTGTGAATTTCAGTTAGATTCTGCATTCGTACTGGCGAGTGCGCTCCGTACTCTGCTGTTTTCAGGTCCTTTTTGTGCTTTTTGATTTTTCTTTTGCTTTACGGGCAAACAATGAAGAGGAACATCACAGGCAGCATCGATGATGTGTCAGCGTAAGATTGCATCGGTATTTCAATACGTTGAAAAATATACAACAAACATTTCTCGACATTTAGGCCGGGGTATGGCGTTTATCAAGATGCTTGATATAGGCCGGGACCCTGCCGAAGCGCTGAAGCAAGTTTGTTGTATATTTAATGTGGACTTAAATAAATACACATATTCTAAACGAAGAAGCAATAGAAACATCCTTGCTGCGTAGCCACAGTGGCGGCCCACTATCATTGTTCCAGTGCTAGACAAGATTAATTATGACATCTCGAAATGCAAACTTGAAACTTAAATATCTACCACTGTAACTATATGCGTCCATGAAGTGGTATTAAAACGACAAATTGATAAATTGCAATATAGTAGGTCATCATCATCATCATCATCATCATCATCATCCTGGTTATGCCCACTGCAGGGCAATTGCCTCTCCCATACTTCTCCAACTACCCCGGTCATGTACTAATTGTGGCCATGTCGTCCCTGCAAACTTCTTAATCTCATCCGCCCACCTAACCTTCTGCCGACCCCTGCTAGGCTTCCCTTCCCTTGGAATCTAGTCTGTAACTCTTAATGACCATCGGTTATCTTCCCTCCCCATTACATGTCCTGCTCATGCCCCATTTCTTTTTCTTGATTTCAACTAAGATGTCATCAACTCGCGTTTGTTCCCTCACGCAACCTGCTCTTTTCTTATCCCTTAACGTTACACCCGTCATTCTTCTTTCCATAGCTCGTTGCGTCGTCCTCAATTTAAGTAGAACCCTTTTCGTAAGCATCCAGGTTTCTGCCCTGTACGTGAGTACTGGTAAGACGCAGCTGTTACACACTTTTCTCTTGAGGGATAGTGGCAACCTGCTGTTCATGATTTGAGAATGCCTGCCAAACGCACCCCAGCCCATTCTTATTCTTCGTTTTATTTCAGTCTCATGATCCGGAACCGCGCTCACTACCTGCCCTAAGTAGATGTATTCCCTTACCACTTCCAGTGCCTCGCTACCTATCGTAAATTGCTGTTCTCTTCCGAGACTGTTAAACACCACTTTAGTTTTCTGCAGATTAATTTTTAGACCCACCCTTCTGCTTTGCCTCTCTACATATATAGTAGGTGCCAGCATAATAAAATAAAGCCGCATTCTCGGACGTCGGGGCTGCACTTGGGAGAACTGTTAAGACAGGTATACACAAAAGCGGCCCATGGAAGCCGACCAGTAAATGGCGATACTGTAACAATGCCTCTAGCTCGACACTCAATCTACTAAGTATACTAAGGCTGACGTGGAGGCCTTGATAGACACCGGGTGTGTTATCGTTCTATCTAGGGCCGTTCGTGCACGTTAAAATCTTAACGAGGCTCTGCTTTTGATGGTAATGCACCATGGTCCACAAGCTCAGTGCTGCGCTAGTGAGCCTTCGCCTACTACGATTGCGTCATCGCCACCAGTCGATCGTGACACTCCTGCATAAATTTTCTTCGCGCGCTCCAGCACCCGCTTAAGTGAATTGCATTTAGACTCTGACAGGAATGACAGGCGTTGCGAAGCAATTGGCTGCACATTTCTCTTGTCTAGTCAGACCCGCTGCTTGGATGCTGCTACTCAACATTGGTGCGACACTTCATCGCCGAAACATTAAGCGAGGCCTGAGGCAGTGCGTTCTTGCTATATTGTTCACCTGATTTATCATACAGGAAAAGCAATTCGCAACACTTGCATAACCTGGAGTAGCATGTCAGGCGAACAGCCATGCTAACATCTCCAGTATACTATGAAGGTTTGTTTCTCTTTCTCTCTCTCTGCACTTGCATACCATGTAACCTGCCTATTGCTTGGGAAATGTTTGTGTGGCGCGCCTAATGCTACGCTGTGAAATTGCTAGTATTATTCTGGAATGCGCCCTGGAGCGGTTGAGGAAATACCAATATAAACGTTGGCCCTTGCATTTACAAAAATAAAATGTTTTCTTTGACTGACAATGTTAGGTTTCGTTTCCTTTCATAGCCTTCATCCTCAGTTCGTGGTACTTGGAAAGTGCTGACCACAATTGTTGCCGCTGACATTGTGTCATTTTTTTTTCGAGATTAGGACCAAGTATTCTCGCTGTCCAGCTAGCTGTGCATTGAACGTCCAATGAAATGCTTTTAGGACAACTTTTCTTCTTTTTATTGTGATCAGGTCGCATGATATTAGTGCAATGAAATCTCACTTTCTGACGCTGGTTTTTAGGTGCTCCGTTAAAGAAAGTCATTAGGTGATAACGACGAACGGCCGTTTTCTTCCTTAGAGACTGTAACTTTTGTATACGCCTAATATCCAACCACCTTCCAACCTAGGAACTTTGAAATGCGTAAAAAAAATCCCACATGATCAAGACAGTACGGGAGACAATGGCTTAGGGAGGGAGGAAGACCCGTCTTTTTTATTTTTATTCTTTATTTTTGCCCTGAGCGGACATGTTTTGTAAGATACATATGCTTTTATTAACGATCGTTTGCCTTTAGACACAGCACACAATGTCGTCAGAGGCAGCGAACTTCCACCCGAGAGTGGCAAGTAATACATTCTTTTAAAAGCAATTATTGTTTCAGCGATTTTGCTGTTGCCAATCTCACCTGCTTAAAGAGAATTGCTGAATAAGCTTTGGACCCGCCATGGTTGCTTAGTGGCTATGGTATTGGGATGCTAAGCACGAGGTCGCGGGATCGAATCCCGGCAACGGCGGCCGCATTTCAATGGGGGAGTAATACGAAAGCACCCTTGTACTTAGATTTAGGTGCATGTTAAAAAAACCCCAGGTTGTCAAAATTTCCGGAGTCCCCAACTACGGCGTGCCTCATAATCAAAATGTGGTTTTGGCAAGTAAAACCCCATACTTTTAAGTTTTGAATAACCTTCCTGCAAACAAGTACTTTTTGGCTTACGTGGCGCCTTGCGCTGCCACTAGAAGGCGGGGCAAGTACCGTACACATATTCTGGAAGGGGAAGGCTTAGGTGATGATTGTATACAGCTTTTGAGAGAGCTTTACCTATAAAATACCGTTTGCGTTGAGTGGGAAGGGATGAGGATCGAGGAGAAAGTTCATATCAACAAGGGACTGAGGCAGGGGTGTCCTTTATCCGCACTGATGTTTAAGATGTACATGGGGAGGATGGAGAGGGCGCTAGAAGGAAGTAATCAATATCAGGTTTAATCTCTCATACAAACAGACGGTTTCCAGGTTTGTCTTGCGCGGAGGACATTGTGTTACTAGCTAACAAGCATGATGTGCAACGTCTGGCTAATGTCTGCGGACAGGAAGGCGACAATTTAGTTTTGAAATTTAGCGTTAAGAAATCAGGTATAATGGCATTAAATGAAAACAGGGAATAGACAGTGCCAATGCAGGGCCAGGAAATACCGCGGGTAAAATAATATAAATACCTTGGTATATG
Organism: Dermacentor variabilis; assembly: GCF_050947875.1. Classification (NCBI taxonomy): domain Eukaryota; kingdom Metazoa; phylum Arthropoda; class Arachnida; order Ixodida; family Ixodidae; genus Dermacentor; species Dermacentor variabilis. The sequence continues at coordinate 37,358,793 of NC_134572.1, read as the reverse complement.
GATAAAAGAAGGCAATAAATATATGGAAACACAGGAAAAAAGTAGCAGTAAAATGGAAGAGTAATGAAGCCATAACGAAACACGGAACACTATGGGGATACAATAGGTACGAGGTACTCCGGGGTTTGTGGAAAGGTGTAATGGTTCCAGGACTTGCATTAGAAATGCAGTTGTTTGCTTGAAATTAGGGGTACAATCGGGACTCAGTGGCAACGAAAGGTCAGTGGGACGCCTCGCATTGGGCGCTCACGGGAAGACTACAAATGAAGCAGTGTAGGGTGATATGGGCTGGACAAGTCTTGAAGTGAGGGAAGCTCAGCGTAAAATTATATGAAGTAGAACTAAGGAATATGGAAGAATGTAAATGGGCTGAGAGAGTGTTCAGGTACAGGAATAACATTGATTCACAGTGGAGGAAGAGAACTGGGAAGCTTACCAGAAAGTATGCGTCCTTTATGGTGAGCAACACAGCAACAAACGTCAAGCGAAAATTCAGAAAAGGTTAAGATAATCTCATGGGTGGCGGCAATGGAAAAGAAACCTGCAGTGAGTAACTTAGCAGGAAAAAACGAAATCAAGAAAGAAACAATCTATGATACCTCAAAGGAAACTCATTACTTTTCAAAGCGAGATCAGGATGCCTTAGAACACGCACCTATAAATCGAGATATAAGAAGGAAAAAGAGGCATGTGCTTGCTGCGGTTAAGTTAGGGCAAAGATTGAGCATGTTTTATTAGGATATGAAGATATCTTTTCAGCGGTCGATTTAGGCACCGCTGGCCTCCTTGAGGGCCTTGGGTTCAGCGAGAGTGGGCGGGAAGTAAAGATGTCCGCAGTAGAGATTATTAAGAGGCGATTGGAAGATTGGTGGAGGAAAAATAGGGAAATGACAAGAAACGGAGACGTAAAAAACAAAGTTCACAATAGGGGTTCACGGAATCTGGTTATGGGAATTCATCGGGGAGTTTTTCTTTTTTCCATTTCTTTTTTTTTAATCTAGGTAGGACATTAGGCAATATGATATCAAGAGCTTGGAGGCGCCACCCACCGCCCCGTTCCAAAGGGGACGCTCATAACGTCCATCCATCCACATTTTTTTAGGGTGCATTTTTTTTTACATTCTTGCACCACCCCATTTTTCAAGACCTTTAAAACATGTTTGGGAGCTGAGTTTATTTTTCATGAAAATCGACACAGCATTCGTAAAAGTGCAGCAAGAGCACAAATTTGTAAACGTTACAAAAACTTCGGGAGAGTTGGCAGGTATACAGTTACGTAAATAAATCCTGTTTTCTGCTGGAAGGGTTGCGTCGTGGCTCCTAGGAACTTCAATAAAATCAAGTAAACTCGAGTTAACACGAATGCCATATTAAAGCAGTCACAAAGCTTTTTAGAATTTTTTGCTTCGTGCTATTTTGATTGATCACCAGTAGGTTAGAGCGGTGAACGTGTGTCACATATGTATTTTTGCTTATAACAGTTAACAAAGACGACGAACAGCTGGAAGTGCCCAATAAGGAATTCTCTGTCATTACGTGGTGTTGATAAAGTATCGCTGCTGGAAAGTGAATTCATCATGAACGCGTCCAGAACCAATGTACTCGTAGCTTGAAAGACCATAATGGAGTTATTCCGGTAGCATCGGCCCAATTGTCCGGTAAAATCCCTTTTCTTTCTCACTTTACTGAGCGAGTTAACGTGAATGCACATGTGAAAAAATAAATATTCGCAAGAAATCCTCTAGAATCGGCACAGCTTTCGAAGCTTTACTGGAGTAAGGCGTAACGGGCCGACGGTTGGCCAAGCAGTCCCCTGACCCTTATTTCCATTACACATAAAGAAGCCGAGCTTCTCTGGAGGCGATTGCAACTGGCAGATGCTGCGAAGCAATGCCTTTTCCCCACTCCCGTTTTTGTTCGGCATGGACTCAGTGAAGCCTTTGTGCCTCCAGCGCCAAGCCTCCCTGCCTGTCGGAATTCTGGTCTCTCTCCTTAGACTATGGCGCGAGCGCCTTTCCCTAGGCTCAGAGTCGGGTTAATTGAGTGTAGGTGCGTGCTGGGCGGACCGAGATAGCGTACCGGCCCGTTTATTAGCTTGGCAGCCATAGATGGCGTGCCCCTTTTCTGCGTCTTTCATTCGCTCGTTTGTTCTTACTTTTTTGTTTTTATTTGAGCAGAAGATGCGCTTCCGAAGTACTGATGGAGGAGTCGAGAGTGACGACAGCGCTAGGTTTCACAAACAATGGCGCAAAGGCGCCAAGCTTGGTTCATTGTTTCCGCAAAGGCCACCTGCTTGCTTGATGTGCGTGCTCCCATTGTTTTCTGGGCCTCTTCTCGAGTCAGCTGCTTTGATGCTTTAAGAGCAGCTGCAAGGGTTCTTTATAAGGTCTTTTCACTCATTGATAAGACTCAAGGAGAAGTTTAGCGCGAAAGTAATTCTTTAGAGTCTCTAGCTCGATCGCGTGTGCAATCATATAGGGTTGCTTGCATGTTTCTTTGAAGTCAATGTGTCTAATTCAGTAACATCAGATATTTTCACCTTCACACGAAGAAAGCCGATTGGAGGGTTGCGGCGAATCTTTCTACATAGATTCACTGAAATTACGCTTGAACTGTCAAACTCTTCCAGGACAATCGTCATTCGAAGATATCTGCCGCTAAGCCTTGCGGCTTTGCTTACGTAAGGAGATTTGTAAACGAATAAGAAGCGCGAAACAATGCTCGAAATAGTCAATACACATATTGCGTGCATCTGCATCCTACCATCGGATTTGTGCATTTTCCCTTCCCCTTTAATGACGTCGTTCAAGCATGCTCGAGTAAGCTTCGCAACTCTGCGTTTTGCTCCGTGAAAGATTTGTTACAACAGCGCTTTATAGCACTGTCTTACACGATAAGTTTAAAAGCCATCTCAGCAATTTATTGTTGGGCGTGCGTTCTCGAAGTGGAGCGGAAATTGAGCGACACTCAAACGGGCACTCGGCCAATGAGCGCGTAATCCGATTTAGTCTCCGCGCTTCTCGCCCGTTTTTGGTATTGAGTTAAGTTTTATCGTCACTCTATTTGTTTTTCTACTTTACAAGAAAGACAGCGGAGGCTTTGATGCCGCCGGCAAACAGAATGTTACTATCCCCCTTAAGGCAGTTGTTCAGCAGACCGCGCGCGAGGTGACCCCACGCAGATGGACGATGCTTCTCGCTGCAGCATGAATTAACAGCCGACCACGGACGAGAATGGTATTGCCTTAATCTGCCGCTTTATTCAGCATTGTGTACGCTTGCCTTTCCAACAGTTTTGCCGCAAGCTTTCCGGAGTAAGTTATTTTCGGTCGCAATTTGATTCAAACTGAAATGTTGCCTCGGAGTAACGCCTGCTTCCGAGACGGTAGTTTTCCGGCGGAGAAAAGAGACGGAAGAACAATATGGTAAGGGCTTACTTCTCATGTTGTTATACTTCATTTGTCTACCCAGTTTTTATTTTTCCCATAAGGTCATTACGCGTCTTGCTACAAGTAAAGGCTTTGTGAACAGAAACGGTGCTTTTTCTTTACCGTTCGCATATCGCCAGTAGTTTCCACTGTTCTCTGGTGCACTGTTCGTGATCTTTAATATTTACAAACTGGACGCATACGAAGGACGTTTCTCTTGGGGTTCTTTTTCTTTCCTTTTTCTTTCCCTGCTTTATTAGTGTTTGTGACTGCGTGTGCAAGCGTGAATGTATTAGCGCGAGTGTCCCTGAATGGCACTGTTGTCAAGCTGCTGCTGTCGCTGCCATGTCCTCTTTATTTTTACTATTATTATTCCTTTACAGCTTGGCATTGTCCAACGTGCTTTGAGAGACTTTAAAGGATTGAAACTTTGTTACTCTCCAGGACTGCCATACTGAAATATTCATAGGAATTATCTCCCTCTGCGTGCTAGAGCTTTGGTTTTTGTCCACGTTCCTTGCTAAATTCGGCGTTCTTTTTCAGACGAATTACCTGTTTCCTCTTCCAATTAGCCGCTTAGTGCCGTGTGCAGAGTACTAAAAGTTGTACGCACGACCATGCTTGGCAGCGCTTGTGTGGTGCTGCAGACTTGATTGTTGAAAGAATGGAACAAATAATTGTTTACTGCATTAGCACTCACCTTCAACAGAGTTTTCTGATGAAGCGCCAACGGCTTCGTGTAATACGCAAGCGTAAAAAGGAAGGAGCGCGGCCTTTTGGAGCCAGTTGGTTTCATGCGTGTACTGCATGAAAGCGGCGCTAACAAGAAAGAGGGACGCAATTGAAAATTAGCGCACCGTCCTTGTCGTTCTCTGTTGTCCGCGTCGCTTAAACACTATGGTCTTATAGTAACTACAATAAGGATCAGCAACTGAATACCTTAATTGTTGGCGATGTAACTTGTTCTAGAAGCCAATGGGCACTAAACTAAGAAAATAAGAGAGTACCACTTTATTTTATGAGACTTTTGTTTATTTTTTATTGAAGAAAATTTCACGTCATTGCAAGGAAGGTGAAGATTTTGTGCACATTTCCATATAAAAAAAGGTGCGCAGCTTGCACTGGTGGTGCAAGGCTGGAGTCAACAGTGGAGCTTGGGATCACTTAGCTTTTGCGAGGCATGCCTAAGTTCTTTGTAGGTTTTGCAAGGTTATGCTAGGTTTTCCTAAGTTGTTGGTAGGCTTGGCTAAGTCATTTCTAGGTTTTGCGAGGTTATGGTAGGCTTGGCTAAGTTCATGGTAGACAAGTTCGCGTCGAACCAAAGTCGGTCACAGACGCGACAGATGTGCCCAAACTCTATGCCAAGAAACTCACGCTGGATTCAGCCGTTCGCACCCGCCATGTCTCGGTGGGCTTGACGCTGGAAGTTTTCGAGCAGTGGCAGGCCGGGATTGCTTTCTCGGTGACGTCGAGCGTTCAGGCGCCGACTCTCGCGTTCCCTGGACTGAAACTCGGGATCCTTGACTGAGCGTCGCCTCTTCTCAGCCGCAGCTTCAGTGCGGCGTTCTGGGTCAGCTCGGCGACGACGCATCGCTTCTCGCTTGGCAGTACACCGCTTCTTCTTCTGGCGTCCAGACTTTTTTTGGTCTTCCCATGGCAGCAGCACGTACGGACGGAGTAGAGCAGGCGAGAGGTGTGTCGCTGCGCCGGCTGTTCCGAGCTTTTACTCGCCTGTAACGTCATGACTCCACCCTACGCGCGCGGCGTGCGAGGATGTTACGTGGTTCGGTGCTCTGGCAGCTGGTTGCTAGGCAATGCGAGGCGGCATAAAGCTGGGCTGAATTTTCTGGTAACGCTCCACGGCTGAACTAAAAGTTTAAACAGCTCCACTGTTAAAAATATGCTAAGAAAGTCAACGTTAGAAAAGATAGTTTTCTGTTTGGGAGCGCACGTCCTCCACAAGGCCTGTGTGGGGCTGCACGAACTACGTTACGATGACGACTTCAGGGGGTTTTAAATTTTACGTACGCGAACGACTTTAGGTACCCAAAAAGACATTTGTGTACGCAAATCGCCACACATATTGTGCGTTCTATTCTACAGCTTTGGGGTTCTTGTGTGTACTTTTTGCGTTATTCTGTACGTGCGGTGGTGTGCGTCTCCTATAACTTTGGGTACGCAAAATCTAAAAGTCCCTATTATCCTGCCTCCCTCGGTTTCTCCAGTTTCTTCCTTACTTATGTACTTCAAGATTTCGCAACGCAACGTTGGTGGTAATAGCCAGTACCACACGCATTAACAGTTGTATACGTACCGATGTGTAGTGAATGCGCCCACCACATACGCTTGAGAGAGGATTCAGTACATGTTTCAAAGATAGTGCGTCCTTTTCCGATGTGGCGTACAGTCTTGATTTCGTTATTATGACATGTTTTCTGCTTGTGGTCGCCCCTTTGAAGTGCTGATTTTTCGACTGAGGCAGATGGCCAACGCGAGAACTTTTTTCTCTTCGGTACTTTGACTTTAGCGCATGTGAGATTGCTGCATGCGCAAGATCATCAGTTTCGTCATATCCATGGAGAGAAGGAGGGCGAGAGAGGAAAGGCATAGAGGTTAACTAGAGGAAAGATTCCGATTTGCTACTCGCTGAAACTTTACACTGAAGCCTTCTTTGTTGAGTGCTTTTAGAAATGACGGTGACTTGCGTGGCAACTCGTTTAATTGTAAACCCCGACAGAATTAGTTGCAATACCGTCTTCGGATTCGGGCGGAGTACGACTTCTTCTGGAGGCACAGTCTTTAGCTTTCGTAAGGAAGCACCTCACTTTGTATCGTTTTGAATTCCGCCGCATGCGCCCTGCGCAAACAGGCGGTTTCTTCGAGAGGAAGCCTCGCTACTGTATTGAATAAGAACAGGCTCTGCATTTACCCCTGCATGGCAATTCAAGACGGGACGTACCAATTCTTCGCTGAGTACTTGCTGCAATGAGACAATAGAAATCATACACTCTTTGTGGTGGTGGCCAAGCTGCCACGGTGAAAGGGACGCTATACTTGAGAACTTACACAATAAAGGCCTCCTACATGCTTGCCTTCATCCCCTTCTGTTTCCAAAAAGACCTACTGCCTGCAAGGAAGCCTCACGCCCTCAAATTTCCATGAGACGGTGCAGGGTTCGACAGATGGTGAATACCCCCGTAACAATGTAAGAGACGCTCAGCTAGGCGGAGTAATTGTCGGCCTGGATGGCCACAACGCGAGGAGCACAGCGGCGCACCGTAGTCGGAGCTTACTGCGCCGAGCGATGCCGAAAGTGCAACCTTGCTACAGAAGCTTGCGAGCGCTGAAGAACGCGTGCGCTTATTATTGGACCCTTCTAGCGAAAGCAGCTTATTTTGATCCTTGCGGGAACAGCTGGGAGCGCTTCTTTGAAGAATGAACTATGAAAGACCTTCGCTTAGCGGGGGCGTGCCAAGGTCGATTTGCATATAAAAGGCTCTTCCTTCTTTTTATCTATTTTCACTATCAGCGAAGGCCGAGTTTACACTCACGGTGCACGAATAGGAAGGACTTTGGTTATTCTCGCAAATCTGCCCAAAGAGCGTTTTATTTTCGTAGAAACTGTGAAGTGATTACGAGTTTTATCTGAGACTGGATATTTTAATATACATACCCGGATATATATCGTAGAAGCCCCATTTGAGGATGGTTTCATAGTTTCATGTGAAGAGCTTCATGAATGCATGACGCAAAATATTGGGAATTATAACGTAACACTATTCCAATATGTTTTTATTCGAATCTCCTGACGTCAAATTTGCGTAACCGCCGACGCGAGCATCGGGCGGTGACCCGCAGAGTTGTCTGAACAGCCCAATCAAATGCTCCCCTCGTTTACAGGATGTCACTTTTGCTTGCTTTAAGAACGAATAACGTTGCCTACACTGAACTTCTTGTCTTATCTAATTGGCTGACAAGAGTCGAGGAGCACGCTAAAGTGGCGAGTGATTCGATGCGACCGAGCCAGTGCGCTGAATATAGATAGCCGGATGAAGATATTTTTGCTGGTATCTGCGATTGGTCCGCTTTCCCTTACTGAGCTTGAGGTGGCAGGTCGGAAATCGCGGCGGCGTGCAACGAAAGGTTAAGAATGCCGCTAAAGCGGCTCCTCAGCAAAGGAGACTTGGCAGAGCGAGGTGGCAAACGTGCCGAAAGTGCTCGATAACGTTACATGGCCACGCAAAAGGTTTTATTGTACGCAAATCAAGCCATGCTCTCCGGCAGGTGCATGTATCCGGTACCCGGGCGACCGGCGGCAGCCATATTTTATTCCTTTGGGAACGGGGCAGCCTGCAGCAAGGGGGGGGGGGGGGGGAGCAACTAGCGCTGTAGCTTCGCGTGCCAGCAGCAGCGCCGTAACACACAGCCTAGTGATCCGTAGACACAGTTTCCAGTAGCACATACAGCGATTTCGTGTCGGCAAATTCAACGATCATCTTGGGGCACACTTTTCACGGTTCCTAACATGACAGGGAACCGACATGCTCGGACGTAGAAGTGCATGCGGACCACGCGACGTGCATGGCCATGGACAGAACTTGGCTGGGTGCATCGGCCTATGCAAACGTTGATACAGGCGCGCGTCTCTTATCGTTAAATATGTCGTGCCATCTTCGTAGCCTCCCGAGCGGACGGTGTCAGCATAATTTAGTTATGCATCAAAACTGTCGTAGCGCCTCCTCGCCAGCGCTAGTTTCCCATTCAGTTTTGTTCGGCATATTGATGCATCTTTAACGCGCACACGTCACTTTGACGCTGTGAGTTTTCGCGGTTTTGTGACGTCGCGTGTCGGACATGTAAAGTGTGCCTACTAGCCTCGAACCTTTTGACGAATAGCAGAGGGTTAACCGCGAAAAGGCGTCGAATCAGAAATTATTATTTTTCTTTTGTTCGGTCCAATTATGCATAATCAGTGTGTATGCGTCATATCAGATGAGGACCTACCGCAGTTTTCGTGACGTTGCGTGAGAGACAGGCGAATGGGGGGTGGTTCAAGAAAATTTTGACCAATCACGGCGGGCTGGTTGCAGAGTTGGAGTAGAAAAGTGTGGAATAACTTTACGTTAACGCGTCCATGGTGTATTCTTTCAATCACTTGCGGCACACTACGGCATCAGCGGGATCGCGTCCCTGGCAAATTTCCAAAGCGGTAGCATCTCACTCCCCCACCCCCCCAGAATATATGCAGCTCACGACGTGATCATCCTTTATATAGCACATAAGCGTGTCCAGAAAGGTAGGATAGGATGCTTGAGAAAGTATCAGACGTAACACGTACCGGGACAGAAAAGTGGCATTCAATTCACGCGAAATGATTACCGTGTGAGCATTCGATGTAATGTGCTGTTTTTCGTGGAAAGCTGCATTTCGTCTCGTGGACATGCAACTACGTATAAGCTGTTCGTGTCATATCACAGACCTAGTCGTATTGTTATGTGCCACACCAGCTGTATGTTACGTGCCACGTGCTACACCACTATTAAGAACGGATGATGCAAGGCAACTCCAATCACTTGCTCTCCTCATCACATGATGGAATTCATCGGGTTTCGCCATCTTACGTTTGCACTCACGTGACCCTAACTTATGAATTCGTCTTCCATCTAAATTCTTCCGTCGCGAGACAACTTTACTGTATCGCGTTTGGTCGGCGTCGAATTTACAAATTCCTATTCATTTTAATGGTAATGACCAGCAGTGCGTCGTGCAATTTGCGAGGGTGCAATTAGACTCTAGAGCACCTTCTGTATCATTGCACATCCTTTGAAACTCAATTACGTACCCTACAAGCTAAACTCAGCCTATTACATTATAGGCTACTCTCAAAAGAAAAGATCCTGGGACCATGGCTTATGAAATCTTGCACCCCAAAGGCCGCAAAATCCCTTCTGCACTTTTTGAAAGTTACTGGACTGCGCGAGCGCTTGTGAGAGTGGATATTCCTCTGTGGCTGACTTTCAAATTAATGACTGTTAATTATTTTTCTTCTCTCTCCTTCTTATCTATTTTCCCCCTTTCCCTCTCCCCAAGTGTAAGGTAGCCAACAGGCACGTCCTTGGTTAACAGTCCTAACTTTCCATCTTCGTTTCTCTCTTTCTCTCGGCGCAGTTGATGCATTACGCCTTATAATGCAAGAGTTCTTGCTTGGGCAATGGTTTCTGCTGAAGCGACTCACGACGTTTCTCGATCTATCGAAATTACATGGTGAATGTATTGCAACTCATTGTTTCTTCTGAAGTGGGGCGATGAAGTAAATTATCAAATGTAATTGTTCCAAGAAGAATCAATTTGCCTCTGCCTTTTTTTGCCTCTCTCTCACTCTTTTTATTACGTGATTCTTCAGCGTTATTATGTTTATCTTCTGTGCATATCTTCAACCCATGTCCCGAAAACACTTCGCACGCGAACAAGCCATAACGCTTGCCACAGCCCTAACTTATACGCGTAGATGGCAATCGCATTTACCATGTTCACGTTGGTATACGGTTAGCGCGACAAGGCAGTGGGCGACCGCAGTGACCTGTTTATTGCGGCCAATGCTCTCTCTCGTTGGTGCATAAATAATGAGTTCATGGGGGGAAAGGCGTTCGTTGCAGCGAAAAGGCACATGTGAGCGAGGTTTCCTGACCCGCAAACTGGCACGCCTCGCATCTCAGGACTCGCAATGCATGAAAGTACACGGCGGCAACTCGTCGTCGCCCACGCGAGGCAGCAACCCGATCTGACTGCCTATGCGACGTCACAGCGTGGGAGAAGCGAGCAAGTGCACGTCGGGAGAGCGTGCAGCCTCACGCGACCATATACGATAGAGGCTACGCGCGCGTGTCGATCCGTGGCTGCTGCGGCACCCTTAACGCGCATAATCCGCGCGAGTGGCGACGTCGTCCTCGACTCTGATCTACGGCGCCCCTGCCTCGATGCCGCCGTAGGAGGACAGACAACGAGGCGTCTTTCACTTCTCCCTCGCCATCCCAGGAGGCCGTCTCCCGAACCCTCCGTCACCCTCAGCCGGATCTGTTTTCCCAAGGGCGATCTTTGGCGATGCCGTGCTGCGCTATTCCTCCCGACTGATCTCGCTCTGGTGTTTGCGCTGGAACGCGTCCGTCGCCGGCCATTTGTTACGACCGCGCGCCACGACACAAACACGGCCGCGCTCTTGCTCTCGGCGTCTTGCTTGCCATGCTCCTATCCCTGAGTATTATTTCGCGTCCTTCTTTTTAGTTTGTTCCGTTGCCGAAAAAAAAAAACGCGGCATCAATCCTTCTACGCCACCACTCGTGTCTGATAAGCGGAATGGAGGCTTTACGGAGCATAAATATAACCGGTGAAACTGAACCTTTCGCGCTGCCACGGTGCTCTTGCGTGGGTTAGGTTTTCAAGTACGAATTGCATAAAAAAAGAAATACGTATATCCCACTTAATGTGGGAATGGAAGTAATACGAAGCATTTCGCAGCTAGTTGGCCTTGGCAACCGTACGGCGGCGCCCCTCGACCTCCTCTTTGAGTCTCTCGACGAATTCGAGCCGGCACTCATCGCGGAGCTTGGACATGCCGAGGATCAGAGGATCAGATCATGACTTGATCAGAGCCTAGCTGGCTCTATCATAGCGAACACGTTCCCCTTCCTCTGCACCCAGTAGTACGCCATCCTCGAGCTGCTCAAGTAAACCTCTGAGGAACGCAATGTTCGAGCTGACGCATTTCTCGATGAACCTGAAGTCTCCCGAGAGCTTATTTGGGAGCGTTAGAAACCGGTTGGCATGCGCGTAACTTGCTTTGGAATCGCTCTTAGTGCGGTGCCAACCGCCATACGGTGTTCTGCAGCCGACATACCCAGATCTTCTTACGCGTTCCAGCTGGCTCGGCGCAGGTAGTGCTTGATAATCAGAGGCGAGAGTCGGATGACGCAGCACGAATGACGAACATGCCACGACCACGCCATCGGCGCTAATGGGAGACATGAGTATATACCCAGCAGCTCAAGTTCTTAGGCACCGCCAGCCCGGCCGACGTAGAAGAGTAGATATATATAGAAAGACACGCTAAAACCGCCTCAAGTTCGCAAAGAATGCTTCGCGCTAATATATAAAGTGTATTTCTAAGTCACGAGAGCCCTAGTGGTCTTCTTATCACGACTTGTTAGTACGAGAGCACTGCGCATCAACCTTTCGAGTATGACACTGTGCACGCCCCTTGGAGCTACTGGAGAAACTCGCTTGACTCTAGGTGGTCAGTTTTGAGATGAAAAGCCTTAATTAATCAGAAGAACTCCGCTTAGTAAGCAAATATTTTTGAACCATTGTATTGGGAGCACACACTTTTAGCAGGGTCGGGACATAATTAGACGCATTGCGCTGAAATTCCAGGCGAATTCCGGCGAAAAGAAGTAGCCGGCGCTGATAAAGGCACTGACCTCTGCTTCAATTCCTCATTAATAGAAAAAATATGCGGGACGAATAGGAATGCTCAGACACGCAAGACCGACTCACAGGCAGTGAGTTCGCGCTGTCTGTGCCGGCTCCTGTCCGTCTCGTGTTCCTGCGCAGGACATCCAATTATGCCTTGCCGACGAGCTCAACTTACCACTCGGGCCATTGTCGCTCGGGTTACCACACAACTACTACCCGATTCTCTTTTATCGGTGGGTTATCGCCAGAAGTCATGCATGAAATGCACTCCAGAATGCGCTTACGCAGCTAATGTAATGAATCACTGAATCAGCGCCTTTTTTCTTTGACAGCTAGTGCTTGCGAACATTTTTACTAGAATTATTTTTTACTAGGGAAATTTTTACTAGGAACATTTACTAGTCGTCAGCAAGACCAGCAATACTGACAGCGCTTCGCCGCAGCTCCCACTGTTCACGCTAGTCAGGAAGGAGAGTCGACCTCGTCTTAATTGGGAGGGCACTCAACAGCTTTTGACTTGAAATGTGTTTCATTTCGGTCAGGATAAGGGAGGGTTTATTTGCCAAACGGCATCTAGCGAAAATATGAAACTCTGATATCGCTTATATCTTCGCAACCGTGCTACCCAGGCACCTTACTCTGACATCATCGTGTAGAGGATGCAAGTGCCGTGTGCAGCGGTGGCACCGATGGCGCGACACGTATGGCCCAACAGGAGCTTAATATAGCCTCACACGGGGCGTTCAGGGAGGCATAGCTCGGCAGTGTTCTTTTGTCGATCCCAGCGGAAGTGACCACATTTGATAGATCTAGCATTGGCCATAGTATATGTATGATCTGTCGAACTCAAACCGGTGCTCATTGGAAGTTGTAAGATCTACAAGTGTGTAAATTGTTGCGGAAAAGTAATGCTTGCTCGGTTATACGACTTACATGTAGCATACATGTACGTCATGTACATGTATATGACGTACGTATGTAGCGTACAAATATTGCGTCACGAGGCTCAGAAGCAAGACAAAGAGACACCCAACCCCTCTGTTCACGGCGGAACGTATCCGTCTACATATAGAGTGCAAGAGCAGGAGACAGAGGCAAGCGCAGGAGCCCTAAGCCATCTGTGAGTGCGGAGGAGCTCGAGAAGCGCAGGGCAGTCTCGGTCGCCACAAGCCATCTCTGTACCTTAGTGCCCACGCACCCTTCGCAACACGTGCGAGCCCACTACGAATAGGGAGCGAGCACTATCGCAGAACTAAACTGGAAGATCCCCACTAGGTGTAACACAAGTTAAGCATGCAATGCTTGTAATGCGTGAATAAGTTGTGTACAATTTGGTTACGTCATTGCTATACCCCTATAGTGCCCATGCACCTTTGCACCACACCCGCCGGGGTTGTTCAGTGGCTATGGTGTTAGGCTGCTGAGCACGAGGTCGCGGGATCGAATCCCGGCCACGGCAGCCGCATTTCGATGGGGGCGAAATGCGAAAACACCCGTGTACTTAGATTTAGGTGCACGTTAAAGAACCCCAGGTGGTCTAAGTTTCCGGAGTCCTCCACTACGGCGTGCCTCATAATCAGAAAGTGGTTTTCGCACGTAAAACCCCATATATTATTATTATTTGCACCAGGCACAAAACGTTTCGCGTATGCCCAACGGCGACAGCGTTCTTGACGCTGCCTACCTAATATTTTTTTTATTTCTCCTTCTCTTTGTAAAATTGATTTGATAACAAATGGTCTGATATACGCAAGAATTGAGTTTATGCAAGCCACGTAACGCAGTATACGCAGCACGATTTTTCTGAAAGTTCATTGGGAAAGAACGAGAAAACTACTCAAAGCTTTCCTTGCTGCTAACGCTTATTTGTGTTTTTGTGGTAGGCGGCGCGAAGAGGTAGACGCCGTAGCCACTGCTTATTTAGGCCGGCCAGCCATGGTGAAGCCAGATCTCAGGAGCGGACGTCACCGCGGCCACTCAGGTCGAGCGCACTACCTGCCCGTGAGCCTATCTTCTTCGCCTGCTTTGGTGGCGATAGTCGCGCTGCTGCACTTTCAATGTAGGCAGAGCTCAGATTATTCCGTCGCAATGCTACTTATAAACAGTTTCTTTTTCTACTTAGAAATACCAACTTCTTCTTAATTTGACGAAGTTGGGCTTTCTAAGTAGAAAAAGACAGAGATCCAGTGCTACAATGCATTTTCCTGTGCTTTCGTATTTCATTTGTTGTTCTATAATGAATTTGTTACAGTCTATAGCTTTATTAGCCCACAATAACCCAGTTTTACTACGATCCATCGAGAAACGTGTAAGGTATCGGGATTAAGAAGAAAAAAGTAATGTTTAGGAACGTGTGTCTTTTTTCCCAAATGTTTATTCGGATCAAGTTTACGTCGTATTCCTTTTACATCGGATATGCCATGATGCGATGCTGCATATTTGCATATAGAACTGGCTGCGTATGTACCTATTAATCTACAGTTATTATAGAACGACAATCAAACTACAATTTCACCTACGTAACATGCCAGTCTTTCATTCCTTTCCGCCCATTAGCCGAGAGTAGTGTAACCAGCTGATCTTACTGTGACCAACGTACCTGTCTCCCACCTCTTCTTTATCTCTCTCCTCTTCCTCAGCATGTGTATGTTGTATTGGTCGAGGTGAGCGACGTGTTTTCTTTTTCTTTCTATATATCTATCACTAAGAAAGGGAGCCAGAGCTGGTAACTTCTGCGCTGGATACGTTAGAGCTTCATTAATATTATTATTAAGGCGAAAGCCTGAACTGGCTCGTTGCGCAATGGCCAAGAAAAAGTACGCGACGTCTAGACGAGTGGTACAAAAATTTCCACCATCAACAATGACTCATACCCCCGTAAGCAAGCAAAGAATTCAATGGTTCATGCTCCCTTAAAGCAGATGCTACAAGCGCTCAGCAAAGAGAAGTGAACAGTGCATACATTCATTGAAATAACCCATACAGCACAGAGAACAGCTTATGTTTTGAACAAAGAAAAAGTTAATAAAGTATTGCATACCCCCCTCGGAAGTATGCTACGGTCGAGGATGCTCGCCAAGCGAGAAACGAGTTCCGGCGTGCGAAGCATCGGGAACAAGACGCTCGACCGCGAGTAATGCTTTCCGCTGCTGAGAGGACGCAACGTAAAGTCGAATAGAAACGTTGTTGGCGCGAGTCTGACCTCGCTATATGATCGCGCGAAGCCGCAGCTAAGCATCGCAAAGGAGCCGAAGACGCCGAACTGCGAAAGCAGCAACACGACCATGCGAGATGGCAACGTAGAGATGAGGACGAAGCTCGCAGACAACGGTTTTACACATGTTTGCTTCACACAACGGCTCGTTATGTCTTGAAAGGAGTCTGACCCCTCCGATCGTGTAACTTAACGCATTACGAAAGTGTACAGCAGGCTTTCGCATTCACATGTTACAAGAGTGTAACATGCTGCCGAACTTACTTTTTCGGTATTGAAGTTCACCTTGGTTTTCTTTTTGTTCCTTAAGGTTTCTTTCCTTTGCTTTTGTAGTACGCATTCGTTAACGGTGATTTCCGGGAACCTGTATTGAGCAGGAATCCTCATTGTTCTATGAACGTTTCGTATGCAGTTTAATAATTGTGGATATTGTCCCTGCAATTCTTAAGGTAACTAGACAGAATTTATATGGAATATATATATACATTCCGCAAGAATTAGGTGGAAAATGTATAGAAATGTTTGAACGACATACGGAACGTTTAAGTAGGGTGTTTTCGATTTAAAAGTTAACATCAGTGATTTCATACCGATCACGTTGAAATGAACGGGCTGAGAGCAAGATGCTTGATTCAGACGTGCTGTTGCGTTTGGAGCACGTGCTTATGAGATGAATTCGAACGAGCTGCTATTGATCCATATCCCTATCAGACAGACGCACACAGACACCTGGAAGAATGCAATAGGAGGACGCAGTAATGTAGGAGGTCCAAGAAAATCTTCGAGGAATATTAATCGTGGTCGATACACCACAGAAAGGGGCGCCAGGGTCGGATATAGTGGTAGCTGAAGAATACTCCGTGATTCCTTCAATTGATTACGTGGAAGCTCCTCGTGAGCTGCGCCGTTAATTTATTCCCTCAGACACGGGCCAAGAAATC
Source organism: Dermacentor variabilis (assembly GCF_050947875.1). Taxonomy (NCBI): domain Eukaryota; kingdom Metazoa; phylum Arthropoda; class Arachnida; order Ixodida; family Ixodidae; genus Dermacentor; species Dermacentor variabilis. The sequence goes on along the minus strand of NC_134572.1, from coordinate 37,342,742 downwards.
TGAATGATTGAGACTCTACCTCCCCCCCCCCCCCCCCTCCTTCGTTGAAAGTCTAATCCCTACCACATTCGCTTCCTCCGAGCGCCAGAACTGGTCATCGCCGAGCTCCGCTGTGAATTTTGCATATGCGGCCAGTGCAACGCCGGACGGCCACCATCAATCCTGCACTTCCCGACATTACGCTTGTCCCTGAGTCAGCTCTCGCCTAAACGCGCAGTCGCTTTCTTTTTACTCTGTCATTGCTCTCGTGCGCCGACAATTAATTTAACAAATGCAATAGGATTACATGCAGTGAATCCCAAGCCACTGCGGTCAAGCGCGTGAATATTTCCGTCACTGAGCACGCGATGCGTAAGAGGATTCGCTTGCAATGCCGGTGCTTATCTAGGTTTTAAATCGACAGCATAATTTTTGGCATTGATGGTACTACCAGGGGTCCTCCTGCTGTTAGACGTGCTTGAAACCTTAGCGAGTAACCTTTCCAGCTGAATAGCCACGGGGAGAGAATAGCACTAAATAATCGCTGAACTCCCACGCCTTTTTTTTTTGTTTTCTTCTTTTCTAATTATTGTCATATCACTTGCAGTTTGATGCACTGGCCTGCATGCATTCATTTTGGTTTAATCTCATTGCACTTACTTTATTCTACTGTTCATTTCTTTTCTCATGTCTATTTCTGTAGCATTGCATCATCAGCATAAATAATGCATTTCCAATTCGAACGAGCTAACAAGTTCGCACGAATTAACTGAGTTTGATTGATTGATTGATTGATTGATTGATTGATTGATTGATTGATTGATTGATTGATTGATTGATTGATTGATTGATTGATTGATTGATTGATTGATTGATTGATTGATTGATTCCTCAAGGCAATCCTCTGTATTTCGATAAGAGTCTGGAAGAAAGGTGAACGGTACTAGCGGGATGTAGGATGTAAAGGTGGTTCTTTACATTACTGGCACAGCTTTTTTCAATAACTTGCCCGAACCGTATCTGCGGGAAAGCAGAGTTCGCGCTGGTGTTATTACGGGTGCTTAGAAAGCGAAGCCGCACACGAATAGAGTAAGTAACTCGACACACGGAGACCGAAGTATGGACAGAAAGAAGTCTCCAGCACGAAAGTGGTATAAATGAAATTCAGTTCTGTTTAATTCAGCAAGTCTATGCATATCCTTCTTTCTTTTTATCTTTTGTACCTTCGCACAGCTTTCTGGTCCGGAAAAGCTGTTTGCTTAGGTTTTTGGGAAAATTGATTTGGCAGCTGCGTGAAAGCAATTCCTGTGAGCCTTTCTAAATGTGAACTTCACGCTACAGAACTTACGATTCGTTCTTATAGCAAAGAGAAATAAAGGAAAGTTCCCTAAACAGTGTTTGTGGTTCGTACTCAAGAAACTTGTAGGCTCCCACATGACAGGTCCCTCTGAGAGTTTGTTGTTTCCGCCGACGTAACGTTTTTTGCACTTGAGTACTGCTCTCTCCTTACCCTTCGCGAAATTGCCTAGGCGCGCGTATCGCGCATCCAAGCGGGCAGAAAGAAAAGTGGAACTGGCGACGCCAAGAGAACGCGAAAAGACGAAGAACAAAAAGAAACGGTCCTCATCTTTTGGCACAGATGTCCTGAAGCGTAAGGAGGAACCGTGCTAATCACATCAGACGATTGCGGCGCGAAACAAAATATTGCTCGCCACTGCGCCCTCGAGGTGAACCAAAAGAAAGACAAGAACGAGGGCTCCAGCAGTGACTCTCCTGGGTTCCTGCTGCCGGTGGTTCGGCTGGCGCAGCCTGACGTCCGAACCATGGCCCGCAATTACTCATTCTGCTGGAGGAAGCCAGCTGGCACGGAGCCTTTAGCGCAGCAGAAACGAGACAAATAGCGTGCGAATGGTACTCGAAGCGGCCAAGCCGCTGCTGAAAGAACACTTGGCGACAGATAGAATAAAAATGCGGACACGTCGCGCAGGATTTGGTTGAAATAGAAAAGGTCGGTCGAGAAAAGAGAAGCGAGGAAGCATACATGCGGGAGGATGGTTAGGAAAGCAAATTCCAAGCTCGCGAGTTGTATGGATCGTGGAAGTGCGTGTGCTAGTTAGCAAAACTGTCCGTAGTAAAAGAAAAGACATTGCAAAAATGGGATAATGGAAGAATACATCGCTTGGCACGATTAATCTAAGGCCTCATTATTTCCGACGAGGAAGGCATGGTTCAGTCGTGAAGTAGAAAACAAACCTCAATAAACAAGTAAGTGAACAGACGCACAGAGTAAGAAAGCGTTGAAGGAAATATCGTTAGTCTGTTGCAAGAATACTAAAATGTTCAGGGAACAGCAAACAAAAGAGCGTCTGTTAAACAGCTGTACATACAGAGGAACACCGGAACATGAAAGCAAATAAAGGACAGAAACGATCAGGTGTATCATTCCGAAAATCGTTGTTTGGCGCTAAACAGTCTGTACAAAACCTAGCAGCTTAGACAAAAATGCATAAACTCGTAGCTTAAATAAAAATAGCACACTCCTGTTAATACTTACATGCACTACATAAAGCTGCACTATAAGGCACACAATACAGTTTATTTAAAGAAAATCTGAATGGGACGCCAGGTATATATAAAGCAACGAAAATGCTGTAAAGAGCAGGAACACGATGATGGCAAAAAAAAATCCATAGCAAACAGCCACATAATTAAAACATGCCAGGGAATTGACGCCCTTCAAGTTTCTACACTTTTAAATTGCTCTTTGTTTTCCCACCGTTTTCGCACGAACTATCGAGCCTGCCTTCGTAGGCACATTGAAGCAAGCAGATGTGCAGAGGAAGCACAAAGCACGGGTCCCTAAACACCATTTATTGTGAATTACTCCTCGAATTCTTTCGCATGACACTGTCTCCCAGACGCGACGCGCTGGCAGTGCCACCGCTGCCCGAGAAACTGATTGCTTCGCTGGCGGTGTCACTGATAAAGTCGCCACTGTGCTGTCCCTTCGATAGCCGCGTCGCTGTTGTTCTTGCCTGATACAAGGGCACGTACAGTCGTGGTCTAAAGTTTCGCGCCCCATGGCGTACGCGAACACACTGGCCTTCGGATTAACCATGGTTGGCCGTGGAATCTGCGCATAAGGCCTTCCCCTGTCTACTAACTCAAGTAGATAGTGTAAGTAGATTACGAATATACGTAATAACAAAGAAAACGAAGCTTAAGAAAACATTTAACAAGCGAGCAGGCAGGTTCATGACGTAGCCCCATGAAAGCACACGAAGCGCATTAATAATGTCTACGCACTCCCCCGGCTCAAACCTTCTTCTGTTTCTTGATTTGTTATCGGCGGCTTGTTACTCAGTAACTCAATGAAATATCGAGTTTCCCATAACTAGTGGGTCGTCAATAATCTGTACAGAATATCAGCTTAGTCGGTCGGCATTAATGACATCGCATTCAAACAATTTTGTTTCAGTTTATTACAACACTTCTAGTGTTCCAATGAAAGCATCACTCGAATCTCCACTGCCCAAAGAGCACTACAGTAGGTCGCATTGCCGAAAATACCAAATTTCCTGCACAAGAAAATATATTCGCTAGTACTAACATATCGAATGTTTCATGAGTGTTTTATTAGCTTTCCTGTGATAATGTGCAAGATAGCCTAGAAATCGACAGATTCGTTTTTTTTTCCCTTTATCCGTGATGTTGACCGTTCTTTATACCATTATACAACCTCTTCGTGCTATCAAGTATCTATGTAAGCAATATATTAGCACGCTGTCTTCAGTGTCAGCCAGGTGTACTGCTGACACGAGTTTGCTATCGAAAAATGGACTCTTTTCTGTAGGTGTTTCATCAAGCACCCGTCTCACGCTGTGCTTGTGAATCACGCCACACTGGACGAGACATCTTTAGATCTCGTCTCGTTAACTTTCTTGAATGGTAGCGTTGGGTCGGAGCAACTATCGGCAAGCCGGCAGTCAGTATTTTCCCCCTGCTCCCTCAGCCCCACCGCTTTCATCAAGTAATGCAATGCTTTGGTGACTAAGCACGCCGAATAGAACCCATATTTGGGCAAATTATGCACGTACTTACGTAGTATGGTTATTAATGAAAATAATGAGTCGCGTTGATATTCAAAATTATATGTGACGCACACACGCAGTAATAAGGTGCATAGTTTAATAAACCCGATGACAAAAAGCATTAGCTCAGTTTCGCTCGTACAATCGCTAAACGAGGAGTGAGTTTCGTCTAGAGTTGTATTCGTGCGCTTCCGTCAACTCGTGCACTGAGGAGGGCGGTATACGGTATAAACATACTTGATGTGAACGTGACGTTTGATGCGGACAAAGTTGCCAATGCTCGGCACATGCTACTGCATTTGTCGGTGCAGCGGCGTCACACTTTCGCTAATGCACCGCATTCGGTTATCTTGCTCCAAAATTGTTGTGGTTCTCCATGTTAGGTAAATCACATTTACATTTTTTGTTTTTATTATTTTGACTCGTCCTCTTATAGCGATAACGTATATAGTTGTTTTTTATTGTTGTTGATATTGTTGCTAGGAGAACCTATCATGCTTATAAAGTTGAGTTACCCGTCAGATTATCGGTAATGTGGTTAAATTCTTTAGGACAAAGCCATTGATGTCGCTTGCAGTTTTTCCGTGCCTCTGCATTTGCTTTTTTTTTTGCTTAATCAATTTTTTCTGCAATAACTCTCTCTCTCGTCGTCGAGACGTCGAACTTCTTGCTGCAGTTCTGCGTGCCGTCGTGGCCGTCACATTTTTTTTTCTTTTTTGCACCGCAGAATTCGGCAACGTTTCCCTGCTTCCTCGCGCAAGAGCAACGCCGCCTACACTTCCAACCCGGAGACTCTCACGCCTGCCAAGAATGACACACATGCGCCGCGAATACTGGAAGCAATGCGAACCCTGTAGTTTTTAAGATATCATATGCGCTTCGCTGGCTTTGATATTTGAAACTGTTCTCTTTTAAACGCAGAGGATTTAACGCAAAGCCAATATAGCAGAGCTTTCGATATATCGGAAGGAAGTGTCATTGGGGACGGTTCAGAAAAACAATTACTAATTCTTTTATTATGGTACTAGTTATCTTATAGCCCAAATAAATTTTCATAGTATCTTTTTTTTTGTACAAGTGTACTCTCCCTGGCCAGAAATAAGGATAAACAAGATGTTCTCATTTTTCTTGATGTGAAGCTATGTTTGGGCATTACAGGGCTAAAGAGACGGGAGAGAAATAAACTATTTTGTCTGTAGCAGTAAATTAATGGTGCAAAATAGAAAAAAAGACAAATGTCGCTATCGCCTCCAAGGGAAGCTCGGTACGCCAAAAAGGACGCAAGAACGAGAGACACGTGGTGCCATCGCAGCGAAGGTTACACGCCAGGCCACCGGGACGCAGCGCATTTGGTGACGTCCGCTCAAGACGGGCTGTATTGCATTCTAAAATAGTCCAAGACTGAAATTAGCAAATCTGAAGAATTTTTAGCAAACCAAAACGTGCCTAAGCACGAAAAATTAAATTGAAACTTATCACGTCACATTAGTGCACCGGCCGGCGCCGGTACTTTAGCGCGAAATCTGAAAGAAGAAAAGGAAACAGGCTGATTTTTATTTTTGAGAATCAACCTAACACCTCGAAAATCAGCCGAGTTTCGAAAGAATACCTTATCAGTCTATTAGACTAATTTAGCGTTTCTCTTCAGCGAACATTTACAGAAGAAATTTCAATTACGAACCCTTTCAAATATTGGTCACCGTGGGTCACCGCCCGATGCCTGCGTCGGCGTTTACGCAAATTTGACGTCAGGAGATTGGAATAAAAACACATTGGAATAGTTTTACGTCATAGCATCCCTGTTAACCATTGATCACACACAATACTGTTTTTGTTACAATCGCAAAATAAGTCTACTTGAGTCACGTATCATGCAGACAGACCGGAACATGTACGTCTAGAGGGCTAAAGCTTGTACACGATATACGAGACAAATGATAGACGATGCTAAGCGAATAACTGAGTGGCAACTCTTACCGCCTACGGATGCTGCTTAAACGCACCTTCAAGGAAGGTCCAAAAGTCGGGAGGAGGAGGAGGAGGAGGAGCATGGAACTTTATTACTGCAGAAATTGTTGCGCGTGTTTTCCTGGGTGGTTCCCTCTGACAGGGCTCCACTGGCGATCGCAGCTCGCCGGGCCTGTCGAAACAGACGCATCTACGAGGCTGGCGGATCGAACGATCACGGACGTCCTACCGTAGTTCCCTTCAAATTGAACGGCTAAAAGCTGCACATCCTGTTACAGTTTGTGCCGCTGATAATACAACAGGTTACATGTAATTGGTTATTGAATAATGCAACTGAATTATAGTGACCTATAGCGAGTTAAAAAGAAAAGTAATCGTTAAATCACAAAATGACCAAGAGGTGCAATTGATGACAAGTAATTAATTACATGTAATACGTTACGTGCAAGTCTACACTGCCGTTAATTTGTGATTCCCTAGTGCTATATGACAGAATCTTGAGCGCTCTCGGAAGCGGTGCTTACGCCTTACTCCGGCGCTCTCCATGGCCCCGCCCACGCGTCGAGGCCTCATATTTCCTTCACGTCTGATAGCATGGCAGGAGCTACCTTCCCTTGGGTAAACATGCGTGTTGCGATCGATGGAGAATGTCGTGCGCGAAGTACAGCGCACTCTGCATTCATGCATAACCCACGACGTCCAATGTGTCCATCATCTATGCTAACAAGCCGCCCGCCTAATAACCCCGTCCACTGTCCGCGGGGTATGTGTATCCGAGAAGCCTTTTACTTTAGACAGGCTCTCCCTTTCACGCGCTCATGTTTATGCATAGCTGCAGAAACACGTCACTGTCTTTTGCGCTAGAGCAAAGGGGTTCAGTTCGAGCACTTCATTAGGCCTCGGAAGAGTAAAGCGTTTCCATTCTGCCGACACGTCACTATGGGCCGAAGGAATTGTGGCACGCGCATAGGCGTGCAAATTACTTTCCAACGTTCATATTTTGTCGCAAGAACCTGGGCATGAGATTGTTTCAGTAAAGGTTGAAGCGGGCGTGAACGAACATGAACAGCAGGAAGTTTTAAGTCAAGGGAGTGAGCTATTACGGAATATTTAGAGCCGCTTTTTATTGTTAAACCTGTACAACCCTATGGCTAAATCACAATTACTTAAACTTGCGCTCAACAATACACGAATTTTCGAATATTCAAGTTGCCTTGGCAAAAAGAGTTGCACTCTCGACACTGCTGTCACAAAAAACTTATATATATAATATATATATATATATATATATATATATATATATATATATATATATATATATATATATATATATATATATATATATATATATATATCCATAGCAAACCACGCTGATCCTGTAGGAATAACTACAAAGAATAGAGTAAGACCTATGTTGGTATTGCACAGTGTATTTCTGGCTTCCCAGCGTTCATAAAAGGCTGGTCCACCAGGGGGGACATCAGAAATACACTGTGCAACTTTTCTTTCAAGTTCATACTATATATATATGCCTTACATATTCGCTAGCTACAGTTCGTAGATTGAAATAAGGGCCATAAAGTAAATAATTAAAAAGAGAAGAGCGGAGTTATGCTAATTATTTAATTAGGCATTTTGATTTCTCGGAGAAATAATGACCATCTCATCGTGTGATTTAGATCAAGCATGTAAATCAGCGTATCTGCAACAGGCAATTTTTAAATATTTGGCACAGATGAAAAAAAAGAACACCCTGCATAATATACGCATGGGGATGCATTTCTTGCGGTGCAATCATTCATTGACAGCAAGTATGGATTGCCCCAATGTGCTTTTCACAGAAAAGGCAGCTTGGCAGAAAGAAACAGAGACGAAAAAAACCTCAACACATTTGAAGGTTTTAAGTTTCCTTTTTTTTTCTTTTTATTGAGGGGGTGGGGGTGGGGGGTGGGGGGACTAGTCTGAACCTCGCTGTCTGCAAGTGGGACAGTGAACGGCGTAATTGGAATTAACGAGGTCCAGATTGCAGGCATCGCAGTATGTCCTCTTTGAAATACCGCTTTTTCATAGCTTCATCAATAAAAATGAGTTTAATCAAAATGTGAAGAGACATCAGATAACACCAGATGTTATAGAAGAGAGACCACGTTGTTTCACGTTGACTACACTTATTATATTATACCATTAAAGGATATAAACGCGGCTTACCGAAGGTAGGTACAAAGAATAAAACTGGAAAGACTTGACTAGTTGATATGAGCTACTAAACCTGAGAGCAAGTTCATTGTGGCTCTTATTCAACGGTTAGTGGAACTATAACAAAAATTGTCACAGCTACATAAGTATGTCACAGCAACTTTATCACCAACTAGCGCAACTTTCTCCGTTCATTATAACCAAAACTTTTTCTTGTTAGTTGAAAGCTTCGTTTACTTTTCTTTTTTTCACAGCCCGTATTGACTGAGTACCTTTTATTCATACTTTTATGCCAGTATTATCATTATCTTTGATGTAATGTCAGGATTCTGATGATTGATTTAAGCATAAGCGCGTCCCCCTCTTCCACGAATAGTCTAATAAAATACAAGACACACAAACTAGATGGTGCAGCCAGTGAGTTTTCTTTTTACAGCGAAGCTGTCCATGGCTTCCCTCCGGAAAAATCGTAGCGGCGAAGAGAAAATCTCCTGCGGCAAATCCAATTTTTTCGCAAATGCTCTGTAGCTCTGAATATAATGTAGGTATCTTGAAAAAAAATCATACTGCAACTGATCGCTAAAACGGCTGCATCATTACGCCGAGTTTCATTTACTTGCCATAATTAGATAGTTCACAGTGAAGTTGTAAAGGTTACAGAGTTCCCATCTGCTGTCAATACATGGGCAGCTACAGAAGGAGTATGGTTACAGAAAACGGTTGTAACTCTTGTTTTATCGAAAATATCCCGAGACAATTTACATGACAATTAGCCTCTAACATTATGCCGAGTTTCACTTACTTTTCATATTTACGTAGTTCACAGTGCAGTTGTAAATATTGTGGAATTCCCGTCTGCTGTCAACACATGGGCTTCTACGGGAGGAAAACGGACAGACCCATGTTATTTCGCTAGGATAAAGCTCTAGTCCTTCCCGGTTTCATTCCGCTAATAAACTAGGAAGTATGCTCAATGACAAATAAACGTATTTTGTTTCATGCACTCCTTGGCACTGCGCCCCCGTCAACGCATACCGTTGCTCGCGTCGAGGCTTGGTTTAACGGCCACCTGCGTCTAAACAGCGCCACGTCGCAGCTGCGCCGACAACACCTGCGTCTTTAGAGCGGTGTCGTAAAAGCCCTTCGGCGGTAGCTCTGTGTGTGTATGACGTAGTACGGGACATAGTGCGCGCCTGAGATGTATTTGTGTTTGGCATAAATGACATATACATAATTATATGTATAGTTACATACAATGAAAACTCTATACCAACATAGTTTATACCACCATAACAGCTACGCTGGTCAACCACCATCACAGGTATAGCGCGTATAGAATATTATACATCGGACATAGGCTACTACAATGAGCGTTATCTTAAAGACCTTGGTATATTTATCTGAAAACAATGCTTTGAACAAAAAGCCATAGAAATGCTTTAAAAGAAATGTTAATTCGTCTGGCAAAACTTCACCTCGAGATTACATTTAAACAAAATAACAAAAGTGCCATACAATACAAGACATATACGAGCTAATGACCCTATTCGTATAAATGACGTCATGCACGTAATGGGAGGAAAATGTTCACGTACTCCCCGCACGACGTTATCTCGTCGTGAGCAGCTAAATCATGTCAATTGGTCTAAGAGCTTTAGCGGAAATAGTGTATGAGACGTCATGACGAGTGGTGAGCCCTTAACTGGAGAAGCCGACAGCTGTACCCAATCAACCATTCAATAAACAAACAAATAAATAAATAAATACTTTACTTTGATAAATTCCCATGCTTCTTATCAGTTCTCGTTATCTGCACACGCGCAATGTTGCCCAACTACGACCTCACTTCTTTATCTTCGCTGGATACTTTTTAAATGCCTTATAGTCTGAACAAATTTTATCGGTTGTGCTGAAGACGCTGCACTGCCTGATTGCCGCAGCCGGCAAATTAGGTGAGCTAAAAATCCAAGCAGGTGCCTATTTGTATGCTGTACAATGTTATAGTATATATATATATATATATATATATATATAGTAATAACATAGTACTGTACTATGTTATATTATATTATATAGTGCATCATTTCCTAAAACCTATGTATCTAACGATCAATCACCACTCCACAAGCATCGGCGTCCTACAAGTACTGCTGCAATTGGCACCACCCTTCGTGTTTTAGAGTTTCATCTCGCTGCTCTATTTAGACTGACAGCACTGAGGTATACGAGTGGTCATGCGAACACATTGGAGCGCTGGCAGTCACCAAGCCACGTATACGTGTTGTGAACGGTAACTTTTTGCCCATTCCCGCACGCGTGCCTGCATTTCTTTATTTCTCTATTTTTTTTTTGTCTCACGCCACAAAGACTACGAAGAGACGGGCATTGTCTCCCAACCACGCATCTCCGAATGGCAGTCAATCAGCCGCTCTCGAACACGCCTGTAGTACACGTGCTTCGTCTTTATCCTCACTCCGCCGCTCCGGCGATGGCGGGGAAGAGAGCAAGGCGACGACGTACGAACGTGCGTTGGCGATGGAGCGCGCCCTCCGGAGACGGCGGCGACGGGGCCACAAAGGAAGGGCGGTCACTGAAAAATGGGCCCGACCACCGCGGCGACAAGCAATGCGTCAGGGCCATCGCCCCGCCTCCATCCTGCTATGCTACAGACCGAGGAACCGTCGGAGCAAGAAGAAGAAGCACGGCCGACTCGCTCGAACGCCATCGATTCCCTGCCCTCTCGTCCCGCAGTCGAGCCCGTTTAGCGTCGCCGGCGCCGGCGGGCCAGAAAACGGGCCTCGCCAAGCCAAGGGCAACGAGACGGGGAAGGAGCCACGCGCCTGGTTCATCATCTGTTCACTGCCGGGAACCAGAACAATGCAAGCGGCGATGAGGCAGGGAGGACGGGAAAAGAGCGGACCGTCGCGAGACAGAGACGGGAACGTCGGAAGAAAGTTTCCTCCTGTGAGCGGGCTCGGAGAGACGAGTCGTCTTGAGTATTGTGGTCACCGGGCAACTTCCTCCGTCGTAGCGAGCGAGAAGGCTGCTAACGAAATTTACCAGCGTTTCGGCGTGGCTGGCGGCGAGCTTTACTAAAATGTGGTCTGACGGGCTCGACGCACAGCTGAATATTCAATTTCCCGCAGCGCGAACGCTCTCCCGCCGAGTGGCTCAGTTACACATGCGCGTTCCAAACAAAGACTACGAGGTTGGACAGCCATGTGTAGCTGCGTGAGCGTTTCTTAGTGAACAAGTTGATGGAGTTAGAACCCCCGGTCGCCTCTGGGTAAAGTGATGACGCGACTGTGATGATCAAATTACACGAGGTAGTTCTCTCTCGGAGACGACTCATCGCATGCGCATTAAAAAACAATTTCCTACTAAGAGCTATTTCTTACTAATGTTTATAGTGACCTTTAACGGCACTCTGTTGAGCGCTGTAGAAGGGTCGTCGTTTGTCTAGTTGGAATGCTGCCGTGTTCATATAGGCTCGGACCGCACGGAGACATGTCTTCAAGACTTTGATAAGATGTGTGCTTTTCAGAGTTTCGTAAACGTTCTAGGAAATTAAAAGCTCATTCTCGTTACGAGGCATAATCTGTACTGTAGACACGCTCGACAACACGACGAGAAGTTTGTGGACAATAGAACGACTCGGGCACAGAGAGATGTAGACAGGCTTTTCCGGTAGTGCGTGCAATAGAGAGCCCAACTAATTTTGCGTGCTACATATTATAAGTGTTCAGAGCCACGAACGGCCGCGGGTGAACCCTACTGTTGCGTTTCGCCTGCGACACGTGGTTTTGCCGGCGCGACTGCGGCGGGGCGGCAGACATTTTGGCCCGATCGTCGTCGCCGCAACACTCATCGCCAGGTGTTTCCAGGCGCGACTGCGGCGATGCGACCGCCTAGGGATCATCCTCGCATTCCAGTCATTGTGCCCGAAACAGGCGATGCCAAAGCAGGGATCTCATTCCAGTCATTGTGCCCGAAACAGGCGATGCCAAAGCAGGGATCTCGTTCCAGTCATTGTGCCCGAAACAGGCGATGCCAAAGCAGGGACCATCCTCTCATTACAGTCATTGTGTCCGACCGGCAGCGCCACGACAGGGTGCTACGAGATCGTGCTCGACATGGTGCTACGGCATCGCTACGACAGTGTGCGTCACCATTAGCCCATTGTACATTCACGTGCTCGTCTTTTGAGGGGTTCCTTCTTGCCCTCAACTGCGAGAGTATAAAAACAGCTGCCCCCGGACGCCAAAAAGGAGGGCTCCGATTTCTTCTGTTGAGTGAAGTGCTCTCCCGTCTCTCTACTACGGTCAAACCTGACCGCCAACTCTTTGCGATGTTAAAATAAACAAGTTGTTTCGTTGTTACCAGTCGACTCATGCTTTGCCGGGACCTTCGGATGCTTCCAGTTGTACCCCAGGCCGCCAGGCCAACGCTACCCTTGGGGCTTGCGACCCAGGTACAACCACGGGCGTCAGCGCCGAGTTCCCAACAGATCGTACCAGCAGTAAGATTCAAACACTACGCTGTCTTCTAGGTGTTCAAAAACACTTCTTCAGTTTTCTTCTTCAGAAGCTTTCACTAATTATCTGTGCTTTGTTCACTCGGAATCACTTTCATTGTGACGTTGGATAAAAACTCTCAATTCTGCCCGAATGGCAGAGCATCGATTGCGACAGAAAATTAGCCGACAGCTATATGAAGTAAGGATAGCAGTTTTACGGTCATATAAACTTGTGAACATTCGCTTATTAACTAAATTAACAAGCATGCTGTCACGCGCGCACAAGCAGACATTAACACATTTCACTTGCTGACCGCGCGCACGCGCTTTCAAAACGCTGAAGTGAGAAAGCGCATCAGCAGAAGCGAGCGAGTTTACCTTTGGGCTGCCTCTCGCTTCAACGGGAACTAAGTGGCAAGAATGCAGCGCGCACGAAGCTATCGGGCCTCGGTGTGCCTAGACGGCTGTACTTCGTCCCCATCGCAGATCGCTTTCAAGATAGGGCCGCCCCATACGCAGGCCTATCTACTATGAAGTCGCCATTGGCGCTGCCAAAGGCGACGGCGGAAATGCACATTGAGTGTACATCTAATTGTTATTGCAATATTAAGTGCCGCTATTGGCCTGCTTTCTTTTCGCGTATGTATCGCTCACCATAGTCACAGATAAAAGTGACCTACGCTCATATCGTGCCTGTTGCTCGTGCTGCAGTCAATCGCCCCAGGAATATATTTATTTATTTATTTATTTATTTATTTATTTATTTATTTATTTATTTTACTAATACTGTAAGCCTTTACAGGCTCTTACAGGAGCGGGAACAACAAAGAAAAGCAACAACGAAAAGTACAGATTGCCAGCAATAGAAAAAAAAAAGATCCGAAAATAAGAAATGAAAGAAACGAAAGTCCTAAAACAGTACAGACTGCTCCTGTACTAAACAGTACAGGAAAGAGTGCGCGTTATGCACTGATTTCGGAATAACCGCAAGTGGCATACACAGTAAAAGCATACACTACAAGAACTGCGATCAGCATACACATCAAACATACACTCCGTGCGCAGCCCCTCCCCCCCTTTTTTTTTTCTACAACGGCGCAACCTGCTGATCAAAAAAATTTTCAATCTGTCATCAGAAAATGTGATGACAGATTCCGAGGACACAATGTCGTGTGGCAGTTTATTCCATAATTCTATGACTGACGGAAAGAAGGAATACTTGAATGTATTACAGCGGGAGGTATATGGCGTGATACTCTTGTCATGGTTTGTTCTGGCTGAGCGCTGGTATGGCGGTTTAAGTACTCGTGTTTGCTTATATTAATGTTGTTATGAGAAAGAAAGTAGAGAAACTTTAAGGCAGCAACGCGTCGGCGAATTGCCAATGTTTGAATGTTTGCCCGGTTGCGTAGTGCGGTTATGCTGACGTCACGTGAATACTGCGAATACACAAACCGGAGAGCTTTATTTTGAATTCCCTCCAGTTGATTAAGAAGGTAGATTTGGTGCACATTCCAGATAATACTGCCGTATTCAAGGATTGGCCTTACAAGGGCCTTATAACTTGCTAGCCTAACTTTGGAAGGTTGGGCCTGGCCTCACAGTTCAAAAGCCCAGAAAGCAGTTCGAGCGCTTTTTCGCTACCTGAGGACAACAGACTTGAGTGCCCGACTATAGACATCCTACACCTAAGTTCTCTCTCTCTCTCTCTTTCACTCCCCATTCCCCTCCCCACGTGTAGGGTAGCAAACTGGACTCAGTCTGGTTAACCTCCCTGCCTGTACGTCTTCCCTTCTTTCTCTCTCTCTCTCTCTCTTTGGAAGGTGCCAGTGCAAGTTTCCTATGAAGGTATCCCAGCTGTCTATATGCTTTTGTGCACGTCTGTTTAATGTGAACGTCCCATTTTAATGTGTTTGTGATAGTAACACCCAAGTATTTAACTGTGACGGCTTCTGATACATGTAATCCCATTAGATGATATGCAAATTTTAAGGGTACCTTTTTCGAGTTATATACATGAATGAAGTTTTTGCTACGTTAATTTCCATTCCCCATTCTTGACACCATCTGGCAAATACCGGGCGTGCTCAAAATTTCTAGGCCGATAAGATAGCACCACTAAAAGTGAAACCACTTTAGACAAAGACAGCTTATGGGATAGTTGTTCATAGCGCAAGAGGTTAAATACGAAGAATCCTACAAGTTTGCGCAGAACTCCACACAAAAATCCACCTTTCACTCCCGTAGCTATGGCGGTAATCGACAATGGCGTCTATTGGCTTATAGCACGCTTTGCGTTTTGTTTTTTACGCTTCTGTCAACCCCAGGTGGGAAACTACGCTTCTTCAAGTCTTTATAAGTTTGCCCGGGCTGGTCCTTTCCCGATAACGGTCATTGTCACTGCAAGCGCTGTCTTTTGTTCCCGCTTGCGTTTTATTTCGAAAGAGGGCCCTCCGTTGCAGATACGTGCCCGGTTCCTCCATTGACGCCAATTTTCTGTGCAGCCACTATTTTGCACTTTGAAAGAATTATCTTGCGGCGAAGTAGTCGATTACAGAGGCAAAGAGAGCGTCCTAAAGGCCCTAGTTCTTTGTGAAGTGGCTCCCATAAATGGCTAAGGACAAAGAGTGGCTCGCAACCGTAAAAATGGTCACTGTAAAAGCTAATTTTTGCTCCAACCATCCAAAGACATTTATAAATTATATGCCGCTTACCATGCAGTTCTGACAGCGCCAATCACGGCAAATTGATGACACTTGCGGTATTTTGCTAGTTTTACTACGTTGCCTGGGGATGAAAAGGAAGACACGTATGCATAACAGTACACTCTAAAGACAGTTGCACCCTTTCGGGTGCATATTGGCCACACAACAATAATCGTCATCTGTCCTGCTTGCGTTTGACCTTTGGGTTTGTATCGAATACCCGGCAGCGGCGGCCGCATTTCGATGGGGGCGAAATGCGAAAACACCCGTGCACTTAGATTTAGGTGCACGTTAAAGAATCCCAGGTGGTCCAAATTTCCGAAGTCCCCCACTACGGCATGCCTCATAATCAGAAAATGGTTTTGGCACGTAAAACCCCATAAAAAAAACCTTTGCGTTTGCGTTGCGTAGTAACAAAAAGAAAACGGCAGGCAATATTTTCATGCAAGCATTCACAATGCAGCCTCACAGCATTTATTTCTAGTGACTTATAAGCTGGCGAATGTAGCAAGAGAACAAATAAAGTTAATTCTGGACGCTACGGTTTTAGCAGTATAGAATACCTTCTAAAGAAAAGAACATCCACAAAATCAATTTGAGCAGAGTGCTCACCGCACTAAGAATAATGCCGCTCATAGGGCAAACAACCCGAAAACCCTGCATGAGTGCACTAATGATTTGTGCCTGGAATTTTAGCGGCAAAGCAATGGCTTCATGGAAAGGATTGCCTGCAAAACAAGCATGTTTATAAGTTGCAATGTACACCCCACTTTAAAGGGACAGGTTCTGTGATTGTTGAGACCATGTGCTCTTTTTTTCTTTAGCAACACCAATTATTAAAACGTGGCCTGCGGCATATAGCACGATCTAACCCTTATGCTAAATTACTCGATGAGGTGGCCATTACATTTAGGACAAATCAAAATATGCAACTGCATAATTACCATAAGTACACTAATTAACATTTTATTTAAATACCCTACAACACATATTTCAATTTGCGAATTGTAGCCGATGAGTCCCAAGGCGTATCTACTCATTTCAGGAATATATACACCAGTACTATGTAAATCTAAATCTATCTAAATCTATCTAAATACTATCTAAATGTGTCCGACAAAACGCATTTACATTCCTGTTACTATTGTGATTCCATGTAAAAAAAGTAAGAGGCACAGCAGTACATTACTGCAAGTTTGACGGCGCATATCTCGAAACCGGTGCCATGCATACTTAGAATTTCTTCCAAGTTCATAGGGCTTGCAAACTAACTAGGTACAATTCATAGATCGAAATCTATGCCATAAGGTAATTATTGTAAAGTTAGTTAGTGTAATTGTGTTAGTTATTCAATTAGGCATTTTGATTCTTTTTTTACAGGTAACGGAAGCCTCATATAGTAATACAGCTCAAAGGTCAGAATTGTGCTATCTGCCACAGGTAGTTTTTAAACTTTTGGTGCAGCTAAAATACAACACCCTATAGGCTAGGCGTGCACCTTCAAGTGTGCGTGAAACTGGTGCTCTCTCTGTCTCTTCTCTATTTTATCGCTTTCCCCCGTGAAGGGTAGCAAACCAGCTGATCAGCCTCCCTTCATTTCATTTCTTGTCTCATTCTTTCCTTAAGGCTTGAAGATTTGACTGCTGCAACTTTTGAGACTGGTTGCACTCACGATGTCAATTTGCTCAGTATAATGTGAAGCAGGTCTTGTCTTACGCAGTAGTGACTTTCATTGCGCCAAAATGAATGCAGAAAGATGGAAGTGAGGGTTCATCGCTGGGTGTGCCGGATCAGACATTATGCGTCTTCAAAAGAGGAAACTATATTTCGCGCACATTATTTCAATTTGATACAGTGTAGAGCACTCTCTAGGTGAATTCACACTCAAGTCTTAAAGGACAATGCAAACAGGCTTTAAGTGTAGTTCACTTTAAGAATTTTCCTTACAGAAAGCGGGGACACGATCTTCCGTTTCAATGCCTCACGAGGAAGCATGGCTGCCGGCAACCTGTGGATCGTGCATTTCATTTACGAACAAGTGTAGTCCAAAACGCCTGCTAACTCACTTCAGGAGACGTTCAGGATACCTTCAGCACAAGTGAGACATGATAAAAAATGCAAAAAAAGTGTTTTCAAGCGATCAACAAGCAAGTGACCTTTGGGATATGAAACTGAGTGTAAGGCGGCCGGAGCATGTACAAGGGAATGAATTACCTTGATTTTAACGTAAAAGTCGAACAGATGCGGAATCCGCAATTTTTTTTAATGAATGCTCTTTGCCATTGGTAGGCCACTTTCGCTAGTAATATGTCGAGCATTGCCATCGGCTCGATATAATTTCCTCTTACAAACAATTATAGCTTAACAGCTACAACAACTTCTTCTGAATACGGGTTTAGATTAGCTAAGCTCAGTACCATAACGAAGGCTTAACAGCAAAGCGGTAAGCAGTTCTGCACGCTTTTGTGTGCCTGCGTCAACCATTTCCTTCGACCTCTTCGAGTCGCCTGTTTTGTTCAACTAACCATGAAAACATTGAGCGAATATTGCGCCAATTTTTAGAAGCCTCCGCTACAACAAAACACAGAGCACCACGCTATGGCCAAGAATAACATTTTGAAACTTTGAGCTTGACACCCCAACAACACTTATGTTATGTAGGTCGTTGTATCGAAGGATGTTGACGCCACGAGGAATAAAAATTTGTGTTAGCAGTGAAGCTACAGCGCACATCCAGAAAGGTGCTTGACGGACTGCCCATTGACTAGTACTATGCATCAGAATGCCTGCTTCACTCGGCAGATATAGAAAGCGAAGTGATAGGAGGGGAAGCAAGTTATACAAATATAGTTATATCAGTAGTATGCAGGTCTAGCTAGTTGGTGAGTGATCACGATTTACAAAACAGTGCGAAAACGTAGTGACAAATTGAAGCACGGAGTTAGCGCTGAGTGCTAACTGTCAAGTTAATTGCGCGGTCAACTATGCATACGCAAAGATGGAACACTGAAACAGGCAATGCATAACGCAAGAGGAGCAACAGCAACAATAGAGACCGAGCCTTATGTGAGAGCACAGTCAATTCGAAAGACACAACATTTATCTTTGATACAGCGCAAGTGGAGGCTACTACACCCCGCATGGTACAATTTCTCCAGGCATGTCCCGGCACATGTGCACCGAAATTGAAGAGAGTAGAAAGGAGTGGATTCAAATTCCAAGTACACATGATAATCGTCATGCCGCACAGCCACATAGCCACAACGTGCCCCGCACTCTTAGTGTTAAACAAAAAAAAATGCATTTAAGTAAGCACACCGATGTCATCTAAAATGTGATACAATAGCGTGTAGGACATCGTACAGATCACTCGATATAATGTAGTTGAATATGAAGTCAAGGTGCTGATTGTCATTGTGATATCATTCGCAAAGGTGCTAAGGGGGTATCTGGAGGACAAACACGCTCGCTTCGCTAGGGTAAGTGGAGAGAGTGAAGAATTGAAAGGAAGGAGAAAAGGGGAAAGAGGAGCCGATCGCGGGAAGCAGCAGGCGGTGGGGCATAAAATATGGAGAAGCCGCCGGGTCTCTACGTCGTAATCTGCGGCCGAGCGCGTCCCACGACGTGCCCGCACAGGCGGTCACGTCTTCTCTGTGCTTTCCTCCTCGCGTCACTGGGCAGACGCGTCAGCAGTGCGCTAGTGGTCGTCGCTGCCGCTGTCGCCCTGATGCAGGTTCTCCGCTCGCGTACTCGCCAACAGACGGCTGCGCCTTCCCATAGAACGTCCCTCCCTCAAACGCGCTCCAGTTGAACTAAGCCGCACCGCGGTAAGTAACACGCCTCGCCGCCACATGTAATCGAGCGCGTGGCGCAGGCATTTCGCTTGCGAAACAAGGCTGCGAAACTGGCATAGCTGTGAAATATCCTTTGGCGAGAGAGTGGCGACTCCTACGGTGTGTGATGGCACGCTGCTCTGCCACGAACGAGTGAGTGAGGACATCTGAAGAAGTGCATAATTTGAAGCTGCTAAGCAATGAGCCGATCAAACAGGCTTAGAATGCTCTGGATCTACAGATCTGGAGCTATAACGCCTCTAATAAAGTCTTCGAAGCTGAGCGTACATAGGTTTTTTTTTGCGTAGCATGGATTTCCTCTCCCCTCCTTCTTTTTTTTTCTTTATCTGTCTATGCCCTTTCTTTTATCCTTTCAGCTACTATTCGCTGATGTCAGACGCCAAATTTTCTCACTCTTTTTCTTGCCGAAGCTGTAGGAAGGAAAATAGACCAGTGCTACGGCTAGTCAAACTTACAGAACGGGTGGCTGCACCGCCCGCTGGCTGCACGATGTGCATTCAACGCATATAGTGGTAGGGTTTCGACACATATATGACGTAATATGTCTGCGGCACTCTTCCTAGGAGCAAGTGTCTGAGGTGCGAGCTGTGGTAACTGTTAATACTCACCACTCTCGGGAAACTTACCACTTTGCGTTCTTGGGCCATTTAGGTTTGATAGTTTTAGAATAGCGTTTGTCACCTTACGTACGTTAAACATAAGCACCTTAGCGGGACATTACAGTGCACGTCCTCTCAAGACTTTTAGTTTACTGTATGAGAATGCAAACGCAAGAAACACGTTATAAAACAGGGCGCCGTCTGGTGCCTCGTGCCAAAGATATCCAAGCCTGGACAATCCATTAGAGCCATCCTGTTGTCGCTATGCGGACGCGCCTTTTTAGGTTTATGGGGCCAGAATCGCCGAAGGAACTCAGAAATCAGGCGCACTATGCGCTCATAACTAACGTTTCAGGTTTGTTAAGAGAAAGCGAAAGCTTATTTTAATAGTTATTGGCGATCACCTCGTGTGAGAATGTGTAGCCATCATGCGAATTGAAGCTGAAGCGAGGGCCATGGGGGCCGCCATGTACGACAACGCTATCTCTTAGCGTCCGTGAACATTACGAAAGTTAAACTTGCAAATGACCTACGTTATCATAGAGCGCGTAAACCACAGAAACACAGTAACGTTCGCAGCGTAGACACTCAGGATGACGCTATTTCTTTACGCACGTAATGCGTTTACGTTTGGTTGTAAACGCTATTCTAAAACTGTCTACTGATTTGTCGTCTCACACCCGTAAAACATAACCTTCGTTTAAGCACATATAAACACCTAGGCTGAAAACAAACTATGAGAATCAGTGTTTCGAACAACCGACATTGCCGACTGCAAGGAGAATAGGGCGCTTTTCTCCTGCCAAATATTTTTATTAAGGCTATCCCTTCGTATGCTAGTGTAGTACGGCTAGACAGGGTGCGCCTTTCTACTCACGCGTTAACTCATTTCCCCCTAGCTAATCGAGATATACTCCTTTCCGTGAGGCCCAGTCGCTATTTGTCGCTGCTTAGTGCGTATAACGGGTGGGTAAAGGTAGCGTATGTAGCGTTGCTGTCATCGTCGCGCGCTGTTCCAGATCTCGGAATATCGTACTGCAGCCTGCATAGACGGAATCCGTATATGAAACTGCAGTAGGTTTAAAGACAGTCGAAGGAAGAAAGGTGGCCATAGCATCTCAACTATAGACTTTCCATGTAGTGTGCCATAATTCACCCAGTATTCCTTACGGAATGCTGGGTGAACACTATGGCTTTCTTTTAATTTTTGTCTTTCTGGTATTCGAATTATAGGCAGGAGTGGCAGTATTTTGGCCAGAGAAATCATGGAGGCATATCATATTAGAAATTAAGGGAGAGCCTGTATTAGCGATACGTCGGTTGTTTTGCGTAGCAAAGAAAAGCTGTTTTTAGAAACGATGCTGTATAATATATACGCTTCTTCATACGATGCGTTGGTTGGCTTGATGGAAAGTGCGCTTGAGCGATCCTGGTCTGCTCTGTCTTTAAGTAGGCGAAATCTTCCCAATAAAATTTAGTTGCAAGTTAACGCTTGTAGTGTGTTTCTGTGTCTATATTTTGTCCCTGTTTGGAACTGTGCTTACCAGTGTTCAGTTGTTAAGCACGAACCAACTAGTTCAGCATTCAATTTTGTTGATGCCGTAAGGCTGTCGTTTCGGAAAGAGGATGTCTTGCTTGTGTGCTCCTTTCACTTCCTCGATACCTCCTGCGGCTCGCCAGGAAGGGGAATTCCTTATAAAGGCGGAGGAACGCCTCTGACGTCAACGTGGAGGCACACCGCACCGTTCGGCCAACAGAGCTTCGCCGACAGCCGCCGTCCAAGCCTAGACGTTTAGTATATAGATTGAGTTTTCTCTCAGAAAGGCAGGTCTCAGTTTAGGAAACCGATATACCCTTGCCCGTCGGGCGGCAGAACCAACTTCCGCAGCGAGATTTCGCCCTTCTCTTTCACCACCCCCCGAACCACTTAGCGACATCCGAGGCGCTCTCTGTATACGACGTACACTTTGTGTCCA
Organism: Dermacentor variabilis; assembly: GCF_050947875.1. Classification (NCBI taxonomy): domain Eukaryota; kingdom Metazoa; phylum Arthropoda; class Arachnida; order Ixodida; family Ixodidae; genus Dermacentor; species Dermacentor variabilis. Next base: position 37,320,858 of record NC_134572.1, on the reverse strand, counting down.
CTGCTCGTCGCTTGGCGGGTTGTGTGGGCGCGCTCGTGTGGAAGTAGCATGCTCGCGTTTTGCTTGTTTGACACATGACACGTGCTCGATAAAGGCTGCGGAGCGTGTGCAAAGTCCATGGTGTTTTTGTAGGCAAATGGGTGGCCATGCTGCGTCAAATCGGAGTTTTTGATATTGTGTGAGCTCGACGCGAGATGCTTTCTTTTTTCTGTTTCTATTATTCGCTTTGATCTTGCGGATAATTTCTTCCTGCATGATAATATGATATCAATTGCGCTAGCATGAAATTTAGGAATGACGTAGTGGAAGAAAAGAAAAAAGGGAAACCAGGAACCAGGAATGAGGATAATGACCTGCTGCACCTCTAAGCAGGTGCACTTGCTCCGAATGCTTTGGCACCGGTGTTGTAAAGCAAAACGTCATACTCTTTTTCATTTTTCATATGAAAGCTATAACTGTCGGATCGCATTGCTCAAAATGTTTTCCCTTTCTTATCTGCAAGAATTTTCAAATAAAGATATACAATAGAAACGCTTATCCACGTATATTATGATGCCTTCAGCCAGCGTCTACTATAGTACTAAATACGCTGCAAACACTGAACAAGGAAGGCTGCACCGTGTTTTCTTTTTTTTTTTTTTTTATTACTCACGCAACCGATGGTCAACTACGTCTCATCTCTATACTGTTTACAGTTCACTTTCACTTAAAACAACGTTCTCATAATGAGAAAGACATTTACTGTAAATGAATAGATGAGAATGCCGCTTCAAGAGGGCATTAGATACACTAAAGGTTGTACACCCTAAACGTGTATTATAACCGATTGGCTTGCTCCTTGAGCGCAAGGCACTCTACGCATATACGATAGCTAGAGCGAGAACTTCATGGGATTGATCCGCATCGACCTGCATTACCTGCTAAACAAAATGGGTCAACGGGTACAAAGAAGAGCGCAGGAGTAATCATTGAACTTTATTTAATGCGCTCTTTTTTTCTTATTTAAGAGTGAACATGTGATACACTGAGCATACGTTGTGGGTTCTGTACTGATGTCTTTCACACAAGCTGTTACGTAGCGTACTATGAACTTTGACAAAGTGCTCTGTAACGCTACGCGTAATTTCCAAAGCCGTTTGCAAGCACAGCCTCCTTGCACCGTTTGCACCGATATGCATGTGTTATCTCATCTGCGCGTCATGCTCATCCGTGCGCCCTTTGTACAGAGCATCTCGCTTTCGTCTGTTGTGTGCGCGCACATGTATTATCTCGTCTGTATCTTTGTTTCACCTTTGCTCCCCTGCAACTCGGACTACATTACGATCTCATATGCTTTCTCAACCATTCTGCATTCTCTGTAGTGTATAGTGCGGCTTTTCCCCGCCTTTTCTCTATGTTTTCTCATACAACTTGGACTACAATGGGAGCTCCATCGTGCTTTTGCGTCGTCTTCACACTTCATTTTCTAACTTGTGACGTTTGTTGATGTCTCGCATAAGAATAGCTCTTTCTATTCCTACTCTCTGACGAAAGAATAGTAGCCGTTACCGTTGTAGGGTGTGCATTACTCTCGCATCAATAAAAGAAAGAAAAAGAAAACGATTGTCTATGGTTGGTACCTTCATTGTGACCGTTCATGCCATCGCATTTTTCTGATGGGCGTCTGATGAGCACATTGGATGAGCAATTTTACTGTATAAATGCTTCCATTACTGTTGGTAACCTTACTAAATCGAAAGATACCGGCTGCCGCGGCCGAAACATTTCGTAGCCGCATGTTGATGACGCTGAATAGCAATAACGCTTGCATAATTAGATTTAGGTGCATGTTAAAGAGTACCAGGAGGTCAAAATTATTCTATACTGCCCACTCCGGCGTGCTTGATAGCAAGGTCTTGTTTTGGCACGAAAAACTCCAGAATTTCATAAGTTATTTTAACTAAACGAGAGCTATTTCGCAAATTATAATGTCGCACAGAGTGGCTGGTTGTATTCCTTTGACATTAAAATCAGCAACGTCTTGCACCAAGTTTGCGTAGGCTCAGTTCCCGCATCGGTACAAAAGTGTACATACAGCAATAAACATCAGACAAAACATTTTTCCTCCTGGAACAGCTTCAGAGTGCATGTGCATGAATGTCTTAGGACTAAAAAAATAACATAAATATCAAACGAAGAAAGAACAATTTTTATTTTTAATGGTGCCCCGCTTGACAAGATCTTGGATTCGTCGTACTTGATATTTCACATTTTTATGGCCATTTACGGTAGAAAGCTTAAACAATGCACCGAAGCTAAGCTGAGGAAAATAACTTAGACATACGGATCTAGTGGCAGTGAGTAAATTTGTTCTCACACTTTTCGAAGGAAGACATGCATATCCCCTAATAACTTGATAGGTTTTTCTTTACTTTAAAATATTCAAACAATGCCAAGCCCATTTGTTCGTTGAAAGCCTCCTACTTCCCACATCTCAAATATAACGGCAAACTTTATTCCTAGTAGTATGTTTAACAGGTGGCATGAGACTGTTGTCTATTGCCGCACCAGACTGCACTCATGGACGCGACACTGACTGGCAAAAGTGTGGCTGCGTTCAAGCCGGTGATTAGACTACCATTTTTGGATCTTTGTTTCAAACAATATTTGTCTGCTCCACATTATCGTAGGGAATGTCAAATGTATCACCCGTTTCCTGCCGCGGGGCAACTTCTTTAATCCAAAAGAAAAAGAAAATCTGTTCTAAGACTCACCTCAAGAATAGCACAATGCATTAATAAATGGAAGAACTGAAGAGTCAATCAATCGGTCAATCAAATCAATGGAATCTAATTGAAAAACTGCAGGCACGTTCAATTTTCCGAGAATCAGTGTTGAAACGCAAACCCGAAGCGCAAGCCCGAAGCGCATTCACCACAAAGACAACTCGTCCCGCTTTTATTCTGTTGCCGTTCACCAGCCCACCAGCAGCAGCAGGCGCGACTGTTCATTGAGCAATATTTTGCTCCCAGAGCACGAACAGTGTGGCACCGGCATACAATGAAGCCATTGTGCAACCGCCACGGTGCACTGAACAGCGGCGCTACCGTGCCCGTAGGCAGATGCTCCGGTTGCGCAGGAGCGAGCACCAATGCGTTAAAAAGGTACGTGCCATGGAAATACTCCGAAAAGACTGCCATCCGAATAATGCGGCCGTCTCGCGTCTTTAGAATGTTAGTGGATGTGCCTCTGCGTTTTGATGAACGATCCGATAAGGAGGGCCACGTTCGCTTCGGTAATTGCAACTTCGGCTTCTTTTCCATGCCTGTCTAGGTTCTCTCACTGATCAATATATCGTGATGCCCTTTAAGATGCCCTTTATGCCCTTCATGCCCTTTCAGATGTTCGTAATACAGGGCATCTAATTATCATGCACCAATTCAAAGCGAGAAAAGCGAAACCTTATACGTGCAAGAAACAAAGTTTATACTAGCAGTTAGAAGTCACGCGAAGAAACTATCAGTATTTATTATGTTATTCTGAATTTTGTAAAGTAAAATTAATTATTAACTGCCATTTTAATATATACTTATGGCAAATATTAAATTCAGGCTTTAACAACACATTCGGACACATCAGTTTTCGTTGTTTACTATCTTCCCAGGGTTTCTTAACTTTCTTTTTTTTTTTTGCTTAGAAAGGAGAACCTGAAAAATTAAAAAAAAAGAAGGCGACAGAATGATACCGACAGCAATCACGACTTCTAACCTTCCCGCGACAGAATGATCTTCTCAAATACTTTTGCAACAAACTAAACGAATTCCATGTTAAACTCTGCGATTGCATTATTGTGAGTTTATCCAAATTTCGCCACTAAACACAACTGCTAACCAAGGCCTCAAATATAACCGGAGAGCGCTACATTTGGCGGCAGCGGTAAGCAACCTTCGAAAGTCGAGTTATCAGAAAACCTCAGTGCAGGCTGTCAATTCACCCTGTCAAGTCATGCTAAGCAAGTGGCACGATTCCTCTGCCGCCACAACCGTCGTGGTAGTCCAGTCACCAGGGTGTTGCGTTGCCGAACTCGAGGTTGCTGCTTCGATTCCGTCCTTGGTGGCTGCCTTTCCCGGCGGCCAAAAATGCAAAAAGACGCTGGTGTACGTAAACTTAAGTGCACGTCAAAGGACAACAGGTGGTCAAAATTAATCTGGAGTCACCTGTTACGGCGTATCTCGTGATCAGGTTGTGATTTTGACACGTAAAATACCAGAAATGCCTCAAAGAAAGATGGCATACAATATTTTTTTTAGTGAGACTTGTAATTATGCAGACAGATTTTATTTACTTTCTACGTATTTGAAAGCAGCACTGCAGGCTGGTCTCGTGCAAGCAGGAAGCTGGGTGAACTTTTTTAAAGTTTTCAGGGCTTCTATTCACAGCGCAGAAAGAAATATCCATGCGAGACTGTCAGTTAAAGCTGAATGACGATATTAAACTAAAGAAACAACTGAAAAAAATGGCTAAATTTATTTCGCGTCGTCTGCGCCTTCAGTTTTGCATTTATAGTGCGCTTCTCTAGGATGTCACTGTATCGTCGTAACACTGTAAGCGCAGTTTTCAATTAAAAATTTTCGGTAATGGTTTGTGATATTGAGAGAAATAATGAAGTTGTCCCCGTGCTTATGCTTCTGAAGCGTTACGTCGAGGAAATACGCCTGCTTTATAGGCTTTTCAACTACCTCAAATCAGGTGCATTGATTGCTGAAAAGCACGCTTTCTCACCTCGGTATACTTGCATCGGTCATTGCTTTGTATTACAACTGCATATATGCTGCGAAGTGCCCCAACTTAGTGGAATGCAATTGCATTTCATTTCACGTTATGTTGCATGACAATGGTAAACATAACTTGCTCGGTGCTTTTACGGTCTTATCATTTAATGAACGAAAACTGCTGTAGGTCAATCAGAAAAAGTTGCGCTTGACGAACGCTCGTGACTGATGGCAAACATTCCTGCGTGAATGTGTTCATTTTTTTTTTTGAACTCTCCTTTTTCTCGTTTATGCTTCCTCTCTCCCTCTCCCAAAGTGTTGGAGTGCCAACCATGCACGTCCTTAAGTAACCGCGCTGCCTTTCTCTCTTCATTTGTCTCTCTCTTTCATTTCTTTTACAAATATATCGAAACATTTTTTTTAGACTGGAGATACGGATACGGATATGAAGAACTTTATTAAAAGGATCCTGAGAAGCGCCGCCCCTTAGGGCGACACCGCGGGCTGCTCCCACGTGGGGACAGTTAGGCCCAACCTAACCACCGCATGGCAGGCTCTCTGGACAGCCCAAAGCTGACGATGGTATTCCGAGCTCTTGATGGCCGAGTTCCACTTTTGTTCAGTGATGAAGTTGAATATATGGCGAGTTCGTGGATTAGGCATTCGTGCGTGTAAATTTGCTGGCTTCGTCACCACGAAAATAATATTTGTGCAGTGTTTTTTTCTTACCAGATATTTCCCAATATTCACATGTAGCTGCTACGTTATTGTTCCTATTTTTTCATCTATTGTAGTGCTTGCGGCTGATATATTATGCCCACATAACGTTAAGGAAACTAGTGTGTGAACCAAAATAAATGTCTTTTTCAATATTCAGGGACCATCCGTCCCGCGTTTTCTTCTGTTTCTCTTTGCCTTGATTGGGCTGTTTTGCAGTAACGTACACCAAACTAAGACAGTTAAATTCGAGAATTCAACCCTGCATTTGTGTTAGATAGTAAGACGAGGCCAGCAAATAAGTGAGACCCAAGGGCACAATTTCCCAGAAAAGAAAAAAAAACAAATTTCACGGAGTTCTGAAGAGAACGATACGTCACTGACACTGATGACTTCCTGTCTGACGTTTTATATCGATGCCGTTTCACATAGCCAGCAAAAAATAGTTTACGGATTCGACAATTTATCTCGATCACCGCAGATGTCATTCCAGCCGTCCGTATAAGGAACAACACAAGGGAGTAACAAGGCGGAAAAGTAACATCGGGAAAGGACCGCGCAAGGATAGTAACTGCAGCGCAGGCAAAGCGTGGGAGATGAGGGGGCGTAGCCAATGGCCACGAACTCGAAGACACCGAGTTGAGCTCCAGGGACGCCCCGCGTTCACCCCTGCAGACAGTTCGATCAGGCCTCTGGCGGGCGCGCGAAGGACTTAGGCGGTGATTGATAGCGCGGCCATGATTTCTCAGTTGGCCCGTTCTTTCGAATCCCCCCCCTCCCCCATCCCCCGTTCCTCTTCCACGCAGCACCCCGTTTGCTTGTTCCACTTCGCGGCCGGCTTTTCGTTACTCCCTGTCGTCGACGCCTGCACCAGTCGCGGCGCCAAATTTCACCGCCTTTCGTGAATCGGGCGCCCGACAATGTAGCGCGTCATCTTTCTTTCTCTTCGGCGAGCGTGGACCTCAAAACTCGTCCCGTTCTGTCGTCTGCGCTTTCTGTTTTTGGCCTCGATTCTTTTCTTGCACGCATGATGCTTCTTCTCCTTCTTCCCACTGTTCTCATTTTCCTGCGTTCCTTTCTTCCTTTGTCTTCTGTCTTGCTTTTCTTCTTTTTGTCTCCTTTCTCTCCCTTATGCACAAACACTATGACGCCCTCACTTCCAACTGTCTTTCTTCTGCCCTGTCTTTTTTTTGTCCGCCTACTTTCCTTTTCTCTGATGCGCACCCGCAGACAACTTCACTCGCGCACGTACACACGCACACGCAAGCACGTACCCGCACTCCGTCTAGCCGTCGCATTTCCTTCGCCATCCACACGTCCCTTCAAGCAATTCGCGAAAGCAACAAACGTTTGGGGCAATTTCTTGTAAAAACTTATTTTTCTTCTTACGCTATCGAGACCAGGAAGAGAATCGATACGTGTCTCATCTTTGGGTGCTCCTTTCATTTGGCATCTGGTGCGCTGGCGCCTTCACGTAGAGGCCTGCTCCCTTGGTCGTGATCTCCATTCTTCTATACCACTGCTTCTGTCTTGATTACCTATGTGTAGGATTTCTAGCTTTTAGTGTCGCCATTTCAGTGAAAAGAGGACATCTGATTTATGTGCGAATGGAGATTTTGAGAAAAAATACGAGATTGCCTCTTCTGAAGAAATGATGCCTGCCTCAGTGGCGTCCTGGTGCTTTTGTCGCAAGCTTCGGTGTCTCAGAGTGATTTTATAAAATGCTGTCTTAAAAGCCATTTAGAAGGCTAACAGACACACCCAAGAAATTCTGGAGTAAATTTGTTGATGGGACTTTCGCATTATATCGCAGACACGTTCAGGAATTGTAGCTTCGATACATTCACTGGTATTCTGCGCGCGTAGGTTATTATAAATACCTTCCGTGGCATACTGGCATACCATCTGCAAATTATACGGTGCTTACCAAAAAAAAAAAAAACTGAACCAACAACTGGCAGGAAGACCACGTCTTCATTGTTCTATAAACTGATGCAAGGACGAAAAAATAGGTCACTAAAGGTGAGACCAGCAAAGTAGCATCATTAATGAAAACAGGTAGGCAAATAAGAACAATACTAAAGTAAAGAAACAAGTATCTAAAGACAAAACACAAGCAATGATTACACCATTCATAAGCTACCCTGTTGGTATGTATAGCCAAATGAAGTCGCAACTATAAATGTATGTATGTATGTATGTATGTATGTATGTATGTATGTATGTATGTATGTATGTATGTATGTATGTATGTATGTATGTATGTATATATATATATATATATATATATATATATATATATATATATATATATATATATATATATATATACATGTATAGGACATTTAACCAAATGACTGTGCTTCGGGATTAACCCCTTGTGTCAGGGAATCCTTTCAAAATGTGTAAATGCAAAGGAACGCTACGATAAATATAATCCAATTTTACCGTCCGTTTCGGCGTTCGGCCCTAAGCACTGAATATATTTGGCTTTGCAAATATAATGGTTTTACAAATGTATGTCCGCCCCCCTTATATTTGGAAAGGCGGCTGTGCCAGCAAATCTTAACTCGAGATGCAGTGCGATTATTTTAATTTTTTATAAGTTAGACTTCACAGCTTTTTGGATTGTGGGCAACGCAAATATTTTATTTATTATATCCTATTTGATATGGAACTGCACATGGCTTGAATTAAATTACAACAGAAGATGTTCATGGCGTGTCACGTCTGGTATCATGATGGCAACTGACTTAACAACTAGCAGTCGGAAAAGAAAAGCACGAGAACCGGTACAACAACAAGAAACGTTTCAGCTACCTTACAAATTATGTCTGGCTGTTGCGCTGCACGCTTAATGCTAATTTACTCGTAATTCGATTGAGCAGTAGGAAACAGTACTAGCGTAAATTGAAAATAGAACAAAAGAAGGTGCCTTGCAAGAAGAACTATTCGATATAGCCGCGTATTTAGTCTTCATATTTTCCCTTTGCTACTCTTGCCGAAGTTATGTTCAACTGCTGTCCACTTGTATTAACGAGCAGTGACGCTTAATTGTGATCAACAGGATAAGTACAAATGCAAGAGATGTCTTAGTCGCTCGTTATAAGCCGTCATCACGCGATAATCATCACCGACGCAATAAAGCCGGGGAAGAGCAGTCCGCGACTCCAAGAAAAGAAGAAAATGAGCCTCGTCCGTACTCGTACAGAAGACAGAGATATTATTCTTCCTTGAGCAAACAAGAATGATGGACGCGAGTTGGCATGATATGTACCAGAGCCGCAGCTTTGGCTTCATGGCAGATTAGTTATCTCGGCCTGTTCAGTGTCGGGCCAAAAAAGAATGGGCACAATGGCTCGCGAGCATCCCGCATTTGCCTGCGAGGCTAAAAGAAGGAAAGGGGGAGAGAATGCGGGACGTTGGTGGCAGTACGGGAAACGCTGTCACCGGTCGATGAACAACGGCACTCAACCTGTGTTTACCCCCTACCTCGCAGTATTCCGTTGCGCGTATAAGGCTCGTTATGATCGCTTCGCTTTTGTGCATGTCCTATTTCTATGACTGGCCGGCCACTTCCGTGGCCGCATGGCGTCTCGACGCTCGCCTGCACCAGCAGCACTCTCGAAATTTCCTGTGGCTGACGTCACCGCGCTCAGACACGAAGCAGGCTCAGCTCGGATGCGTGCACCGCGCACTCCTGCCATCCCCCTGCTCTATCCTCCCATCCCCACCTGCCGCTGCATATACGCCCATGCATGTCGCCATCAAGAAGAGTCGGTGCCTCGGCAACGACCAAGCCCTGCAGGGGAACAAGAGGTCTCGATGTTTGCTCGTTTCCGTTTCTTATTGCGTTACCGCGCCTCGGAGCGCGGAAGCCAGGTGATCCGGCTCCCCCGTAGAGGGTTGAATGCTGGGACGCGGGCGAAGGACTGCTTTGCGCAATGGAGTGGTCTCGAAGCAATGAATAACGCAGACGCCTAAGCACCAGTCGTGATGTGTTTCTTGGGTACTCGAAGTGAAGCGCTCTTCTGTTTACGCTCAAAGACTCGTTGGGAGACAGCCGACTAGAGCAGAGTGGATCCAGTTCGCCTGTATGACGACCTGCGATGTCATTTATAATGCTGGCAGGTATTCCTTGCCTGCCCACTGTTATGACCTTTCTTTTTTTCTTTCCTGGCGCTGTTTGTTTGGCGAACGACGCAAGAGTCGGCAGGATTAGCCTATCGGCAGCTGTTCTTTCTCCGCAGTTGACATAGGATAGTTGGAGCTCGGCACGCCTACTCACGTCATTGCAATAGGGTAAGATAAGTGAAACAAGAGCCGCCAGCGCTAAGAAAGGCAGGAGCTCTCCGCTTGCAAGGGGTCTACGCATTTCCTTACATCACCACAGAGGGACTTTTGGTCATCCTTGCTGTACGAATCAGCACTGCTTCTCTTTCATTGATGTGCGGCGTAGGCGCCGAACGACATCTGACTAAAATCTGTGCCCTTTTCTCCCGCGCCTTCTAGCTCCTCTCGTCTACGTCAAACCACGGATGAATAGCAGGCTGTGCCGTGGTTCTTCAGTGTCGTTGCTGCTTTATTTTGTATTTCTTTTTTTTTCATGTTTTCGCGTCGCACTTATGGAACAGCCGTGTATCCAGACGCACGCGAGAAAGATCCGCTCTGCCGTTGCCGCTCCTTTTTCGGTCTCGTTGTTTGATGCTTCCATTCGCGCCACTACTCGAGCACGACCTCTGATCGCCTGACCGAGCCGCTTTTCCACGCGCGAAGAGAGCATGCTAAGGGAGCTGGGGTCCTTTGTTCCAGCTCTCTCCGGAGTCTGGCCGCCTCGCGCTGTGCTGTTTTGTTGCCAGTCCTGCACTCTACGCCGGAACGCAAAGAGTGTGGGCGCTGTGAAGCTGAGGTGTTCCGTGCACTGTGGCGGACGCTACCACCGTTACCCGTGACGCCGGCCGAGTTCAATAACTCTTCAAATGTATTGTTCGTCTGTCAGCCATTTGCTTAGAACTGTTGTGCTTCTGTTACGTGAACAAGAAAAAATGGCTTAATATTTGGGAATAATGTTCTTTTTCGGATTTGTTTCTATTGCTTATCTCTCTCTCTCTCTCTCTCTCTCTCTCTTGCTTTTAGAAACTAAGGGAGGTTGCTTCAAGTAAATGAGACATGCAGAAATTCAACCGCATGTTCGTCTAGTTTGTCGAAAGCCATTGGGCTTTCGACCAACTAGAGCGAAGGACAATGGGTGTCTAGGAAGCGAAAATACACAAGAGTCAGGAAGCATTCACCGAACAGTTTGGTAAATTAGAAGACGGGGCTTCTGTCGCCAGTACAAAAGGCGGGCGGCAAGGCGGTCGCACGGCCGGACCGTTATAGAGGCGCAACGGTTGGGGCCCCGCCTGAGATTCCCCTAAATGGCCTCCAGACTCGTACGAGAAACGATGTTTCGAGAGAAAGACGATAAGAAACGAACACGGCTGCAAAACACAGGCCACAAAGAAGCGTAAAGACAGACAGCTACGCGACGACGACGACAACAACACTAATAATAATAATAATAATAATAATAATAATAATAATAATAATAATAATAATAATAATAATAATAATAATAATAATAATAATAATAATAATAATATTAATAATAATAATAATAAAACATCAAAGGTGTTTATTAAAGTGCCTCGACGGTCTTGGCGCTGGCGCACTCAGCAAAACAATGCAGAGGAAACACAGTGCAAACTTACACACACATACACACGTGCGCAAACACACAAACAAAGAAAATAATAATTTCGCGAATACAGATTTTAACAGAGCATAAAATGTGTACACGAAGAAAATACAACGCAAAAGGACAGAAACTAAAAAGGATTTCAGAATGATGGAATACACAACAGATATAAGAGTTTTTGTTCAGTTATTGAAATTCCTATGCAACTCCCTTGAGGAAAATATTAAAATTTGGTATGAAGATGTGCAGGCACTCTGAATAGGCGTTATATGTTACCTGCGTTTTAAATAGCGAGTCACAAAAATCGGAAGGTGGAGAGGCGCGCTGTTTCCTTGTGACTTTCTGCGGAATGTAAAAGCGCACATCAGGAAGCAAGTGCGAGCAGCAGATATTTCCATGTATTAATTTGTGTAAAAAAAAGAACATCCGATTTGTTGCGTCTACAGGTGAGGGTAGATAACGTGCGTGTCTGTGTTAGCCCTATCGAGATAGAAGGCTTCTGACAGGAACGATGTTTAAATATAGATATGAACTTTTTTTACACACCTTCGAGAAGTTCACAATTTGACCTAAAAGTGCTGCTCCAAACGAAGAAGGCGTACTCAAGAACTCGAAGGCATACGCTCTTATATAATGTTACAAATGGCCTAGGTTATTTGAAGTCTCCCGTTAGCCGGCGTACTGTCCCGAGCGTTCGAAGTACACGCTACCTCGTCTGCCGAGTGTGGGGCGAGAAACTCGGAGAGCTACCAAAGTACTCTCCAAAGTGCTTTGTTTCCTGAGCTCTTGGCAGCAGAACGTCTTAATACTACAGGGAAATAAGGTCCTGTTAGTCTTCCTCGTGAAGCTTACAATTTTCGTTTTTGATGAGTTTATGACCAACTTGTTTTCAGCGCACCATGACGTAAAATTCGCGATCTCCTTCTGAAGAGCGATGCAATCATTAACATTCTTCACCACTTTGACAAGTTCATCGTCGTCGTCGTCGTCGTCGTCGTCGTCGTCATTATTATTATTATTATTATTATTATTATTATTATTATTATTATTATTATTATTATTATTATTATTATTATTATTATTATTATTATTATTATTATTATTATCAGCCTGGTTCCGCCCACTGCAGGACAAAAGCCTCTCCCATACTTCTTCAACAACACACTTCGCATCATCACTATATAACAAATTGAAGAGTTTCGAATGACTGCCGAAACATCGGTAATAAACAGCGAGAAAAGAAGAAGGCCAAGGACAGACCATTGAGTAACTACACTTGCAACCGCATAAAGTTCTGACATCTGGCCATTTACGCATTATTGCAATAAATGAAAACATGTTCGATCGTTTGAGGTTTGTTGCACAGAAAGCATCTGCTTCTCTCCGGCACATAAATCCCTCTTTTTTCTAACCACGTTTTAGCAGGCAAGGTTCCCGTGGGAATCTTGACGAAAAATGTTTTAACGTTCGCCGGTATCCTTATACTTTTAACCCTTTTAAGCACGTCTTGCCCATGTCCTTCTTGAAACATTAACCGATACAATAGTACAGGTACACACTCGCGGTTGGTTCCTTTATAAGACGCTTTCTTTTCACATTGGAGAGGCATTGAAGTGAAAATCTTGCCCTAAAGAACCAATAGGACGTCACAACTTCTCGCAAGAACCGTTACTTGAGTAACGAGGGCCAATGGCTGAAGAAACAAGAAAAATCAGGCATAGAAACCGTGAACGTGGTTTAAAAAAACAACTCAGAAACGGATTTCTTTGGTCTCTTACAAATATGAAACATGATACAACTTGTTGAAGGAACAAGTGACATAACGACAGACCACATTTATTTACTCGACAAAACAAATATGTCCTTCATGTTCGCTCCCACATAGAACATCAGATGAACGTGGCAAAGATTTGATGATATTTTTGAATGTGCTAACTTGTGCGAAACAGCGCATGCAGAAGATACATAATTTTCGCAGCAATAAAAACGTTACAAACAGTGGCACCTACGGAAATCGACGATTCACGGCCACCCTATGCTTCGCCCTTCGAGCCAGAGTGACTCGTTCACACGATATCTATCTAAGGGTACCCCCAGATAAGTACTAGGTGACGTGAACCTCTGGATATTCTTAAAAACACTGGGAGTTGCATTCCAATGGCCATGCCAGAGACCAATACACTTTTGCCTAATAATTTGACTGTCACTTTTATCACAAAGTTTTTCAGTAAATCTTAATTAGGAGCTAACTGCCTCCCTATCTACAGCAATTAGGCAACGTCAACGGCATACGCTAGAACACGCACTTCAAAGAATTGACAAAAAGAGAACACTATGTGGTGCCATGTCAAAAGTCTCAGCTTGATCTATTTGCAGCGTCGCTACCTTGAGGACAGCGCTACCGCAGTATTCTGAGATGCTTCTAGCTATATGACTATTTGTAAATAGTGTCCCACTCCTAATGCCTCATGTCTGATCCAGTCCAACTAACTGCCGTATAACTCCCTGCAGCGTTGCTGCAAAAACGTTCATTGAAACCTTGTAATCAACATTTGCCAACGAAATTGGCCTCTATCCCGTTACTTTATGTAATAGATTGCTATCTTTGACTTTTGGCATTAGTACTGCGTGCGCACGATTCAACGATCGAGCTGAAGTCCCCCGCTCGAGCGCCTCGGAAAATACCTAAGGCAATGCTGCTGTCGTATCCGTTTGAACGCCGTGTAAAATGCCGCGGTAGTCCCATCCGGACCAGGAGATTCGCATGAGCTTAGTTCCTCAGTGGCCCTCTCAATTTCTCCCATACGGATATCTTCTGATAAATTGGTTTCCTCTTTGTCTAGCGTCGGCATGAAGTCATCCAAGATGTCATCCTCGTAGCCCGGCACATTTGCCTCACGACAAGGAAACAATTCTCGATAGTAACTTTCAGATGCCGTCATTATAACGTTCTGTTCTCTCGATACCTCACCATTATATACTGTTTCCAATATTTCATTTCCTCGAGCGTACGCCATTCCATCTGACAAAGCTCGCTTTGTTGGTATTTTCCTGCGAGATAATTTTCAGCTCACGCACGCATAATCGTACCCCTGCATTTATCTTAATCTAAGCTTTCTAGTGTTAACGACTTGGAGTTCTTGCGTCACAAAACGTGCATTAGCTGTTTCGATTCGCACCAAGTCTTCCAGCTCCTGCCGCAGGCCCTGTTGCTGTTCTTGAGCTTGATACTTCATATGTCCAGCTCTTTCTATTGCGTTCGGTTTTTATCCTTTGTTTAAATAACTCCCATTTCTATGCTGCACTGCGTAGGGTGTCGTTAAAGAACTGCCCGATTCTTTCTTTGTTTCAACTATGAACAATTCATCTTTGATTAGCTTAGGGTTCAATTTTCACCTTTCCCATTTAAGTCTTCTTTTTCATTTTGGCCAATCTCAAACATCACTAAACATTGATCACTAAAACAAACACCATCAACATCGTAGTTCTGGCACAGAGGAAGCAATCTCTGAAGACACATACCTTCGATCTAGTCGCGCATGACTGCCACCTTAAAAGTGGGTGAAGTGTTGGCGACTTCCACCCCTTGCGAACTGTGCCACATCACTTAAAGAAAATTTACTCACGCATTTCTTTAAGAAACGCAACACTTTCATCATTTATACTAGCAGCAGCGGTTGAAGGGTCTTCTTGATTATGCACACAATCATAGTCACGCAGCACAATCAAACACCTTTCACAATAAAAATACATACTCAATTCGCGAAATAACAATCATCTTTCATGCGGCTTTGTAGGTGCTTAGACACTAATAAATCTAACTTTCGCCTCCCCGTACGTAAGATTACACAAAACAAAACGTCATTGCTAGCAACTTGTAACCATTTCCCCGACAATGTCAACTGAATTTTTAACAAACAAGTTACATTCAGCTGATGTTCCCACGGTATGGCTCACGCACATATTATACCGTGAAGAAAAATGTGCTACCAAGCCTTCGGTCGCCTCCTCTCTGCTAACCTTAAGTCACCTGCACCGCAAGCAGGTCTAGGTCTCTTGCATTATTCGTTTGACCTGATAATGCTTTCGACTAGCCCCTAGAACCCGTACATTGAGCGTACCTACGCGTAATGGTGCAGATATACTAATCATACTGATTGCAGTAAGCGCGAACTACGGTACAACGCTTACCGGGGCTCTACCCTGCAGCAACGCGATACCACTGATGCTCCAGGCGTTTAACTTTGCACTTGGTGCTGTCCTCCGTCAACTTCGGAATGCCATTTCTGGAACGCTTCCCACGTGCGGCGGTCGCCCCCGTAGCGCCTGCTTTCTTTCTGCGGTAGTGGTCTCGGTGCTGTCGCTCATGTCTTCCTCTTCACTTGCTTCACTTAGGAGCAGTGGCTCCTGCGTGCAGCCTATTTCGGCAAGCTCCTCAGTACTTGTTTTCGTCAAGTCCTGGCTGGCAGGCATTGTCCCTCCAGCTTTCTCGGCGTCAGTCTGCTGGGCCTTGTCTTTGCGTTCCTTGGTGTTGCTTGCTGCTCGGGGGAGACTTCTCTGCTTCTTCGAGTTCATTATGTTCTCTTGAACGTCGTCGGTTGGGAGAACTGTTTTAATTATTCTAGCATAGCTTCTTGCCCAATGTTGGCTTTCATGTTTAAACACACGGTGCACACCACAGGGTGGCGTCTAATAGTCCCGTCGTATGTCTCCTTGCCTGCGGCAACTCGAACATAGCGGTGACTGACCCGGGGCCACAAGAAGGACGGTCCCACTTCTAAACTTCAAAAGATGAGGCAGGTCGTCAAGCTCAACAGCTTCTTTGTGTCTCATTCGTGCTACTCTCGTCGTGGGCGTCGCATGTTCAAAGCCAGCAACGGACCAGTTGTTCGTAACGTCACGGACGCCACCAAAGGTGTTCAACTGTTGCCGAAAGCTCCCATTTTGGATAGAAAAGTTGACCCAGTGTAGTTTCATGGTGACGTCTTGTTGGATTGGGTCAATGACAGCACAGAAGCAGCCCTTGACTTGAAGTCCACCCCTTCTCACCAGCGCATCCTTGTCAGCCTTGCTGCGCAACTTTACCCGCCAGATGTGGTTCATCTGGAAGGCTCCTATGCCTGTGATGTTCTTGATGAGGCCCGCCTCTTCCGACGGCTCTTGAAAATCGTCCCGCTGATATTGCCTTCCTTCCAGATCACCGTGCAAAAAAAAAAAAAACACACGGCTGCATGCTCTCGCCTGGATAGATTGTCGGCAGCAACATCCTATAATCCGAGGGTGCGGAAGAAAAACTGCCACCGCGGCCCGCAGTGGCCGCCGAAGAACCTCGCAGAGAAGGAGCCATCAAAAGTCCGTGCTCCTCGAAAGCCGAACGCGGAATGACTGAACCATTCCAGCGCTTGCTAGCACACAGCGTAAAAATGCCCTATAAACGCGTCCTAGCGCCCGAGAAGACCACGCGATGTGACATGGGCGCTCCGTAGCGTCGATACGTGCCCGTTTTGCATTACACTTGCATATTATTACATAAGGTAGAACGCCATGTAGCAGATGCACATTTAGCGGTACAAGGCAATCAAACAAGGTTTGAGGAAGAAAAGGAAGCTTAAGGAGATGTATGCAATAAGGCTAGAAAAAGTATATATTATGTACCTGATCAAATCAAGCTGGCTAAGTGACTGTCACTGTCGCGTTTCAAAGGAGATACCAATAAATCATGATCATCGTTGGCATAGTATCGTGCCACTTGCCTTGCAATGTGAGATTCGCGCCGCGTAGCGTATATACGTGCGGCCTTTGCATTGCAGTTGCATATTATTACACCAGGTGGCACGCCATGTGGCAGCTGCGCAGGTAGCTGTACAAGGTAGATAGAGAAGTCTTGAGGAAGCAAAATAAGATTATGGAGATGTATAAAAATTGATGTAGTGAAAAATGTGTATGACATACCTGATTAATTCGAGCAGGCTAGGGGACTGTTTTTCACCGTCCCGTTTCGAAGGAAATGCCATTAGATCATCATTACCATCGTATTTTGCCATTTGACATGCACGCCGCGTAGCGTCGTTTCGTACCAGTTTTGCATTGCAGTTCTGTTATATTCCACAAGGTGTCCCGACATGTTGCAGTTGCATATAGTAATTGCATGCTGCAGGTAGCTGGCCCTGCATGTAGGAGGCTAGTTGACTATTTGTCGCCATTCCGTTTCGAAGGGGATGCCATCATTATCATCACCATCATCAACAGCAACGTACCGTGCCATGGCTCAAGGGATGTGGCATGGGCGTCACGTAGTCTGGATAGCTGTGTTTACTCTTCAGTACACGTTATGGCACCTCCTCGCAAGGAACGAACCTGAAGAAGCGATCCGTACAGCTACGCGCGGGGCTGCAACTAGGGAACATCGGCCTCAGCAGATCGCTGAGCAGAGAGCAAGGCGAGTCGCTGCTCAACGTCGAGGCTGGGCGGTCAGTTCAGCTCGTTCTAGTGAAAACGACGCGAATACACTTCGACGTGAAGACTTGTAGTGCGTGGTGCCGAAAATGGAGCTCCTAGGGAGCCGCTCCTCCAGCTTACGTAGTGACTGTGCTGCGTGTGTCGCGCAGGCCTGTGACTTCTTTGTAATAGAGGATGGAATTATTGAGTGCAGAGCTGACTAAATAATTTAGATTCTATGAATAGCAGAGATATAGGCCTGCAGTTACATGCAGCAGTTTTTACCCCTGACTTAAAAATGGGAACGACCCACGCTGTTTCATAAGCCGTTGGGATTGTGTTCGTCTTTAAAGCAGAATTAAAAATACAAGCAAGTAGTGCAACAAGCAGAGATCCATGCGTCTTAATCAAAGGAGGTAGAAAGTCATCAGGGCCACACGAAAAAGAGGGTTTTCAGCTTTGATGTTGTTAAAAACAAGTTCCTCTGAGACCAACAGGCTTCAGTCCAGCGAAGGGCGACTGGAAAGCTCACTAACGTCATCACTGTACTCTTCATCGTACACTGACCCAAAGTGTAGGGCGAAGGCACCCGCGACATCTCGAACAAGTTGGCTGTTGCCACTAAGTAGAGAGAAATCTTGTTTCGTATTTTTGGATGACTGTTCAAGAATGTGTCGCCGGAATGATCTTGAATTCTTAGAAGTACTAGCATCCACATGTGCTATGTAGATGGATTGATGACGCTTGTAAATAGGTTTGGAGAGTGCTTTGCAAATTTTAATATCTATTTGCCAGTGTTCCTGATTTGTACGCTGTGCCTTCCTGTGAGCACTGTCTTTAATCTTTAATGCTGTTATCAGTCCAATAGAAAACCAGTGCGAAAATTTGCAGCGTTTAGCACCTTTTAATGGTATAAGGTTCTTCATTACATCGTGAAGAATATTTGTGAATGCCGTGACTTGGTCATTAATATCTCTCATTTCTACGACTAAGGACCAGTCCGCATTGTTAACATAGTACAAAAGGCCACGTGACCTCCGCATGAGAAATTAAAAGACGGCGGTGTGCCTGTATCCTTTAATCTCCTGCTACTAGGTATCGCGAATTGCAATGAAATATGAAGCGGAGGATGATATTTACCTGGCTTGAGAGGAAAATCGCCGCAGGAATCATTCTGAGCTTCCGCGTTCCTAAGGCATCGGTCTAGCACACTGCTACAAGAGTGAAGGATTTCGTTAAATTGGCACATAGATCTAAAAAGGTATAAAATCAAGTAACTAGTTGCACTTGACAGATAAGTAAAAAGAATAGGTTGAAATTTCACCAGTCTGCCAGGAAATTTCAGGCGTGTGAAAATCACTAATTATGAGTATTTTATGGTTAGCATAGGCCGATATAACATATTCAATAGTGGCTTGAACAGTCATGTACATCACAATATTTGTATCAGACGCAACATAGAAATTCCCTGCCAATAGCCGATTGCTACCAGCACCAAACATTTCTGCCCACATATATTCCGTCGCGCATTCTAAATCAGGGCGCCAAACGGATTGTAAAGATTGACTGATCACAATCAGGACTCCACCGCTCTTTGCGCCTTCTTTAACTGCTACTACTACTAGTAATAATAATGTTTTACTATACTATTATTATTATTATTATTATTATTATTATTATTATTATTATTATTATTATTATTATTATTATTATTATTATTATTATTATTATTTTATGTGACCAGAAACATTAAATGATTTTCTTTGCATTATTGCCTTCTTGTTGTTTTTCTGTACACCAGCACCCCGATCTGAACTGCGTCCGCAGATCAGGGTGCTGGAGCACAGAAAAACAAAAAACAAAAAGTAAAAATGTAAAGCAACTACCACACAAGGATAAGGGCAAAAAAATAGAATAACGTATCAAAAACAATAAGAGAACTGATAAACAGCTACGTAAGGGACAACAATACAGCAATAACACACAATTGACTGACGGAGACCATGTACAGGAAAAAGAGAAACTATGGGAAGTCAGGAGGTTAGAGCAACTGGAAAGAAGGCCCAGGAGAAAGTGAGAAGCTCGGAACAGGAAGAGGACGACGCGTATTGAAGGATATCAATATTGACTAAGTAAATTTGTAAAAATTTTGCTACTGTGTAGATGCAAGTGTCTGCTGAAAGAAGTCGCGTTGTGGAAGGGCCTTTGTTCTCTGGTGTGTCTTCTGCGTAACCCGCAGGGAAACAGAAACTAGTAGATCTGAACATCTAATAGTTCCATGAATGATACTATATAAAAAGAGTATGTCGGTACGAGTACATCTGCAGCTAAGTAATGAAAGTGTAGAATGATTATTTGGAATTGAAAATTTATTGGTCCGTAAGGTCAAGAAACGATGTTTATGTATATTCGTGAACTTTTCATATGCTCAATTAAAATACTATTTGAATTGCTTTTGCCATTCCACAATATTACTACAAATAATAATACTAGAAGTCAAAATGACGATGTGCAGCTAAAGGCAAAAAATCAACGCAGTAGAAAAACAATATTGTCAGTAAAATAATGCACGTCATGATGTTGACCGCTTGAAGCTGATGACTCGAGTACGGGTTATTCGGTTACATTGAAAAGTTAAAGCTTAACAACAACAAAAAAAAAAAACACGAAATTGATTCATATAGTTGCTGACGCCACAGGGCTTTACGTGGCTATCAGTGAGCTGACATACACACTGCTAACGCTGGGATGGTTTCTGCTTGCTGCAGGGAACTCGCAGAGCTGGGCTGCCGAGATTGGCTCACTTGGAGCGTGAGAAGAGAGGGACACGAACACATACAGCAAAGAACAAAGCGGTTTTCTTGCTTCCGCTCTCACTCTTGCCTACTGTCCACAGTGTTTGTGAGCAAACATTTGTAAGTGCCAACCGGCTCTGCCAGGAAGAGGAATGTGTTTGCGATTGACTCGGCCGGGCTGGCATGCTTAATGGGACGACGCGGCGTGTAGCCGACAATGGGCGTCCGTTGTCGCTTCCGAATCGTGGGCCGGTGGGTGCGAATGAGGATTGACAGTGCCGGTGACGCGTGGCGGCTCCCGGAAAGAAATGGAACGAAGTCAAACTCGTACGCTTAGCACCGACAACGACCGCCATTTTTACGCGACGCGTGAAAGTCGTGCCGGCCAATGAAATCTGGTTTCTGCGGCAAAGCTCACCGGTGTGATGTGATGGCCGCTTAAGGAAGGCTTGCTCGTCCAGAGCGCGAAAAGTGAATAGGAGAATTATCGGAGACGTGTCGGAAAGCAAGCGCTTATAGGTATGAAATGTGCGCGAATATATCTCTCGAGAAAAATTAATATGCAGGGTGATCATTTTTTTTAAAGTTCTATGGAATGTTTACATATAGCCTGTCGCAGACGCAATATTTCTAGTCCTCGAGCTTGATTATTCGCACAGGCGGATACTACTTGCACGAGAAATCGAAACACGTATTCGACTAATCAACATTCACTAATTATCTTCTGAATTAATTATTCAAGCCCGTATTACAATTTACGAATTGTAGCCGGTGAGGTTGCAAAGCATATCGACTTCGAGTGATTCTATAGAATGACGCCAGTTTGTATAAATGCACAATCAAGCTTGCCGAAAAAATGCTCTGTTGTTCCACTTACTTCTTTACCAAAACTGTCTTTCATGTACCGAAGCACAGAAGTAACTGGAACGGCTATGTATTTTGTTCCACAGTTTGGGAACAGTATACCGAAACTGGTGTCACCCTGAAAAATAATTTCAAGTGAATATGTCTTGCAAGCCTACCAGCATTTGTAAATTGCAATATGTGGAGTAAAATAATTAATTAGGAAGGTATTTGTTGAATTTTCGCTGATTATTTGATTTTTTTTCTAATTCTCATGCTACTAAAGCCCTTCTCTTTCAATAAGCCAACTCTAAGACGAAAATTGCCGTAGGCAATTTCTAAAAATCCCATAAAGTTGAGAAATGATCACCTTGTATATGGGGCTCAACCAAGGAGCGCCCATCCTGATTCTTTTTACTTTCGTGTTTGTGCACACTACTAGCTTTTGTAAAAAAAATCAAGAATGTACGCTCATTATAACTTGGCCATAGAAAGCTCATAAATAGCTGATTCTTGCAACTTAAACATCTGTGCTTGGGCGGCCGTATTCTCCTCGTAGTTTCTTTTCTCCTGATATTTTCTGCAGTTTACCCTTCCCTCAGTGCCGAGTAGATAACTGTATACTGTTATTAATCTGGTTAACGTACCTATCTGCCCTTCACCCATTATTTTCTCTTCTTCTATACATATCTACCTCCGTGTCTATACCATATGCCTCTGTGCTGCTCTAACGCGCAGTTTTTCGAATACATATTAGCGAATATCTTTCTAACCTATTTTCTGCCTCTAATATGATAAGTTCATTCTCACTCCGCGCAAGCTCTTTTGCGTACTTTAGTCTCGTTAAACGAACGGGCAGCTAAAGTCAAATAATATAAGAGGAATGTTTTCTTTGATATCACGGTTAGCGAGGGCAGTGATAATGCACCGAAGAGCAGCCTTTAGCTACGAGAAAATACATTTATTTCTTTTACTCCTTTTTTTAACATTGCAGAGGTAGCTACTCGTACGATGTCGTCCGCACCCTGTAATGAATCGCAGATGTGCAGGCATTGATGCGACCGTTCTAAGATCGAACCTTTCAAAGCTCAGCAAACCCACCAGTTCGCAGCGCTCCGCATACATTTGTACATTTAGCTGCAGCATCACCGTCTAATAATAATAATAATAATATTTGGGGTTTTACGTGCCAAAATCACTTTCTGATCATGAGGCACGCCGTAGTGGAGGACTGCGGAAATTTGGACCACCTGGGGTTCTTTAACGTGCACCTAAATCTAAGCACACGGGTGTTTTCGCATTTCGCCCCAATCGATATGCAGCCGCCGTGGCCGGGATTCGATCCCGCGACCTCGTGCTCGGCAGCCCAACACCATAGCCACTGAGCAACCACGGCGGGTCAGCATCACCGTCTAGGTATTCCTGCGCACTGCGTGATTATGAAGTTAGTGGAATGCTAGACTTGTTTGGTTCTTAGTTGCACCGCACTCTATACAAGCTCGTTAGGTGCCGTAGTGTTTGCGCATGAGCTACTCGAGAATATACCGGCGCATAAGTTACTGCTCGACGTCGTCGTCCCGATTTAACTAATTTAGGAACCATAACCAAAACGAAGCACGATGAAATCAGTTCACATCGAGGCTTTTCGTTGAGATATTAGGCTCGCTAAAATTTTCCCCAGATCTGGGGCATTTGTTTTCCTGGCTTGCTCGGTGTATTCATAAGTATATTTCTTTTCTGTTCATCTTTCTTCTTAAAAGCTCACCATAAGGTTTGATGTTCGCATCTGCTCGCTTCGATCGTGCGTGGCAGTACAAGCTGGCTTCACTCACCGTAACGTGCAATCTTGCTTCGATGAATTCGGTCGCGCGCGAAACGCTTACATCACGCTGTTTTCAAAAAATATTATCCTCAAATTTGTTTTCCTTCGGAGAAACAAAAACACGCTTGCCTTTCTTTTTTCTAAACAAGTGGCTGTGTCGGTTCAGACAAAAGCAACAAAGAATAATTACTGGACTGCAAGTACAAAACATATTGGTCAGAAGTGACTGTCCGCGAAGCAGCGTACGTGCGTACAATTTAGTTCTTTACGACAAAGTAACGGGACTCTATACTTGCCAGGTTGCTACGTTTGTTTTCTCTTCTTTTGTTGTGGGGAGGGGGAGGGGGCGACGATAGAAAACATTTCAATTTTTTTGGCACACCCCACTCGCTCATGGTGATGCATTTAAGGGCCAAACAGGTAGCAATAGTTAACAATTGTACAAATGCTTGCATTATTGTTTGCTGTGACTTATAGAGACGAGAGTATTCAAAGTATCAGTTTTGTGCCAGATATATTTTTTGTACATCGATGTGGCATAATGACGTTGTTTAATCCTACCCAAACGAACACTTTGCGCTATGGTGATGTTATCGCAGTCTCGTGAATTCAGTGAAAAAGAAACCAAAGAGAATACAGATCACACGCACTGTGGGAATCGGTGCAAGCACAGCTTTCTGTGCTGGTTGCTTTTAAAGACGATAATTAGCGGTGATGTTAATGGCGAAAGCTTAATTTTTTTTGAAGGTTTAGTCTAACACGAGAGTGGTGAGTTGACGTTAAACATTACCTTTCGGGCACCACTGCTGTTGGTCTGCGTAATATACACAGAACACATAGGGAGAGGTAGAGGTGTTTGCTTGAGGCGTGGTTGTGCGCCATATTTCATAAACCCTTAGAAGGTTGAGCAGTGTCATTGCCTCACATTGCACATCGCATCATGGCAGAAGTATTAAACTTGAATTGGATTACGGGGGCTGTACGTGCCAAACCACAATCGGATTATGATTGACCCCGTGGCGGCGGACTCGGGATTAATTTTGACACCATGATGATTTTTAACGTATCCGAAAGTCTAAGTGCGCGTGCGTTTCCTATTTCGCCAACGTCGAAATGTGGCTGCCATGGTCGGGATCAAGTCCGCGACCCCTAGCATTGCCATTGCCACAAAGCTACCGCGGCGGGCACAGAAGTGCTGATTTGACGGTCGACCACTTCCGTAGTGTCACCTAGACCCTTCGATGCGCTTTAATAAATGCGGCTCTGCTTCATCGCACCCTGCGTAATTTGTCCACTTGACATATTTGCATGGTGTTTATTTTTCAGATATAGCAGGAACGTAGTGTACCGTACCATAAGCTTAGGCATATCCAGTTTCCCCGCACCCGCTGTCATATAGTAGTAGGGTTTCCTTGCTTTCTCAAGCCACTTTCGCTCACCCCCTCCCCTTGTATGGGAACTGCCTCTTCTCCTCCCTCCTCTCTACAGTTCTATCTAAGTCCCCTCTGGATTCGCACGTTAGTAGAAAGGAAAGCGCTGCAGTTTCTGCAATGCTTCCCTTCGCCAATAATTACAGCTGTCAAGAAACTAATGTGGTGACGCCCAGGGAGGTCCAGAGGGCATTCTGCACATTCGACGCAGTAGGGTTCAAACGAGTTTGCCGTGTCGCCTGTCCTCTCTGACTCACTCCTGTCATGTATACACACGCTTTGAACCACCCCCCTTCCGCCCCCTCGACGCAGTGTGCCGACAGCAGCAGCCACAGCAACAGCAGCAGCAGTGGGAAAGTCGAAGCAAGACGCAAAGAAAGCTTGGCTTTAAGAAACAATGTTCCCTAGCACATGTCATCTCCCTTTGCCCTACACCAACAGACACCCTACCCCGCCGCATAGCACGGTTTTCTCCCTGTACATTTAAAGGTAACGTGCTCTGAGAGCGTAGGGCGCACATCGAATACAAGAAAAACAAAAAAAGAAACAAAGTCGTGGCGAAAACAATGTCATGTGCTTCAGTCAACGGAAAGCGAATAACATAGCTTCCTGCTAGCAAGAGGGCATAGTTCGTCCAGCCAACTTCTATACTTCTTTCGGCATCAAGGGCTACGAAAACGCCGATGAAGCTGCTAGGAAGGCTCATGAAGGTGCCGTGAAGGAACCCATCCCCCTATCAAGGACTGACGCAGCAGCAAACCTTCGTATACTAGCGAGTGATGCCACACGATCCATGTGGAACACGCCAGCTTTTACGACATGCTCGACTACACCGCCTACGCTCATCCCTCCGACTACGCATTCCATCTGGACTATCCCGAATCGAAACAACTGTTCTCTGCCGACTATGGCTAGGAGTGCCTTTCACGAATGCATTTGCTTGCCGCATCGGAATGGCTGACAGTGCTACCTGTGATAGTTGCGGCAGCGAGGAAACGGTCGAACATATCCTGTGTCATTGTCCTTGCTACAGCTCCCAGAGACAGACGCTCGTGACGGTGTTGGAACGCTTCTATGACCGGCCGTTCTTCTGAGCAGACAATCTTGGAGTGCCGGCTGATGCGACTTTCACACCCGAAGGCGGTGAAGACGCTACTGAGGTTTTCACGGTCAAGCGACCTGCTTGAACGACTGTGACACTCCTACGTTCCTTTGTGTGTGTGTTTCTATTTTTTCATTCCCCCACTCTTTTCATGTGTGTGCATTTTTTTAAAACCTTTCTGTCTCCCCTCATCCTTTCCCAGTGCAGGGTAGCAATCTGAATATCTGTCTTCGGGCCAACCTTCCTGCCTTTCTCATCTCATTTGACCTCCCTCTCTCTCAATACTTTTTTGCTTGGGCTGAGGGCAGGCGAGAATGGAGGCTCGTCGGAGGCGGCGGCTCCACTCTTATGCTGCCTTTCATTTTACCGCTTTTCCTTACGTCCCATTTACCAATAAACAATAAAACTAAATCTTTGAGAGTCTTTTTGCTTCAGTTGAATAAATACAAAGACGAACGACAATTTAAAAGATACATGAGAGGTGTATGTATCTTCCATCAATCGCCGTTGGGTTACGATTAGCGCATATTCCTTGTATAACGATGGTTTTGTTCTGCGTTCTGCATTCCGCGTCTATCATTTCCTCACTGGTTCTGTTTACATCTTAAGTATTACAATGGCGTCGGTGTCGGCGAAGAATTGAATAGAGAGGGAAAGGCTCCTTTTCTCTCTATTTTTGTCGATGCATTTATGAGATGTGTGAGGCGCTCGTGTATAACAAGAGAAAAACGTTGCAAGAGTTTTGAGGATTCCCTGTTTACCCAGAAAGTTATGCAAGAGCTATAGACGTTTCTTTGAGATGCGACAACTGAATACTTGAAGCTTGAAACACATTATTCTGCATCATTTGTGCTTTATTTGTTACCTTTTTCTTTATGTGCATTTTTCTTGTTGTAGTTATATTATTTCGCTTCGCCGCTTTCAGCATTCTAAGCGACAAGCGCTTTCTGACTTCATACTTTCGAGTGCACTTTTATCTCCAGCAAAAAGCCACAGCTGAACCACCGGGAGTTATGTGGAGCTGAAGAAAGTAGACATGGCGAGAACGGCCTCATCAACTCTCCTGCGTTACGGTTATACAATATTCTTAGCTCCCTGTGTTCACCTACACGCTTTCTTTCTTTCTTCTTTAGATTCCTGCTTCTGTCTTCTCGGTTTTTGCTGTTTCTCCTTCAAGCTAAGTCTTTATCCGGTTCTCAGGCTGGATTTGGAGCCCGAGGCGGAGTCGAAGAAAAACAATATTAAGGAGGCACCTCGAGTCTCTCCCCAAGCTTCAAAAACCGCTGGTTTCTACATTATTGCTTCACGTGGCGATTCTGCAACAACTGCGGACAGTGGGCACTGCTATACGCTTTCGCTAGCGTGCCCTTTTTTTTTGTCTCTATATTTTTTAGCCTTTCAGATCTTTTCCTTAAGGCAGTTGCAGGAGGAGAGGTTTGTAATGAAAACACTGAGAGGTGACCTCTTACCACGTTGACGTTTCTTCTTTTCCTTCTTGAAGGGTCTGACCGGAAAGAGAGATAGACGAAGGCCGACGCAGACTTCTTCGATGGCCCAAGCGCATCCGCTTGTTCGTTTCGTCGGCTGATTTCTCCTGTGAGTGTGCTGGGCGGTACTCTTATAGTTGTATTTTGCTGTTGCATTGCAAGCCGGGCAATCGTGTGATGCCAGCGCGGTAAATCGTGCCTTGCTTGCAAACAAAGCTGGATGTGCGTATGTAGCATCCGACGTTCCGGCGAACTTTTCACTAGCTATAGCAAATGGCAGGACTCTAACGAGGAGACAATGTTAGTAGTAAGAGCTCTTGCTCCTTCCTTTCGCACACATACCACCGCCACCAGCAAATTATTACCTGCTCTATCCCTCAACCTTGTACTCATCATCTCTATTTTTGTGTGTATAAATAATATGGGTGTTAACCATTTGGGTGTTTGTCAGTGTAGCAACGCGTACGCACTTTTGTGTTTGCGTGTAGAAGCTTGTACGTGTGCGCGCGTGTGCGAGATAAGCACCCTCTAAACCCAAACAGGTCGATTAAACTTTAAGAAGGAGTTCGCTGAAAAAAGTGCATAAGCCCGTGGTATGTTTGTAGGTTAAACTGAACATCGTACCCTATTTGCGGGAGGTTAGGTTGTTCAGAGGATTGTGACATAATGCGGCACGTCTTAAACGACACCTTTTTTTAAGGGACCTGTACGGCATTCGCTGACTGTGGCTGCTGCAGTTTTGCCGAACACTCGCGCGCGTGACGTCACGCAACACGCTCGCACGTGCCAGTGTCCGTTAAGTCACAGGCGTGAGAATGAAACGGGAGAATAACAGCCAACCTTAACACTGACTTTCGCGTGGTTCTACTCTCTACAAACAGCTCTCGGCATTATCAAGGCGAAAGCCCCAATTCAGTGGCTCATACCTCCGACGATCTGGAAAAGGCAGCGTGCGGTACAGAGTCATGTGAGCTTGCCTCGCTCAACACGCTCTCGGGCCACTGCTCGCGCGTTCGTCATCGTCTTATTCTACAGCTGGCTTCGATTCCACTCATCATGCAAAAAAAGGCAGGCTTTATTAAGATATCGTTCATTTAGGCACTCGAACCCACAACCTTCTGTGGGAGTCGAACCCACGACTTTTGGTGTTAAGGCGAAGTTATTTAATCCGCACCTAATTATATAGGTAAGTAAGGTTAAGAGGTTGGTGGGAGAAATCAAGTAATATGAAGTAACAACGTATTCGAGTGAGAATCTCAAGTAATTTCATGTAAATCTCCTGAGCGCACAGGCTTTCGCCTTCAGTCTCTTTAGCTTATGCTAAAGTGACTGAACTTTTCTTTCCTCGACAAACATCAAACATATCCTCCACAGTGTTTATTTGCATAAAGTGCTGCGTTCTATCTCCATATTCTTTTTCTTTAGCTTGGTATGAAATGTCCGGTTGAATGTTTGGTTTAAACAAATCTTTGACGTGTATCGCCCCAAAACGTAAGCCGATGACCGGAATCCGAAAGGCCTGTGAACATTCATGCTTTCCACTGCATTCGCCATTTATCTGCACTTGGATTTTACTGAGCATCCACTATGGCGTGGCGTGCTATCGCAGAAGTACAAAAAATGATATTGACAGCAGGTGTCGTTATTAAAAACAAGTAACAAATACCATCAGCCGCGCCAGTTTAAACCGAATCTTTCTTCACCTACCATACCGCATGTGTCATGGCGGCTGCTGCCTGGTGCTCACTCGATAGGTATCTCGGCGGACATATTTGTGGATGTGAAAGTTATAATACATCTGTGCCTAATGTCAGTACCTGGAAACAATCTTATATAGCCCCGGTATGCTTAACGACAAAATAGTGCGACTAAGCGAACCTCGGTTGCGCTAAAAAAAAAGAGAGAGAAAGAAAGATTCTACGAAACACCTGAACATATAATGAGGGCTCATTGGCATCTCCAAATAACACCGACTTTTTATCGGAATAACACCTTATCGTCAAAGAATTATTTTATTCGCGCAGTCTTGAATGATATTGCTATTCGGTATGTGCGACTGGGTGTGTGCACATTCTTGGCGAGACCTACACATTGGGTATGTGCTGCTGTTACAATGTGGTACAAAAGCTTTAGTACTGTAATAACCAAGTACAGGTGAACTTCAAGGAAAATGAAAACAAATTTTGTGGGCCTTTATTTCTAGCCACGGAGAGTACATTTGCAAACGCATACACAAAAACAATGAAATATTATTTGCGCAGAACCTTAACTTGTATCGTAATTAGTTAAATGGTAACTGGTTTTCGAAATTTCCCACAACTCCAATTTCGATCCATTGCATGAGAAACGCCACTATAGGCTATCAGTTACATTTTCTATGCATAAATCTATGTCTTAAGGTACGACAATCACCGTAGCATAAATGATAGATTGGTCATTACAGGTTTACCTGTAGCTAAGATATATCGTTCTTGTTCTTGCATACACTTCGTATCACCATTCTTCCCAGTGCAATCATTATACACAGCCTTCATCCTAGTGAAATCTTTGCGTATATATGCCTCACACTGTGCAATGTTTGCATTTTGGTATAGCTTGTGGACATTTGTTAAGGCATTTTAATGAATAGATATGCCAGCAGTAATAGACGTATTGGGCATTCCAGGAGTACAGAAGGCATACGTAAATACCTTGGGATGTATTTATGAAGATTCCACAGTTACCTTGGTTCTTTGCAGGAAAAGTAGGAAATTACCTATCAAGAAAGCGGTCAGGCAAGGTGACGCAATTTCTTCAGTGATATTCACTGCACACTTAGAAGATTTATTCAAGCAAGCAGGCTGGGAAGGCTTAGAGGTGAAGATCAACGGCGGATGTCTCAGCAACCTTCGGTTTGCAGATGGAATTGTCCTTTTCTAAGGCATTGGGAACGAATTATGCAACAAAGGATTGAGGACCTCGACCGAGAAAGGGTAACATTGGAGTTGTAGATTAATATTCAGAAGACAAAGGTAATGTTGCATAGCCTGGCAAGAGAACCATAATTCAGGATCGCTAGTCAGCCTCTAGATAGAGTCTTTGCAGGAATACGTTTGTCTAGCTCAATTACTCACATACGACCCTGATCATGAGAATGAAATTTACAGAAGCATAAAAATGGATTGCAGTGCATACGGCAGGCATTATAAAATCCTCACTGGGAGCTTACTACTGTCGTTGAAAAGAAAAGTGTACAATCATTGCATTCAATCGCTGCTAATATAAGGGGCAGAACCTTGGAAGTTAACAAAAAAGCTCGAGAACAATTCGAGGACCGCGCAAAGAGCGATGGAATGAGAAATGCTAGGCGTAACGTTAACAGACAGGAAGAGAGCGGTGTGGATCAAAAAGCAAATGGGGATAGTCGACATTACAGTTGACATTAAGAGAAAGAAATCGAGCTGGGCAGATCATGTAATGCCTTGTATAGATAGCCGGATGACCATTAGAGCTACAGAACGCGTGCCGAGGAAAGGGAAGCTCAGTCAAGTACGGCAGGAAACTAGGTGGGGTGATGAAATTAGGAAATTTGCAGGCGCCAGTTATAATCAGTTCCGTAAAACAGAGTTCATTGGAGATCGCAGGGAGAGAAAGCCTTCATCCTACAGCGGACTTAACAATAGGCTTCTGCTGCTGCTACTGATGATGATGCTAGCTTTTGAACGGAAATGTGCATAAACATCAAAATTGCATGAGGATAAAGTTGTGATCTTTGTGCTGGACAAACCTGAATATTGCGTGAGTTTACCTTTTTGCACGAGATTAACGTAAACACAATTGTCCGCATCGTCGCTAGTTCTATAGCTTGCAGTATACGCCTCTTGAGTAAAACTTGGCTTCCCATCAAATATAACATGTGCGTTGGACCTGCATATTTTTCTTCCAGTAATTCGAATATGACATTTTAGGTGCGAGCTTTTATACGGGAATTAATACAACATATACTGGGTAAAATTTGGAGTTCTAGTGCTTCTAACTTTCTTCTGCAGATTGCTTGTAGTACATTTGGCAGATATATTGGGCTAAGTACGTGTACCTGAGCGTAGTATAAGGGCGACTAGATATACCGGCCAAATGATAAGTGCACAGAAGAAGTGCTCGAAGCCACATGTCGGAACGATCAAAAATATTTCAATATGTGCTCTAGAAAACGTACAGTAGTTTTGAGGTTCAACATATTTTTGCAAGATTTTCGACATAATCACTGTGCGATAGGCGAGGTCGCAGCGGCAAGGTACATTGTGCTTTGCATCGTATGGTAACAGCCACCGTACATTATCCTCCTAGGCACGTGTGCAGAAAGGCCTCAGTGTTTTATTATTTTTTTATTTTACTGTATTTATTTTTTGTTTTGCTTTTTATTTACAGGAATGAAATCGCTACTGAAAAGTTATTACAGCAAAAGTGTGGCTGTTCGGTCTGGTTTCTGAAACATTGTTTATACACGTAAAAATCCTTTTTAGTGCTGAAATCGAGTGCACTCTGTCCTGTCACTTGCCTCCTTCCTTCCTACAACTTTCTCAATAAAAGTAATTTAAAATAAAAACAAGTTGCTACACGTGAACATTTGTCGTGTCGACTTTTTATTCAGAGTACGACTATGTTGTTGTGCTTATCAACTCTCTGAAGGAAATTTACTACGGGCTAAGGAAACAAACGATCGCGTAAAAAAACTTCCTGAATTGAAAGAATGCGAAGTTACCAGCAGGCGTAGTGGTACAGTCACGTAGTTCGCCTCGTAATCACGTAGCTTGCGTAGTGTGCCTCTATACTCTCTATCATATCGAAGTACTCTCACTCATGCATAGTACGTGCTTCGCAGCATTCCCGTTTGCCATTACTGCAAAGGGCGCAGGAAATTTTCGCCATTTCGTTTTTTTACACTAGGGGCCAAAACTTGAAAGACCAGCGCCACTAAAAAGAAAAAAAACATACGCAAGGAAATGAATAATTACGCGTTAGCGTGTTTCCTGTAGAGACCTCGGAGCAAATGCAGCATTAAAATTAGGGTAATGCAGTTGGCATCACCACTCCCTGAATTTCCGTTTTGTCTGCCCAGCAGTGCCTTGAGGTTGGGGCCGCAAATTAAATTGAATGTACAACAATTGACTTTCTCCTTCGCTATGTCCATTATTTATCAGTTTCAGATGTACATGGAGCATCCAGATTTCCTTTTTTTATATATGACTGCGTCGGGGTGTCTTCGTTGTTGAACTGTGAGTAACGGTTTATTCGGGAGTCTCATTGTCATAACCGTCACATGTCATAAGACACAAAAAAGTGGCTTCTTCTTCAAGGCGCAATAACCCCGTAAAGTGTGCGCGGAAGATCTACCGCCTTTTTCGAGTCCAGATTCCGCGTGTGAAGGCGATTACAGCAAGCTCTTTCACTCAATTTCCACCTCCTGCGAATCCAAGTACCGAAGGCACCGTCGCAGTGAGCGGAAGTGCGAGTTTTCTCCCCCAGTATTTCGAGAACAGCAGAGAACGTCCATAGCCCGCTCGGGCGCCCCATTGGAATTCGATGACCCAGCGACTCTCGACAGCTTTGCAGCGGATTTACGGCTCGGCGTCACGATAGCGGGCCATTTTTCGCCTGTCGCTGCCGCGCCGACTCGTCACACCCGTGATTTTACCGCTCCGGGAGTAGCGCCAGCAGTGGCGGGAGTAACATTGCCGGCGTAACGTGACTTGTCGCTATAAATTCGACAAATCCCAGCGCGTGTACTCCCCTGTAGCGACAAAGCACTTCGCGTGAACGTTCGTTTCAAGGTCCCTACTGGACGCAGCAGATGGCTTCTTCGCCGACTCGGATTTCCACTCCTTTCTTTTCTCCCTTACCCTACATGACAGGTCTCTTCATTTCTAGGTTGTGCTTCCGTTATTGCTGATAAAAGAAGGAATCAAAATGAAACCCCGTTGCTTTCGTTTCGGGCGTTTGATGACCTGAAGTCCCCGCAGTAAAGACCATGGAGTGAGGATGGGAATTGCGCGGCAGCCTAGAAGCTGAGTGCAGCGCTAGACAAAAAGTTTATCTGGCGGCACAGTAAGTTGTGTTCCGTGTTCGTCGACATCAGCACTTTTGATCGCGGTCGCTTCTCTTCTTTCTCTCTATTTGCGCATGGCCAGTGGGCGTCTGAAGACAACTGTTCGC
Organism: Dermacentor variabilis; assembly: GCF_050947875.1. NCBI lineage: Eukaryota > Metazoa > Arthropoda > Arachnida > Ixodida > Ixodidae > Dermacentor > Dermacentor variabilis. Next base: position 37,287,544 of record NC_134572.1, on the reverse strand, counting down.
TGCAGCAGTCGACAGGAAACTTAGCCTCAACTTTTCACCCGGTATTCTGTCGTTCTTGTTTTCTTTTTTTTTTTTACGGTCACGAAATGTTGGCGCGATCAAGATGGCGTTGTCGATTTATTGGACTGCTCTCTTAACAACGAATCAAAGACATTTAAGTTGAGAGTTCTCTTCTAGAACTCTCTGCTTTTGTTTAAGTTGTGACCGCGATTATGTAGTCATGATGGGTTTCTGCATTCACATTTTGGCAGCACGAGCCGTATCAAGAAACCGAGCGCTAAGTATAAACTCCTATTTATAATGTTTACTGAGAGCTCTGCTAGCCGTTTTAATCATTTGTGCTAACAGTGCAGGGATAGTGTTTGTTCATTCTCCTAAGGTAATGTTGCTCTTGTATCATAGCAGATATTTAGGGATGCTATTTTAGCCCATATTGAAATCGATTGTTAGTTTTCCTAAATAGCAGAAAAATTGAACAGAGTAATTCGGTACTGTGTAATATAAAAATATTTTTTTATCTTTGCCTGTCACAAATTTTACGGTATTATACTTTATATATTCTCTACATTGAGCCTTGCATAATACGACAGTCGGAAATGGGGTTTGACATATCAAACGCTCTTCACGCACATGCCATTATATGTCAAAGTGCCTTTTTGCGCGCACGTATTATCATCTTATACTTGACGGAACATTTAAAGCTGCAATTTAGAATATGATAAGAAGTGCCACCTGAATAAATACTTCCATAAGAAATTCGTAAGAATCCCATGACGAAATCGAGATAAGGTTTCATCGATTCCCTGTCGTGGCTTGCAAGTACCATGTCTCCAAAGGCTCCGTTTATGTGTAAGAGCTTGTTTCAGTTCGTTGCGGTAGCAAGCGCCGGGAAGGGCGTTCACCTCTAACGATGTGCAAAAACAGCCACGGGGCTTACGTCGAAGAACTTCTTTCGTTTGACGATTAGCGCCGTGCTTTCGCCAATAAGGCAGAGCCACTTCGCACTTTTATTAGTAACGTCCTCAATAATTAGTCATCTGTACTGCCTGTTAATTTTTATCCCAAACTTTTTTCTTTTTCACAGTGAGTCGAGAATTATCTCATCTGACTTCTTGAAGACTGTGGCTTAGGCTGGACGTTGTGCCTGGCCGTGTTTCAAAAATACTTTCGTAGCAGTCATGCTAAGCAGACTTTCAAAAAGTCATGCGCCATAAGAATAATATTGAATACGACCACCTTGGCAAGCGAAGACTTTCGCAAAATAATTCCAAATCAAAAGAACGTGGTGAAATTTGAGTGACACCACTGTAAAGGAAGTGTGTTTTTTCACATGCGTCACCTCATAGCACGTAAGGCCCGTTCGCTAGTTGTTATTCGAATATTACTGCATTCTTGTATCGGTAATGGCACAACTCATCGGCAGCTTCATTTTCAGACAGCCCTGCTATAGTATGGCATTATTAAAGTCACCTGGACTTTCTTATAACAAGCATCAGTGCTTTGAGCAGTCCACATTATTTCTGACGCGTTTACTTTTCTGAGCCCCAGCTCAAAAATATAACAAAAAGCACTAGCCCACGTCAAATGGCGTATTAAAACTGTGGACGCTACCGTCTGTTTATTATGCTAATAAATTATATAGGATGCATCTGTTTTGTGAATTGAAACACTACGGAAAATTTCCTACTCATCTATGCGATCACCTTAAGCTTGTTATAACATCTCTTGCATTCGGTAAACAATGGTTGCCTTTGCCTCTAAAGTTTTCTGACGGTACATGGCGCCATAATAAAAGCACCTATGCATGACAGCTTCACGTTCATGACGGTCTCACTACATTCTTGTACGTGTATGCATAGCTGTTATAGTCGGCTTTCACTTTGAGCTGCCAATTACTTCCGAACGGCAAATAACTCTACCGGTAAGCAACGTGTTCCCGATGGTTGGAGTACAAGGAAGCGATTGAATGACATTGGAATATACTTCGCTTTAATAAATCTAGACAGCTGCCTTGTTAGCGAAACAGTAGCGGTTGTTTACGATTGGTATTGGTTGAATCTGCAGCAAGGTGGCGGTGTTCATTTTTGGGAACACTTTTACTGAGTGCAATTTACAGTAGCATCGCAGCTCCGAAAAAAAAAAGTATTTGTTGTTTTATTTTATGTGGCTGAGGCGAGTGCCAATTAACTCAAGAGATGCCCCTTAAATGACTTTCCCGTCAAACTCGTCGGTCGAATCTTAAGTGAGCTGAATATGAGATGTTGTGGCGATCACACGTTCAAGCAGCCACGTGAGCCATGCGAAAGCAATAATATGCCGTGACTGAGTTATTTCAGGAAACACTAAGCCCCCAACAGATGGTAATAAAGAATAAACTATTCAATTACGAGGCTTATCGTCCCAAATAGACCCCTTAGAGTACGCCACCATAGTTCAGGGGTGGAGGGTTTCGCATTATTGTGAAGCACCTGGGTTTCCTTAGCGTGCATGAAAAGCACGGTACACGAGCTCTATTGCATTCTGTTACAATCGGATTGCTGCCGTGGCCGGGAATCGAGGCGGTAACTTTGGTCTCAGCAACAGAACTATATGTGGCATGCCGGGTGTACTCTCTTTTTTTTTAGCTCAAGGGAATTCCATATTAAATCCATCCAGCAAGTAGAGCAATATGGCATTTTCAGGTAAATTATTTGAAAAAGAGCATATTACAAGCACGAGAAACTACAGCATCTAGTTGGCGAATTTAAAATATTTACTAAATAATTGTTTAGTACCCACTTTATGGCACTTATGCATTTGCGTAATTGTAGTCGGGCAAAAAGAAAGTCTTGTACCCTTTTTTTAGAAATCATAAGAGTAACACCACTTGAAAGACATCTGCCATCAAATTCTGCTAAAAAAAGGCATTAGCATTTCAGCTATGATTTTCCCAACTGCTTTTCGCATGCTTGAGGGAAACTGAAGTGGAACGCCAATGTGAAGCATTCTAAGGATGTACATCTCGAAAGCGGCTCTAGTCTTTCGATTTCCGCTGAGCAAACATGACTTCAATAGTGCGGCGTTTTTGGGCGTGTTGGTATGACATAATGAGGCTTATAGCGCACGAAATGACAAGGACAAAGAAAGACGTGGCACACACAGGCGGTGACTTACAACAGTCTTGGTCCTGTGTAAGTCGGCGCCTGTGTCTACCACGTCTTTCTCCGTCCTCGTCCTTTCGTGCGCTTATAAACCTCATCACTTCAATAATGTTCGGCTTCAATTTCTCAATTCTAGCATGTGCCTTGAAGTGCATCTTTAAAAGTTAACCACAATATCTTCTGAATGAGCTACCTAGACGTTACTATATTTTCTTGCAGGTTGAAATGCATCCAGAAATGCTTATGTAAGTGCAGAACAGCATCGTCTGTAACAGACAAGTTTTGAGTAATATATTAGAACTAAAGGAGAAAGAAATGCAGCCTGTATCATCTGAAATATATTTTGGGGCGTCTATTTTAGATAAGATACAGGAGCTCTCTTGTAACCAGCATTCAATAAAGAATGTAGTCTAGTTTTCAGCAACTAAATCAGTCAACTCTCCGCTGACAGCCTACCCAACAAAGTAGCATACGTTTCCCAAAACTATACATATAAAAATACAGAAAAGAGAAATGAGAACGCTAGCACTCCGATAGCTCGTTACTCATCTGCGCCTAACGATGTACAGAATACGAAAACATTCTTGTTGTTATTGTTCAAAGCACCGAAATGAGGTTTCGTGTTAATGTGTGTGCGAGCTGACAATTTACAAAAAAAGATATATGGAATATGTTCTCTTCGTCTGCTGCTGCCCTTTGGTACTGCCGTTGATTGACGGCAGGAGAAAAACAATTTCGTCCCTAATTTAATTTTTTTTTTTCGTAAGGACCAAGCGAGACGCCGAAATGTAAGACGGTTCGCAGCTTTCCACTCCAAGATACTCTAACAGCCTCGCACCGCGAGCGCATGTTGCATTCTAGCACGAAAGGTTAACAGCGCAAACGACCTGACAGCGCATCGCCGCATCCGACGTAGAATAACGAGGCTCCTTGCCAAAAAAAAAAAGGAGAGAAAACTGCGTGTGCGACGTACTAAGGAGAAATAGAGACCAGGCAAGCGAATGGCGAAAAGCTCTGCGTAGAAAACAAGAGGCTTGCGGGTCCCGCTTCATCGCAAACCCAAATAATAGATAGAAAAATCTCACCTTGTGTGCGCGTGCGTTCTCGCGTGTGCTTGAGCGCGCACGCGAGATGGCGCCGCGAGAGCGAATTGGAAACTACGGCCTCGACCCGGACAACAGCATTTATTTCCAGCCGAGTAGCGTGAAGAGAAAAAGGCGGCAAGCGAGGCAAAACATCGGTGCGGGCCAAAAGATGTGGCCGCTTTCTCTACGGCTGCGCTCGAGCGGTGTGAAATACGTCGGCGAATGGGCACTCACCCTCGCTTGTATACCCTTAACGTAAACAAATAACGAGAGAGTCAGAGGAACAGAGAAAAAAAATGAATTGAAAATATATCGTGCGCCCTGTAAGAGGTATGGCGTAAGGCCGTGAATGAGGACAAAATAAAGGGCGGGATAGGGTGCAGGTTTATATATCTTAATGCCAGCCCAACTGCGAAACCCTGATGGTTCGCTGAAATGGCAGGCGGTGCCAGTAAAGAAATATACAAATGGTAAGGACATCCATTTCAAAGGCGTAAAACAATGTGCATCCCACATCAACAAGAAGGAAGGAAATAAATATATTCATCTTGGGATGAAGTTGTTGCCATAGGGAATGCCTAGAGCCCCCCCACTTACTACCCTTTCAACTAGACGGCGCTGTTTCATTTTATCATTTTCTTTCCGGGACTGTCCGTGCTGGAGAAAACTGCTTTCGAGGAGCTTGGTAAATCTAAGAGGAAGACCGCTTGACGTCGCCTAAAATAAGCAAACATTCCGGCAATCGAGACACGTGGGTTTGGTTTTGAAAGGACGAAAAATCGACAAAGCTGATAAAGTGTTAACGAAAAAGACACGCTAAACAATGCTTACTGCGCTAAGACTTGATTGTACAAGAATTTTTCCCGGCGTCCTGCAAAGGCGGCGTAGCATTGCGGTTTTCAAGAGACGGATTAGCATAATCGCCCCTTCTGCTGCCTCTTATGACAAGCGCCAGTTGTTTTCAGCGACGTCACACGACGCTTTCTTCTTGAAGCGTGGACATTTTCCTTGCTGGAGGCTCCTCGGGTTATGATTGTTTTCATGAGTTGTTTTTCTACATAGAAGCTAATTGGGACCACAGCGTTAGCCAGGCTATGCTTTGATAATGCGTCAATGCGCTTACCAGGGATGTAGTGGGCATGCGAATTGGTTACGTTCATTTGTATTGAAACTATGTCATGTTCTACCATCCAGGGGCAAATTTCCGCGAATGTCACTATATATCTAGCTCTCAACTTTCAACTCATTAGCAAAGGTATCACACTGAAGTGTCGGTGAGGTTCCTTTGTCACTGATATTTCGGGAACTGATTGAACCAAATACTTTGGCGTACGAAGAACATTCGCTCCAAGAAAAAAAAATCAAAGTGCTAAAGAGCAGCACATTTACCGAACCAGACATCCAAGCCCATTTTCGGTCCCTTTGGGTTCCATCACATGAGCCACTGAGTGAGCAAGGACTTTAGCAGAGAGCAAGTCTCGCTGCCAAGCCGTATAAAAACACAGTATGCCTGTCTACATAGGTATACGCCTGCGTGGCTTTTTAAAACGTGGAGTGCCTTGCGTTCAAAATAATATTCAGCCATGGTCTGGCTCAAGATTAGTTTTGACGCGATAATAGGTTTCAGCCAGCAGCGCTTAACGTCCACGAGCTAGATGCTAGCATGTATGCGTGACAACTTTAGTTAAACCCTGAAACTTCTGAGCGGAACACCTATCCACCTTGACACCGTCCACCTTTATTATGAATGCGATAAGATCTCGTCGCAATGACCGCAGGATGTATTTATGAGTTCGCCGCGTCGCAGACACTACGCATGTGAGTAACCTAAATATCTCGAAACGCTATCCGTTCAGCGTTGTTAGGTTGAAACTTCGGTTGAAAATGAATTGGATAATTTAAAGCGTCATGGAGAGAAAACTTTCCAAAGTTTGCCATGAGAAGTTTGGGCAAGAGGAGTTCGTTTCTCTGCGCTCGAGCCGAGATTATTTGAGCCTCTGGCCCGACTAATTAAATCTGCCACGTCTTCAATGACCCCCCCAACCTCAATCTGCGACGCAGAAATGCGCATCTGCCGGTTTCCCACGAGTCGGGTTCCGCCCCTCGGGGAGAAAGCGAGGTAAGGTGAGCGCGGTTTTCGCGAAGAACGTGTTTCCCGCGGAGCGAACTCTTGGAAGGCGTTATTACGACAGTAGCTGCTCCTGTTCTAGCATTAATGGCAGGCAGTGTGAGAGAAGAAAAAACGCTCAAGAGAGATTCAATCAAAGGTGTAATAATTACTGAAGTTCTCTTCACTTATACCTTCGGCGTATATATGGTGTGTACTGGTGATTGTGCTGTAACTCTGAAGGAAATATGATCGGCACAGGAGGGTGGTGCTTTACAAAATGAGCTGAAAAATAAAGGCAGTGGGTATATGCTAAACGTTTTCTTGGATGAGAACATTCAGGTGTGATCCGTGAAAACGTTGTTTTAACGTGGAAATTTGCCGGACGAGCTGGAATTGATGCATTCTTTCAATTATCACGATCGTCAATCATTGCCTTCCGCGCTGATACAAAAAAAAAATAACGTTGTTTATACGTGGCTTTCTTCAAACCACCGGCTATTCTGATAAACCGACCATGGCAGAGTGAAATGAAAAACCATTATGACGTTTCAGTAAAGCACTAGGCGACTAATAATGAAAGTGAACAAGTACTTTGTATTATGCTCAATGTATGTATTAGGTATGCTTGTTGGCACTGTCGCCATTTATATACAGTCATCACTAGGAAGGATGGTCGAGCCCCTTAAGGGAAAAGAATTTCATAAGAGCTTTTTGGGTGTCGCATCAACTTGACACTCTAGCTCATGGGAATTAAAAAAGAACGCGATCGAACATTTCGAAAACCACTGAAATCCTTATCGACGTGGAGGAAGTTGAGTGGTGGAAATTGATCATTATAAAACGAAGCGCTGAAGTACTGCATGGCAGTATTCACGCCCAGGCGCCAAAGATCCGGTGCGCAGCCTTGGTAGTGTAGGCGACCTGCGTCATAAATGAAGTGATACGGAACTTGAACACTTCGGGGACGCTCGTGAGGCGGCTTTAACGCACGCAAGGGCCCTTGTTATTGTAGTAGGGTACGCAAGTGCCCTTATGGCTTACCGGGATACGCGATGTCCTGGCAGCATGTCTATCTCAATGTGAGCACGAAATAGCATTTTACAGAGATATTAACGTTCGGATACCAGTGTGTAATGCTACCCTCACGAGAACTTTAAGAGGACTAGAGCAGCCAGCGCATAACAGTTCTTGCTACAGAAAAAAAGAGACAATAGTCGAATAGGGTTAGAATGTTGCATGGCTTATGTGTCTATATGAGTGACAGGGAAAACACGGGGAATTCGGGAGATGGAAATTAAAGACGATGGAGCAAAACGTGAACAAGGTGAATGCAGGAGCCAACGTTTTGACAAGTGGACTTGTCTTCTTCAAGGCGACGTTTGCTGGCCTCGCCACAGTATATATAGGTAGGACAAGTGGACTTGTCTTCTTCAAGGCGACGTATGCTTTCCTCGCCAGAGTATATATAGGTGGGAACCTATATATACTGTGGCGAGGACAGCAAACGTCGCCTTGAAGAAGACAAGTCCACTTGTCGAAATGTTGGCTCCTGCATTCCACCTTGTTCTCACCTATATATACTGTGGCGAGGAAAGCATACGTCGCCTTGAGGAGGCAAGTCCACTTGTTGAAACGTTGGCTCCTGCATTCACCTTGTTCACGTTTTGCTCATCGTCTTATATGAGCGACAGTCTTTCGAGAGCTGGTCCAAGAAAAAGGCGGCGGAACAGAGCGCGAGGATGAATACCAACATTTGCTAATGCTCCGACGTTACGAGGAATTACGTTACTAGAACACACTAAGTGTGTTTCTGGGCTTTGATTGACTTTTATTTGATGAGACGACGTTGATTGAGGGCACAGTGCAAGTCACTTGTTTGTACAATCATACAGCTGTACAATGTGGAAATAATATAGGTGCTGAATATCGTTTTCCGTGCTATGGGAGATGTTGCTGGCTGTTTTCAGGGGCTAAGAAATAACTTTAGAGTGCAGGGAGAACATACACACAAGTATTTTTGTTTACGATATTCTGTTCGCGTTAGTCTCTGAATTGTTAGATGGTGAAATACTCACGTTATTCTTTAGCTTTTCTGGTATGACGGTGTTCTCAGCCAAGTCGGTCAATTGAGAGGTTGCAAGGTTACTATAGGCTAAAGCTACTGCTTCGCAGTTTGTTAGCATGACAAGCGCAGGAAAGATGGCGAGTATATCGCCGACAGTACCCTTGTAAGGGCTGCTACAAGTCACATGATATAGGTCAGTTACTTTTGTCCTCTCAATGCCACCACCTTCGGTAAATTTCAAGCGGAACTCGCCGGCTGAGCGGGTAACTCCCAACTATAGATGTAATGTCCTCGTGAAGTATGCGAATAACTTTTATGGCCGCTAAGTCCTATTCCTGAGTACTATAAGGTATTTTAGTTGTTTCTAGCACCAATCAGTAAAATTACTTGTATTTAACTTGTATTCAAGTAACTTTGCTCTTAATTTCGCTCATAAAAAACAGGTCAAGCACTCTTCCGGCATTTTACTGTATGCTATCACTTTCGAGCACAAATAAACGAGTGTGCAAGGAAAAGGCGTTGTTTGTCGGTGACATGGCATTTCAGACCTACATTTCTGAAAGGAAATAACAGTCTGCAAGTCTTCGTTGACACAGTGCTTGTGCGCAGTGCTTATGCCACACTGCCTGACCGGCCCCGATAGCACAGTGGCTATGGCGTTGAGTCTCTGAGCTCAAGGACACGGGTTCAATCCCGGCCCAGTCGGCCACGTTCCAATGGGGGCGGAAAGCAAGCACGCCTATGTGCCGTGCTTTGGATGCGCGTTAAAAACGTTATAATTAATGGTTATAATTAACCCTCACATTTTAACATTATACAATGGTTATAATTAACCCCTAGCCCCCCACTATGGCGTGTCTGATTATCAGATCGTGATTCTGGCAGGAAATACTCCAGATTCTTTTTCAAAATAATCCTTACCTTACATCTGTGATGAGCATGGTGCTAGTTCATGAGAATAGTTAGGGTCGGTATTGCTAATTCAGAATTTCTCGCGTGGGAGAAATTGCGGGATAAATGAGTGCCCTTTGGGTGAAACAGGCCGTTTATAGCTTCAAGGGTGTTTCTTTTGTTTTTTTGTTCCAGCATTTGCACAAAAATTACATCTTACACCTGTATCAGTTCTAATACATAAAGAGAAGAATGCAGCTTCGCTGCGCACAAAGCTCCATTTCTTTCTTTCATGTTAGGCGTTAAGCAGGAAGGTTAAATGCATAGCTTAAACTGAAAAAGGGAGCGCTGAAGAAAAAGCACTAATAATTAAACTCTGCTTACCCTGTTAAAGTGGTCGTTGCTCAAAATCACCACTTCAACGAAACACGAATTCTCTCTTCGCGTGTTTTGACGATCCAGGAGAGGCGAACCAAGCAGTCAGCAGCTTTGCACGTGTCGCTGTCTAAACTATCGTGCAGGATAGAGGAGTTGAAATAACGATAGACAAACAAAAGGACCTAATTATATGGGCACATAGATTCTGAGGCGGAGCTATATTTTCGAAATAAAAAATTCAATGTGAGGAGACAATAAAATCGGGCACACAAACAGATTGGCTTCAACACTCTCCCCGGAAAGCCGAGTAAACGTGTCCGTTCAGAAAGCGAACTCTGCAGCTGTCGAGACGAGAAAACTGCAAAACAAAACTGAACAGAGCATTTGAGTGTAGTGTGCCTCAGGGGAAATGTTCTTCTATGCAAATAAGCAGACCCGAATTGCGAATATGCCGGGCACGGCTGCGTTAGGCAGCCTACCAGCCCAGCCACGCCCCTCCTGTCTCGTCGACATTGCCCCCGAGGAATGTATATCGTATCCCTGCTATTTTAACGGACCCTTTTCTACACTGGGTTCCCGGGTGTCTTCATGCGAGACGGGGCTGTGGTTGTAGCTATTCCACTATTTGCATGTGGCGTCGTTTCGCTTTAGGAGCCACTTCTACGATGAAAGAAAAAAAAAACGCTTAGCAGAGCGAGTGCCTAGGGCTCGTTCCATGCTCAGTGTGTGACAGAGCAACTGTCGGAGCTTCCCGGTAGGTTGTTGCCTCAGGGTCTTTTCTCTTCTGTCGTACGATTGTTGGTCAGAGGAGACTGTAGAAGCTTCGAATAAGTGAGCATGTCATGCATTTCCGGGAAGAAGCAATCACTGTTCTCAATGTTTCAAGACTAGCTTATGTGACCATGTAGACACTGTATAAGTGGCAGTGGAAAAAACTCAGTCATGGACAGTTGCGTAAATGTACGAAGAAGATTAAGTGTAAGCGAACATTTCATGTCCACAGACATTGCGAGAATCTTAAATAGGCATCGTTCTGTACCGTCGATTCGACGTCTAATAGTCCGGATAGCTTATATCGTTTTTCGCAATGAAAGCTTGTTTTTGATTAACATATCAAGCTTACGGGCATGTAAAGGAAACATATTTTATTAATCATAGCCTTGCTGCTTATTGCATCGGATAATTCATGTTCTTTACTCCGCAGCATACTTTAAGCTTGAATTGGGTCGTTGGCCTAATGAAAACACCACAGCTTTGATTACAAGTGCCGCTATAGCCTTCCTACAAGCCACTGAGCTAGACGCATGGCTTTAGAGATGCCATAACGTTGTGAACTTGTACATACGCACCTCCTCCTCATATCATCAGCATCACTCATCAGCCTTTTTCCTTCCGTCCCTTTTCCCCAGTGTGGAGTAGCAGGCCAGAGAAAGCTATAGTTCAGGCCGACCTCGCTGCCTTTCTCTAAATAAATTTTTCTCTCTCTCATCCCTATATTGTGTTTTTCTTGAAATTTCAGGTGTTTCATAAGGCTATACATTTTGGAGGCCATAAGTTGATTTTTACTGAAGGGGCGAGAGTGGGGGAATGAAGTTTATAGCAACTCTTCTGCAAAACTTCGACGAGGTGGCTTAGATCGATTGCTTGCTGATCTTTGCTCATCCAAATTTTCATGCACGATCCGCACTTCATTGAATGTGTCACTGCAATGGGCAGCTTTTCTCTAAGGCTAACATAATAAAGGCACTGGTGAAGAACATATACTATTTTTGCTATGCAGGACCGAAAACAGGCCTTAAGAGAACGATTTAAGAAGATAGTAGCCTGTATTCATTTGTTTAAGGAATAAAGTTACTGCAAAACACATTGCAGCGGATTTGGTCAGACTTTCCCGGCGCAAACCCCACAGGCGCCAATGAATAATAAAATGTAAGAGCGCGCTTAAATTCTTGATTCGAGCGCCCGCGAAGACTAGGCGCGAAATGCGCGTTAGGTCTTAAGAGATTGGCGGAAACTAACGCCAACCGAAGAGCTAGCAGAAAAACTCACCTATGACAACAAAAACAATAACAATAAGACGACAGCCACAAAGGCAACTCAAACTTTACTGACCTTATTGATTAGTAACTTAGTTTTATTGTAATAACTAAATCGGGGGGGGGGGGGGTCTTTTGGGTCCTCTTGTGTGTTCAATATTTTTGTTCTCGTTGTCGTTGGCTACCTTCTTTTCTTTCTTTTTTTTGTATTTTGACACTAATGTTATCGACTGTGTTGTTCGGTGGCATTGTCGTCATCTCCTTTATTGGCCGTTTGGGTGCGGTGCATGTCGGGAAGACTTGTCTGCATCATTAAAAATTAAAAACTTAATTATTGGACATACTAAAGAATTAGCGACCACCAGTTGTTATTTCCGAAAACAACGATCAATCGCTTCTGGCCGCAGCGATATTCTTTTTTTTATTCCAGGCTATTTCACCAGAGGCAACAATGCCGGCTTACACAGTCCATATTTTTTTATCAAAGTTACAAACAGGAATAAGATGTCTCAGAAAGGCCGGCCAAGGTTTCGATCGGAGGACTGAAAGCCTCTCTCTTAACAGCCAGCCGCCACGGACAACGATCGCACGTTACGTCACTCTACTGGCCTGCTAAAACCAATCTGCCGAAAAAGACAACGTTCACCTATCGTCGTCATAGGTGGTCTTGCCATCCTGAGCAGGTTAGTTTTAACAGGTTACTACAACGACGTCATGTACAGTCGTTGTCACTGGTGGCTGGCTGTTAAGAGAGATTATCATTCTCCCTATCAAAACGTTGGCCAACCTTTAGGAGGCACCTTATCTCTGCTTGTCATTATTATATCACAGTGTGCTAATCCATCCCCTTTCTTGATTTTACATTTCATTCTTAGGTGTTAAGTAATGAGTACCTCAAGGGTTTGTACTTTCTTTATTTGTATAATAAACTCAAGCCTAACGTCAATTGGATTGGATTGGAGAAACTTTAATTATGCCTGCAGTTGGGCGCTCGCGCGCCCCGACGAGGGCCTACGTCATCCTCGAAGGTGCCGTTACTCGGCGCGGGTCTCCGCTCGCCGTTGCCGGCTCGCTGGGTCCGTGCCTTTCGAGCGCCTCGAGGACCTGCTGGACGGCCCAGAGCTGATCGTCTCGGTCGTAGCTCTTCGCGGCTGCCTCGAGCCGCGGTGGGAGTGCTCTTGAGTTAGCGTCTTCTGGATATTTAATGCAGTCCCACAAGATGTGCGTGTAGTCTGCGGTCCCCCTCCGGCAGACTCTGCACATATCTGTCGGATATGTCTCGGGGTACATGCGATTTAACAGTTTCGGGCTCGGCAGCGATCCAGTCTGGAGCTGTCTCAGTACTACCGCCTCCGCTCGACTCAGTCTCGGGTGCGGGGGTGGAAGAGTCCTGCGAGCCAAGCGGTAGGCCTTCGTGATTTCATTGTAATCCGTCATGCGGTCCTTGGTTCCGAACCATGTCGGACGGTCTGTCGCCGGGGCGCGGTTGGTTAGCGCTCGCGCCGCGGCGTGTGCCGTCTCGTTATGGTTCTCATTGCGTTCCGACGCGTCGCCCGCGTGCGCCGGGAACCACTTGAGTCGTACTTTTCGTTCGTCTAGTTTTACCGCTCGCAGTACGCGCTCAGCCTCCCTGCAGATTCGCCCTTTGGCGAAGTTTCGCACCGCCTGTCTTGAGTCACTCAGCACCGTGTGGCAGTCTGCGTCGGCGATGGCCAGGGCGATGGCTACCTCCTCCGCTTGCTCCGCTTCGGTGCTTCTCACGCTCGCTGCCGTCCTCGTGGCGCCGGTTGACGCCTCTATGACGACCGCTGCGAAGGCGTTCCGTTGGTATTCGGCCGCGTCCACGTACCGCGCGTGTTCGTCGTTGGCATGCTGGTCGATGAGAGCCTTGGCCCTCGCCGCTCTTCTTCCCTTGTTGAACTCGGGATTCATGTTCCTCGGTATGGGGTCGATTCTGGTCTGGCGTCGGACCTCTTCGGGGACGGGGAGCTTCATCTCCACCTCGTTCGAGCGTCTTATTCCCAGATCGTCCAGTATCTTCCTCCCGGCTTTGGTCATGGACAGCCGCTCCAGTTGAGAGGTCCGTTGCGCTTCGGCTATTTCGTCGAGCGTATTGTGTAGCCCGAGTTGTAACAAGCGGGCCGTGCTTGTGGACTCGAACAGGCCCAGCGCTGTCTTGTACGCTCTTCTGATGAGCACGTTGATTTTGTTTCGTTCGTGTTGCAGCCATCTGTGGTAGGCTGCAACGTACGCGACGTGGCCGATGATGAAAGATTGGACGAGCCTAATTAGGCTCTCCTCTCTCATGCCAGCCTTTCTGGAAGTGACTCGTTTGAGGAGTCGAATCGCGTTGGCTGTTTTTGCCTTGAGACGGGTGATGGTTTCGCCGTTCCTTCCGTGCTTTTCGATGACCATGCCTAGGATCCTAATTTTGCCGACCTCGGGGATTACGTTGCCGGATTTGGTCACGATTCTGATTTTTTCGTTTTCGCGTTGTCTAGTCTTGCCTCTGCTGTATTTGGTAGGTGGGAGTATGAGAAGCTCCGATTTGCTCGGCGAACATCTCAGTCCGGTGCCTTCCAGCTGGTCTTCTATTGCGTCGACGGCGGCCTGCAGCGCGCCCTCGATGTGGGCGTCGCTGCCACCGGTCACCCATATCGTGATATCGTCCGCGTAGATGGTGTGCCTGACGTCTTCGATGCACCCGAGCTTTTCGGCCACTCCGATCATTACCAGGTTGAACAGCATTGGCGAAATGACCGATCCCTGTGGTGTTCCGGTGCTCCCGAGCTTCTTCTCTTGCGTCTGTAGGTCGCCTGCTCGTAGCTCGACAGTCCTGTCCTGTCCTGTCCTGTCCTGTCAAGAATGTATATTGAGGACACGGCCCTTTCTGTGCTCGACGTTGTTCGCGTAAACAGCGTCGATACTTGTTTGCATGAAACTGATGTCTTGGTGTCAACCTTTCAGCTACCATGCATTATAATGCGGACTCCCCTCAAAAGCGTAATGGACAGACCGCAAGAACAGTACTCCTGGCCCTTCTCAACGAACGTTTAAGAAGCAGCCTGAAACTGCGCCAGGACTCTTTTCAGAGCGTTATTGTGAAATCTTGTGACCATTCCCAATGAACAGTTTTTGAGTCCACCAGGCTTCAGATACGCGGTCACGTCGTCTTGCATTTGTTCGGTATGCTCATCAGAGCGCGTTTACTGCTTCTGAATTGGTTTTCATGTGCGCAGTCAAGAAGGGTGGTTTATTTATGCGTTAGCAAAGGGCTATGTAGTTTTTTTTTTTTTACCATACGAGCCTTGTGATAGATTACTTGGTGATGCCGCCGCCCACGCTTCAATGTAAGTGCATCGACCTAAACTTCAAAAATAAAGGAAACATTACAGTGATGTAAAGAAAATAACTTTTACCATTTACACCATGTTAAAATAGATGTATAAACCCATTTTTACGTTGATGCGTAATGTATATTAGCCGCTTATGAAGTCGACTTCTTTTAATCAGATAGCACTGAGCACTTACAAGGTATTGCCAGTTGAAAAAAAAACTTAGCCGCAGACGCCTAGAAAAATTGTTGTTTACAAATTTTTGCCCTTGATTTTGAATGATTGTTTATTTTAGTTTTTACTTATATCGTCGACTAAACAAGATCCGTCGCTCGGTGGTACAATACCGAAGATTTTTTTTCGTAAAGCTGTTACGCACACGTAACCCAGATTTGTTGGGTTTTTTTATTATACAAGTAGTTCTGCCCTTCCTTCTGTGATTTCACATGGCGCCTATTAGTATGAGAAAGAGAACTCGCTTTTTTCTTAATGTCCCCGTCCTGTCACCATATCGCATCTTAAGTTCCCAAATTTATTCGCCCCCTTTCCGTACATTTTTACATCATTGCATAACTTAAGCGGACACTTTCTCTTTATCGGAAAGAACTTTATTTAGGAGCGTTTATTTTGATCCACAATGTGTAGTATGATCACCAGTACGAGGCGACGTGTATTCTAAGACTTGTCACCATCTCAAAGTTGAAATTCTCTATTGCCACACCATCGTATACAAAGACGCGTTCATCTCCTTAACCTCTAACGACTAAAACAGCCTAGCTGGCCCCATCCCTTCCATCACTTGTCCCGCAAGCTTTATTAAACGAGAAAAATAGAGGGAACCGAGCCCCTGGGTGCTCCCTATTCTCATCGTTTTCCCTTTTTTCTTCGTCCTTTTCCTCTCGCTCATCACTTAGCGAGGCCTCAGGTTTGGCAGTTTTGTTACCTTAAGCTAGTGTACAAAGGTTTATTGGCCAGCTACATTCTCCTATGATCACGTGCTACAGGCTACCTGCTATTAAAAAGGCGTGTCGTGTCCGCCACCTTGGCCGTTGGCGGGCCTCGCTATCATTCCCTAAGCTAACCTCGTACACAAGAGTCCATGAAAGCGGTCGGACAAACAGCGTCGCCGTAGCTTAGGAGGTAGAGCACACTTTTCGTAATGCAGAGATGCGGGTACGGTACCTACTTGCGGCAAGTTATCTCTTCGACCACACACATTTTCCTTTAACCTCTTTTTAATACAATTCAGTGAAATAAAACAAATAACTGTCACTAATATTTATCATGCTTCATTATCTGTCACTTCATTTGATTGTGACTACCAAACACTTCAAGTCAGCTACAAATCTGCATATTTGTTTTTGCCGATCCTCTCTGTAAAGCATAATGCGCAAATAAATAAATAAATTATTGCACCTAAATCTAAGCACACGGGCGTTTTTGGATTTCACCCCCATTGAATTGTGGCCACCGTGGCCGGGATTTGATTCCGCAACCTCGTGCTTAGCAGCGCAACACCAAAGCCACTGCGCAACCAAAGCGGGTAATAGATAGATAGATAGATAGATAGATAGATAGATAGATAGATAGATAGATAGATAGATAGATAGATAGATAGATAGATAGATAGATAGATAGATAGATAGATAGATAGACAGATAGATAGATAGACAGATAGATAGATAGATAGATAGATAGATAGATAGATAGATAGATAGATAGATAGATAGATAGATAGATAGATAGATAGATAGATAGATAGATAGATAGATAGATAGATAGATAGATAGATAGATATAGATCTTGACTCACATGCATAGCATTTCGCCAAAAGTACGCGCAACGTTCAGTGAGCAGCCACGCGAAGTGCAAGTCGGTTCCTGAGCCGCACGGCTGAAACGGTCGCGCCACAGGACACGCGGGTCTGTTTTGTCAAGCTTCAACGCTGTGTCCACTGTGGGCCCATTTAGCGCTCTCCCGTCACCGCATGCCCACGCGTTGTCATGGATAAGGCTCAGCACGGTAAAGAGTAGAAACGTGCGAAGAATGTCGGTCGGTTCTGGCGCAGCTTGCATTTGCGGCTGCGGCGCGGCGAACATATTGACGCATGCCAGCGACCCGTATTCGTTACCCGGGAAAACTCCGCCACTTCTAGGCACGTCCTGACCTCTGTGACCCGTACCTTTATTTTCATCCCATCATGGCGTGCTCGTTGGTATCGGGTGTATCAGGCACAAGCAGATTTGCAATACTTCGCACAGATGAAGATAAAGAGACCTCGCTGTTTCCTAGGTAATGATTTGAGGAAAGATCGAACAGCCAGAGTACTACGATGCAGGTAACCGTGAAAGCAATCGCATCCTGGCTATATAATTACAGCACGGGGATTGGTCACAATATACGTTGGCACACTAGTAAAAAGATATTCGTCTGAAAATTAGTCGGAAGCCTTTTAGTTATCATGCATGCATCAGTTTTACTTCGGCTTCCTATAAAACGTAGACCCTTGCATATCTTAGGTACTACTAAGCCATAGCGCTATAAAGGTAAACATGGATGCCATCCTTTTTCAGATTAGTTGACTCAGAGCATTCTTTCTCATATTACTGCGCAAGCGCTATAGAGCAAAAAAAATTTAGTCCTATTGTTACCACAAATATGTTCTGTGCAGTTCTCGCTTTATTTTTCTGCTCACTGAACGAAAAATACCGGGACATTATGCTCGCTGCCGTGGCCAACCGAATAGGCATTGCCCGGCGATTAGCTATTCATTTACAAAAATACTAAAAAAAGTACGGCGCTCTGTCACGGAAAGATAAATTATCTCTCAATTTATACAGTCGGTCACGCAAGTTAACGGGATACTTGAATTGTGAAGACAGCACACAGCCGGAAATTCAGTTTATTGTCCGTAGCAGCATTTGTTTCACACACAGTGATTTGTTAAATTAAAAAACACCGTAGCTTAATAGCGAAGAAAAAGACTACTGTCATGGAAACCATGTCCTTTAAACTTTTGCCCCCACTGTGCACCAGAAACATTTCTGAATACATAGGAACGACTATGCAAGCATAGACGCCATGCATGCTCTCTCGTGCATTTTCTATACTGTAGGTCTGGTGGCAGTAAGATCTGCAGTTATTGTGGCGAATGTATCGAAGTAGAATCAAGATAGACATACAAAACTAGAGGCGAGAGTACCTTAGGTTCACTGGTAGGCGGGGAATAAAAATCACTATACTATTGGTCCAATTAAATTTTTGGAGCTGCAATTACCTCGAATGAAATTAAGAGTTTGACGAAACCTCACCTCACCGGGAAGTAAGGGCCTAGTAGGAATAAAAACAGAACGCTGATCAAAACACCATTTTGATCGGCGTTCTGTTTTTTTTTCCCGTCATGCAATTAACTCCTTTGACGTAATGATTTTTGCCTGTAAAGCGTGTTTTGTCTGTTAGACACGACGCTATGCAGAAAAAGCTTGCACTAAATCTATGCTGGGTGAAGCGGTGAAGAATAATGACAGCTAGCGTTTCTTTCGTTCTGGTTTTTTTTTTAACTTAAAACAAGGGGAACAGACGGTCAACTCATGTTATCGTTTGCCTCCTGAGAGAAGGAGCTAATATAACAGAAAAAAAAACTGTCCATGCTCCCGGTACAGATGTTAAACCAGCAAAGCTGAAATAGGCAGCCACGGTGTTTTTGTTGACGTCGACATTGTCGCTGCTCTACCTCGCGGGCCAGAACCACCGGATCCTCGGGCCAACGTCGCCGTTGGCGATCTCGCTCGGCTTCAGCGTCCGCGGTGTAACGTTGCCACCTTAGCTCTGCTTCGCTTACTAGCTCGGCCGCATGAGCCGCCGGATCGGCGGCTCGTGCGGCCGCTTGCCCATTGGTTCATTGCCGCTTGCGCTTCGCACCGTGGGCTCAATATTCTGCCGAGGCCTTGGTGCGACGCCGACGATATCTCTCCCGCTCCTGCTCTCGGCGCTGTTGTTCGTAGGCCAGCTGCTCCTCGGGAGAACGAACGATGCGTGGCCGTTCCATAGCGAAGTCGAAGAAAGACGGATGCGCGCACGCTCTGCTGCGAGCGAAAAACGGTGTCACTATTGTCGTAGCCAATGGCACGCCACACCTTCCGCCAGAGGGTTTCTGCGGTCGGCGCGCGAGCGTTTCGCCTAGACATATTGACCCTTTTCGCGGAGCAGTTTTTTCTAGAGAAACGAGATGGCGCTTGCGGCGGCGCGCCGCACGTAACCTCAGCGACAGCGCACGAATACGAAGTCACTACCGCTTCCACCTTGCTTCTGTGAGATATGATGTCGGAAACACAGCTGAGTTTTCGCTAGCGCACTGCGCTTGAATCACACTGGATTGAATCATGTGGATTGAAGACGTGTACAGTATTTGGTTGCAAAAATAGTGCCTGGCATACTAAGGAATGGAATCTGTGTGGCCAAGTTCACGGACCACTGCTGCGACTGTCTGTACATGTTACTGGCACTTCGGGATGCCCAGCTTTCCTTGAAGATACAGAAATTCGCTCATCCGCCAGCGTTGAATCGCTAACCTTCAAAGAATGTGCTTCAGCCCCGGAACGTCGGCGCGAGTGAGTACCGTTCGTTAATGTCAAAACGAGTAGCGCATCTTTTTGTCATAGCAAGTTTCGAGCACATTATTTACACACGTATTCCCCAGCTGGCAGGAAAAATTACGCCCACTCTATCGCCAACGTGTCACTGAGTGAACGGGGGCACATTTGAATATTTAGTAAAGCAATGAAGGGAGCTAGTTGGTGAATGTTCATGGTTATATTGCGCTCAGTTTTACAAACACGATATTAAGGAAGGACAGGACGTGGACGGACGCAGCGCAAATTACCAACTGTTTAATACTGTTAAAGAACGCGCTTATATACAATGAGATATGGTGCGGGGGGGGGGGGGGTTACATATAAAAAGATATGATAAGGTGACGACAAGTGATCATAGGGCGAACGGGTGCATGTGAACGATGTATGCCTGACTCAAACTATGATCACTTGTCGTCACCTTATCATATCTTTTTATATGTACCCCCCCCCTCACCATATCTCCTTGTATATAAGCGCGTTCTTTAACAGTATTAAACAGTTGGTAGTTCGCACTGCGTCCGTCCACGTCCTGTCCTTCCTTAATATCCTGTTTGTAAAAGTGAACGCAATATAACCATGAACATTTGAATATATGCGCACCATACGCGTACGATAAATGACAGACTACACTGATAGCTCACGATGGTCGAAGCTGAATCTTTCGTGACGGTCCACAAGAGTAAGCGAGCTATTAGCGATAATACATCTTTGGTACAAAGTATTACAACGTACAAAACAGCTGCGTTTCAAGCCTTGCGCGCAGCAACAACGAATGTATCGGAAGTGAGCATACCCACGAGCCATTGTGACTGTGTGATTGTGAGTCAGAAATGTGACAAGCCCCTGCTTCGAAATATTTGCGAACTAAAGAATGAAGACCAGAACACAGTAATCCTGATTCAATTCATGAGCGGAAAGTTTGCATATAATATGGAATGCAAATTTAGCCGCACTTTTAGAGCAAGCACCATATACACTGCTCGCGCCGTTCGGACATAGCTTAATCAGCTCCGAAAGCGCTTTTGCATGTTCTCTGAAGCTGTGGCAAAAGTTCTGTGTCGTCAATCCAGTCACCGTCTACGATATCTCCCGAAAAAGAGATTTGCTAAGCTGCACCGGCGTCAGAGGCAGTTGAGGCAAGCAATGGACGCGTCACCACGTGATCAAACCTAGTAGCACCCGGGGATCGCCGTGAAAAGGGTCAAGACAGATTCGCTGTGAAATAAAGTTTAGCATCTGTTCCTTTCGTTTCCGCACATTCAGCGAATTGTATGAGGCGACAATGTCTTAACCCTGCCTAGGTCTGGGCACAAATATGTCGTGTAAGATTAATTTGTATAGTCGCCCTCCGTACACTTTCAACAGGTTAACATTAATAGTACTGTCCATTTTTTAAGATATAGTCTGTTGTTAACCATTGCTGCTTATCCAAAACAGAGGCTATATAGAAATCGGTATAGTCATGTCAGAGATATTTCGTCACCATTTAAGCGTAACACATCAATCGCAGTAAAACTTAAAAAAGCGAACGACAGCTACTCTTAAGGCCAGAAGTTATAGTGTACCGTACATAACTTGTCCCCTGACGTTTAAGTTTTATTCTGTATATAACCCTGGCAAGGTGTGATTGCCAAGAAAATATTTCTCCCGCAAGTATTAAACCATTGAAGCCTGTGCGACTGTTACGCGTATTGGCGTAGATAATGCTTTTTGCCCTTCCACTGAGAATATGTCCCCCTTTTTCGTGTTGTCGGGTTTAACGCGGGAGAACAGAGACATCTTACGGGGCTGAATTGCTGACACGCCAACACTGTCATTCTTTTAAAGCTGAACGCGCGATGTTCTTATGTTGTCTGCGTTATGCGGAATAACATACTTCGAAGTGGTGTATTCATTGGTTCGGCGAGAACTACGGATGGCGTAAAGAGAGCGCCATAGTTGTTGCTGTCTATCGACCGAACAACGTGCAACGCACTCGCCCCATCAGTGGCCGACTAGACGTAACCGTCCAAGTGGTGTGGGCTGTTTGTAGGCGAGCAGGATCCCACAAACTGCCTCATCACAAATTCTAGCAAAAAAAGAAAAGACACGGAGGTGCAGCGGTGAAGAAGTGGGTGACGGCCGTGGCATAGGCGAAAGAGGGGGGTCACCGGGTACGCGAAAGGAGCAGAGAACATCGATGCCACTGTTGTACCGCCGGCTCCCCGAGGAAGGGCCGGTGGTGCGTCGTATGTGAAAGGCTCCAGCTATAACGGATAAAGTGGGCCATTCTCTGAATGGCCGACCGCCTGCCGGAGTGCGATCGGAAAGCTGCGCCGAGTTGGGTGCAGATGGTCAAGGCACGACGAAGACTGCGGAGAAATCATGCTTTGCCGTCTGCCTCTGCAGCCTCGAGAGAGCTTGAAGAACGGAGTGTCGTGAGCCACTCCCTCTGGTGGGGCACAGTGCGCCGGCCTTCCTGCCACCCGCTCGACTTCGTTCCTCTCGTAGAGAATGGCCAATTCTTTTCTCGGGCTCGGACGAGCAGGCATGGATGGACCCGGATTCTTTTCGCTCGGCTCCTGTATATACAGGGTACGGCCATTTCGATTGTGCTGCGCGTCTCCCTGCTTGAATTATTTGAGAAGGATGGAAGAAGACGGTTGGAGGCGGGGTTGTTGCAGGGTAGAAATGCTGTGAGAAGGAAGGCGTAAGAAAAATATTGCTTTCTGTGCGCTTCGCTGAATTCTGATGTGTCGCTGTGCTGGCGAACCAAGTCTGGATTGCTATTGCCTCGATTTCGTTGTTTCATTTCTTCATTCCGCCAAGTTGTCGGCGAGACGCTTTGTCTAGGAGAGAAAAATGCGCCTTGAAGTGCGGCAGCACCACTTCGGGCTTGTACTGTGCTGACATTCCAACGTGGGTAACGAGTTGGCTCTGTCTAGTCGAAGGTTTCTAGCGATGATTACTTTGATACCGTGAAAAATTTAGTGGCGTCTGCGCATAACAACGTCATAAGTTTTCGTCATGCGGATGAAAAATATTTGACCGTTTAATTCAGCTCTTTCTCATCGCAAATTACGGGATGACATCAGAATTTCATGCTGTGTTTTTTTTATCATAATATTTTCCTCCTCAGTGCTTCTTCCCTTAAGCACGTAAGTGTTACTCCAGCTTAGATTTTATCCTTTTGATGCGTAGCGATGACCGCCAAGTCTTTAAGGACCTTAGTTCTCGTCAGTGGTGGCTTGACAAGATATGCACCAATCTTCATTAGGGCTGTTCTGGAACATTTTCGCAATATTGATGTGTGCCTGTGCCATTAGCAGTGCTGCTAGATCGTGCATCCAACATCCCTATGATCTTCTATCATCATCATTCATGCAGCCTTTTTCTTTCCCTTCTGTTATTTCCCTTGTGGAGAGTAGCAGGCTGGATCACTCTAGCTTTCTCTATGTCTTTCTCTCTGCCTTTTCTTTAGTAAAATATACAACTCTCTACAGATGTTCGGGGTACACTTCTCTTTACCCGTCGCGAGACAAGAAACCCGTCTTCCTTCTCTTTTTCCCTCCCCGTTCCTCTTCTCACATGTAGCTTAGCAAACTGGAGCAAGTCTAATTAACCTCCTTGCCTTTCTTCACCTTTCCCCTCTCTGTATTATTACGAATAATGTGCGAGTGGTTCAAGCCCTCTAACATTAGCATCCCCAACTCTACAATCTGTAAAAGCGTAAGCTGTACATCTTTCGCGACCACATTGCGTTCATCCGCGTCCTGTTTACCTGACTGAAGCAGTGTTAGTGAATTCATTCACCACAAAAGTAAGTAAGCGGGCACGGAAGTAGAAGCTAATCATCGAGAAACGTGGTTTCTGGGGGATTTCGCTGGTAAAGCCCCAATTAAAACTCATGCCCCCACATTCGTGCTAGCGCGCGATTCCCACAAGAGTGCCGACGCTGCTCCCTCTAAAACACATACAGCGCGGGTAGTCAGTTTTAAAGAAGGTAGGTCTTCTAATTAGTTCAGCACCGTTATTTATGGGACCGCAGTGCGTTCAGAAACTTTACGAAGCGCGCGTAGCGGCTGAGCACGTACGAAAGCTTACGCCAATACCTAGGCCTGTCGGAAGAGTGCGTTTTTTTTTGCGGAATCTCTCTAGAGAAAAGGCCCGATTTCCCCGCGCCCTAACTGTAGTCTCCCTGTGGCCAAGAGTCAGGAGATAAGTCCTGTGTTCAATGTTCGTAGTTTCATGTTCTAGCGCACCTAACTTACCTCTTTCACGTCCAGGGGCTGCTGTGTGTAGTTAAATCCTGTACACATGAAAGGCTGGAACGAATGAAGAAGGATGATAACTGATGCGTGGGAAATAAGAAGCGCGTTGGTGTCTTGGGTAGTAGTAGCAGCAGCTTCATCCTTGTGCTTGTGGAATGAGGCGGCGCAGCAGCACTAATGAACGCTGCAGATAACAGCGTTCGTAATTGGTCGTAACGGTAATGACTCTGCTGCGAAGACTGCAGAAACGAAACAAAAGACAGTTCGCATTGAGAGAGGGAGAAAAAAGAAACACACTAGAAAGGAGTGCGCACAGTGCCTTAATTACCAACGCCGTAATTATTTGTTGCCGCCGGCGCGGATTGGTCGAAGGTGAACAGAGCGGGCACTTCGCCGGCATGCTGGAGGTGAGAGCCAACTGGCAAACCCTGCACAGTGGAGCACGAAACTGGCCATGGTTCCTTCTATTTTATTATTTTTTCTTCCTTTCTTTCTGTTTCATTGTATTTGTGCTTCTGGCCTCGATCTGCGTGCTTTTGAGCCGATATGGCTCGTGCGATTAGGCGAATGTCCCGCGGTTTTCAGAGCTGAGGCAATTAACCATGTCGTACAAGTTTCGGGCAGCCGTAATTATTTTGGGGGCCGCTCAACGAGCCCACCCATGTTCTGTGGCTCTTTACTAGCTTTCCTGCAGAGCTTGATGGTATCAAATTTTGTTGTAGCTATTTTCGTCCTCTGTTGATAAAAATAAGCATCTTTTCTTTCATGATTATTGGCACTCAAAGCATGGCTTTGTCGTGTCCAATTAAAAAGGGAAAGAACGGCAGAAGGCTGGCTAATCTCTGATAAGTGTTCAACTTGCAAAAAAAAGAAGAACATTTTGTTGTATTGATTTTGGCAGAATGCAGCAGTTGAAAAAGAAGTGTTCCACCGTGACAACGTAGATAGCTGCCGTTTTTATACGCACCCTGTCGTGAGGACTTATTTAAGTTTATGGGAATGCTAGGCAACACAGTGCTCTCTAAATTGAGAACTCTCTCAAGAAGAGGTACTCCACCGTGAAGGTTGGTAAATATTTAAACACTGTATATCAATTTCCCGTTCGTCAGCATCAAGAGGTTCACCGCATTATGGCGTACACATGCACTTTCAGCACCTGGAATATCTATTTGTCTCTTGAATTCAAGCTGTAGCTTTTATACGTGATGCTTTAAAGCTGCGGATTGTCCCAGCAGAAGCATCGCGGTATTTGGCGGTGACAACTGATCAGGTACGTACACCAGACGCCACGCTATCTGCTTAAACACCGTGGTAGCTGAGTAGCTATTGCGTGGCTCTGCTGAGCTCGACGTCGCGTTTTCGAACCTGGCAGCGGCTGTAGCGCTTCAATGGGCGCAAATGCAAAAATGCTTATGTAATTAGATTTCGGTGCACGTTAAAGAATCCTAAGTGGTGAAAATTGATCTGGAGTCCCCCACTACACCATGCCTCCTAATCATATTGTCTTTCTTGCATATAACACCGAAGAAATTATTTTCTTTTTTTTTTTTTAGTTTTACTGATTTTTGGACCTTCGAGCGGCTTCATGTCTTTCGTGGTTGTCGGCATCTGAAGATTTTATTAGTGCCTGAAGTTGCATGTCGCATCGTCTGAATATATTGAGCAGTCAAGGTCGATGCTTAGGTTAGCAACAAATGTTATCGACGCCTTTCTAATATCCACGTGATTTTCTTTCCGCGCTATTTTTACCGTGATGTATTAGCAGCGCTTATTACGTGATTTTGTTTTTTGTGCGACGGTGCCTGTAGACATAAACCGTGTTGCTCGTAACAGTTTCCTTACTTGCACGTCGCCTGGTCTCTCTTTCATAATCATCATAGTCAAATAAAGTCATCAATTTTTATCTGGCAACAAACCGACAGATTTGAAGCAATTCAATGCTAGTGGAGTGCGTGTGTCACCACTCAGAGAATTGCAAAGTGAGTCGCCCTTCAGCCGAGTACTCAGCCGCTGTGCAATCGTAACCCAGGCTGAAGCCATTAATGAACTGGACCAGCGCGCCCCCCTGCCTTTTTACAAAAAACGCAAGACTTGCACTGCGTGATTTGAAAGCAAAGTAAAACGACAGAAAAACGAGGGTAAAAGCAGTGTTCTGCAATAAGCGCCCTATCGTCCCAGTTGGCGTTTTTGTCGACGAGATACGCTCTCGCAAACCCGTCGCTGCCGGTAGCGTCACAGGACATATCGACTCGCATGGTACTGTGTGCAGCGTGACGATGTCGTGCTCAGGTCCTCCGCTCCCGTAAAAGAGCCAGGACCCGTCAGCGTACGCGTGTGGGCTAAGTGTCGCTCGGGTGGAATCAAGCGTGCAACTCGTTAGCTTGGTTGCCTTCTCTCTCTCGCTCTTTTCGTTTCTTTCTTCGTGCCTCTCGCCTCCTAAAGCGCACCGTCGAAGCACACACTTTCCTCGCTTCGCTGGCTTTGTGTCCCGTCAACGGACGAACCCCTCCTGCCAACGCAGGGCGCACGCACACCGCGCTCTGTTTGCCGAAGCCATCAAGCTTTGAAAAAACGAAAGGGAGCCATGTTAGTGAGGGAAAATGACAGAGGAACGTGAGCTGAGTAGTGTGCCGGCAATGCGGTTTATGCTGTAGAAGCTCTCATTTAGTTGGAAACGACCATCGACGATGGCCATTGGCATGGGACAGAAAATAACCGTATAGTAAATGAAAGTGTCCAATTTCGTGTTGTGTCGCTTGCTTATCCTCTAGTAAAACTATTAGTAGTGCTGATCTATAGAGGGGTCTCTTTTTTTCGGCATCACTGCTGTGTACAGCGAAATAATTGTTTATATCACTGAATTTGGTTCGCGCCAGTATATTCGAGAAAGAGCAGGCGTAAGTATCAATGAATGAATCGATGAGCAGTTCATCCACCGTTCAAGGTTTTCGATATGTTGGTTTTAAACATGTTTAAACAGAACTTTATTTACAAAAATTAAAGTAACTTGCGCAACAGAGGAGCAGCAGTAGTAACTGACAAAGACGGTTGCGTAAGGCGCGTTTACGTCACGCAGAATGCCATGTTCATCAGCAGATCTTCACATTCTAGCACCAGATCATGAGCAGTAAACGATCACCTGTTTTCATGTGTTGACTTGAAATTCAACAGTCTCCTAATAATTACTTTCAGGCTGTACTAGAGACATTTTCCAGTTTCGGAATCTCTTCACACGCAATGAAACTGCTTTAGGAGTCGCCACATCTCAAATAAATACTTTATACGTTTATGACATTCTCTCGTGATTTACTTGCAGAATAACCGTAAGCTGCTTATAAACAGCGCAGTGCTCTTTATTGTTGCTTTTATAGCTGCTTGTTGTTCAATCACTGCGGGCGCGGGCGGGAGCTCCACTAGTACAGTCGCCTTGACTAAGTGCATCCGTGAATTCAAGTGCCCTGTGGAAGTTTGGCGGGCGCTGTCAGGAGCGCAGTAGAACATTAGTTGCCGCTCATTGAGTCAAAGGGTCGCTGACTTCGACCTAATGGCTCCGCAGTAACGCGGATAAATGCAGCGCACTGTCCTTCGACGCGCGGTACGCAAGGCACTCTGCCGGAAGGAATTAACGTCCCCTAGCATGTACGCACATGCGCACCGTCTCAGTGATGGATCTCCGGTGCAGGTGCAGTGAAGCAAGGAGCTTTTCCGGCGGTTGGCTGGATGGACCAGCGGCACTAATAGTCCATGCAGTTAACTTCGATAACAGAACACGTCTTCTCCATTTTATGGTACGACGAACGTTTCCAACCTAAGCCGCCCTCCCTAGACTCTCGCCATCAATGTCCTGTTCCCAGAAATAATGAGATTTGAGACGCCAGTCTTTCTCGTTTCAAAAGTCTAGCTTCAGTTTTGGGAGTGGATACGAAAGGAAAGGCTGTATTTATAAGTATTTGCACAACGGAAGCGTACCCGCTTCGCGACCGTCGCTAGTGAATTAATTATACAAACGACGGCATCAATTGCCGTTGAGTTTACCCATTGTCTTTATAAGTCGCTTCACATTGTGCTGACGCCAATTAAGAGCATGTAAACATCGCAAAATTTAGGCGAACGTTTACTCTGCTAATGTATCGCTGCGCCAGCTAGCTAATATGCTTCGTGAAAGAAACGTCTGTATGCTTGCAACGTCTCTTTCGTTCTTTCTTTCTTTCTTTCTTTCTTTCTTTCTTTCTTTCTTTCTTTCTTTCTTTCTTTCTTTCTTTCTTTCTTTCGTTCGTTCGTTCATTCGTTCTTTCTTTCTTTCTCTCTTTCTTTCTTTCTTTCTTTCTTTCCTTCTTTTGGCGTTTTGAGAATGTGTAGCCACTCACTGTCAATCGGTATGCTCTCCTTTCAGGATAAGCTAGTTTGGCTTTATGCTAGAGTCCTCAAGAATTGACCTCATGCTCTTCTTAGAGACCTGTTCATTGGCTCTTAAAAAACAAACAAACAAAATGCCATAGTAGCCGCGCTCGCACTTAATATAGAGAGAGAGCAAGGACAGGAAAGGCAGAGAGGTCAACCAGACCAGCATCCGGTTTCCTACCCTACTTTGGGGTTGGGGGAATAGGGAATATAAAAAGAAAAAAAGGGGGCTCTGCCAACAAGTGCGTACTTTGCATGGTCGCGCGCGCCGTACTTCATGCCTTTGTGAGCTCTGTGTTCTCGCCGCTATTGCGTTGAAGCGATAGACATCACGAAGGTCACTTCGCTCGCTGCTGCTGCCGCACTTGCTCACAACAGCGTTTTGACAACGAGTGTCCGCGCTCATAGAGTGCGATGTGTTCATGATTGCTAGTGCGCGTTGACATCATGCTTGCTAATTGACTTAGCAATCAAATGTTTCCGGATTCATGGCCGATAAAAGTGCTATCCTTACTTCGTGATTACTAATTTGCTATCGCAACCGATGCTTCGCCTTTCGTGCGAAACTGCGATTCTTTTTTTGCAACGATGGTTATTGTTTCATCAGGACGGCAAGTTGGGCCAGTTGGTTAGAATTCATTGTAAGGTTCGTAACAGCGCAAACAAGACATGGACAAAGGGAAGATAAAAAATGACGACACAGCACCGTGTCGTCGTTTTTTACCTTCCTTGTGTCCGTGTCTTGGGTTGCGCTGTTACGAACCTTACAGTGGTTATTGTTGCATCTATATTCAGCTTTTGACAAGGTGGACAAGCTGCTCTTCCTCCCCTCTACTAAAATGTCAGTAATAGGTTATGTACTTAAGGTGTGACAGAGATTTGGTAGACAATCTCTACAATGCCTAAACCAAATTATTCTTCGCTGCAGTTAGTTTGGCATAGACTACCACGTAATTATTGAATAAATAGGGACAGCTTTCCCTTTATTCTAAGCTGTGGGCGGCCGTTCGCTAATAGTGACGAAACACTGCCAGACCTCACAAGGTATCGTGAAATTCGCGAGCGTCTTTCTGTGCATTTTCTTTACAATGTTTCACAATTTAAGTCGCCCATCGCATGGTATTAAGATTGCACAATAGTTCCTTGATATCTTTTCTTTTTTCGTCATAGGAGTGTGGTCGCACATTCATGTTTTACCCGAGTAAATCTACCCTTGGTATCAAGCAAGTAACAGTTACCAAAACACAAAAATAAAACAAAGGTCAGTTCTTTGCTGAATGGGAAGTGGAAGCCATAATTGTTATTGCTGCCATGCTATCTTTGGACATTTCCCAATTGAACAATTTAGCAAAGTTGGGTTGTTGGTACATAGCAGTCAATGATTGTGGTGCAACAGATAAGAGGAACAAAATGGATTCGTCTCTTCTTCGCTTCACTGACGATGTGTGCCGCAAACGTTGACAATGAGGCACTGTTTGTGTTGCGATTGATTTGGAATGTCACAGCCAAGTGGTGTCAGAAAGAGCGCCGACACAGTCCCCTGCTGATTAATGGCCATGCTCAAGGGACGCTGCCGCGCAGCTCAACCTCACACGTGTCAAAACAGGCGTGACGCTCTTATTAGAGAAGCTTGTCCAGTTTACATACCCAAAAATTAAATTATTGGGTTTTACGTGCCGAAACCCCTTGCTGATTATGAGGCGCGCCTTAATGGATGACTCCGGAAATTTCGGCCACCTGGAATACTTTAACGTGCACCTAAGTGTAAGTACACGGGTGTTTTCGCCCCCATCTCAATGCGGCCGCCGAGGCCGGGTTTTGATCCCGCGACCTCGAGCTCAGTAGCCCAACACCATAGCCACTGAGCAACCACGGCGGATTTGTTACATGCCAACCGCGGCATAGGAACTATCCGCTGGACTGGTTTAGCGGCTATGACGTTCCACTGCTAAGCACTAGGTAGGCGGATGAAATCGCGTCGCGGCGGCAGCGTTTCGTTGGGGTGAAATGCAAAGAACGCCCGTATCCCGTGCATTGGAGACATGTTAAAGATCCATTGGTGGTCAGGGAGTGAGTGAGTGAGTGAGTGAGTGAGTGAGTGAGTGAGTGAGTGAGTGAGTGAGTGAGTGAGTGAGTGAGTGAGTGAGTGAGTGAGTGAGTGAGTGAGTGAGTGAGTGAGTGAGTGAGTGAGTGAGTGAGTGAGTGAGTGAGTGAGTGAGTGAGTGAGTGAGTGAGTGAGTGAGTGAGTGAGTGAGTGAGTGAGTGAGTGAGTGAGTGAGTGAGTGAGTGAGTGAGTGAGTGAGTGAGTGAGTGAGTGAGTGAGTGAGTGAGTGAGTGAGTGAGTGAGTGAGTGAGTGAGTGAGTGAGTGAGTGAGTGAGTGAGTGAGTGAGTGAGTGAGTGAGTGAGTGAGTGAGTGAGTGAGTGAGTGAGTGAGTGAGTGAGTGAGTGAGTGAGTGAGTGAAACAACTTTATTTGGTCCACTATAGACGTAAGGAAACTCAACGTCACCTGGCTAGGCCCACTCGGGGACCATCAGGTGAAACCTCACGGCCCTCTCGCGAGTCCTCTGGACCGCCAGGATTTGAGGGGTCTGATCCTGGGCCCTAATTAGCCTCATCATTTCCTCTTGGGTGAAAGGGGGACCGGCAGAGGCGCAGCCCCACAGGACATGGTGGTCAAAATTAATCCGGAGTTCCACACTACGGCTTGCCTCATAATCAAATCATGGTTTGGGTACGGGAAACTCCAGGATTCATTTGGAGTTTAAATGAAACACCTCGTGAGCAGTCCTTTGCGGCACGCGGCAGTCGCCAGATCAATGTTTCCTGACAATAGCGTACTGGGAACTATCAATGCCCTACACAAGCCCAGCCTTGCAGCAACTCCCAGGGTCAGAAATAAAAAAAGAAACAAAAGTACAGCGTCTAGCAAAAGAAAATGAATACTTTTCTATATTTTTTCCCGCAGGTTAATCACGGTCATTCTTTTCTCACGGATACGTGCCATTTCATTTAGGCAACAACAGCCGCTAAAATGGGACATATAATGTCAACAAAACGCACTTTTCCACACCCTTTTATTTAATTCTACGTGCTTTGAATGTGGCCAAATAAGTCTGCCATTCGCGGCTTCTTGCAATGTTCGTTGTTGCGACAAGCGCGACAAAGCACTAGTCCACTTACTAAGGATCAGGACACATTGTAGATATCTCGAGCAGGCATTTTACAACAGCGGTGAAATCTCCTAAAAGGGATTTGTAGTTTGTCATTTCATGACGTAATAACATTCGCATTGAAATAGTAGCATACTACGTGCAAAGTGGCAAAAAAATAAATAAACCTGAAGGCAGGGGAAAAAAAATAAATACAGTTCAATCTCAGAAACGAGAACTACAAAAAATAAAAGAGGCATGATTTCTTATTATGCATGTAAAGAAAACGGAAAAAGAACTACTCACAGTTTCTTAACCTGTATTTCGAAGGAGGTGAGTTCCCTTCTTCAGTGGTGAATAATTCAGCAAGACCACCAGCGGACACTCTAAAGGCGACATGAGCGGGTGGAATTCTTTGAACTTGCCTGTGTGGGCTTTTTACCTCAAAAGCTGCCTACTTGCATTTTTAAACTCGAATCTTATTCTTTGCCCGGATCGGATTTCGGTAACGTCAGAAACGAAACGCAAAATGAGAGCTTCTATCTTTGCTCTTGGGTGACTTCTTATGTCGTCTAAAGCCTACATACGCTGTTTCCTTGACAACATTCTTGTTCCACTGAAAACGTGTGTGCAAGCACTATATTTATTTTTCAGATCGCGAAAGATTGCTGAATAAAATGTGGGACTATCTTACAGTCGACTAGCACTGCGTTCCATATAGTTCCTTTGCGTTTTTTTCTCAGTCTTTGTATACCTGACGTTCCACGACAGATCTGTATCGCCAACTTCGCCTTTGATTCCTATATTCAAAATGAAGTTTTACCGGACCCCTGAAAGCAGCGTTCTGTGGCAGATCAATATATATATATATATATATATATATATATATATATATATATATATATATATATATATATATATATAATATATCAGTTGCTTGTATTTCGCCACACTTCTCATGCAGATTTTGGTGTCCGTGAAATTCATGGAATAATACTATATTACTTTATTTATCTTCTTTGTATCATTCCGATTCTATCCAGAGTTCGCTTGTTTCGTTTGAAAAGCTTTGCATGGGCCGAATTTTCCAAATTTTCCTTCATGAGTGCCTTTTGCCGTTGGCCAGTCATCACTGCAGATATTTCTGTTGCCATGATTGTCTGCAATCTGCTCTTACGAACAGTCTTAGCGTGAATATATTTTCACGAGTGCAGGTTGTATAGCTTAAGCGATGAAACGTGGGCGTAACTACGTAAAAATGCTAGCTTCATCACTCACTTCTGCATGGTAGTCGTGAAAAATAGAAGTTTTCAGTTAGAAATCTGTGGGCAGTGTTTTCGAATGTCTTCAAATGCTGCCAACGGACGTGAACCGTGCGTGCTGCTCCTAAATATGCTGAGCTGGCATCTCCACAATAGGTTCCTTTAGGAAAAGCCTGCTTCAGCGATTATCTACTTTAGCAGTTGCAAGGACGCGTCTCAAGTATTGTGTGCTCCTGCATGCATGCTTGTGTGCATATATGAGGACTTCAAATGAAGCTTGATAGCCAGCCCCTTCTATAACGATTCACATAACACTGTTTTTTTGCAGCGCCAGGGTATCTGCATCATTATTGTTTCCTAAGGAAATAAAATGTCGGTAGTTATCGAACTCAATAGCTGACTATGTATCAAACATAATAATTCCAAGTGGTTCTGAAACACAGTAAAATAGTCAGGCTTAAAAGGGAAATAACTAAACGAATAAAATATCAATTCATCTGAAGCCAAACGTTTCAGGCTGAAAAAACATGCCGTGCTCCCAGTGCAATCGTAGCGCGACCGACACCTGCAGCGCATCGATCTCTAAGGTGACATCAGAGCTTACAAGCGCATCCATACAGCCAGTGCACGCATGTTAGTGTAGGTACTACATGAAAAAAGAAAATGCTGATAAAAGTTACAACTGAGCTTTCCGTTGCGGCGTTTCGCGTAGCCTCCCAAGCACATTTATTACGCCAAATAATCACCACCACCTAATCAATCCAAATTTTCCCTGTGACATATTCCTTTCTTTGTGTGCGTGCGTGCGTGCGTGTGTGTGTGTGTGTGTGTGTGTGCGCGTGTGTGTGTGTGTGTGTGTGTGTGTGTGTGTGTGTGTGTGTGTGTGTGTGTGTGTGTGTGTGTGTGTGTGTGTGTGTGTGTGTGTGTGTGTGTTTGCATGCACGCGCGTGCGTGCGTGCGGGCGTGCGTGCGTGCGTGCGTGCGTGCTGTGTGTATGTGTGTATGTGTGCGTGTGCGCGCACAGACGTAACGTCTTCGTACTAAAGTGACATTACACCGTTGTTTCTTTAAACGTGGTGGATGGTTAGCACGTATACTTCACTGCGCGCAGCGTTCATATTTGTAGTCGAGTGTGGCCTCTTACATGAGCGAGTGTCCTCATCGTAGCGGCACCGACGGTGCGAAGGAAGAGACGCTGAGGTGTGTCAAGAGTTGGAGATGGAGGGGCCCTAATGCCTTTTTGATATACCTCCAGCCTCGGCGACAACTTGGGCGTGTGACGCCTAGAACGACACCCTTCTCGCCTCGTCGCCGACGACATGCAATGAACCGTGGTCGTCTTCAGCGGCATTACTTATGCTGATGCTTACAGAGGAGCTTTTTCTTGGTAGCAACATGAGTGGCTCCTTTTTTTTCAATCCCTTTTGTTTCGGACCTCATGTTTACTCATATCTGATCGCCGTTGCGACGACAAAACTTATGTTTATCGTCCATTCACCTCTTTTAGTGTAAATAGCCCCTGCGTTTTTTTTTCTGGCTTTTGCTTACTTGCATGAAGCAGTTGTTTGACAGACCGTTTACATTATGCGTCGTTGATGGAAATACTTGACAGTGATAGTAGCCATAAATAAATTCCAGCTGCACTACGGCAACTATTTCTTTTTGAATAGGATATACCCTTAAGAAACTTCAGCATATGGTGGAAGGGGGCGAGGAAGAAGGAGGGGAATTAGTGTAGTTTATGCGAGACATCACAGCGAAATACTTCCGGCAGATTTTTACCAACTGTTTTTCAGTATGCTATGCGTTTAAATACTTCACCGTTCTTGCATTTTATCATCAAGTTAACTGCCGCTGTAGCTGCTACTGATGATGATTACTTATTAGCATCCACTTGGAAACGGCGTGGGGACAAATAGTCACTTAGCCTTCCTTCAGTTATTCATTATTCAAGTATGTTATACATGCTTCTCATTCTAGCATTTTTGTATACATCTGCTTAATATATTGCTTTTTATCGTCCACGAAACTTCTTTATTTGTTTTGTACCGCTACCTATGCCTGTAACAGATTCTCGTATCAATCTTCTCGCAGTTCTTTTTTTCGTCAATACTTCAAATGTGTCTTGCTTATCTCGAGTGCTGAGCGGTTGTTGCTTCGATGCACTTAAAATCCAAGCGCTTCTGGCCAGCGTACGTTACCTACTGGTCTCAATGGGTGATTCAATCGCAATGTATTAGGATGTGCTAAGTGGTTTCTGTATTTTGCTGCGCCATTCACATGCCGCAATCGGTAAAGCCCCTGCAATCGGGAGTTGTTCGACTCATGATTGCACAGGCTTTACCAATATATATATATATGTATATATATATATATATATATATATATATATATATATATATATATATATATATATATATATATATATATATATATATATATATATATATATATATATATAGTCAAATCACAATATGCCAACAAACAATGTGAAGGCACCCACGTCTTCCCATTACTCGTACGATGCTCTTAGCAATTGCTCTGCAGCGGTGCCTTTTTCCCATCCACTTTCTTGAGTATTCATGTCTGTCAACCAGAAGTAACTCTGGAGTGTTAGCCAGCGCCATCACTCACAGCCATGATAGGGGATGTGGAAGCTCCTATCTTTAGCAGCGAGGAGCACGGAGATGCAGCGCGCTGGCTGCCCGCTGCAGGGTAACGTAGGCAGAGTGCCGCCTCGAAGGGCGCGGCTTTGCACTCGTTGCAGCCTCCCAGCATTGGTTTCGCGCATTGTGATAGCTGAAATTTATCGTGTCACAATTCTGCGGCTATAGTCGCAATCTTACAAATCTAAAAGTTGACATGACTTGTACAAAGAGCTTGCTTCAATTTCCCAATTATGAAGCTCCCGCTTAAACTAAAAGGCTTAAAGTTAATAATCAATATTTGTTAATTAATGACTAATTATCAGGTATCACCACTGATGGCGTGTCTCCCAATAAACCGCCCTTTGATTTGAAAACGGCCATTTTTACATATTACTCAGCCTTCGCAGAAAACCCGGCATATACCCTATCGCAATCAAACGTCAGAGAAATTCACGTGTCTAAACTGCGATGCGCACACCCATTTATATATGTACATGGCACTCTCATGTTCAGTCAATGAATGGCTCCTGTACTTTAATTAGCGCGCCTTGGCTTTAAGCTTCCAGCTACTTCAGAGAACATGTTAATTGAAGCGATCGATTTTGTTATACCCGCCGTGGTTGCTCAGTGGCTATGGTATTAGGCTGCTGAGCACGAGGTCGTGGGATCGAATCCCGGCGACGGCGGCCGCATGTCGATGGGGGCGAAATGCGAAAATACCCGTGTACTTAGATTTAGGTGCACGTTAAAGAATCCTAGGTGGTCGAAATTTCCGGAGTCCTCCACTACGGCGTGCCTCAAACTTGGGTGGAAACAGAAAAAAAAAGTTCGTGCACTCCTTGTGCAGTTTTTCGCGTTGAAGATACCCGAAGAAGGAATTGAGCGTGCGCATCGCTTAGGTTCGTTTATAAATAACAAATGTCGACCAGTGGTATTGAAATTGGCAT
Source organism: Dermacentor variabilis (assembly GCF_050947875.1). Lineage (NCBI taxonomy): Eukaryota > Metazoa > Arthropoda > Arachnida > Ixodida > Ixodidae > Dermacentor > Dermacentor variabilis. The sequence continues at coordinate 37,251,210 of NC_134572.1, read as the reverse complement.
CATATAAAGCAAAGGAAAACATATTAGCACAAAAGAAGAAACTGAAAGGATCCGGGGTATCCATTCAAGAAGACTTCTGTCGGGCAACCAGAATGACCAGGAATAAGTTAATTGCATTTGGGAAGTCTTACGGTCAATTGTATCATCTCAGGTACAACAAATTGTTCATCAACAAAACGTGCTACGTGTATTGCTCTCAAACCGATACCGTTTATGAACTCCAGCAGAACAGTATTGCTACTGCCAGCGGTAATGTAGGCAGCCGCGGAATAAATTTTCCTGCGAATCCCCCGTCACCCGCTTCTAGTTAGCATCGCGCGGCCGTACAGAATAAGCAGGACAACGATTACTCTGTGCTGTTCACTAACATCCGCTCCATTATGAATAAGCGCGATGCTCTATCTGCGCTGATCGACACGTGCAATGCAGATATTGTTGTTTTAGTCGAGACCTGGCTTTCAGATAAAATCGAAAATTCGGAGCTTTTCGCGTGCAGTAAGGCTTACAATATTTATAGAAATGATAGAATAGGACGATGTGGTGGTGGGACCTTGATCGCTGTTTCATCTGATATCACCTCTTTTGATATACACGTTCCTTCGCAAATTGAGTTCTTGTGCTGTTGCATTCGCATAAATAACAAAGACGTGATGTTTGCCGCTTGCTATCGACCACCCGATAGTACATCCACATTTCGCAATGAGCTATTTGACTGTCTTAACCAAATCGTTGTTAAATATCCAGCAGCACCAATATTCTTGCTCGGTGATTTCAATTTCCCTGGCATTGACTGGTCTGTTGACTTCCCATCAGTGACTTTATCCTCATCCCAATGTTCAACCTTTCTTGATATATGTTCGACATTTGGCCTAAGTTTGCTAAAGAGCCTACCCGTGTCACTGTAGTTTCTGCCAACATCATTGACCTCGTCTTCACCACATCTCCTGATTCAATTTCATCACTATCAATTATACCTGGTTTAAGCGATCATTGAGGGATTCATTTTGCAATCCCCTTACGCTCGCCACAGCGTGTAAAACACCGTAAGAAAATTCGTGACTACAGTCGAGCAGATTTTTCCTCGATCAATAACGAATTACAAAGTTTTGCCGATTTCTATTTTCCTCAGTTCTGGGAAAGAACTATTGCAGAAAACTGGCTTCTTTTTAAGAACAAGCTTCAAACGCTAACTGAAAAATATGTTCCGACTCGCCTATTATCATCATGCAATCGGGCTCCTTGGTTTAATTAAGTTTAAAACAGCTTCTTAACAAGAAAAACGCATTTTTCGACGCTTCAAGCTATCTGGGGAAACCAAAGCAAAAGCTGCCTACCTAGCTATCGCATCTGAATATAAAATGGCCATTCGCTCAGCCAAGAATTACTTTTTTTCTGAAACACTACCTCATCTGCTCACAACTAATCCTAAGAAGTTTTAGAACATTATTAACGTACGCAAACCCACAGAAATCGTTCTGAAAACTGACGATGGATTTCCTGTCCCCCGTGAGCTTTGCTCAACGGTTTTTAACAGCCCATTCTCCCTATCTTTTTCTAACACTCTAATAGATACTTCACCGTCCGCACGTGCCTTTACGTACCCTGAGATGGAGCCGATTTCGATCGATTTAGATGGCATATACAATTTGATTATGAAAGCTGAACTTTCTTCATCGGCAGATGTTGATACCATAAACTACAAATTCCTTAAGAGTACTGTAGCCTATTCATCTGCTTTCTTGTCAAATATGTTTACGCAGTCTTTGCAGAGTTCAACACTTCCGGACGACTGGAGGACGGCGAAGGTGATTCCAGTCCACAAATCCAGTGATACACATAACCCCTTAAACTACCGGCCAATTTCCTTAACTTCTATTCCATACAAATTATTAGAGCACATAATCTACTGCAACCTGATTAGCTTTCTCGAGTCTAATAAATTTTTTTCGTCACAGCAGCATGGTTTTCGCAAAAATTATTCTTGTGAGACTCAATTATTAACCTTTACTAATGTCTTCCGCATTAGATCGAGCTTCAGTTATTGACTGCATCTTCCTTGACTTCGCGAAAGCTTTCGATACCCTCTCACATCGACTACTATTACTGAAACTGAGCACACTCCATCTTGATTGCAACCTGCTTAAGTGGATTGAATGTTTCTTGCAGAATAGAACACAGTACGTTTCTGTTAATGATCATGACTCTAAATCATGCAGTGTAACATCCGGTGTTCCTCAGGCGTCAGTCCTAGGGCCTCTTCTTTTTCTAATTTATATTAATGACCTGCCTGATTCTGTTACTTCTAACATAAGGCTCTTTGCAGGCGACTGCGTTCTGTACCGCGTAATTTCTAATGAGTCTGACTTCTCCCTTCTTCTATCTGACTTAAATAAAATTTCTTCTTGGTGTGATGGCTTAGGAAACTAAACATTAGCAAATGTAAAGCAACGAGGGTGTCTCGAAGGATTAACCAGTCCATTTCTCAGGGCTATGATCTTAACGGTTGCCCTCTTAAGTTCGTCGGCAGCTACAAGTATCTAGGCATCCATATCACTAATAATCTGTCATGGCAGAAGCATATCCACCATGTTATTAACAAAGCTAACAGTTCCCTTGGTTTTCTTAGGCGGAATTTCCGCCTCGCTCCCGTTCCGCTGAAACTACTACTATATAAAACACTCGTGCGTTCTAAACTCGAGTACGCTTCATCGATATGGGACCCGTACACTAGCTCGTTAACACAGTCCATAGAATCGGTTCAGAACCGCTCAGTTAGGTTTATCCTCTCTAACTACTATCGCTTAGCCAGCGTTTCTCGCATGAAGCAAACGCTCGAACTACTTCTCCTTTCTACTAGAGGTCGAATTTCCCACTTGTGTCTGTTTCACAATATATACTACACTAATAATGAGCTAAAAATGACACTTTTTTCGTCACCGAGCCATTTGTCATTCCGTATCGATCATCAAATGATGGTTGGGGTGCCTCAGTGTAAAAGCAATGTATACCTCGAAGCCTTCATCCCGAAAGCAAGTCAAGACTGGAATCGCCTTCCCGCATCCATCGTCACTATCACAGACCATGATGTGTTCAAGTCGGCTTTCTGTGACTATGTGCTGCCTCATTAGCTATATATTTTTCTTTTTCTATTGCCATTCCTCTCTGTAATACCTGCACGGCCTTGAGAGTAGATAAATGAAATGAAATGAAATGAAATAGTCAGAAAGTGGTTTTGGCACGTAAAACCCCATAATTTTTTTTATTTTGTTATGTATGTCATTCGCTGGCGACATCTGCTCTTCCGTTTTAAGTGACTGCTTTCAATATGCATAGACGATGTTCATCCTTTTTTAATTCTGAGGAGAAAGAACTCCAAGTATCATTATGCGTGACCCTTACGCCACGTTTGACAGAGTTCGCGTGGCCTTTCTTTATTTAATCTACGCTGGACATTTACGACAACGTGCACGTTAGCTAAAATTCCTTTTTCCCCTTTCTTCTAGTGCACGGCACTTCTTGGAGCTCTCTCAATTTTGTATTCACGTTGTTTTGCATTTCTATAAGACATTAAGCGATGCTCTAGCTGCATAAAAGCCTTCTGGTAAAGGTAAAGTTCTAGTCAAGTAGGATATCGCTTCAGTTAGTACACTTTCCGGAAATTTGCACTAGCACAGACTCGTGAAACCAACAAGCGCGTGCAAGTTTTGTATTAAAATCAAATGATTTATCGCTTGCTTGAAACGCGGCTTCATTGAAAGAAAAAAAGCGAGTCACGTGTAGAGAGGACAGAAAAATAACAATTTCTCGCTAAGAAGAGGAAACGACACACAAACTAGCTTCACTGAAATGGTAGTTCTGCTTGCGCTTCTAAGTTATATTTGTGCTTACATAGCGAAGGCCATCAGCTGATGTTGAAACCAGTTTACGTGCCCCTTCGTTGCCTCTACGGCCCGGTATTTCTGTGTGAAAACGATGCAATGTCACCTGCTTTGCCCTGCAAAGGACGGTGCAGCACCCTTCTTCCTAAAATACCATGGCGGACCTTGTCGTGTCTTGATTTTGTTCACCAAATTTTTATTTTCTGCTTCGAACCCTTCATTACCTCCCTCAGTGTGTCTATCTGGTATCGGCGGCGGTGAACGCCTGGTTTCCGTAATGCGTCATTAATTTCAAGCAGGTTCCTCGTACTTCTAAAATCCATAAATGAAACACGTTCTCCGCAAATTACACCGAACTGCGGTAATGTGTTCCACCAAGAATGTTAAAATAGGCGCACCATTTCTAGCCTTTCAAGGCAGCAGCATAAATGAGAGCAAAATGATTATTTTGTCTTCCTTTGTAGACGTTTTGAAGGAGTACGTACCGCACTCATCGGGTTGCGTCTTTTGGTGGCTGTATTGTTTTCTTTTACACGCCCACACGCTTCAGCCAGCCCAGTTGCTAGCGCGCGTGCGCTCAGAGTTTCGTGCATTCCAGAAGACCCCCCCCTCTTCCCACCCCCACCCTCACGCAGCCATGACGTGACGGCCATTTTGCGTGTCCTCTGTGTTGCTCCAGATAACGTGCAGTATGCTTTTCACGGCTCGTTCGTTTTTTTTTTCAATATATTTGCACGTTTCTTAACGTTTCCTTGCCCACTTTACTTCCCCACAGGATTCCTTCTTTATTTTTTTTTCTCGACAGTGCAGTTTCGCACGCTTTGCGAAGTTTTCTCTCCAATGCCCCAAGGAAGCTCCGTTCATTCTGCACGCCTTCCCAGTTGGCGCGAAAATTGTCTCGACGAAGGAAAAGGCCTTGTGAGATAAATTGTGCCGCACTCTGGGGCAGAAACCCAGGCGTGCAGACACTCGACCGAGAAAGTCAGAACAAGATAAACAGAAAAAAAAAGGTAGCTATAGGCTTTCTATAGCGAGTTTTCTCTCATTTATGGTTTCGTTTTCCTGACAAATGTGGCTCTAGCGCGAAAATAAACAAACTCATTCGCTTTTCCCGAAGTCTCGGCTGAGCCCAGGGGTGACAGCTCGTGGCAGTCTTTACGCTTCTCGCATTCAATTTTTCTTCATCCGATGCGTTAGAACAGGAATTCATGGTTCGCGATTTCGACTAGAAGCTTTGAGCAATCGATAGTCGTACTTTGCCGCATAACAAGCACATTTACCGTGCCTTTCACCTTGTCTAATCTTTTGATTAACTCTTCATCTTTTCTGAGGATTCCTGGGGCGCCAAGGGATTGAAAGCTCAAGCATGAAAACAACGGTTCATTTGGGATCGAATAGCGTCAAGCAAGATTCACGTGATGAGCCTGCTATATTGGGCAGTTGATAGTGAGCTACTTGGATACGTAGCTTAATCTAAAACACTCGTTATCGTTGCATACACTGGAAGTTCAAATGAAAGCGTATTTATTTTATTATATTACTGCCTTATACATTTCGGGATTGTCTGTTTGAATGCGACTTCTTTAACGTATAAATGTCTTATCGTAACTACTGCGAATCATTTGAAACGGGGGATAGTGGTTTGAACACAGTAATATTTTATCGCTTTTACCCAGTTTAATATTTTGTTCCTTGCTTAATACGTTTGTTCTTGCAGTATATAACGTTACTCTCTGTTGCACTGATAATAAAGTGTATATAAAACTGAAGTCTTCTTTCCCTCGCATTATAAAAGATGAGTAGGGATCACCTAGAGATTGCGGAAGAAAACGCCATATCACAATACCGGTCACAACGGAATCCTGTTTTCCCTATTTTAGGAAGAAAATACTGGAAAGAAGCATGCTCATATATCCGACTGAGGGATTTCCCTCTTTTCTTTCACTTTTAGCGCGAGTACTAATACCTATTAAATTGTTTTCTCGTGTAGCTGGCAGCCTCTGAGAAAGAACAAACCGCACTCTGCTTAATAACGTCGGTATGTGGCACACGGATCTGATAGTTCTTTTGAATAAGTCTAAATGTCTACTTTAACTACATTGTCTGCGACGCAAACCAAAGATTATTTACGAAGAACTGCTTTGAGCGGCTACTCACGCGGCAATATTTTTGGCGCCTATTTGCGGGCTTCTCTCACGCTCATCAGCAGAATACTTTTATGTAGCGCGTGTCGAGCAGCAGAAAGCTGTAGCGGGATATTTCGATGTTGCTATACAATTGTCTCGTTCACACTTTTTATCTTATTATAATATTTGGGAAGTTGAATAATTAAATAGGACTAATTAATTCATTTGGCAGAATGAAAAAAATCTGACTATCTCCAAGCGACGTCAAACAATATTACCTGGGTTCTGTTCCGTTACGTGGCACTTGCATATATTTATTGCTTGGCTCAAATTACATGAGACACCCTGCATACGGAGTGATCATTTGTAAGTTTCATGCAAATCTTTAAAAATCACGTGTGGCAGATAGCGTGACTCTTGTCGGTGCGCTGTATTATTCGAAGAGGTGGGCATTACTACCACGAGAAATCGAAACACATATTCAGCTTTTTAACAAAAAATACTAATTAGGTTCCTAATTAATTATCCTACGGCACATATTGCAATTCACTAATTGTAGCCAGTGAGTTTTCAAGGCGTATCCACATGCAATGATTTTCTAGGATGACACCCGTTTCTAGATATTATTTCCCATACACTCTTCAACAAAAGTACACCCTCTGGGGTGTATATTTGGCACACAACAATAATCGTCATCTGTCTTGCTCGCGTTTCCTTTCTTCAGAACGCAGCGCTCGCTACTTTCCTGTCGAGAATGCTCTGTCGTGCTGATAACGCGCATGCCGTTCGTGACTTGAAAGTACCGGGCTCGCAGCGTTAAAGAAGAGAAATACAGAAAAGACAGATGACGATTATTGTTATGTGGCAAGATACGACCCAAAGGATGTAGTTTTCTTTAAGATTGGCGTGGGGTAAAATGCATGGACTATCCACTCACTTTAAAACTTCAAAGCACAAAAAAGCCTTTTGTTAGAAATGTAAATGGAACAACATTGAATTTTTGCGGCGAGTCTTATGGCGCATATTTCGACACAGATGTGATTCTGCAAATTTATTCCGAATGGGCATGCCTTGCAAGCTCCCCGGCCACAATTAGTAAATTACAATATGTGCTGTATAGTCATTAATAAGTTAATTTGGGATATTTTGTTAATTGGTTCAATATGTATTTTGGTTTCTCGTGCAAGTAATATTCGTCTCTCAGAGTAATCCAGCTAAAAACTAGAATTATGTTATCTGCAACAGGTGATTTTTAAAAATTTAGTAAAGCTTAACAGTGCTCCCTCCGTATATATCCGTATATACTGAGAGAGAGAGAGAGAGAGAGAGAGAGAGAGAGAGAGAGAGAGAGAGAGAGAGAGAGAGAGAGAGAGAGAGAGAGACTTTATTTGGTTCTTTCAAGGATTTAGCGTCTCGAGGTCTCCGTCGTCTTCTTGGGCGCCGGCGACTTGGAAATGCCTTTCCTGGCTTGTGCCGGAAAGAAAACTGCCGCGGGTTCAACAAACTGCCGCAGAGCTTGCTAAGACAATATTTCCTCCCTGATTTCTTCGCTGAATATTTCTTCCCTGAGCGCGCTCGTTTCGACAAGTTGCGCAGTTTCGTACGACCTTATTTTCTTCATGTCGCGACTCAGACTTACCGACTTCGCGATGCCGCTTACCCAGGACCCTCCCTTTTGGCGATAACCGCAGCTTTATCGACGTAGCACGTACTCCGCACCGTCTCGCCTGCCTGCGCACTCTGTATCTGCCTTCCTGCCTTGCTTCGCCTGTGCCCTACGCACCATCCTCCTCTCACAGCGCACCGCCTTCCGTCCATATTACGGGGCGCTCATTTCTCTCCGACCATGGCAGCTAGGCCAGGCGGCGGGCGACGGCGTGCGCTGGGCCCCGTATCTACACCGCAGCCTCGCCAGGTCGACCAGGCCCGCGCGCGGCCGGCTTTCCCTCACGACGCGCGGCGGCTCTGTTCTGGCTGCATGCCGTCAGTGGGAACCATATTTTCGTCATTTTCGATGGAGAAGCGGACGACGGAAGAGGAGGAAGGGGGTAGGCGTGCAGAAGGGATGCATCGCGCTCTGCCAAATGAAGAACTATCGCCTTCATTAGCGTCATTGATCATCATTATCTCGACGTCGATGCGGGCTCCCGCACGATGGAGCTGTCACCATGCCTGGGCTTCCGGTATTCCCCTATCACCCTCCCCTCCACCCTTTCCACCTTTACCCACTCTTCTAGCTACTTTCTTCTAGATCCTACCGTGTTTATGTTAGCATGTATCTCTCTCTTCCTCCAATCATCGTTCTCTGTCTTTTCTTCGCATGGTTCCCGCCCACTTAACTTTCCTCACGCCACCTCCACCTATTATTCGAGAGGATAACACTGTTCTCTTGTCTTCTCCATTTTATGGGCTTGGTAGCGGCATCGTTCGCCGCCTTCAGTTCCCTCGACTCTGACAGGAAATGCGGATTCTGACGTCACTTTGGCGTAATGTTTTGGTAGCAGTGGCCGCTTTGCGTAGGCTCAGTTGATGACGTCATGTCTCGGTGAGACTCGCTCCTCTGCAAGCCGTCGCAGCAGCGTTTTACGGCGAATGCTTTGCTTTGAATGTGCTCAGCTGACCACGTATGTGTGCGGCCAGTCTAAATTCTGCGCACGCGACGCTGCATATTAAATCTGCGAGCTCTCTGGCAACGGCCCATGTCACTAACACAACATGGTTATGACTCAGATTGGTTGCCATTCTCAGGCCTACTATAGTTCGTGATGAATAGAAAAAAATATAAACGACGTGCTCACTTGCAACTAAATAATATTCAGCCAATCACTCATACTGAACATTGCATCGAATGGGAAAAGAGGAAAGAACAAATTGTAATAAGCAAGAAGAGGTTCTACAAAGCAACGAAGAAAGCGCCTGAAGAGATCATTTAGTCTTTTCTGATGCTTGCTTCTCGCTTCGACGCAGGCTGGTATATTGATCTGGGCGTGTCGAGAGGCACTTCGTGAAAACGCTATCAGAGTGAACTTGTTGCGCTTACTACTGATTCCAATCACTATATCGAATACATTTATGCGGTCCACATACCGCTCATTGCCTCAGCAAGCTACCGGATGCAGGAAACTTTATCCACGTTCACGATGACATGCAATTTGTGGATCGTATTATTGCTTGCACGTATCCGATGTCCAGACATTGATTCGCTGCGCCCCGACCTCACCATGAAAGAAGGCACTGGTGTGGCTGCAGTACCGGTGTTTATATATCTTATATATATTTGATTATACATTGCAATTAAAACCATGTATACTACTGACATTGTAACGTCAACCTTATTTGATAAGTAGCTTCATTTGATAGGAGCTTGCCCCTCCGTTTGCTATTACAACTTTACGCTCCGCTATCACTCGCATATTGCCTTTTACATGTACCAAGTGTGAATATATTCGGTAGGAATCGAAATGATAATGCCGAAATTGATAAAACACATAAGGCAAATTCATTCGATCAACTAAAGAGGTACAATCATTAACATTTTACCATTTGAGCAATTCAACAGAGGCAAGATGCAATCAAAACATCCCCTATATGAGCGTATGAAATTTTGCAGCCATGCTACTGCTCTAAAGATATTCATTCCTGCAGTAATTTCTGTTGAAACGGATAAACGGATATTCTTTATTTAAAAAAAGCAGGTTTCACTCATGCGCATATATGAAAACTTCGCTCTGCTCATTTTTCAATTGCGTATCGTTGCCCTAAGCTGAGTATAACTTGAGCAAACTCAGAACTTTGGGAGCCTGAAACAGTTCCCTGTTTCAAAGATAAATTTGACTTTCGTTCATTTGGAAGATACCTGAACACGTTCAGCTTCCGTTTATTCCACAGGGTGGGAAACTGGAGCAGTTTGTTCGCTCGCGCTGGCGCGCTGTAATCGAATTCGCCCGGAGCTTTGATCTTGTATACATCTATTACTGGCGACGCACGATCCCTGGGGTTGCGCCTGAAGCAATAATGAAGAAAATGCGCTCGCAAACCAAATAAGGCTAGGAAATAGTAAAATTAGAAAGATAAACAAAACTGAGAAATAGGCGGCCCTTGCCGACACGCCATAGCAAGAAAGCATAACCTCTTTCACTCTTTCTCTGTTCACCGACAAAAAGAAAAATAGCTATTGCACCCGAAGAGAGACGAACCCAGAGAATAATCTTATCGGCCACTGCTTCGACTGCGGTTCTCTCGAATTTTTTTTTTCATGCCACTCTTCGACGGCTGTTTCGCACACTGGCAGCCTAATACGCCCGTTCTGAAAGACTGCGTCGGATTGTGGTAGCCGTGGCCGTTCTCCAGTCAGCTGATGTCTTGGAATTTCCTTGCAGCGTCAAGAAGGATTGCAGCCCTTGATTGGCTGCGTTAGTTTTTTGCTTTCTCGCTTTCTTCCGCTCGCGGAGCTCCTTTCAACACTAGCCGTCCAGTAAATCATGGTCTGTCCACTGATTTCCTCTTTTCATGTCCACCACAGTTTATTCGTTACCCGCGCTGTGTTTCTTTTACTCGTACGCTTATTACAGGTGGCACCTCAAATCGAGCTATTCGTCTCGTCTGCGTGGCTAGAAATAAGGCTCTTCATTTTCTTTGCTATGCATTACCGAGGTTTCTCTTTTCTCATTTATATTTTTTTCTTTTTCTTTTTTGTATAGCTGCGGATCCATGAGATATATTTTCTGCGGAAGTTGCTCCGAATACCACTGACGTCTGTAAGAGTCATCTAAGACTTCCTTATGGTCAATGGCGGGCCAAGTGTTACTCAACTTCAGTAAGCCTGGTGTTTTTTTTTCTTCTTCTTTCTTTTTCTTTAGTCACTGTAACTTTCTTGACCGAGATTAAACGAGATATCTTCTTTGACATAGCAACTAAAGGGGACTAGTGGGCAGCAATTTATATTGGGTAGCTGCGCTATGTGGTAGCTAAGAGAATGCACAAAAGGGAGGCCGGTCATTATTCGCGTTCGTCAAATCTAATGTCCCATCTACGGTGTCCTAATTATAGTTATCCGACAGCGCAAACAGCCAATATAACTGACGGCTCCTGCATGTAGGATTACTGTTATGCTATCGTCGGCAGATCTTACACTATTTTAATTATTTTTAGCAGAGTGTGTTCTATTGCTTCTTCCGTGGCTTTGTTAACTCAAATAAATGTTGTTACAGAAGGGAAGCTTTATTCACAATATTACTGGTATACGCAACTTCGCTACAATTTGGAATTTAGGTGGAAATTGTACCCAGTATCAGCAAATAAAAAAGGCGACAAACCGAGTGCATACGCCCTGCACCCTCCCTTTTACGTGAAAGCGTGGGTAGCTCAATCGTATCAGCAAATGACGCTTTCACAAGTTTACATCGCGAGCTCATGAACGACTACCGCGTTTGGAATTATACTTAATGTTGAAAAACAGTGCTGGCATGAAACAAAATGTGATAGTAAGAGCACCACGCGTTGGACTATTTGAATTTGTCCGACATCCCGTTCATCTGAAAAGATGCTCCATTGTTCCAAAGCTAAGCCTTATTTCCTTGCACACCTTTTCGTGCAACATTGCCTTCGTGCCACACGCACAATCAAAACATGCGTTGCCAATACGTCATTTGTCTTCACCTTCTTGTTCGGTGATATTATCTGATAGGGTACTTGGCAAACCGCAGCTATGGTACTTGCGGGAATTGGTTCTTGTTTATACGCAGCGCGCGTCTTTGTGATATTCAGGATTATTCTTTCGTCCTTCCTTTTGACAGCAACCGCAGTTTTATAGCATGATCGTATCACGAAGCGTTCCTCCATTCCCAAGAACTTTAACGGGCTAATCGCAGTTGGAGGTCTTTCTCTGACCACACTTTCTTTCTATACAGAGGCTGCACTGAATGTATTTGCTGTAAATAAAGTACGGCAGTACTTCATTAGGAGCACACTTGGAAATATCTGACTGCTTGCGTGTGGGCCGTGGGCAAAATTATAAGTTGGTCCAAGTTATAAGTTTGGTAAAGAACGCTGAATATGAAGCAGCCATATGACGATAAATGTTGTTTTCAAATTTTAATTCAAACAAGTGTATCATACAGTGTATATGCTATAGGCCGGTATACGCAGAACTTTAATAATTGTCCACCTCACGTATGTTTCTAAATGTTTATGTCGGCACGCTCGCTGCCATGTCCCATTGGTTCGTTCTCTGTGGAAGCAATGTATCGACACAACTCTGTACCACTCTGGCGTTAGAATCGTTGCTGTAGGTCCATGCATGTCCATGCGCTTGTTTGCATTGGCCGTTAAGCAGAAGCGCAGTCCATGCCTCATCTCGCAGTCATTCGGTGCCCGAGAATCCCGTACGAGCTAAGAGCTTTGTACGACTGCTTAATTATGGTTGTGGTGGTGGGTTGTAGCTACAGGCGGGTTTAGCTTGGCGATCAAGGCCAGCAATTGCTTCGCCCGGGCGTCTCTTCGCAAAAAAGTATTCGCTCGTCAAAGGATAGCAGCATTAAATATACAGCAAGGGGTTGTCGCCACGCTGCCTTCGGGCGGCGCTGGAAAACCAGAACGGCCTCCCTTATTATTTACCTCACTTACTTGTCATGCGGGAGCGCACCGCGATGGCCGAAAATATATGACGTAAAGCAAGGACCCATTTATACAAACATACAAAGGCAAGAAGTGGGAAGGGTTGGGAGCGGCGAAACGGGAGGTTTGGTAATGGCTGAAGAGAGGTGGAACAATTGCTGAATGTGCAGTACGCGAAAACGTCAAACAACTGAACCCCTTCTGCGGCAAACCCACGCCGCCTACATACTTACAGGTTGTAGTAATAAAAGGGCATATTCATGCGCTAAAGAAACGTGCAGAGAGTGTTCAAGTTATCATACTAGGCATTGCGACACTAACTGTGCTTGGTTTGGTATTGTAAAGCCTGCAGGAGGCTTACATAATGAATATATAGGGGTAAATATCGCGTGCCTTATATTTTTATGTTCTGTTGGAGGCAGGATGGCTATGCATATGTCAGCTTCTACCCCGTATCCTGAATACCTGACACTTCTGCAAAAAGCATCAGACACGTGCCGTAAAGGGAAGCCTACAAAAAATGCATCTCGAGTTACCTACAAATATTTTTCTTTTTATCTGTAATGGGGGGGGGGGGGGGGGGGCTTCTTCCCTTCCTGTTAACCTCCGTGTCACTTCCATTTTATCTATTTCTCCTTGTTCTCTCTTTCTGTTTCTGCAAATGAGCATAATGACCTAGTTCACATTCAGCGCGAACTAATAACAAAACTAACCATCATGCACTCTAAATAAACAGCTTTCTCAATCGCAACAAAGCGAGGAATACATATCAAGATACAACCTATTATTGAGTCGAGCTGCACAAACTGCTTCACCACAATTTCTGAACACTGTTAACGCGATTCGTGTGTCACGACAGCGTGACGAAAGCGTAACGTCATTAGCCAGATATCCATAGCAGGAAAACAAAAATACAGAATGAAACCAAACACTAAAACTTATCTAGAGTGAGCGCGCATTATGCGGAGCGACCGTATCGCGGCCATAAAAGGCCATCCTAATTCGAAACACGCAGTGTCGAAACGGTCTGGTTTCACCCGATCGACAGATAATTATTGACCTTCCAGTGTCCATTGTGCCGCGGAACTCTCCAGCATGTTGTGCGGCGCGAATGCGTTGCCGGCGCATGGAGGCTGGCGTGCTGCTCGGCTGCACCCACCCCCCGAAATTTTCCGTGGCATTCGCGTCGCGGCTGAGCCGCACATAGAATACAAGATCTGTTCTCGCATTAATTGTATGGATTGTGCGCGTATCTAAACCGATCAATGTATTCACGGTCCCTCATTCTCATTTCGCTTCCTCATTTGGTTTTCTTCTTTCGGCTTTAGCATCACAAAAAAACTCATGTAAAAAAATGGTTTTTTCGCGTTTTTTTTTTTTTTGGTAAAGGTTCTTTCAGTGTGTCAGTGCGTCAGCGCTTCAGTGTGTCGTTACTATCCTGTCGTTAGCGTTGTTTCTTTCAAGGTCAGTAAAGTACCAATCAGCTAAATTCAACACGCACTTGCAGATTTAAGCATAATGCAAGAGTAATATTTCAAATAATGGAACCATTTCTACTTATGCAATTATTTGGAGGAGAGCTCAGAAGTTTCGAAGGTAATTTACACTTTTTATTGCTTTGGGTGCGTCGCACGCACATGGCGCAGTTTGCTGCAATACTTATTTTGTCTCGTTCTTTTTTTCTTGTGTGTGTGTGTGTGTGTGTGTGTGTGTGTGTGTGTGTGTGTGTGTGTGTGTGTGTGTGTGTGTGTGTGTGTGTGTGTGTGTGTGTGTGTGTGCGTGCGTAGAGCGCGCGCGCGTGCGCTATACTCCTATACCTAATGCTATACTCCTTCAACATACGAAAGACTGCACTGTTTCCTGACCTACGGTGACTATAGGGACTCTGTATATGCTATGTATACAGGGCAATACTATATATATGCTCACTGTGTGCTTTACCCAATCAGTTCGATGATCGGATTCTGTAAGAAGAGATAACTCGGCAACATCAACGTGACTAATCGTCACACCACGAGGACGTGCAAGCATTGCTCAGCCTTCTTGCCATCCTTCGGTTGGCGTAAACCCTTGCGGAACTTTCTGAGTGTTTCTTTTTCTTTTTTGTTTTTTACCTCTTTCTACTATCTCTTTCTAGGGGCCGCTTTTGGGGGTATCAAACCAGAAACTCGCACTTTGCCTATGCTCGCACACAAGCACAAAACATACACAGACGCGCAATACACACATTATGTATGTGTCTGCGAGTGCATGTTTGTGTGTGTTTATTTTCCTTGTATAATAATAATATTAGGGGTTTTACGTGCCAAAACCACTTTCTGATTATGAGGCACGCCGTAGTGGAGGACTCCGGAAATTTTGACCACCTGGGGTTCTTTAACGTGCACCTAAATCTAAGCACACGGGTGTTTTCGCATTTCACCCCCATCGAAATGCAGGCCGCCGTGGCCGAGATTCGATCCCGCGACCTCGTGCTCAGCAGCCCAACACCATAGCCACTGAGCAACCACAGCGGGTTATTTTCCTTGTATCTGCTCATTAAGATTCGTACAAAAGTTACCAAAGCGAACTATATGTCTACATGAGCAGCAAGTACTGTGGTTCAGCCAGCATGCGAATGATAGGCGGTGTACACGGATTTGCCTAAACTTCGTGCTGCTGGCTTCAAACGGCTTTGCGACTTTGTAATTTCATTATTTTCAACAAAATATTCTGCGCAAATATCATAATTCTAAACGATCAGGCATGTGCACGTATTCTAATTGCATTGTGTTTAGGAAGCTTAAAGAGCTTAGAAAGTTAGATCACTAAAGCGTTACGGCTAACGTACAAGAACGTTTCAAGCCACAAGTCGGAATATAAGGCCAATCCAAGTAGTGACCATCATTCCCAATGTATCTCAATGACCACAGCGCCAGAATTCCCTCTAGCCATCTTTGAAGGAAACTTTATGCATCTACCTGCATTGCTACATACTGTTCTTACGCAATTAAAAATTGATCTTCTCCATTGTTTCTTTTTATTTTTCTGACGTGCAGCCTATTATAAAGTAAAATGGGGCAGCGTGGTGGTAAGATATGCTAGTTGTTGCCGGAAGATCTTTCTTGGCGCTTGCACTAGCTTTGGGATTAAAATCCAGGTTTTAATAATTTCGACGTTGTCCAACGCTACCTTTTATGGTGTACGTATCTTGTATTGCGGCATCAATATTTTCTCTCTTTTTTTTTATCTACGCCGTATACAGCAAGCAGTAACAATGAAAACATAGTGTACAATGAAACAATGATTCTTTTCTAGTTTCTTGCCCTATGGCACCCTTTGTTTGCTCAATTCGCTGGCGCACGCATATCTGTCGGGTGCCAACTCTGAGTATCCTACATTTTTATGGCGCTATTACGGTTACAGAGAAGTCAGAGTTGTGACTATCAGAGTTGTGCTGTTTCATGACACGTAGTAGATCTGCTTACGGCGCAGTACATTCGTGGCAACTCAGAGGAGAGTACGAATCACATATACCTAATGCTACGGCTGTCGCAACGCGTTCGAAGCTTACACTTGATATTACCTTTGTTTTTTCTTCTTTTTGATCGTCCAGCATTTCGAAAGCTCAGAGTGCTTTACGTGGCTGTACTGTTCGAAGATCTGTCAGGACGCAAATAGCCTTCCATATTTTTGTCAACCATCTCGGAATCGCCGCGCAATCTCACGCCAACAACAACTAGCACTGCTCAGACGCGACACAATGCTCGGCCTTTCTACTTGCAAGCTGCGGCTTCCAGTCACAGTAGCGTGTAACTTGGATATCGAGGATCGCTTTCACGCTCGGAGTGCGCGTCGCAGCAAAAGCTTTTAAGGCGCCAAAGGCGCCGGGGACTCAAAAAACGCGAACGCGTCTACTCAAAAATGTCGTCTCCACGGCTACACCCAAGGCCATCTTCACAGTACGAAGCAGTTCTCTTTGCTTTTGCTTCAAGAATTCGATATTTTGCCCTTCTGGTTCTGTTTCTTTGACAGTTCTTCGCAAAGTATTGCGTATCGGTTCGTTGACTTCTTTCTCGACTCCGCTTCCTCGTCTTCTTCTGCTTCTGATTCTTTGTCGGGTTCAGCACATCTTTGTGACTGTAGGCTCCCTTTGCTGCCTGAATTCCTAGACGAGCGACAGAGAAGCAGGCGGGAAAGGAATTCAAGCACTCTCGGGAATTCCGCGCCTCTCGACTGTTCGTCTGCGAGCGCTTTTCATTCCCGCCACTGCGTCGTATTGTTCGCCAAACGTTTTCACAGTTTCTGTCAAGTTTCCAAAGCACCGATTCCGACTTGCTTTCATTTCTCCTGCTTCTTTTTGGCGTGCACGAAACTCCATAGCTCATACTGACCTCTTATTAACGGACGACGACTATCTCAAAAAGAAAACAACATAATAATAACAAAACGAGGGCCCTTCGCGGCCCGCCCATTGAATACCGGGACATGTTAACGCGGAGCAGCACGTTGCACGAGCGGCGTTCCCGTAGCGGGCCGCCGTGGCGCTCCTCAAAACTTCGCCCGACGGGGGTGATTTATGCATTGCAGATGAGAAGGCCGCGACGCCGACGAGGAGCCCGCCTTGCCGCTTTCGATTCTTTTATCACAACCCTCGCCAGTTCCCGCTTCTAAGTTTTCTGGGACTCCTCGAGCCAGCGTTCGCCGCGAGAACACTTTATGTCTTTTTTTTTTTCGCTTGTCATCGTCTCCGCCGTCGTCCTGGCGTGCGCCATTGTCTCGTCGCAGAGAATTTCCCCGCCTATTTTCCTCCCGGTGTCCCGTTACTTCCTCTTCGTTTGTTGTCGCTTTATTCCGGCAGGCCGCGTTAAGAAAGAAACCACTGCGGGCAGCGACAGGGCATCATTTCGCCACCAGTTGACGCTCTCGAACGCCGAGGGCGCGTGCATTTGAAAGATTACTCGCGCACACGCGCTCGCTCAGCGCGTTCGCTGTGCCTCTGAACTCTTCTCGGGCATAACGGGGTGCGCATCGCGGCACGAGCGCTGCCGCAGTCTGTTTCGCGTCCATCCGCTCCGTGTTTTTTGGCGCTGCAAGCCGTTTTCAATATATATGGTAATAGAAGAACGGCGCCACTTGACTTTGCGCAGCCGTTCGCAGCGTGTGCTGTTTCGTGGTCGGTGTCGCGAAGAAAATTGTCGGCTACCGTCGCCCCCATGTTTCACTTGCCAAGCACTGAGAAAAGCTTGGAGGCGTCTTCGCAAGCTTCCGTCTTTACGACGCATTGTCGTGTACATGCACGTTTTGAAGAAGGTGCGTAGAAGCAGTATACAAAGCACAAAGGAAGTACGGCACTTTGGTAAACGCCTTCTATCACTGACGCTTCTATTTCATTCTTCTTCTTCTTGTTTTTTCGAAAATAAATGCTTATTGAAAGTGATAGCTTGGTTTTCTTTTTCTGTCGTTACTTTTCGCGGAAAACGGGGACCTTGACCCGTTTGACGTTTCTTTTGTGAGAAATCAACAAGGAGAAAATCTGAACTAGGTGCATTAATAAATTTTTGCAAAAGAAGAAGACTGCGCACAATGGAAAACTAGTGTCAGGCAACCCGACGCCTTACGTGCCCTGCGTTTACGTTGTACCACTATTTTGGCTGAATCGTCTAATAGAAGTAAAAAATGCGGAATGCTAGACGCATATGGAAGTGTGGCAGCTACAACCACTTTGCCCCACTCTGTAACGCGCTTGACGTCTGTGTGTAACTTTGTAGCACAAATCTATTCTTCATACACAGCATTGAGGGGCCATCTTCGAGCAATTTATTTCCATGCGGTCTTCCTTCTCTTTCTTCCTTCAAAAAACTATCGTCGCCAATTTTTTTTCTATATGAAAGTAGCGATGACTCAAATGTGATACTTGTACAACCAATGATCTAGTCGCCTCCTTACTAAGAATGCGGGTACATAGCTTAAATTCAAAGATTAGCATACGATACGTTCAGCTCGTTATCGACAATATACCGCGCAGTTATTTTGCATAACGTTTGCTCAGTGCTATCATGAGAATTATTTTTCTGCTGTGCCGTTTCCTTCTGACAAGAAGACTCTGGGCTTCCCCAATACCAGCAAGTAAATTACAAAACACTGCTACAGACGTTTGTAATTGAGATGTCGAGCAACAGCCTACCGTTTAATGGGACAGTGATAGACGGCTAGCGTAAGCCTTATAGCAAAACAGAAAAACATCGCGCAACATATGTAGCAGTGTGGAAAGAGCCTGCTGTAAAGATGAGAAGAAAAAAAAAACGCATATGTCGAAGTCAAAACGTCGTGTTCTTACCAGAATACAGCAAATTTCTTCAAGCCCACCTTCCTTGATTCATCAGACCGGTCCACTGATGTGTTTTAATATCAGACTGATTGCGACTCACACAGAAGATTGATACTAGCAATAAGAGCACTTTGAAGAAGTGAGTTTCTGGTAACGTCTTGTGTGGCATAGCATCATGAAACGGCTTGGGTATTACTGAATCAGTATTGTATGTTGCGACAGTTAAGCCTAATCTCATAGGCACGGTAAATGCGGCCAAAAAACAAGGGGAACAAGTAAGAGTTGAAGTTTTTAATTAACCGCTTTCTTAAGGCACATCATTTCCAGTCAGGTGGCTAGTGGCCTCTCGTGTTCTTTCCTTGAATAAAAGAGAGAGAATAAAAGAGCCCAACAAGCACACTAATGCCAAAGGAACTTCAATTTTTTGAATCTGCATATTCAGAAATGCGCCAGGGTGACGAGATCGTCCAGACGAAGGTGCCGCTCAGGCACGCATTGCGTGGTATGTACGCATTTCGTTTAGATTCCCAACGCTCTCGTTGAAGGATCCTGCTACTGGTCAGGAGTTATCTTCCTTATGAAAATTTGGGCACGTATATCAGAATCTGGACATAATAAACTCGAGTACCCTATACACGGAAGACATTTATCCGAAAGCAAGCCAGCCAGCAATACCCTTCGGCTTATAATTTTGCTTTTTATATACATTTCACTTATATAGCACATTTTTGGGATCTCCCTGCCTCCTTTAAGGTTTTCCTCGCTCTTTGGCTTAAAGAAGATCTTCTGTTCGTAAAGGTACTTCCGGCGGACAGTTTGTACAAATATGAGCCATTTTAGCCTGCACTCTGAATCGCTTGTGACGAGAGTTGCTGGCCCAGTTAATGCACGAAGCGTATACCTAGACAGTCCCTAGATTGAGAAGCGCATATCAGAATGGTGCCAATGTCATTACTCAGAGAAGAAAAACCGCATATGATTATGTAAACTTATTTAAGTTTATGCTGTACGAGTAAAACAAACGCAGGGTGGCACTTCTGAAACACCGTCAATTAACTTACGATCTCCGAAGTAAACGAAGTCGCACAAACATCGTGTCAGCTGGCAGTGCCGAGTTGGGCTGCAAAAGGGGGCGAGTCTATTCGGCTAATCAGCTGTTTATTCTGCTCAGAGAATGTACCTTTAATTAAGTGTCTGCGGTTAGAGTTTTTGGCCCTCGCTTATACTAGGCGTTAAATGCATCCTCGGCTATTCTTTACTTCTTCGGCCTGACTACGGTCATGTCACCGATAAAGGCGCAGATCTTGAGGACCAACACACGTTTTATTGCAGAGCAACATGATGAACAGTGCGGCAACCTTACACATGCGATTATTTAGGCCTATAATTTAATTCTGTCATACATGCTCTGTGTAAATCGCAGCTGAAATCGTTGCCATGGTGCATATTCATACAAAAATGAGTGCTTTCAACGTGATATCCCCGCTAAACATCCTGTTCAAGCACTGTGAAGGATCAAGCGTTTCTCAATACAACACATTTCTCATGTAGGTTTGAAGATCGTTCTAAAGAAACTTCGTCATGTCCTAATGAGATCCATTGTTACGGTTTACTGCACTGGTTTCTTGCATGAAAAACAACAAAAACAAGGAGAAATGGAGCAGCTGCAGTGTTGTCTTTTGTACCGAAAACCAGTGCAATAATGCAAATGCAACCAATCAGCTTAGTTGAAGCTTTAGTGATCCTTTCGTTTGCATGTCGGAGCATTTGGCTGCTGCTTGTTCCTGTAATTTTCATGGTGTGATATAATCGTGCTCACAATGGCTCCAATGCTAATTCTTCAATATATTTGCAACTCAAACTTTCGCTGTACTTCAGCGTGAAGGACAGTGCCAGCGCATCACAACAAATAGATATAACCTATACTTTTCAGTAGAAGCTACATCATATCCCCCTCTGTTTTTGCTTCGTTTGCTGCATGTACGTGACAACAGCGGTATGTCTCACACGAAACGTGTTTGCGGAGCGCACTGAAACAACTTTCGCGTACTGGTCTCCGGCCTGAGACTCGCGAGTCATGATTCGATTTCGCAGGCTCCATCGCGCACGGCAGCAAGACACGAGTTGTGCGGGAGAAGTAAAACCACGCCTGGTTTGGCCCAAAACGTGGCCGCAAGGGCGGCAAAGACAAACCTCAATGGAAGCCCCCCTGAAAGGAGAAAAAAAGCTTCCTATGCATGTGCATATATTGGTGCACGTTGATGCGGTGGTAAATGGATTTGGCGACCTTCTTCTTTCTTTCTTCCACGCCATTCTCACAAAGCTGGGAGGAATCACTTCCCTGACCAACGTGCAAACCACGCAAACGAAAACCAGCGCTGGCCTCCAGAAATACTGAAGGCAACGTGGAAGCGCGCAGACAGCGACGCGGGAAATGCACGAGTGACTGGGGCAAGTAAAGGAACCAAGGAGTCCGGCTGAGGAAACAACAGCGCACCCCAGAGGCGAGAGGCGATTGCGTGCGCCCTTGTCTACGACTCGTTGTGAATGCAAGATGAAGGCCGGCCGCTGTTCCTCGCACGTACCGCGCCCTGGCGAACGAGGTCCTATATTCGGGAAAAGCCAATTCCGCTCTAATCAGAACGACCGTGCGTTCTGTTCTATGAAAGCTAGGTGACTTCCCTCCTCTGCATAGCCGTGGCTGCGGCAGCCTTTCATGTCTTCTTCAAGCTCCTCTCGCTTTCGTTATTGCTTATTTTGTTTCCATTTCGGGTCGTGGTCTTCCTGAACGCGTTCTTTTGAGAGAACGCCGCATACGGACTTCACCGGTGAAGACAGCGGCACCGTAGACGGAGATGGAGAGACGATGTTTTAGGTGGAGAGCTTGTCCGCCATTCCTTGATCTATACCGGGTGTCGCCGGCGTCAATGGGCGGAAGACCTTCGTTACATTAGCTCGCATTTATATCGCGATACATTAGTGCCCTAGCTGTGAGCACATCGAGATTAGATACTCTCTCGCTGTCTGCCGCGTAGAAGGATCGCTGCCATGTTTTCCTCGCCATCGGGAATCGTACGTTATTTTTTTCTTTACTAAGACATTTATTGTACAGAAAATCCTTGATGAGAAAACCTTTCAATGTCGTCCGCCTTACGGTTCTTCGGCACCCACCTTTATCCTCATTTAAGCACACTAACTACTGTTCTTCAACATTCACGTCAAAACAACTCGCAAGTGTATCATATTGAAACGTAACAACAAAGAACACGTCGTACGAAGTTATTTTCAGCGCTTATCACGGTGTCAAAGATGCTGCAATAAGCTCAGAAAACGCATAGGCTCACTCTTCGGCACATGTTTTTAATAGCATATAGGTTAGACTACTATTTACTACACCTGACGTTGTTTCCAGTAGTTTATATTTCAACATTTAGATAGCTGTATGACCGAAGTTGCGTAGATCAACGTTTCGCAATATATTTTAACAATCCTTATTCCTCTTCAACATATTTAACTATCTTGAAAGAGATGTCTTATTTTTCTACGCACTACATTTTTATGTGTAATGCGTCATTGATATTTAGCACGAGTGCTAGTGGTGCTCGATCGGCCTGCTTTCTTCTTATTTTACCTGTCCATTCGCAACTTCCATAATCAGGCATCCGGGGATTTGGGACTGTTAAAGAGAAATTTAATGCGCTTCATCAAATCCAATTCTTATGTACCTCACCTGTCACCAGTGATGATAACGTTTGCAATGACGGAACTCCTCGAGCTTAGTGAGGCTGCCAGCGTACGATTGCCGCAGGGCCCCGTCAGCAACATTGTGCTCCCCCCATTCTGGGGACAATCGCGTCCACTCAGCATTTCAGTCCATCCCCCGACCTACACGGAATTACCGCCGCCACTCTCGACAGTTCCCTTCCTTACGCACCCGTTTTCGATTTCTTATTTCGAACTTGCCGCACCTTCGAGCTCTGGACTAAGGACACGCCATTCGGCTGTCCTAGCAGAGCTCCAGCCAATTGACCTCCCAGAGTCCTTGCGCTTCTTAGTTTTCCTTACTTTCTTTTCTTCTTTTTCTTTTTTTTTTCCTTGAGGGGGTAAACTGCCTTCTGCGCATTACATGCAACGCTACCCGGGGAGGGGGGCAAGGGGGGTGGGGGTGCCTAGCTAGCTGCGTGGCCATTGCTTGCATTGTTGTTGTCGCCGCTGATCAGTTTGTCGAATCTTCATGGCGGCGCTAGGATTCACGAGGCATGCAGCTAATTAGGACGGCAAGCCTAGCTGAAGGTCCCTGGTTCTTATGCAAATGAGCCCTGGCACTCGTGCACTTTATGTTTCGCTGCTGCTGTTGCTTCATTTTCTGCTCAACTCAAATTCTGCATTAAGTGATAACATTCCCGATGCTCTTCTAAGATGGTCAAAAAACAACAACAAAATTTGCATCGACCGCTCTAACATGCAACTTCCAAAAGACTGAGTACCCATAAAAACATAAAATAAGAATGCCATAGTCTGAAATTCGACGTCGCCAGCAGCTACAAAAAATGACGTTCGACTTTTCATCCTTTCGATAGGTAGCAAATGTCCGGATATCTCTTCGGGCTTATTCTGAGCTCCAGTTGTTATGTTCATAGAAGTCCATTGTGTGCTGCTTGACCAATCTGATTACGCTTCAATGTAAGCATAAACTTTGTGTGAAGACAAAACAGGTTGTCTAAATATATGCGGCTACATTTTGTTTTTTGCACAAATAAAGATTAATTAGACATGCTGCGCCCATTTAAGCAATTTGGTCACACTGATCTATACTGCGTCCAGTGCCTAGCTGAGCAACTTTTGCTTCCTTGAAGCAGGAAGTAATACGTTCCCGTTATGGTAGTGTCATAAAGTTCACAAAGGAGCAATAAAAGGGAGCGATAGCTTCACCTTCTGGCGCCACTTTGTAACACGAATTCCGCATTTCCACGGATGTAAGTAAAACCTCACTGACACAGAAGCATAAAGGATATGTATATACGCTGAAACAGAAAGAGGCACAACGTGCGGAGAAATTGCCAGCCTTGTCCTCCAAGCTAAGCCCGCCTGTTCTGCCATCATCATGCTCATTACCATCACCACCACCGCAACACCAATGAAAGTTGTCTTCACCCTCGGCGCAGACACGGGAAACTTTCTTGTTACCAGGGGCTTATTCTTTTACAGCCAAGCTGTATATGACTAGCCGATATGTACGCCGGAAACTCCACTGGCACAACCCCATGCGCATGCGCAAAAAAAAAAAACAATGAAACTAGAGAGAGAGAGAGAGAGAGAGAGAGAGAGAGAGAGGGTGGCGCAATTGGCTCCGCCAGTAATGACGTCGTTGCTCTCCATCGCAGCCGAGCGCGCGCGCAGCAGTTCGGATTCAGATGATTTATTTTTTTTTTCGAAAAAGGTACTGAAACTAAAGGTATGGCAATATCTGACAGAGGCCTCTGTACTAGTTGTACATACATATAATGCATACATAGTGAAAAATTCGCAGCATGTAGCAATTCTCTTCTATACAGCAAGAAAGTGGCATATTCACAACACAATTCACTCTTACAAATTTGTACGCTGCCTAACAAAACAACTGCGAGAGCTTCGTATGCACAGTGTTATAATCAATTTAACAGTATGCACTGCAGACAATACAAAGAAAAATGCATAAAATAGATGAAAATTTTTTAAATTGGATAAAGTAAAAGTTGATGGATTGGTTAATAATACTTCTTTTAGCTCTTTCTTAAACAGGTTTCGACTAACTTCGAAGTCCAAATCTTTTTCAAGTTTATTAAGAAGCGACGTTATTTGATACATCACGAATTGTTTTCTATAGGTAGTCCGTGTATTTCGCATGTGTCGTTTTCGTTCTCTAAATCAGTAAGATGATTTATCAATGCCGCTATTTACGTATAATTTTTCATGATGCACAAATTTTAGTAGCTTGTAATAAAATATTCGGTCATGTCTTAACATATCATGTTTCAAAGATAAAGATGGTGTTCTGAAATTGCATGGGTTTCCTTTATAGCGTTCATATCAGTGAAGTACTCGTTTTTGCAATACCAATAATTCATTGTAATTGCTGTGTGTTGTTGTTTCCTGTACTGTTTCCATAACAAAATTTGGAATAAAAGAGCGCATAATACATAGATTTGATTAGCCACACAGAAATGAAAGCGGCCGCTTCGTATAAACACAGTGCACATTTTGAAAGCTCTATTCCTAAGCTATTGATATGAGCATTCCAAGATAGGTGCTCTTGAAATATTATGCCAAGAAATGTTTGTGTCTTGACTCTAATAATAGACTCCCTGTCAAATGTAATTTTCAACTCGTCGTTTATGATTTTATGAACTGCATTAACTATAATGTGTGTGGTCTTTTCTTTATATAATTACATTCGATTAACCCTTAGCCAGCATGAAAGAGTCGGCACATAATGGTTTACATTTGTTTCCAGTGTTTGTAGCGCCTTCGATGCGAAGAACACGTTCGTGTCGTCTGCATAGATGATTATTTCAGGGGAATCAGGAATATTTACTAGAACATTTCCATAAAGCAAAAACAAAAGTGGCCCTAAAATCGATCCCTGTGAGACACCGCGCGTTAACATTTGTTTGGAAGATAATATATTATTTATCTTAACTACTTGAAAACGATCTTTCAAGTAATTGTCTACTAGTTTTAAAGCCGTCCCCCTTATTACATACTTTGACAATTTATTAAGCAATATTTCATGATGAATGCAGTCAAAAGCCTTTTTAACGTCAAAGAGCAAACCAGGCGTATATTTTCGGTTTTCAATAGTTGTTATTATTTTATTTAATGAACGTTAGAGCTTGCTCCATATATTTATTCCTCTGAAATCCGAACTGACTCTTGAGTATGTTGTGCTTATTTATGAAATGCATTAGTCAGCTGTATGTGATGCTTTTCAACACCTTGGATATAGTGGGTGGGACTGACACCGATTGATCATTTGTAAGCATGTCCCTTCTACCGCTTTTATTGATGGGTGTCACTCTTGCTATCTTTAAAGCTTGCGGAACGATACCTGTGCTCAGAGTAAGGCTAATAATGTGGACAACAACATTACATATTGA
Source organism: Dermacentor variabilis (assembly GCF_050947875.1). Lineage (NCBI taxonomy): Eukaryota > Metazoa > Arthropoda > Arachnida > Ixodida > Ixodidae > Dermacentor > Dermacentor variabilis. Next base: position 37,225,145 of record NC_134572.1, on the reverse strand, counting down.
TGGTGATGTACATTTAATTTCCTACTGGACTTATCTCATCAATACCAGCTGCCACATTGTTGCGAGGCCAGTCGGTTGTAAGAAAACAAAAAATATTATCAGAACTATGTCCACTGCAGAGTTGATGCACGCATCTTCATGGCCAACGGGATACGCGCCGCCCGAGCTGATAAAGAAGTTGTTCATACCTTCCGCCAAAGATTGACCGCTTGGAATTGAATCAACTGAAGCAGCTGTGGTGAACTTATTACATTTTTGTTTGCTGCTGCTGGTCAGGGTGTTACAAACATCCCAGACTTTTTACGGTTGTCTAGAATTTTTTTCAAAAACGCTTTGGAAATATTCTCTTTTTGCTCTCTACAGATCGGAATTCAGAGTGTTTCTGTAGTTTCTAAATTTGACAAATAGGTCTGGATTTCGTGACTGAACGAATGTATGATACAACGAGTTATTTTCTTTAATTCGCTTACGAAGAGCGGAACTCTACTAGCGCTTTCGGTACTTCTTGGTATTGCGGTTATCTATCTGCTGCATTGGGAAAGCGTCTTCATATTTTTCCTCCAATAACTGGAAAAATAACTCATAATCTTTATCTGCATTTTTTTCGTTTTAAATATTTTTCCAATCAATCTTATTTATGATTTCAAATTATGTTTTTCTACGGGCGTCATTCATACTTCATCTAAAACGTATTTGTTGAGTGAACTGGGCTCCTAGAAAGTGACGCAAAATACTGGTAAATGGTCGCTTATGTCGTGTGTGAAAATCCCACTCTTTAAGTCCTTTTCGTTTTGATTTGAGATGCAGATGTCGAGCTGCGTAGCGGTAGTTGTAGCTATTCTAGTGGGCGAGTTGATGTGATTTGTGCAATCGTAAGCAGGCAATAACATCATCATTTCTCTGGCACATTAATCACTAGACATCATGTATATGTTGATGACACCCATAATTCAAAGCTTATAGCGCGGCGAAAGACTGGAGAGTAGATTCTTCAAGAAACATATATAATTACTTTTTCTTCCCATAAGCGGCTATCTATGACTACAGTAATTGTTTTTTTTTCAATTCGCAGTGCTAGACATTCAACATGGTCATTAATAACACAATAATCTTTTAGTACCTCATGAGAAAATGTTTCTTTGAAATAAATTGCAACTCCACCTCCTTTCTTATTAACACGATATAAATCTTTTGAATGATATCCTGATATATGAACCAGTTCATCATTTTTGGTTATCCATGTCTTAGAGAACAACACATCAAAGTTAACAGATAATCCCTCAAGAAAAGTATAGTTGTGTCATCTACCTTGCTTCTTATGCTCATTGTGCTCATTTGTAATACAGCAAATGTTTTATCAGCAGTAGAAAACTTTGGCTTGTAGTCAACTAGTGGTAAAGTAATCGGTACTGTTATTTGAAACGTGATCCATTCTGAATAAAGCTCGATCTCTCAAGATTCTACTGTGATATGGTTAAGGTCTCTTTCATCTGTATTGCGGACCGCAGGCGACTCCTCACTTATGCGTTCCAACACCCGTCCACTGGAAGTACAAACATATACTTCCACCTAGCGACCCTTTTTTTTTTATCGTGGCTGAGAGCAACGCTTTATTGCGCTGTGTAAGGTGTTCGTTTACATAGATCGGCTTTCCTTCCCGCTGACCAAGGACAGTGGTGTCTAGCCTTTTTTTCCTGCATTTAGTGAACAAGGCATTGCGCATGTCTCTTAGTACAAAACGAACGATAATTTTTTGGATACGAGGCTTTGGGGTGCGGATCCAGTGACATGTGTCGATGTCTGTAGTGTCGATCTTCTCGCCAACACTTTCGCCTATCTTCTGTATGACCATTACTGGGTCGGCTCCGGAAGGTGCTCCTTTAGCTTCCAAGTTATTTAGGCGCCTGTATTGCTCCATATCTTCACACCGTTGCAATAGCTATCAATTTTCTTCCTTTGGTTTCATGTTCTTTTTTGTGAGTTCCTTCGTTTCCTCTCTCTGTTGCTTGATTTCATCTGCCAAATCTTTTGCGTCTTTGCAGACGTCAGTGAAAAAAGGCACTGTCCCTCAGTTCGCGAATTTCCACTCGAAAGTCACGTTTAAAGTTTTCCAAGGCCCTTATAAACTCGCACATGTCTTTCGCATCGGTCGATTCTTTTTCATGTCTTTTACCGCTATATTTTAGCAGCTGCCCCTTTCCCCATTTCAGAAAAAAAAAGAGAACAAAAAATAAACACTCTGCTGTGATCGGCAGCCGTGCACCACCAAGAAGCACCGCTTCAATTTCATACCATTTACAGCAATATTTTGTGCCTGCAAAAATGCGGTATGTTAGGTGCTTGTCGGTAGTGCACCACCGCTGAACTCAGCTTCAGTCCCATTGCAGTTTGCTTTTATATTCCGCCGCAGGCCATCATGGCAGTCGTCATCTCTATGCGCATGCGCCCCTGCTGTCCCACGCAGACGGAGATGTGTTGGAAAAGCGCGGTTGCAGCTCTCCGCCCTGCCCGTCGGCGAAACGCCTCAAGGTTCCGGCGCAAAATGCATGTTCCATAGTAGATATCTGCAAAAATGCAGTATGTTAGGTGCTTGTCGGCAGTGCAGTACCGCTGAACTCCCCGAACTCTTCCAACTCGCCGCCGGCTCCGAAAACGATAGGCCACGCGTCATACGTACTCCCGAGGAGCACAGCTTTCAATCAGCAACGCCGCGAGCACAACCGGGAAAGAGCTCGTCTACGCCGTGCCGGTGCTGCAGCCCGGGCTCATGAACAGGCTCGTGCAGCTGAGCGCAAGCAGCAACTGCGTACCGAGGATTCGGCAGCCTACCAAGCCGTCATTTAATGAGCCATCGGGATTAACCCAGTGATAAACACACGGGCCACAAGTTTCAGCTTCGCAGGTTAACCATCTGTAAGGAGTGCTGTACGGGTGATGTCATTTCTCCTTTTCTTTTTGTTTTTTATCTTTGGACCAAGCTTTCTTTTTCTCCCGTTGGTAATATTCAATAGCATCATCTCACTATCATATGCATTAAAAAGCCTTATCCGAGACCGAGTAGGCAAAGCTTTCTTTTTTTTTGCGGTTCAATCCTTTATCCGCTCAATTGGTCTGGTGTAAAATGCGGCACGCATTAATTCCCAGCTCGATTCGTAGCACACATTTATAGGCGTTCCCTTTCTCTGTTTACTGTCTGACGACCTGTGACGAATGCTGCTTCGCGTGACTGCAGAAGTTTGCACGCGATGAACGAGATTACATGAGAGGCTCGAGACTTAGCGTGACGTTGAACTGCAGCTTGCGCGAACATGCCAAAAACCTCTTCATGCTTCTTACTTGCATTAGAATACGCCGTGAAAGATTATAGCCGTCGGGACCGAAGCGCCCATATCAATGAAGCAAACATTCACTTGACCTCGCTAGACGGCGCCCATAATCGATACAGGTGCCTGCCGAGGACTGCAAAAATCATTGTATTTCTTTTAGCGGGGCATGTGCGTGTGATTCGTATGCCTACTATTTCAGACATCCTACATGCCATTTATCGGCAACAAATCATTGCAAACGCCTTGGCTTTCGAAAGACGGCACAACAATTTCACACCGCTAACCAACCCTCTTGTCCTTCTACACTCCTACACTCTAAAAACAGTTGCAACCTTTGAGGGGCATATTTGCCACCGGAGTTCAATCCTCCGGTTTGCTACCCTGCACTAGAGGAAGGGAAATGGAAAATGAAGACGGAAAGAAGAGCGTGGACAAAAAGAATGGCGTGAAAAAAAAAAGGAAGAGGGACGGGATCATTGTAGTCGTTCTAATAGGCCATTGCCACGTAAACGGTCAAAAAAGCCTTGACTGCACTCTAAAAAAAGTATAACCCTTGGGGCTTATCTTCCCTTCAAACAATAATCGTCATCTGCCTTGCTTGCGTTTCCTCTCTTGAAAACTCTGAGCTTGTTACCTTCCTGAAGGAGAATGCAGCGTCAAACTGACAACGCGCAAGCCGTTCGTGACTACGAAGTACCGCGTTCGCAGCGTTAAAGAAAGGACATGCGAGCAAGGCAGAAGACCATTATTGTTTGGGGAAAAAATACAGCACAAAGGGTTCAAACGTTTTTTAAAGTGCGACTTTCGGTGCGACAAAGTTCATGTCGGCATTCCAAGACGGTCGGTCCTGAAAGTGGCCTGCCGTCAAGGCGTGCCAACACGGCCGCTAGCGACAGCCGGTGCGCACTGTATCGAGGACAGTGGCACAGTACATGCTCTAAAGTCTCCTCGCCGCCGCAGAGACTGCCAGCCGCGCTCTCGTCCATGTACCTATACTCGGAAGGCAAAATATCTTGTGAAAGCGACACCAAGCCACAGTCGGCAAAGAACTTTTGTCTCGAGTCGAGAGAGCCCAGATGGAGGTCGAAGTCGAAGGGACGGGTCCAGTCGGTGGAGATGTGTGTGCTTCAAGCCTGGTGTGTTCCATAAAGGTCTTATGGCTTCATTTGCAAGCACACGAATTTTCATTGCTGCGTCTGTGCCTGATAATGGTATGGAGTCTTGCAAGTCCTCCTCATGTGCAGATCATACTGTTGCATCGGCATGTTCATTGCTCATTATTCCACAGTGAGTAGGAATCCACTGTAACGTGATGCCGTGTCCTTTGCTCGACGAGTTGGTGAAGCAGGAGTCCGCTATAACTAGTTGTTCGTGGGGTCTGCGGCGTAAGAGAGACACCAAACAATGAAGACCAGCCTTGGAATCACTGAACACGCTCCATTTCTTGGGAAGTTCATTAGAAATCATGTGAAGTGCACAACGAATAGCAGCGACTTCCGCGGTAGTCGATGTAGTCTGGTGAGATAGTCGACTCTTTACGGTGGAGGATTTCCAGGAAAGATCACCGACCCTGCAGACCCATTTACCGTGGTTGAACCGTCACTATATAGATGATGCTGCTTGTTGTATGTCTCGTACAGCAAGAGCAGTGAAAGCTGCTTGAGTGCTGGAGACGAGAGTTGTGCTTTTGTTCGTATTCTTGGTACCATTAGTCGAAATTTCGCTTGAGCTAAGCACCATGGAACGCATTTTCAAGACGCAACGCAACACTGTGGACTATGGGGCGAGCCATATTGTAGGTCTCCGAATCACAGGTATCCGAGTACTGAGACATTTTTTCCATTTTGTCGGCATAATTATGCAGTCCCGGAAAGTAGCAAGAAATGTTCGCAATAATTCTCGTTTATTCACGTTCTTTAATGCAGCGTAGAAATTGATCGATAATTAAAGCTGTCATAACAAAAACCAATTAAAACTTTAAATGCAGCATGAGAAACAGCAGTACGTGTAACATATTTAAGTATTCATTATTATTTTCATTATCATCAAGTGTTGCCGTGGCTTTAACACACTCATCATTGCATGGACGGTCTCAGAACTTTGGTGGTGGCCGTTTCCCCCCTTTGTCCTGAAATATGAAATTTTCCTTTACTCTAGAGCAAGACAATGCTAATTTACAACCTTATTTAAATGAAAAGGATAATGCTAACATGCCAACTGCTTGTATGTCAACTTTACTAAAAACACCCGAGCGTGCTAGCACATTTTGGGATCCGCACAGCACCGCGCATGACAAGATACAACGACATGAAACACATAATCTAGGGCGACGCGGCGGCTTCACTTGACGGGCGCTCCCTCCACCCCAGTAGCTTTTCTTTAACATCCTTGGATGCGTTAGCCACGCGAATTATTCTAATGAGCAGCCATATGCAATGGCGGCCGACAGGAATGCGTACCGCTACATTTTCCCCGTCGTTTGGCGCCGTGAAAATCTCTTGTTCATTATGCGTGCTCATATTGTTTGCATCGCTCTCGGGTGGCATTGGAATTTCTGTTTTGGGCCATGATTTTTTAAAAGAGCGCGTTTGTATGAAATAATATTGCTTTAACATAGCAAACTTTCTGCATCGTTGTACACTTTTCACTGCTGCGTTTGTATTGTAATCAAGATTAAGGCCCTTTCGCACAATCAGAAGTTATGACAACGGCGTCTTTTTAATTTATAAAAACAAATGTACCTAAGGCGGCGCCTTGAAGTTTCCTCCCGCGGCGCGGGTAACCAGCGAAGTGAACAAGAGATGGCAGCGCCAGCGCGACGCGCAAGCGGATACCTCTGGGGCGCGCAACGCTATCGATGATATTCGGACGTTTGTCAGCCAGGCGAGTCGGGCTGAGTCACTCGCGTTTCGCGAGAGAGCGATAACGTGGCCTGTAACGTGCGCTCATCACCAATGGTAAGTCGCGTATGTTGTCTCAAGGTAGAAAACAAGCGCGTTGGCGCCAACATACCATGACTCATTCCGTTTCCTGGGGACACGCATCCTAGCTAATCTAGCAGGCGACGGCTTGTACACAGCAGAGGACGGAAGCGACAAGCACTTTCGACGTAACAATTGTGCGCATTGAGCTAGCGGTTTTATTTTTACTCCGGAGGGAAATTGTCTTCCTTTAAGAAGAACGTAGGTTTAGTGCGTTCATTTCAGTTTCTTAGGCAAAATGTCAAGTTTGCGTCACGTTACGAAAGCAAAACGGGGCCGTACGGCTGTACGCGTAGCGCCTATACGTCACGCCTCGAAGAAAATGGTGGAATGTCCAGAATAGAGCCCCTTGCTGCGCTTGTACGCTGCGAATTTATCCCCCCCCCCCAAAAAAAAAGAGATATAATGACAAAGTGGAAGAGGGTGAAAGGGGGGCAGAGGGCAGTACTGAAGCGGCGGCGTCTGCTGCGCCTGACAGGGCCGTGTTTCGTGCCGAGGGCTGACGGGCCCGTCGAGTAATCCCGTAGCCAGCCACTCGAGCAAGAGGGGTCCCAGCGGCGAGCCAGCGCGGAGCCAATTGTCCTATTAATCTGCAAAGCCGGTCATGACAGTTCGAGATGCCGCTAGTGATTAAGCGCCTTGGCGGCGTACGCGATCCAAACTCTTCCGTGCACTTGACTGCAACAGCGGGCAACGAAAGCCTCGGGCCCTCACTCTCCTTCTCGCGCCTCGCGGCATGGCAAGAGGCCTTCGAACACCATGGCAAGCCCCATTTGGTAGCCGGCCAGCGAGCCCGAACAAAGTCGCTCGCGAGGCAGGAATGCCTCCCCCCCCCCCCCCCCAGTGGCCTCTGTCTGTCGCTTTCGCAACGAATTTCCCTTTGACTGATGTGCTACGTGCAATGACATTCGATTTCGAAGTGACGGCTATTGTGTGTAATTTGTGTCAGACCGACTACTCAAACCGCTATGCTCGACAAAAGCCTCGCGAGAAACACGCTTTTGTACCCCTACCCACCCTCCTCACCAGCTCTGCTTGTACATTTCTCGTGGGCTAGATTTGTGCTTGATGTCGTATAGGGCATGTGGCGATGACGGCGACCGGATCGATTGGTCCGCCAAAGTCTCAACGCTGACATTCGCTAGCTTTGCATATCTTCCGTACGGTGACCGCGAGGCTTCATTGCATGACAGACTCGCGCCGCCTCGTTTCATCGCAATAGGTACCCCACCCTCTTGTCTCCTTTCTCTGGATACAGTCAATGGAACACGCTAGTCAATTATGTAACTCCTCAATGTTCTGGTGCAATTGGGCCCGTGTTTTATTATGACTAGTTTTTGCGTGTACGGACAACTTTAGCTAGTCTTTCCAATGGGGAATCAATAAGTTATTCAACCAATCAATCAGTCAATCATATGTCCCTCACTCTTGAACTGAGCTATATGTTTAATATTTACGCCTTCGTTTAGCCTTCCAGCGGCTAAATAAGCCTAGCTTTACAAGATCACCCTTGAAGAAATAAAATAATGGCTACCATTAGGCAGAATCCCTTCCTGGCATCTGCATCTTACTGTAAGCTGGACTATTATTCACCTGCTCCTGTATTGTTTGTTAGTCCTTGCTGGATTAAAATACCGCATTCTCTCTTCAATTCCCACATTGCATTGAAGCTGGAGATGATCGCTTCAAATCAGAGAAATAACATTAGAAGAATAAACTTCCGTTTATGCACACGACCAGTAGCTTCTGCTTTGCACGATTACTCCGCATAACTTAATGCGAGTTTGTTCTTATCTGCTCTAGAAGTTCACGTAAGGTGATTTTCGAACTTTTCCACGGGTAATGAAGGGGAGATATATTGAAGGTGATTGGAATACAAATAATAAATACGTCTTGAATCTATCTACAAGAAAGGCCTGAAGGGCCAGCCACCCGGGCTCCTAGCACGCTGTGATTTGCGATGAAATAAAGAATAATGATAACTAACGAACGAAAAAACCACCCAACAAAACTTAAGGCAACATTTCCCGCTGTCGATAGCTTGAAAATGAATGAATTAGTGAATGAATTTAACAGGAAGTGTTGTTGAGTTGGTTATCACTAGAATTCCAAAAGAGCACAAAAAAATAAAAAATACACCGCCAAGGCACCAACAGCACTGGCGCTCAACCCGCTCAAACTACAGAAACTCACACGTGAGCTATCGGAGATATTTTAAGGCGAAAGCCTTGAGTGGCTCGTTCCAATAGCTCATACCCGAAAGAAGTGGCGTCTAGTCCAGTGATGCAAAAAATGAGCGATGAAAGAAATGGCATAATGAATGGCTCATACCCACGTAGATAATGCAAGATGCAATGGCTGAATATGAACGTAGAAACAAAAGAAACAACAAACGAAGAAAAGAAAGAAAGAGAGGAGAGAGAGCACGAAAGAAAGAGCGAAAGCACCTTTAAGTAGTGCATTTGGCGCTCGCATGTGTCGTTCAGCAGGTTGACCTACAGTGCCATACGTTTACTTCACAGTGTGGCTCGTTATGTCATGCAAGAAGTCTGACCCCTCCGATCGTATAATTAATCCATTACCACGTGTGCAACAGGCTTTCACCTTCGCGTGTTACAGTAGTGTAACATGCTGCCGAACTTTATTATATGGGCAAAAGGGTGGCGATTCCGTTAGCGACACGTCTCTTAAGACACTTCGTAAAGCCTGCTCTAAAGGCTTCTGCGACAAGTTCTTTACCTTTCATAGAGAACCTGGTGAGCTTCTTTTTTTTTTTATTCATAGGGGTATTTTATCTGCACTTATGTGCAGACCATTACCCCATTATATTTTTTTCAAAAGAAGTCAGTACTTAGTTGATCATCTGGGCTATTCTCTGTCCTTTCCATGTTGCTTATCTTTCGCGCTCAGTAGTTTTTAGCAACGAACGTAATGCCAACATAGCTTTTTACTTTAGAGTCCAAGAAAGGAAATTAGAGTGAGGAGCACCTGTAAGGTAGCTTCAAGGCTGCTCACTTCCTTATGAGCATAACATCGTACCCAGTAAAACAGCGTTATAGCTGGCAGACAATTTCAACAGCAGTACAAATGCTGGAACAATATATCAGTGCCGGTGACTCGTCATATCGGCATGTTTTCTTTTATTGCTATTATTATTGATCTATCCCACCAATCGCGCCAAACCATATAGTTCCTTTGAGCTAAACATATCATTTGATTATTGACTGAACAATTCCTTTTCAATTGCGCGCAAGCCACACTGGTGTATCAAGCCGAACGTCACGTGACCAGCAGAACATCTGTTGTGTTGTACCTACACTTGTGGCTTTGCAATTCTAAGTTTTACGAGAGCCTGGAAAACGCTAGAAAAATAAGAAAAGGGACCGAGTGGGCTTCATGAAATTAATAATTCAGAATTTTGCTGCGTGCAACCAGTTTCAAAGAATATCTTAAACCTAAATATGACCGCGTAGAAGATATTTAATTGAAAAGTCTATAGAAAACAATCGGTAGTCATTGTGCAATGTTTCATTTAGGTCATTACTCGAAAAAACTTTTCTTTCAAAACCACTTTGGTTTTTGTCTTATCCAAACGGAGCGCTTATACTTTTACCTAGCTCCTCAAATTTAACAAGACAGATTGAAAGAACAAATGAAAATTTAACATCTGTAAAACTTGTATAATCGCTTTAAGAATATTCATATCTTGCACTTTTTATCCACTGCATACATGGTGCTTATCAAATCCCCGTATGACGATGGCGAAGGTTCCATTCGCAGGTGGTCAAAAGCGCACAGAGCGAGGTAATCATTTCAGTTTCCGAGCTCCCAGATGGTCCCATTTGTACAGCGATACATGGCAGAATTTGCATCCTCACTGGCGACTCATATTCACAACGAGATTACGTTCTGCTCCCGCCGAGAGAGTTTGAACGCATTGTGATTGCCAAGCAATTTTTCTGTCCGAGGTGCACTACGTTGAGGCTGAAATCCCGTCTCTGCAATTACTTCTAGCGTGCAAGTTTAGCAGTTCTCGCTGATCCTTTTTCCAAGTTGGGTGAGCGACTAGCTGGATCTCTTACAATACCGGTGTGGATTGAAATATACAGCCGTAATGTGGTGCCTCGTTGCAGAGTTCATGGGGTAGTTTGTTTCCGTAACGGAGCGTTGCCGGCCAGCGTATGCCCTTGAGATGTGTCGCATATCCTTTCGGTCCCCGAAGCCATTGCCTCGCTATAGCTTTAGCTTTGTTTCTCCAGCAAGATCAGTGCTACACATCCAGGCAAGATGAAGTCGTTGCGATATGGTTGTGCACTGTGAAAGAACACGGTTTTTGTGGTTGTTGCACATTGTCAGCGCGAAACCAGAGAAAATATAGGGGTGCGCAGCCAAATAAACCCAGCTACCTAAATTCACATGGCAACAGGAATATGAGAATGGTCAAGGAAATGTGAGAGTGTGCTCAATTAAGCCCGAGAAAAAATGAACGTGGAAACGCAAGGAAGTGCACGCCCCCCCCCCCCCCCCCCCCCCCACCATGAGCACGACCTCATAAAATTTCAGCTCCCAGCAGAAGCATGCTGTTCGGTATTTACCCTCGTCGAGAATGAGCTACTTCGTCTTTCAAAAACACTTTTTTTACTATTCTGTGTGGAGAAAGTGGCAGAGCGACTGCTGGTATGTGAAAGCAACTTTTGTTCATAGCTTTGTTTTTATCACTAACTACACAAGTGACCAGTAGTCCCGCCAGCGAACGTGCTTAAGTAGATACGAGGCTTTTAATGTTCGATGATAACTTACAGGAAGAGAAAAGAACGCATTCGTGTTTACAATAAAGATTGGCAGCCAGCAATTTGCTTTCTTCTGTCTTCGCTCAAGTGTTATCGTTACAATTACAAACACTGCAATCTCAATGCAAAAGCTCTTCTGCGTGCCTGGCGGTTAGTGCTCCAATAAGTTTATGAATCCAACAACTATCTTTCATCTTTGGCGTTTATGAAATGTGGAACTGTGTTCAATAACAGTGACTGTGTTTCACTGTCATACACAAAAAAAGTTAATTTTGTAGAATCCCAGATCAGGACAAATGTTTCGTTAACAGAACTTCCCCCTAATTATATCCATGAGTAGCCACACCATAACCATGCATTTGCCTTGGCAAAGTAGCAAGCTGAACAGAGCTCTTTGTGCACAGTGGCAAAAAAGAACAGGCTTAGGTGCGGAACCGGTGCGAGAAATTATAAAAGACCGGCACCGTGCAGCCACACCAGGGCGTGAAAAGAGAAGGGGCGTGTTAATTTCCCGGAACAGTCCGAAGTCCTCATTACAGTCAAGATGTGCGGACTTCCTCTTATTCCGACCCTGATTGCCGTTTGCGTTCCGGCTTACATATTATGATTCACAGCCTGCACCTGACTGGAACGAGGTAATGCGACGTTAACTGCCGATTGAAGCCCCGAAGGCGACTAAACAGTTAGAGTCTAGGATTAAGCTCATTGGTGATTCATTATTTTTGAAGCACGCAACAAACGAAGGAAACGTGAACGAAGAAAATTTGTGCACACCGAAGCCGTCTGGCTGTCTACCTGCGTTCGCTTTGCAAAGGAGTAGTAATGAATTCTCACTAAAGTGTAGGAGTGCAAGGCTTCCGGTCTTGAAGCTGTGGTTCAAAGCTTTGGGACTCGTAAATACGATAGAGAAAGAGGGCAGAAACGTAGAAAGGCACTGAGATAGACGACATATGTTACGCCGCGGAGACTGCTATGTTATTTGTATGCATGTTATCATGTTATCTTTGGAGGAAAGAGATGTCGGCTGCAGGCGGATCAAAGCCTTGTGGTACTTGTATTTGAGTATTTTCCTCATCCGTACGCACGTGAATATCAAAACTCATCGCGGTCTTGCGTATATGTTTTAGGCTGAGTACAATGTGCAGTAAAACTTCTCCCCGCTTTTTCTTTTTTCTTTTTGATAGGGTCGAATGTACCCAGACCTATAGAGGGAGTTTCAACGAACACTTCCTAAAAATTTTAAGCTTGCCTGTGGCAGATACCACAATTCTAGCTCAAGAGGGGGACGTTGCTTGCAAAAAAAATCGATTTGCATATTCGACTAGTTAACTAAAATTCACTAATTAAGTTTCTAACTAATCACTTTATTGCACATATTGCAATTTGCAAATTCCAACGGGTGAGTCTGAAAGGCACATCCACTTGTAAAATAATTGTGTGGATGACACCATTTACGAGATATGCGCCGTTAAACATGCGGTAAATATGCACTTTCTTAACAAGACGTCCTTTTAAGCATTGAAGCACAGAAGTAACTGGAACGCCAATGCATCTCTCCTGAAACTTTGGGAATAAATATCTCGAAGTTGGAGTTATCCGGTGAATTCATTCCAAGTGGATCCGCCTCGCGAACTCCGGGGTTATAAATTGCAAAGTACAATATGTGCCATGAGGCAATTAGTTAAAAACTTTAATAGTCCATATCTTTTATTAGTCGATTATGCATTTCAGTTTATTGTGCGAGCAATGTCCGCCTATTCGAGTAGACCAGCTCATGAACTAAATTTGTGCTATATGCCACAGGGAACCTTTAAAAAATTTTGAAAGCGTTCGCTGAAGCCCCCCCTATGTGAACCTCGTAGCTAACTCTGCACTCGATTTTCCGAACCTAGGATGTTTCTTCTTACAATATTATTTGTTTTCAATATTATGCGAAACGGAGTAGTATAAACCCCTATAAAGTTAATAAAACTATTTCTTTTATTTCTATCTCAATTGAAAAGCAAAGGAATAAACCGGTCTCCTAACCTACATTCAGTAACCAGCGTTCCCAATTTTGCGTCTTTCCCAAAATTTAGCGGCCTTTTCCACTGCCCAGCATGAAAATTTCTTCTCCTACGGGCGGCGTTTGTATTGTGGCTTTCATATAATATGTGCTTCTTTCCCGGCAGGACAAAAACAACTTTTTTTTACAATGACTAGTGCTTTACGTGTGCGAACATGTCACTTATCCATGGCCTTTCTCACGTGAGAGAACTGTACGCGCTTTCAGCCACCGGAATGTGAGTAAATCTAAGTTTAAAAGACAAACAGAAAGTCAACTGAGATGACAGATGCCATCCTTAATGTGCGGGCTGGTCCCAGAGAGAGATAGAGAGAGGAAGAGGAAATGCAGTGAGGTTAACCAGGTATTGGTCTCCGTTCTGCTACCCTACACTGGCGTTGGAAGATAGGGGTTATAAAGAAGACAGAGAGGAAAGGTGAAAAAAAAATTGGCTGTGGCTTAGCTCAGCTAACCCTGGATATACAAAGCGAAAGCTTGGTTTAGCCTGATTAAGTATTGGTTTCACTTAGTTAATCTTTGATTAAGCTGTAATTGTTATACTTAGGTATACAATCATCGTTAAGCCAGGTATGAAGACTGTACCTAGGTCGGTGGCTAGACATGACTGTTATTAGGCTTGGGTAAACACGCACCGTTCGACGGTGCGACGCCTGTTGTGCCACAGGGAAAGCGCAAGTGCTAAACATGCAAAGAGACGCCGTGAAGATGCGCAGCACACACACACACACACACACACACACACACACACACACACACACACACACACACACACACACACACACACGCACACGCACACGCACACACACACACACACACACACACGCACGCACGCACGCACGCACGCACACGAAGGGCGTTCCGGTTAGAGACGTTCACAAACGCCGGTATATAGCGAGAAGTGAAGTAGCGCTTGCACGGCCTTCTTCTGAGGCGTTAGGTCCTCTCGATGGTGTAAAATTCCTTCTTCCGATAGTGGTCGGTCGTCCAGCTGGTTGAGTTCATGGCGAAGAGATCCCCGGTGTGTAATCGAAGAATCGATAAATGCTAGTTCATGTAGGCGCTGTCGGAGCGTGTGGTTCGCAAGATCGGCACGATGGAGGCCTATGTAATCAACGATGACACCGACCCTATAGACCCAGCCACGTACTTCAGCGAACAAATACATACAGAATACGCGCGACCGTAACCTATGACACAGGACATTTTTTGGTAATTTTAGGCACTACTCAAAGAAAAACCTGTTTTCCGGCCATTTATTTTATTTCACTGAGACATTTCTTTATGTACTGCAATATGGTTCCGCAGTTCACTTTAACACAAAAAGGAGCTTATTAATATTGATAATCTATGCCTTTTATACCGTTACAGACAAAAAAGAAAGTATTTTCTGTCCAGTGCAGTTTTTCTTTCAGCTGTATTCTATGTAGACGCAAGAAAACATAGCTTGAACGTTATTCTGATTGTTGTCTGCATTTCGGGGGTTTTTTAGGGGATTTTGGACGCTCGTATCGCGAGTTTTAGAGTTTTTTTCATGGTCTCGTACTTTAATTTATAGTTGGCGATACTGGAAATAACTCCGTTGTATTTATTATCGGCGGTAAATATTATCGATGGTAATGTTGCTGCGATACTTTCCGAGAATGTCCCCTACTCGCAATATAAAGGCAGCTTTTTCACAACGCATATCGCAGTTTTTAAGGGGCATCATCACTTGTGCAGCACAAGGCGTGTGTGTGCAGTTATGTGTTTTATTATATGCTGAAGGCAATGTATATTTTTTTTCCTTTCCTGATGAAACAAAGTGCACCTGACAAACACGGGAAAACGCAGTGCTCCATCTTAAATCACGCATTCACTGCAGCTGCCATTAGTTAAGCAAACATGCAATGCAGAGGAGAATCCTTTTCGAAAAGGTCACGATCTATTCAGGACGTAGAACAACTTGGTTCTCAAGTACATAATCGCTATTTACTCATCTGCTTATACTTGACTGAATGGGTAATGCTGCTAACAAAATATATTTGCAAAAATCCGCGCCCTTGCATTAACGGGAGTGGACAGTCAAGCTTCAGACTTCGAGTTGCCCGAATTTTTGGCCGACTGTGTCTTCTGTGACGAAATTTGCTTTTGAACGCGGCGTCTTCGCCCGTGTATTTTACTCAACTGTGCGCCTGTTCATCTCGCACCGCATCCCCGCTTCGTGAACGCGTTAGGAACTCATTACACGCCTGTATATCAAGATTTAGTATAGCCCTCGGTGCGACTTGTCCTCGAATTCTGTCTCCATATGTTCCATTGTTTCTAAGACTTATTATTAAATTTTTTACTGTGTTTAGCTAAGTCCGCTCTACGTATTCTGAATAAGCCAAACATCATTATGAATTCGCATTTGACATAAAGATCGGTTCGTTATATCAGATATTTGTTATAGAAATAGATCTGTTAGACTAAAAGCGGTGAGACAATGTTTTATTTATTTGGTCTTATCCAATAACGCGTTATATCTGATTTCCTTATATCGAGGTTCGAGTTATGGGGTGCTTTTTTTAAATTTAACAATTATTACTTTTTTCTTATTACCGGTACATGAACATGATGTTCATGGGCGTTTAGGACTATGCTGTGGATTCCTGACCGTATGAGGTGATTTCTTTTCATTTGCCTACATATTTTTTATATTGTTGTTTCCTCTATCAGAAAAGGAGAAGCCATCACCATTATAAGGTGACTACGTCTCTTTCTTTACTTTCATTTCAATAAAGAAAGCAGCCGTCGGCATTATAAGTGACTAAATCTCTCCTTTTATTTTTATCTCAATAATAAAAAAAACTCAAAATATGTTTGAGAAAGGCTTGGCCTCGCAGGCTCACATCTTTCTCATTGACGTTATGCGCTGCTCCAACTCGTCATCATAACAAAGAGGTTAGCGGACAGCGTGAAAGGAGAAAGTTATCTATGAAATACAACAAAAACACTGGGAGATATCTCCTGAAATTAATCTGAACAACGGGATAAGAGCAGCTACGTAATTAAACGAGTGATTCGCAACCCCGTAATCAGTTTCACTGGACACTCGAGAAAGCACTGGAACAGAATAATTGCAAGAAACGGAGACTTCAGAGGAAAAGCTTTCTTAGAAGAATTAACCGACAGGAGAAACGTTCTCGCATGACGAACCGCGTGTTCAAAGGTGCGCCCGTAATATTTTTCTTACCTTTATTTGTTGTTTTTGTTTTGCCTTTGCTTGGAGAAAGGGTGGATCGTAAAATGTTGCATTTCATAAATACTTTCCTATGTGTGCTACCTGAACAAATATCGAACTGTAGGAGTACGATAGATAGATAAAAGCTACGAGAAATGTGGACAGCATAAAATTAACACAGCCAATTAACCAATTTCCAGACCAGACTACAGATAATTCCTCACGCAGCTAAATTAAGAAAATAAGTCAAACGAGGACATAATAAATTAGGTCAATGTGGGAACAGACTAGCGTTAGTAGGCATGATACTAATGCAAAACAATTACATTGGGCGTAAGGCAATATCTTCTTGCCTCAATGAATTCACACTACTGCTGACCCGCGCTGTTACCTTTCTTTATTATTAGTAACTGCACTCGAGGAGAGGCATCTAGCTTTTCTACTATTTCTCGCTTTCTTTGTTGTGTTTTCTTTTTATTGAGCATTTTGCTACAACTGCATGTGTGCTCAAAAGTGAACAAATCTTCTAGCAATCGGTCTGCAACCAGCTGCTTTTCATGAAAACGCAGCCATGTACCGATGTGCCGTGATTCAATGGTTTTCAATAACGTGGCGCCACCGAAGGGATATGTAACAATAAAAAAATTTGGGACAAAGAGAAAATAAATAATAAAGGAAGAAAGAAAGAAAGAAAGAAAGAAAGAAAGAAAGAAAGAAAGAAAGAAAGAAAGAAAGAAAGAAAGAAAGAAAGAAAGAAAGAAAGAAAGAAAGAAAGAAAGAAAGAAAGAAAGGAAAAGTTTCCATTTCATCCCGGCAACATCGACCCCTCCTCCGTTTGACTTAGACCTTCGAGGAAGAAAAAGTGCCTGTAAGGAAAAAAGAAGGAGACCCGGTATCGAACTGGCCGTCATTCTTGGCCTGATATTTTTCTGGGCACTTTGTGAGAAGCGAGAGACCAAGGATGGCCGATAAGAAAATCGAACGTATAGATTTCCTTGGCGTATGAGTAACAGAAGCGGGGAAAATGAAGGACTTTGCAAATGACGAAAAAGACAAAGGCGATGGTGGGTACTTCCATGCCTTGCTCGAACTCGCGCGAGTGCTCCTTTTCAGCCCCTTTCTTACATCTCCATATTCACAGATGCCTTTTATTCCGTCCGCAGCAAAGATTTAAATTTCGGGTGAGAACCTTGCATTCTCTCGTCGCAGGTCGTCACTAAATCTTTCGCTTCCACGTCGAATGGCAATGTGAACGGAACGGCAGGCGCCTTCAAGGCTCCCAAAAACTAACGAAATAAACTTGGAAAACGTTTATCGCTGATCTTCTACGGATTCAGCATGGCCCGCCAAGTTTAAACACCCAATAAATGATTGTAGCCTTTTGAGCAACGTCATGGCTAAGCAGAGTCTCGCTGTCGAAGACCTAACTTTTGTAAGTTCCATCATTGTCGCCGTATTTTCAGAAAGAACCTAAGGTCTAAGCCTGTGGTTTCATTTTCGCCCTCTTTATTTTTTTTTTCATGAAAACGATAGCTGCCATTCAACCTTTCTCTACTGCCTTCTCTAGTTACTAACAATTAAAAAATAATTTATGGGGTTTTACGTGCCAAAACCACTTTCTCATTATGAGGCACGCCGTAGTGGAGGACTCCGGAAATTTCGACCGCCTGGGGTTCTGTAACGTGCACCTAAATATAAGTACACGGGTGTTTTCGTCCCCATGGAAATGCGGCCGCCGTGGCCTGGATTCGATCCCGCGACCACGTGCTCAGCAACCCAACACCATAGCCACTAAGCAACCACGGCGGGTTAGTTACTAACAATTACTGCTAGGTATTGCCTAACTTCTTAATTATTGCGAGCATGAGCTATTTTTCTATTTAGTGGAAAGGCCCTCGCAGCCACTTGGAATAAGATTTAGCTTGAACACCACCACCGAGATCATAAATGCAAGCGAAGAGGCAAAAATGTGTGTATATAAATGACCAACCAATTCTCTTAATCTTCTCTGTCGATTATTTTGGTGTAGATTAGAGGGGCTGCCGGCGTTTAAGTGATCGCCATCAAGGCCGTTTATATTGACGGCAATTAGCTGTTGATGTTGAAAGACAGAAGAAAGGGGAAAGGCAGGGATGTTAACCAGAAGGCGAAAACCGGTCTGCTACGCTAGGCTTGAAGGAGAGAGCAGAGGGAGGTGAAAAGATACTACGAAAGTAGAAAGCGAAAAAGAAAGGGAGCACAGACGAACAATCACAGCCGGTCACATCACCACATACTGTTACCACACAGGAGCCCTTCTAGCGCTATAAAGATTAGTTCGGGGATAGTCGATAGTCGTTGACATTAAGAGAAAAAGAAAATGGAGCTGGGCAGACCATGTAATGCGTAAGGCAGATAAATGGTAGACCATTAGAGATGGCAGAAAACTAGGTGAGGTGATGAAATGAAGAAAGTTGCAGGTACAAGTTGTAATCAGCTAGCACGAGAGAGGCGCAATTGGAGATGGCAGGGAAAGGATTTCGTACCGCAGGGAACATAAATATAGGCTGGTGATGATGATAATGATGAAAAGTCAGTTCAGGCTGCAGCTGCTTGTGCAAGTTTGTTTTGGCCTTCTAGCACTCTGATGCGATGGCTTCTGAGATCGGCATGCTAAAGTGATGGTGACGTACGAGTGTCGTTTCATAAGTATGGTAAAAGTACAAGAGATGGCGCAACAATTCGGTTTTCTTCGAAGTGGTGCGCAAGAAGCGCCCTTCCTATGATGGCAGAACATATTTACGCTGGTACCGGGAGTTGGTAAGCTTCTGACAGCCATTGGCACCGCCCGGCACTGAGCTGTGGGGTGATTCCCGCCAAAATGAGAAAAAGTGAATTTCGAGCAGTGATCAAACGTTTTTATTGAAAACACTGGATGGCTGCCCAAATTAAAGCCGAGTTTAGCGAAGTTCATGGAGGCTCTTCCCCGTCACTGAAGACCATTTACTACTGAATAAATGTATTCAAACGTGGCCGAACTTCGACGCAAGATGAAGCACGTCATGGGCGTCCAGTGCAGGTCACCACGCCAGCAATGGTACCAAATATTCGTGGAACTGTCATGGAAGACCGCCGAATGTAGGTAAGCATCTGTAGGTAGGCATCTCAGCAGACAGAGTTCGCAATATTCTACATGAGAAATTGCACATGGAGAAGGTCTGTGCACGTTGGTGCCGTGACTGCTGACGATGCATGAGGGCGCACGAGGGTAGCCATCTCTAAGCAGTGTTTATAGATGTTTGATCGCAATCCGCAGGACTTTTCACGTCGATTTGTGACAGTTGACGAGACGTGGATAAATCATTACACTCTAGTATCTAAACAGCAGTCAAAGCAATGAACTGGGCCCGATGAAGGTGCTCCAAAAAAGGCAAGGACTGTTTGTTCAGCCGGAAAGCTGATGGCGACTGTCTTTTAAGATTCACAGCTAATAATATTTGTAGGCTACTTACAAAATAGCAAAACGGTAACAGGACCAAATTATGCAACACTCCTAGATCAACTGAAAAAATAATTGCGCATTAAACGACCTAGGTTAGCCCGGAGAAAACTCCTTTTTTACCAACACAATGCTCCGTCCCACAGATCGCTTGTTGCAATGGCCAAATTGCACGAGTTAGGTAGGCTTTGAGGTTGTGCCTCATCCACCCTATTCTCCGAATTTGGCCCCATGCGACTTTTTCCTTTTTTCAAACCTGAAGAATTGGCTGAGTGGAAAGAAATTTTCTTCAGATGAAGGAGTTATCTCAGCGATAAAGGATTACTTCAAGAGCCTCGAGCCATCATATTTTACTGGGTGGGGGGGGGGGGATAAAAAATTGGGGCACCGCTGGAAATTTGTGGAGCTGGAAGGGCACTATGCTGAAAAATAAAATATTGTTTTCTGTAAACATGGTATCCTTAACTGCTTTCTACCACATTTATCAAACGGCACGCGTATGTGTGAAAAGAAGAAAATAGTAAGAGCGCAGTAGCACTGATTGCTATACAAAAAGCGAATAATGAAATCTGTTAGTGTAAATTCAGACCACGCCGGAGACGATCAGCATCGTGACCGCTGCACACGCCAGAGTTTATGTTGTTCTCGGAAGCACGGGAGACGCAGTCTTGATGCCTAATGAGAAAACTGCGACATGTGTCAGGCGGAATAAGAATGAATACTCGCGCAGACTAAGCTGCAGGACTGAAGTACTTGTAATCTCACCGTTTATCAAACGGGTCTATGGCAGCAAGTGGCTACGTAAAACAATCAGTCGGCAGGTTATGGCAGCTCACGCACATAAAGTGTCTTCCACCATGAGAATGAAATATATAATTGCTTGTTGCAGACTGAGTTTTTGCTTAAATGTTGTCAGTGTCTTCTGGACAGTGCTCCTGTCTACATCATAACAAATTTCGAAAAAAATTGAAGGAAGGAAAATTTTATTTGCAGATTCCAAAGCTTTCAGTTGCGTAATCGTTAAGGCCCCGCCTTCCTAAGCGTCAGTCAATCAGATAGCCTTTCAATGAGATACTATTAAAGCTACCATCGTTCGCGCTCACGGCACTTAGACAAGCAATTCCAGCCATATCAGTGGGCTGGTAGCGTGTACAACAGCCAGACGTTTTCTGGTGTTGCAATTTAAAACATTTTCGTTTCACGTGAAAAAGGAAACGAGAAACTGACTCTAAAGCAACGGCGCAAGACTTCCGCTGGTGGTTGGCAATGCCACGACATCCTTTTGTTAAAAGAAGAAAAAAATCTTTAGTGCTGTCGGTCGAAGAATTTGGCAGCTTTTTTGACATTCTGATGGGCGCTGTAATACAAAATATAGTATCATGCAAACCACAATGCCTAAGGCGATGTGAACGCGAGATTTCAGCTCCTGTGGTATAACTGCAAACTTAAAAACATTCGTCTAAAGCTGTCGATATAAGAATGCAGGTCGCTGTATTCAAATAGACCCTGCGACCTCACCCTTAACGGTAGCAGACAGGCACACGTCCAATTTATCCATTTTTTTCTCTCTTCTTTCTTCTTTTATTCCCTTTAACCCCTTCCCCAGCACAGGGTAGCCAGCTCCCAGACAGGGAGGCTAACCTCCCTGTCTTTCCTTCTCTTTTGTCTCTCTCTCTTTTTCAATCACGGCATTTCTAAGATAAGCTATCATTAAATACATTTTTCTTTCATATTTCTTTTTAATGCAACCTTTGACGCCAGCGTTCGTGGTGTTGACCGTCAGTACTCGCCTGGAAGCCGCCTGTTTGCTGGAAACGTCAATACGCCCCATTAATCAGCGTCAGTATACGCCACGCCTTTCAGCGATGGTGTATAAATAGGGCAACGTAAAAGAAATGATAGCCTGTCAGCTCATTCGAGCAGCGGCGAACATTACAAAGGCTACACTAATAAGATACGACTACATTTCCACATATTTGATTAAACAAATTCACTTCTAAAGTTTATAGGAATGGGGCACATATGAAACTGTCGTGCTGCATAATTATTTACATTAAATATTACAAACGTATGGTCCCATTTAAAGGCTATTACATGTTCTGTATAAGTGATTCGTAGTATCATAATTTAAATTATTGTATGTCTCCATTCGCGAGTTACCGCGTTGAGAAGATCGTTTGTATCTATTTAGATAAATTAATATCTCCTAGAATTATTTAATACCTAAATAATAGATCGAATGAAGAAGATAACCAGAAGAAAGATATTATTCTTGTAGCGCAAGAAATTTCTTCGCGCCAGTGAAATTAAAACTTCTCAAGCTCACCACAACTATTCGTCCTTATTTATTATTTTTTTATTATTTTTTTTCGTCAATCGACAGTTTTCTTTTCCACTGCCTCAATCTCAAACAAAGCACACTTTCATTTACAAGCCTCCTTCTCCCAGTTTAGGCAAAAATGTATTCAACTTGCGTTTATTCTGCAATCTAAAAGTATAACTTCTACGTGCTATTGAACAACCGATACATCTCTTCCTTTTACCTTGCGTTTGTTGTGCACACTACGGCACACTTCTGTCGGCTGTTGAACAACGGGGTGTTGAGCAGCACTCTGCAGCCCGTTATGAGGACCTTGCGGTCGGCTGCCATCCGTGGAGGAGCTACTCGAGCACCGTCCCCATCGCTCGTCGACCCACGAGGCGCTGAAGGGACACATGAGCTTCTTGAGGGCGAGGGCGACTGGCCTGCGAATGCGCTTGAAAGCGTGGTGACATATGCGCATTTGCACCATACTCTCTCTCGCGCACGCGTCCAATATTCCTGTTCCCTGTTTTTCGCTCCCCCAGCATACGGTAGCCATCCAGACGCTCTTCTGGTTAAACATGCTCGTATTTCTACCTTTCTTTTTTCCATAACGACTAATGGGCTAGCGTCTTGGTTTCCAAGAACTGAGGATGCATTCACAAAATATTTTTTGATCGGTGCTCTGTGGCACTGGTGGTCGGTCTTCGCTAATAATATACCAAACGTCACGAATAACAATTCGCTGGCTTCTGCTCTCATATCATATTTATCGTATAAGACCACCTTTATGAATACGGCCTTGATTATTAACTCGTCCATTTGCAGCAATCAAATAAGTAAGAAACATAGTTTTCCTGCTTTCTCCAGTATAACTGTGCTCACTGCATCATTAATACTCGCAGTTGGGCGAGATTCAGACGTAAGGGAGGTGATGTAGGGAAATAATGAACGACCATGTTGCTGAGTCATGCTTCATTATTATGGTCAGCCTAATGTTATGTCCACTGCAGGACGAAGGCCTCTCCCAGTGAACTCCAATCACCTCTGTATTCGGCTAGCTTATTTCAACTCTCTATTGCATATGCCCTAAGTTCATCGCCCTACCTAATTTTCTGCCGTTCTAGAATGCGCTTTCCTTCCCTTGGCACCTATTCTGTAACTCTAATGGCCCACCGGTTATCTGTCCTACGCATTACATCGCCTGCCCTCTTAGTGTCAACTATAGCATATCAGCTAGCCCGATTTTCTCTCTGATCCAAAGCGCTCTTTTCATGTCTCTTAACGTTACGCCTAACATTTTTTTTTTGTTTTATCACTCTTTGCGCAGTCCTTAACTTGTACTCGAGCTTCTTCGTTAACCTCCAAGTTTCTGCTCCCTATTTTAGCAATGGTAGAATGCAATGATTGTACACTTTTCTTTTAAGAGATAGTGGTAATCTCCTGTCAGGGTTTGTTAATGCCTATCGTATGCACTCCAACCCATTTTTATTATTCTGTAAATTTCCTTCTCGTGGTCCAGGTCCCCCGTTTGTAATTGACCTAGATAACGTACTCCTGTACAGACTTTCGAGCCTGATTGACCATCTTGATTTCTTGTTCTCTTGCCAGGCTATTGAACATTACCTTTGTCTTCTGCACGAGTTACCCCAGTGGAACACTTACTTGGTTAAGGACCTATATCATTTGTCGTAATTCGTCCTCAGTGTTGCTGAATAGCACAATGTCATCGGCAAACCCAAGATCGTTGAGATATTCGCCGTTAATTCTCACTCCTAAGTTTTCTGAATCTGATACATTGAATACTTCTTAGCAAGCAGTGAACGACATATGAAAGATTGTCTCCTTGTGTGACCGCTTTCTTGATAGGTAATTTTCTAGTTTTCTTGTGGAGAAACAAGGTAGCTGTGGATTCTTTGTAGATATTTGCCAAGATATTCAAGTATGTCTCCCGTACGCCTTAATTACACAACCCCTTCATGACTCCTTGTATCGCTACCGCATCAAATGCATGTTCATTATCTTTGAAAGCCATATAGAGAGCTTGTCTGTACTGCGCACATTTTTCAATTACCTAATGTCTGACATGGACATAATCCATTGTAGCATATCCAAACGGATTCGTGTTTACACTACTTATATTTTTTGGGAGCTTCAGCAAACAGCTGGACGCCTTGCTTTACCGCAGTTCTTTACCTGTACACCCATAAAGTCACCCAAAACTTGATAAATAACGGTCTCTTATTCTTCGGTGCCATAGAATATCAGAGCAAATTGCTTTCTAAGATGGGCCAGCACTCTGCCTTGTCACCTGTTCATTTTCCGACGCTTTGTACACTTTGTATTGAAAAAAAAATATGAGGGAGGGTTAGGGCTGTCCTGATTTTTATTAGTCACTGCCATATGAAGCCAACAGAATAGGAAGCACAGGAAAGCATAGAGGAAATCATTTGTTAATTTAATTAAAATGTGGGAACGATAACGTAACGGGAAATGAAAGTGGACGAAGAACATGTTACGGCATTTTTACATTTCAATTAAAATGACAAATGATTTACCCCTTGCTCTCCTTTACGTCATTATTTCTTGGCTTCATAAGGTTGTGACTAGGCTCTGTATGTGTTGTAACATTCCTTTTCTTTTTTCTGGCGTACTTGTTATGCCCTGGTTTGATGGAATAGCGCAGGTCAATTCTTTAAGCTGTAGGCATTACTATATTTCTGTAAGTTTTCCTTGAAATAGAAACTCTCTGTAAATTCTTCTCTCACTTCCTATAATACCATCTGGCCCTACAGATAATGATTAAAGTGCAATTGCTTATGTACCTTTGAAAGTAAACTAAGAGAAATTAAAGTGACATCAGATATGCAAATCGGGACTGCGGTGGCGCTTTAATGGAGCTCACGCGCGAATCCACAGTCGTTCTGTGAGACGGCAAACCAGGGCTTGCAAGCCTTTCCCGTTAGCGCGCCTTTTTTTGATCCATCCACGTAAAGGCCTGCTTTTGCAGTTTTTTTTAATTATCACTACTATTATTTGATTTAATTCTTATTCCTTCTACCCTTCAACTTTCCTTCGGTTTTCCTCTTCTCTCCTTAATCTGCGGGCGGGCGTCCTACTCTCAGAAGTCGTTACCGCGTAGGCGCTATCTTTGCCACTGCCGGGCGAGCCCGCGAAGGTGCAGCGACGCGACACTCATTAAAAGGTCGTTTCGCTTTCGCGTGCAGCCCAGTGACCGAGCCAGTGGCAAAAAGGGGAGGTCGCTGGAATATACAGCGCGCTGCAGTTCCTACTTCGGATCATTACCTCTTTTTCGCTGTCCCACGAGTCCTTTACGCCCGGCACGGTGATTCGCGCACATACTTAGGCACGAGAACAAGTGCTGCTGCGTTTAGTCGTGCCTTCCTGGCCGGATACAGCCCTGGACCTCGCAAGGCGAAGACCATCAGCACGCTAGCTTTCACCACATGCTGGCTAGGTTGCCGTTTGTGCTTAGTGCAGTTTTTATGGTAACGTACGAGAGGACAGGAATGCAGGGCGTGTTTTATTCGTTTCATGGTGTGCATCCCACAGCATCTACTATTTGGAAGGGCTTCTGAGAAATTTTTATGCGTGATACGAGGCTGCAGTAAAAACAAACCAAAATTTTAGCTTTAAGACGTCTTCCACGCAAGGCACCTACCAAATGGAATTTCCGCGGCAATGTTTATATAGTGATACGTGCATCATCCAAGCACATCTCATTAGACTGCGCGGAGTTTCTTGTACCAGGTCAAGCTTGCGTGCGGTATTCTTCACAAACTTTGCCAGCAAGGGGGCAATCTTTCTCGAGAATAGTGAACGATCAAAATCTTTGATATGTCATTATAGCACTCGCATTAGTGGGATAGAGTGAGACTAAAAACCTAGAAGTTAACCATGATCGCGTCGAGTTGCCTATCCCATTCGTTGGTGAGAGGAAAGGGGAAGGAACGATAATAAGAAAGAAGGAGAGTGAGTGTGCGCACACGCCCGGATGACTTTCCACACGCACATGTTCACAAGAGTTCGTTTAACCCCGGTTGATTTCATGAAGCGCATTCGTGCCTTGGTGGCTTTGTGCATTCTAGAATCCTTTGACCAAAGTCCCAGGAGTTATGCTTCCGATAACGTTCTATCTTCTAAGCGACCAAGGCTCCTAGGCAAAACACTGCTGAGAGTCGAAGAATGGACAGTGGCGCATAATAAACTGTATAGTTTCTTCTCATTTGCAAGAATGACGTCGTATTTATGAGCATATATTCGTTGCCGATTGGCACGGCCAACAGGGCTGCAGTAGGAGAAATCTTTAATTAGCGGAGAAAGGTAAAGTGCTCGCAAATGTGACCAGAACACTGTTTCTGTTCACAGAAAACAAGAAATTTATAAAGCAAAATCTGCGTCTTTGGTCATGCAGTCATGTTCTGTCCTCGGAAGAGAGCTTGAAAAAGGATGTTATGAGCTCAGCGCTGACACAAAGTTCTTGGGAAAACCTACTGCCCATATACCCTGTGCAAAGTGCCCGCGCTCCGCCGGAGAATGGCAACTACAACGGCCATTCAAAACTACGTAGCGAGATGTGCTAATAGTGACTGCGTCAGAGAGGTGATAGGTATTCGCACAAATCGCCAGAAATAGCACGGATAAGGACATGTTGCTAGCTGAAAGGCGTAGAAGACTAATACTAAGGTGTCTTGCTCATGATGTCTGCGTGTAGGCGACAGAACGGAAATTATTGAAGAAAGAAACGCTGTTTAACACTTCACTGGCATTGGCATCGCCTAAACACGATAATAGAAGGGCCTTGGTGCAATTAACACTTTGCTTACCGCATGAAGTGAGCTAGGAAGACGATAATTTCACGACTGATCGAGCGATTTACTGTCGCCGCGGCATCGCTAGTCTATGCCTAAACCACAAAATATATCGCAGTTCTCTCAATCAGATGCCTTACATCTTACCACCACCTCGAATATCACTTCGTACAGGACTTTCTCTAAGTATTGCTCGCCCCCGAACCTATACTACCACCTTTTCGTCTTCTTTTTTTCCACACTCCACTGTAGACTGCAATGGCCTTCCTTACCTCATCGTGTCGATCACCAACCCACACGCCTTCATTCTCATCTTGACTCATCGTAGTCATCTTGAGCGGTCAACGTGTCTTCCTTTTTGTACACCTAACCCTTATGTAATACAAATAAGTGAAAGTTAAAACTACCGCTGAGTGGGTGATGGGAAGACTGTAGGCTGCTGTTTCATTAAGGGCTGCAGCATAACGAACCGCATCATCCAGTTACTGTAGCATTTTCTTGCGGCAAAAACACGAATAAGCATTTAAATTTTTTTTCCTGAAGTTTAGGTTCACGAGATTTAAAGAATACTGGATGCACTTCCTTGTCTGTTTTACGTTGTCGTGGTCATCTTAGTGGTTCCATAGGAACTTGCGGTTTTGGGTAATTCAGCTTGTGAAACGACTTAATGGTTCGTGGCATCCTTTGTTCATTCATACCTGATATCATACACCATTCTAAATATCAGTCAAATTGCCACTTTGAGGGCTTCACGAAAAACCATTCGCAAGCTCTGCAGAAGTGTTTTTGTTGATACACCTTACCCAAACAGCCTTCTTTAAACGGGCGAAATAGACTGGGGAGTTCCTTATGAGATTTGATCCCTCTCTTTTTTTGTGTGTGTTAAGTAAAATAAAACACTTTGTCGGCCATTCAGGCTCACGATTCTTAGATTTCAAGGATAGCCCGCGCGCTATGGGACGTCCTGGAAGTGAGATGGCCGACAGTATTAAGTGACACGTTGTCATTCTTGACACACGTTTCCTCCTGTACGTCCAGCTAAGTGGCTCTAAGTGAAGTCCTCTCACCGCTTCGTCTCTGGAGAATGATTAGCATGCGAAGACCGGTTAATACTGGAGTAAAAAGGGTGTCAAAGCACAGGTAAAGCAGCGCTAAAATTGGCACCGTATATATGTAGCTCTGTCAATCAGTAACAAACAAAAACCTAGCGCAAGACATAAATTGTTGTATCGATCGGATGCGCCAGCGTGGAAGAGAAATGAAAAATAAATGTGAAAATACCAAAGAACATCCCTTATGAAAATGGTTATGTCCTTTATGTTTACTGTATGTTTCCTTGAGTTCACATGAGGAAACGTCCTTTATGTTTCCTCCATGTTGAAATTTGGCCACTGCTTTTATGTTTCCTTCATGTGCCCTCCCTTTATGTATCCCTTATGTGACCGTACTTTATGTTTCCTCCATGTTGAAATTTGGCCACTGCTTTTACGTTTCCTTCATGTGTCCTCCCTTTATGTATCCCTTATGTTACCGTACTTTATGTTTCCTCCATGTTGAAATTTGGCCACTGCTTTTATGTTTCCTTCGTGTGTCCTACCTTTATGCATCCTTTATGTGGCCGCAGTGATTAAATCCTGTATTTTACGTAGGCATGCATAGATGAAGAGTTCCGTGTGCACATTTTATTTTTATAAACATTTCCTGAGTTTAAAAGTTTTGCATTGGTTTTCATTGTAAGGTTACTGTTTCCTACATGATGCAGCGCACGGATTGGAACTCTGCTATGGCACAGAAATTCATGCCAATTTGTTCTAAAATTACAAAGTAATTAGACTTCATAGATTATTTCAGTATAACACTTGGAGTACCACTGTACGTTCCTCACTGCAGTGCTACTGTTCTAGTTATGTCTTTGTTACTAATATGAAATGTAATGTTCGGATAGAAAGATCAAGTTGGATCAGTGCTTGCACTTTTAAAAGAAAGTTTTGACTATACTTTGCAAAGGTTTGTCTGAAACTATGAACAGTTTATTGGACTATCAGGATGTTACTTCAATTTGCCACGTCTGCTCACAGCAGACCTCTGGAATGTGGTGCTTGGGTGAGAGCTCACAAGGCACCTGAAAAACAAAACAAAAGCCAATCTTTTTCACTTATTCAAAAATATTCATATAAGCAAGAACAGCCTGGCCTGTATGCATACAGCTAAGAAACGTGGAGCAGTCAAAAACAGCTCATAAAAACATCAGGGCAACACAGAAGCTTTTAACTAATTGTTGTTTGAAACAGACTGAGCTGCCAGTCCACTCAGGTATTAAACTGCTCACAAATTCTTTTAAACATTTCTGCAGCAGCCGCTAAGTAGTACATGACCTTTAGGAGTAGGCAACTGGCCAACAAATTTTGTGTGCCTGCTTGTACAGATGTCTCGTAATTATATCTCAAGTGGTTACATTGTTATATGGTAAAATTCAGGCGGAAATAAAACCAGCAGCAAACATCAGACTACCTGGGAAATTATCACAAAAACTTAAATATCTAGTAAATCAAACGAACAATCGATTACCAAGGGTCTAAAACCTAGGCCGCGATTTTGTAGCGATCCTTTTCCGATGCTACTCCTTTTGCTCATGATCTGACCGACATTCCGCTATCCTTATTCACTAGAACAGCTAGCCGTGCAAGGTGGGTTATAAGAGTGGCAAACATCGAGCGGAAAGCATCGCAAGAAAATCTCATCCCTTATTAGGCAGTGCTACAAGCCACTGTCTTTAACAATCGCAGGCACTGACATCCTGTTCTTCGGATGAAAATATTAATGAAAACGAGCGTCTGATTGACATGTCTCAATTAATATGAAATTTCGCTGTTGTAATGTCGGTCTATATTTGCCCTACAATATAAAAGACAAATACGCGAGCACGTCGAACACAAACAATGCAGACAAGTTCTCGCGAAGCTGGACTTCAAACTGTACACTATCAATAAAGTAATCTTCACACAAGCTAATATCTGTTCAAGTGTCGAACATCGCAGTCGCGTGCCAACTCGCGATGCCCGTGACACATCATCATGCATTACACACGTAACTTGCGGAAATTCATAACTACGGAAGAATTTATTGCCGGGAAACTACCGAGAAAACAGTAACTTTCAGCGTTTACGTAAATATATTTGCCCATTAAGTCCCAACAATCAGCGGTGGTAGTACATCACTCCATAAAGCAAGCAAGCGGTAAGAAATAATACATTTCACGGAAACTCCCCTCGTGAAACGCTTTGCTAAATGTGCACAGCAACATGGTCAACATACGCTCAGGAAGTGTTCTGTTGTCGTTCCACAAGGCTTACTACATGAACCAAAAGCTGCGAGAATGCGCGCAAGCGTCAGACCTGCTTACCTTCAATGTGGTCAGCAAACGGCTCCTTCGTCTCGCAGGCACCACGCGACGACGCTCTTTCCGGCGCGAACACTGTCGAATTGCCGATGAACACCAGCGCACGAAAGCACAACTTTCAACAAATTCTTCCACGCACCATAATTCGAAGCCACGGTATCAGGTATTCCACGAGCGTACGCGGACAGGCGAGAACAAAGGCAGCTCGGACGGGCGCTGTAGTACACATAAGACACTGGCGTATCACAGGAAACATAAGGCGAACTAATGGCGTTACACGAGTCCAGAGGTTTCCTGATGGTTAATGCACACGGTACGGATCACAGTTTGTTTAGGCACTTCGAAAATATGATTAAATTACCGTGTAACTGCAACGAGCACTCGCACCGCTCACGGCAACACAACGTGGCCCAGCTCACCGTCAACCGTCACACCGCGGCAGCGCCGCACAGCGGTTAACAAGTGAGTTTAGCCTCTGAGATCTGCATTTCCTTTTAGGGCGTACATTTTGAAAAAGCACGGCCTTCGAGATTAAAAAAAAATCGTATCTGGAAGGAAGGCTGGTATTTAAACACAAATTATTGAGTTTAAAGTGTCTTGGTGCGCTGCCTTGTTTTTTTAAAGTATATACAGAGATTTTAGACGAACTATGCGCGAACTTTTGCCGGCGGACACGAGCCAATCAGCGCGCACCATGTGCAGCTCCGTCTTCTTGGTATGGCGCACGGTGTGCAAGTAGCCACGATAGCTGTGACACCCACCGATCAGAAATTCGGAATCGCCACACATACACGCTTCTTATGGCGCCCAGTGGCGTGTTTTTGAGAATGTCAGGCCTTATCTTGAATAGGTGGAACCATATTTCCCGTAGCGTAAGGAATAAAGGCAACAAAATGTGGCGATGGCTGGCTTGCAGCGGCAGCGCAACTTCGGCCAAAGTGAAGCAGGCGTACTGCTTGCATGCTCGCGTAATCAAATACGGCCATACCCCGCACACAACTTTCATACTCAGCCAACTCACAATTATAAATTATTCAGTTGTACGCCCAAGCAAGCATTTACGGGATCCGCGCTCCCTTCTTCTACGCGTGCTAATATCGACACAGCAGTTACTCGTACTTGTGGTCAGCGCGAAAGCGACGAGAACAGCTGCTTAAATGGTTGTATAATCATATACGCTCACTATAGCAAAGCGGCAGATTGGCAGCGGAGGCGTCCGCCTCTTTTGCGGCTCATGTAGCGCAAGCCATCGAACAGTGCGCGTCGTGCCACCGCGTCTCCAGCCGCCGCGCAATTGTTATTTGTCGTGAGGGGTTATTCGCTGCATGAGGCTTTGATGTACGTATGTACTGTTGATGGCGCGTGGTGATCAATACGGCCAAGATAGATAGGGAGGGGAAGGAAGGTGCACCCCCCCCCCATTTTTTTTTTTACTTTGATACGCCAGTAGTTAAAGTTAATACATCTTTCAGGTAGACGATCTATCTGTAGCATGTGTAAAAAGATAATCACTGAGCGCACTCTATGTTACCTGGATGTGCACTCGAGGAAGTACACAGCCAGGTAACATAGAGTGCCCACACAGGTAACATAGTGCTCATATATATATATATATATATATATATATATATATATATATATATATATATATATATATATATATATATATATATATATATATATATATATATATATAAGCCAGAGATAAATATTAAGTAGATTATTTCCCAAACTGGAGGCGAAGCGGAGCCTCTGAAAGACGCCTGCTATGAGAACCGTCTTAAACACTCAATCAACTATATTTGATAGCCTAGCTGGCGCAAAACTTTCATGAAATTCTTGCATATTAGGTTAAATACTGCAGATTTCTGCATATGACTTGCTACTGGAGAATAGCGGGTTGAAAAAGTAAGAAATACTTTATATATTAAGAGAACGCATGGCAGAAATCATTATATACACCATCCTATTTCATGGCATGCTCGATTTTCCGCACAATATAGCCACAATTAGTGCCGGTCGGCATGTAGTGCGAGGGGGGCAAGCAGTGCCTTTTCCTTGAATCTGCGAGTGACTAACATACAGTACAGATAGCTCTAACTGTACTATTCGCAAAAGATGCTTACTGCGCACATTCTGTTACCTACATGTGCACTCAAGTGCACGTGTAGGTAACATAAAAAGAGTGCATGCACCATATATAGATTAATGCTCTATGTTACCTACGTGTGCACTGAAGTGCACACATAGGTAACATCCCGCCGTAAACACAAAGGGCATATACTACAATAATTATATATAAGGGTTGTTTTCTTGGGGCAAAGGAAAGGATAATAAGTCAAGATTTAGTACTTACAATGACTCTGCAGAGTGTATCAACGGCTGTCACAAAGTACAGATATATTTGCCTGTATTATATGTACAGACAGTTGTTATGTGCACTCTATGTCACCTACATGTGCACTCAAGTGTACACTCAGGTAACACATAGTACACATCCAGTTAACATCCTGCTGTAAACATAAAGGACACATCCTAGAGGCATAATAAAGGTCACTTCCTCGAGGTATAGGTTAGGATGAGTAAACATGTGGTACACACAAAGTTGGCGTCCCGGAGGTCACACAAAGGACAAGGAATCATAAAGGTCACATAGGGCACAAGAAGGAAACATAAAGGAAACATAAAGGCAATGACCATTTTCATAGGGGATTGCCCTGAGTGGCAAGTGACGTTGATGGAGAGATGGATTTCAGCGGCCACCCGAGGTGTCGTGATATTGTCCGGCTGGCAGAAGAAAAAGAAAGAGCATGTTAACGTAAATAGGGTCTCTTTTATTTTCAACATTAATCAAACACCAAAGTAGCGTGACAAATATTCAGTGTAACGGGCAGGACAAGGCTTTTTCCAGAGCAAATAAATAATTCGGAGAACCAAAATTAAGTATTCATACTTGCACCTCCTGCCCTTGTGTTGAACACGCAAATGCTTTAGCACCATTAACAATATGACATATATGTAAATGAGACACGCAAGACGTTATACGTGGTTTTCCGCGTAGACCATAACCACGTTACCACTAGAACCTACTGAAAGCGGTTCTTGGGAGCAGCAGCATATGAATGTAATTCGCTACGGAAAATGTAATTTCGCTACGTGGAACATTTTATTTTACACCGCGCAATGTTTGCATGAAGTTTCGATGGGAACGAAATTGTTTATTTAAGTATATCAATTGTGCTACCGCTTAACTTTTTCGCTGGTATCAATGCAGTTCTTTTAGTGAAGGTTAGTAATCCAGCGTACCATTCAGAACTGGGTGCAGACGTGAAAGAGATCTGTTCAAGGCAAATTAAGAGTACACGCGGACTCGCAGCGGGCAGCATGCTGGTGATCACCAGCACCCATCACACGAGGAAGCGTGAAAATTATATGAGAAGCAATAACAATCGCTCATAAACATACATACATACATACATACATACATACATACATACATACATACATACATACATACATACATACATACATACATACATACATACATACATACATACATACATACATACATACATACATACATACATACATACATACATACATACATACATACATACATACATACATACATACATACATACATACATACATACATACATACTTGTGTCTACGAAGGCATCACATACCTGTGACAAACTTAGTTTAGTTGGGCATATTGCAGTCCAACACAAACGTTTACGGACTACGGGATCTCGTAAAACGTTGAGTTTCCTAGCAGCCTGTAAATGTAGCCCGTAAAACCGGACATCAATCACCATGTTATTCCCGTATGCTAACAGCGGCTGGAAATTTTAACATCCCGCTCCCGTGTGAGGGTGCAGAGGTATTAAGCATTCTCTCAGATTTCTCTCAGATTTCTGTCCGTAAAGTGTTGTGGGCGACTGTACCTTGCGATAAGAAATGGGCATGTGGGAATACTGAAAGAATTTCCGCAACTAACCATTTTCACTGATTACTTGTACGTCACACAGAATAAGTTTTGATTTTCTAGAAATTTCGAGGACTACACTAATTCATATAAATTTGACTCCACGTCATTTTCATGCAATGTTGGTGTAAGCTGCCTTTTGCTGTAAGTTGGGCTCTCTTACAAAAAAAAGTGCTTTTTTCCTTCTTTCTGAGCATGCTGTGCTGGCGATATTGAGAAAGGGAGGGCAGCAGTTCAGACGCTGTGGCAGGAGGATGTTTTCTCGATGTTAGACAGTGCGATTGACTGCACTGTCCTTTCTGCCCTCAACACTGTGCTGTATTCTGTGTCTGTGTGCACAAATGACAACTGTTCCGAGTAACCAGCAGGTGAATTGAAGAAACTTGCTTGATCTATTTGCATTAAATGCTGTGTATCATGTAAAGGCCACGTTTCCCTAAAGAAGAACTGAAGTTTGGGATAACTGGTATAGATTCACCTCAACGTCTGATCATCATCATCATCATCATCAGCCTGGTTACGCCCACTGCAGGGCAAAGGCCTCTCCCATACTTCTCCAAATCCGGTCATGTACTAATTGTGGCCATGTTGTCCCAGCAAACTTCTTGATCTCATCCGCGCATCTAACTTTCTGTCGCCCTCTACTACGCTTCCCTTCCCTTGGAATTCATTCCGTAACTCTTAATGACCATCGGTTATCTTCCCTCCTCATTAAGTGTCCTGCTCATGCCCCATTTCTTTTTCTTGATTTCAACTAAGATATTAACTCGCGTTTGTTCCCTCACCCAATCTGCTCTTTTCTTATCCCTTAACGTTCCACCTATCATTCTTCTTTCCATAGCTCGTTGCGTCGTCCTCAATTTAAGTAGAACCCTTTTCGTAAGCCTCCAGGTTTCTGCCCCGTACGTCAGTACTTGTAAGACACAGCTGTTATAAACTTTTCTCTTGAGGGATAATGGCAACCTGCTTTTCATGATCTGAGAATGCCTGCCAAACGTACCCCAGCCCATTCTTATTCTTCTGATTATTTCAGTCTCATGATCCGGATCCGCAGTCACTACCTGTCCTAAATAGATGTATTCCCTTACCACTTCCAGTACCTCACTACCTATCGTAAACTGCTGTTTTCTTCCGAGACTGTTAAACATTACTTTAATTTTCTGCAGATCAATCTTTAGACCCACCCTTCTGCTTTGCCTCTCCAGGTCAGTGAGCATGCATTGCAGTTGGTCCCCTGAGTTACTAAGCAAGCCAATATCATCAGCGAATCGCAAGTTACTAAGGTATTCTCCATTAACTCTTATCCCCAATTCTTCCCAATCCAGGTCTCTGAATACCTCCTGTAAACACGCGGTGAATAGCATTGGAGAGATCGTATCTCCCTGCCTGACGCCTTTCTTTATTGATATTTTGTTGCTTTCTTTATGGAGGACTACGGTGGCTGTGGAGCCGCTATAGATATCTTTCAGTATTTTTACATACGGCTCGTCTACACCCTGATTCCGCAATGCCTCCATGACTGCTGAGGTTTCGACTGAATCAAACGGTTTTTCGTAATCAATGAAAGCTATATATAAGGGTTGGTTATATTCCGCACATTTTTCCATCACCTGATTGATAGTGTGAATATAGTCTATTGTTCAGTAGCCTTTACGGAATCCTGCCTGGTCCTTTGGTTGACGGAAGTCTAAGGTGTTCCTGATTCTATTTGCAATTACCTTAGTAAATACTTTGTAGGCAACGGACAGTAAGCTGATCGGTCTATAATTTTTCAAGTCTTTGGCGTCCCCTTTCTTATGGATTAGGATTATGTTAGCGTTCTTCCAAGATTCCGGTACGCTCGAAGTCATGAGGCATTGCGTATACAGGGCGGCCAGTTTCTCTAGAACAATCTGCCCACCATCCTTCAACAAACCTGCTGTTACCTGAACCTCCCCAGCTGCCTTCTCTCTTTGCATAGCTCCCAAGGCTTTCTTTACTTCTTCCGGCGTTACCTGTGGAATTTCGAATTCCTCTAGACTATTCTCTCTTCCATTATCGTCGTGGGTGCCACTGGTACTGTATAAATTCGTATAGAACTCCTCAGCCACTTGAACTATCTCATCCCTATTAGTAATGATATTGCCGGCTTTGTCTCTTAACGCATACATCTGATTCTTGCCAATTCCTAGTTTCTTCTACACTGCTTTTAGGCTTCCTCCGTTCCTGAGAGAATGTACAATTCTATCCATATTATGCTTCCTTATGTCAGCTGTCTTACGCTTGTTGATTAACTTCGAAAGTTCTGCCAGTTCTATTCTAGCTGTAGGGTTAGAGGCTTTCGCACATTGGCGTTTCTTGATCAGATCTTTCGTCTCCTGCGATAGCTTACTAGTATCCTGTCTAACGGAGTTACCATCGACTTCTATTGAACATTCCTTAATGATGGCCACAAGATTGTCGTTCATTGCTTCAACACTAAGCTCCTCTTCCTGAGTTAAAGCCGAATACCTGTTCTGTAACTTGATCTGGAATTCCTCTATTTTCCCTCTTACCGCTCACTCATTGCTCAGCTTCTTATGTACCAGTTTCTTCCCTTCCCTCCTCAGGTCTAGGCTAATTCGAGTTCTTACCATCCTATGGTCACTACAGCGCACCTTGCTGAGCACGGCCACATGTTCTATGATGCCAGAGTTAGCG
Source organism: Dermacentor variabilis (assembly GCF_050947875.1). Lineage (NCBI taxonomy): Eukaryota > Metazoa > Arthropoda > Arachnida > Ixodida > Ixodidae > Dermacentor > Dermacentor variabilis. The sequence continues at coordinate 37,188,102 of NC_134572.1, read as the reverse complement.
CAGAGTATGAAGTCTATTTCATTCCTAGTCTCGCCGTTAAGAGCTCCTCCACCTCCACTTTCGGCTGTCACGCTTGCGGAAGAAGGTATTCACTATCCGCATATTATTCTGTTCCGCAAACTCTACTAATAACTCTCCCCTGCTATTTCTAGTGCCTATGCCATATTCCCCCACTGCCTTGTCTCCAGCCTGCTTCTTGCCTACCTTGGCATTAAAGTCGCCCATCAGTATAGTGTATTTTGTTTTGACTTTACCCATCGCCGATTCCACGTCTTCATAGAAGCTTTCGACTTGCTGGTCATCATGACTGGATGTAGGGGCGTAGACCTGTACAACCTTCATTTTGTACCTCTTATTAAGTTTCACAACAAGACCTGCCGCCCTCTCGTTAATGCTATAGAATTCCTGTACGTTACCAGCTATATTCTTATTAATCAGGAATCCGACTCCTAGTTCTCATCTCTCCGCTAAGGCATGGTAGCACAGGACGGGCCCGGTTTTTAGCACTGTATATGCTTCTTTTGGCCTCCTAACTTCACTGAGCCCTATTATATCCCATGTACTGCCCTCTATTTCCTCCAATAACACTGCTAGACTCGCCTCACTAGATAACATTCTAGCGTTAAACGTTGCCAGGTTCATATTCCAATAGCGGCCTTTCTGGAGCCAGGGATTCTTAGCATCCTCTGCTGCGTCGCAGGTCTGACCGCCGCCGCAGTCAGTTGCTTCGCAGCTGCTGGGGACTGAGGGCCGGGGTTTGATTGTCGTGTTCATATAGGAGGTTGTGACCAAGTACTGCACCCGGGTGGCCAATCCTGCTCTGGTGAGGGAGTACGTTACTGGTTCTGGTCACTGGGATCAGGCCACACTCCAGGCCTGTTTATGCAATTTATCAACACGCGGATTTTTTTTTAATCCGGTGGAAAATTGCGCGGCACCGGGATTCGAACCACGGACTTCTTGCACGCGAAGCGGGTGTTCTACCTCTACGCCACCGCTGCACCTTCAACGTCTCAAGCTCCAAACCCAACGCGAAAGGAAGGAGGAACGGAAGGAAGGGAGGAAAGGAAATAGATAGATAGATAGATAGATAGATAGATAGATAGATAGATAGATAGATAGATAGATAGATAGATAGATAGATAGATAGATAGATAGATAGATAGATAGATAGATAGATAGATAGATAGATAGATAGATAGATAGATAGATAGATAGATAGGCTTATTCTTAAAGAGGAAGTACTACGGGGCTAACTGAAACTGAACGACCTAATTAAAACAATACAAATCCGTACAAATCAACATGGCAATCAGAACACAAATCAACACAGAAAGACACAAACTAAAAGAACTACAAACAATCCTCACCCGAATATCGCATGCACAATAAAAGATACACAGATGAGGAATGAAGCATACAGCAGCGTGTGTGAAGAACAAATGACACAGTTATCTCAGTGCTTGAAGATGTAGTCTGCTTCCATAACATCTCGCCTAATCCTTCTCTTGTGCCAGAACAAGAAGTATGCAGTATTAAAGAAAGGGCCACTGCCTGCGCCAGCGCCATGATAATTAAGCGGCTTCTGGCTTTCTTGTCGACATCATTAGCATGTTCCCTTGATCTAATATTCATGCCTCTACCCGTCTGCCCCGCATAACAATGGCCACATTAAAGGGATCTTCAGTGAGCAACCTATGACGTGCATTTCTATATATATGTTCTTATGCTTGACGCTACACTGGCTGTGCGAGCGGTGACCGAAAGTATGCTGCTATTCTTATGACAGCTCCGTACGGTGTGCTTCCTATCTTCTTTGGTGCCGCAAAAGTTATATCAACACCACATCAACTCCTTCTTGCGCTCGAGAATCTGAATGACATGGAGTACTGGCTCTGGAAATAGCTGCATTAGGTGTCTTTACTTCCAATCCACGGTTTTTGTGTAGAAGGAGGAGACGTCTGTTCGTAGGGCCTATATCTATTGGCTCGCGCCTAGCGCCTGCTCTAATTTATTTTGACAATGTGTCACCTGTAATTAACCTTACACCTCTTCGCTCGTGGTAGTTCACCTAACATGACCCGGGAGAAGGAAAATTAGTAGTCAGAAAGCATTGCTGATTTGGGCTCTCTTCAGTAAAGGAGTGAGTGAAGTATGACATGTCTCTCTGTGTTCTGTCTACTACCTGGACGAACAAAACCGGTACAGGAATGAGAACATTTAACATCACATGACGACTGCGGTATGCGGTCAACATCACCGCCAAATACCGTCAATGAACACAAACAGCCCAGATAGCTTCGCTTCCACCAGTTCCCACTGTGTGTGGGAACTGATTATTTTTAAAGAGAAGCTGTCTATGCCTACCCTCCGGGAAAATCGTGGCGGCGAACAGAAAACGCCTGGCGGTAAAGCCAACTTTTTCGTGAATGATGTATAGCTGTCAAGTTAATGTAGGTATCTTGAAAAAATATCATGCTGAAATTCACTGCTAAGACGACTCTATCATTACGCCGAGTTTTATTTACTTGTCATAATTAGTTAGTTCACAAGGAAGTTGTAAACGTTACAGAATTCCCATCTGCTGTCAATACATTGGCAGCTACAGAGGGAGTATGGTTAGAGAAAACGGCTGTAACTCTTGTTTTATCAAACCTCTCCCGAAACAGATTATATGACAATTAGCAGCTAAGACAAGTCTAACACAACGCAGAGTTTCATCTACTTTTCTTAATTACGTAGCTTATAGTGAAGTTGTAAATATCGTGGAATTCCTGTCTGCGGTCGATACGTGGACTTCTACGGTAGGGAAACGGACAGCCCCGGTGTTTGTCCGCTAGAATAAAACTCTAGTCCTTCCAAGTTTCATTCAGCTAATTAACTAGAAAATATGCTCAATCCGAAATTACAAACAAACGTGTTTTATATCGTGCACTCCTTTCGACTGTGCCCCCGTCAACGCATATCATCGCTCGCGTCGAGGCTCGGTTTAACAGCCACCTGCGTCTAAACGGCGTCCCGTCGCAGCTACGTCGACAAACCTGCGTCTTTTATGACGGCGTCGTAAAAGCCCTTTGGTGTTGGCAGAGCCACTGGCAGTACGTGCATCACAGTGACCACAAGGTCATCGTCACTTGCTTGACAAGATAAAGATGTAAAATAAAGAGAAACGAGACAAGACAACAAATGATTGTGTATTTCATTGCATTTCGCATAAATGTCATATACGTAATTATATCTATGTTACGTACCAACAAAACTCTGTATCAACATACTTTATACCATCATAGAAGCTTCGCTGGTTCAACCACTTTCACAGGGTAGAATGGCTCCTCAATGTTTTTTTTTTTTTTTTTTAAGCGAAGCCGTTTATGACTAGGGTTCCGGGTATTTATGTTCTGCGTGTACAAAAACCGTGTGCCGATTCCAGAGATGGTACAATTCCGGGCCAACCCGCGGCTGAGGTGAAGCAGGCTTCAAGCACTCCGCCAACTTGCAAAATTAAGTTTAATATCGTGGGTCCAAATAGAACGCGCATGAGATATCATAATGGCAAGAACAGTTTTGCACTTTGACCCACGTCGCCCATGTCTACGTTCGCACTACCCTCTCCGTGTCGGCGTTCCAAGCGCTTGCGTATGTACTCTCCTTCCCCAGTGCAGAGTAGCAGACTAGAGCGCACTAGCTCAGGTCGACCTCTCTGTCTTTGCTATCAATAAATTCTACTCATTTCCTACAGCTTTTCCGTGGTGGCGGTGCCGTCGAAACATCACGCGTTTCTAGTTTCCTGCGGCTCCTCGGGTGCATATATATATATATATATATATATATATATATATATATATGGCTCTTTTTGAGACTCGCTGGTCATCCACTTTCACAAAGGGGAACGGCCCATCATTTTCCTTTCTTTTTCGTTTTTTGCACATGCGTAAATATAGGGGGTGGAGGGGGGAGGGTTCTTTAAAGCTGTTCATTTCTGTGATTTTAATAAAGTATTTCACTGTCGAGTTAGCACCGTTGTCTGTTCTCTCTATTTTGTGTCCTGTTTTGAACCCAAGATATCACGCTGATTTTGTTTGCATATGTTTAAGCCCTTCCTAGTTCGCTCCTTCCTGAATATATTTCGTTCTCCTTCTTTAATTTTCTTTTCTCGAAGCTCACAAACGCCAGTACTCCCTTGCACTGCCTTAAAGTCAGATATAGTAGATTCAAAGAATAACATCTACATTTACACTGAGGTGGCTTCATTGGGAAACTTTTCTAGTTCACCATGAAAACAATAATAATTGAAAGGAGCACCTTTCTTTTTTTATTCTTCTTCTTTAAAACAAGGTATTCACGTGCATCGCATTTACGCACTGCAAAAAGAAAAGAAAGGAGTAACGCAAGATAATAAAGACAACTTACATTCATGGTATTCGTTCAACGCCTCGCCGCCACACGCAAGCGTGTGTCTACTTTGACATAAACAGCTTGCAAAAAACAAAAAGAGAAAGAGGAACGCACACGCGCAAAAGCCTTTCAGTGCAACAGTAAGCTGAAAAGATAAAAAAATGTAGCAGAAAAGAACCGGCCGTTAGGACAGGTCCCTTCCAGACAGAAACGGTGCGACCGAAGACTATCACTCGTTGCGCAACTGACAACGCTTTGAACACGAATCGTCCGTACCTTGTTGTGGCCGCAACACGGCTTGCACTCGACTGCTACAAGCTGTTCTCGACGCTTTTCCTTTTTCACGCGTTCCCCCCTCCCTTCTTATTGTCTCCTCCGCGTTTTATTTTCGTATTACACGGATATTTGCGTTTATTTCGTTTGCTTCTTTCCTTCCTGTCGACCTACCGCTGAAACGAGCAACCGCGCACGACCTACCGCGTATAGCATCGCCAACCGGTACACTCTCGCAAATGAGGCGCCGCGATTAGGGAAAGGCCGCGCACTTTCCCGCTGCAGCGCCACTTACCGTGACTGCTGCCCACGCGGCCCACGGCTCACCCTTCAGGAGCACGCATTCACGGCGATTACGGCTACTCTTTTCAATGCTTCGTTTTTACTGTCGGGTGGAGAGTTGTTTCCTTTCATTTTTCGCTTCACCAACCTCTTCACTTCTCATTAATACAGACCTGGAGTTCTTTTTTTTTCTTTTTCTTCTTCTAGAAGTATAGATTGCTTTCGCTTTTTTTTTCTCTTTCCTTTCTTTTTTTCTCGCTGCTCTCACTTGGTAACGGGCCTGCTGCTGCAGACGTTAATTAGGACACGGCGATAGAAAAGAAGGATGAAAGAAAAAGCTCAGTGCAATTCCACGATGAACGTAAGCGTATAGGGAGACGCGTCGGTACAGCAGAAAAGATGGAACGGAGCATTGTAATGAACGGAGATGAGGAAACAGAAATCTTGGCGAGCCAGAAATCCAATGACGGCGTATAAGATGGAGTCAAATGGGGTGCACGCGGCTCTATGCCTCGACTCGTCGGCCAGACATTCGGTTGCGTTACATGCGTATAGAACAACGCCATCTCCCACCGCACCCTTTCCATTCTTTATTTCAAATTTCTTTCCTCCAGATCGACATCGAATGAGATCGATGAGACGTTGGCCGGGCTGTTGCAACTGCAACGTCGTCGCGGTTGCAGATTGCGGTGGCGACAAGAGGATTTATGCTGATTGCGTCGGCGTCACCGATTCGGTCCTGTGTGTATGCGCATGCACAGGCGTGCAAATTTGTTGCGCGTTTCTGAGCTCGTCCCTGTAGATCCCTAGCGCCCACGACCGTTCACGGCTTGCGTACTTTGGAGAGGGGGCGCAGGAGCGAGCGTCCGCGTTTGCATTTTCTCGATGCTTTAGAAACAGAAAGAGAAAAAAAAACTGCGCTTTTCCACAAGAACAACTATCACGCCTCGCATCAGCAACCTCCCGTCGCTGACTGTCACCTGTTTATATTTGCGCCGCGCCCCTCTTCTTTTCTGCCTCTCCCTCTTCATCTTCTTTATTCCAGCTACAGCTTTGTCCTCGCCACGCGCACGTTATGCAACAACGTGTTTATGAAACCTGGTGCAAGCATATTCGTTTGCCGTTACGGCGTAACAAATGCCATACCAGATATGACCGAGTGCATGCAGTGTTAGGCGCGGAACCCGCAGAGATGTTTCATGAAGGTAACTTTGCTGTTGTGAGGTTGGGTTTGTCATTTGGAAATACTTCCACAATAAAGAAACTGACACGACAAAATTGCTGAGACTGGAGATATCATGAAAGGCTGGACGATGCACTAGCTGACAACCGACTACCTTGCTGTTTGGGGAAACTACAAAAACAAAATGCAATCCATGAGTTAGTCTAAACGAAAGCAGTAAAAAAAAGGCGTGGCATAAAGGAACCGGTAGTCCGCACCGCTCCTCGTATGAACTGCATGGCAGCGTCATCTACACATTTGTGTAAATAACCCTGCCGCCCTTTTTGAGCAACTACCAGTTACTGGTGTTCATTACAAACCACAGATAGAGTGCAGCATCAAAAAAAAATGGTTATTTTAATTGTGAGCCAGCTGCAAATTTCATTCTTCCAGCTGTACAGAGACGAAGGCTGAGGGGACAGTCAAAGCTCTCGTAGAGCTGTTGGGGCTGCTAGAAGTGGTGTCCGCGCAGATATGAACGCGTTCAAAATCTGATTCATGCATGAGAGAAAGAGACAGCCGCTTCAAGGCTAGCGCAGGTACGTAAGCCTTCTTGGCGCTCCCAGGAACTGAGATGCGCAGCTAATATTTTCATGTGCTATGGCATCGACAGCAGCAAAACTTGCGGTTCTCGAAAGTGGCGTTGATTATGTGACTCAGCAACCACAAATATGGTGAGCAATATTTTGTAATTTCAAGGTAGCCCTTCAAACACTGCAGTTTTGCCTTGCGTCATGGCTCTCGTGAGCAGATGGTATGTGAAATTAGACATACTAACCACCAAGTCTTTCGAGCACAGCCATGACAATTTATTTCAGTAGCTGCCAAGCCGCTGCGGAATTGACGGCAACGGCAGGGTAGATGAGACAGAGCACATGGCTCTCCAGGAAGGTCAGCGCGTATCATTAACGTTGTCGACAACCAGTGCAGCTGCGCAACTTTACTTGCCTGCACATAGCATTACACTTTGACATTGGAATTTGCCTGATTTTACCAACTCGCGATTATATTCACTGGATCCTGGAGTCCTACTTCGCCTGCCATCCCAGTCCTGCCGCCATAAAACAACTTCTAGCGAGCGGCCTGTGGCTGGGCGTCGCATTCAGTAACGTTTATTCATTCTTCATCGGAATGGCCAACATTACCGCACGCAACTCTTGCGGGCGAGATAAGATCGTTTGCAATTGTATACCCAGCTGTCCGACGAGATAGGGAGAGAATGGCTGACGTGGTAGAGAAGGAAACTTCTCCTCTTTAAGAAGCATCCATGTGACAAACACATGGATGATCTTAAGGAAGGAAAAAGTGGAGAAGGAAAGCAGGGAGGTTAACCAGTTTAGCCTAACCGGTTTGCTACCCCACACATGGGAGCGGGATCGTTGGTTACAGTCTGTCACTCTTGCGCGGTACGTCACATCACTGTCACAGCCACTTGTCCAAGCCCGTCTCTTTCATAAACCGAAGTAGTCCCTTAGTCGCCTTCAGCTGCGATGTCTTCTGTCGGCGATATGTGAAAATGGTTGCAACTGACAATGGTCTATTGTCAAGGTGCTCTAGAACGGACGCCATGGACTGTCTCTGAACATTATATTCAGGACAGTCGCACAGAATGTGTTCTAGTGCCTCCTCGCAAGACAGGCATTGCAGAGAGCGTTGTCGGCCATTCCAATGCGAGACGAGTAAGATTTCGTGAAGGCCACCCCTAGCCATAAGCGATAAAGCAGGGTGGTCTCACTTCGGCGGAGTCCAGTTGGCATACAGAGATGCATCAAGGACGGCAGGTCGTGTTGACGATTGCTCCGGTTGGTCTGGCTGCTTGGTGTGCACCATAGAGAGAGCGTGATCTCCCGTGCAAGCACTTGAAGTCTGCTGGCTGCGTCGGACCGTGAAAGTGGTATGGCCTCTTCCTGTGTGTCTTCAAGAACTGTCCGAGCGGCTTTATCGGCGTCTTCGTTTCCTATGACGCCGCAGTGACTTGGCAGCCGCTGAAACGTCACGTGGTGTCCTTTCTCATGTGATGTATGGAGTAGGCATCTAATATCGAGCACGAGCTGTTCGAATGGCCCGCGACGCAGAACTGTTATCACAGATTGTAGGGCTGCCTTTGAGTCACTGAAAATTTACCATTGTCGAGGTGGTTCCCGATTGACGAAACAAAGTGCAGCGCGAAGAGCAGCTAGTTGCGCAGATGTAGATGTCATTGGTTAATAATAATAATAATAATATTTGGGGTTTTACGTGCCAAAACCACTTTCTGATTATGAGGCACGCCGTAGTGGAGGACTCCGGAAATTTTGACCACCTGGGGTTCTTTAACGTGCACCTAAATCTAAGCACACGGGTGTTTTCGCATTTCGCCCCCATCGAAATGCAGCCGCCGTGGCCGGGATTCGATCCCGCGACCTCGTGCTCAGCAGCCCAACACCATAGCCACTGAGCAACCACGGCGGGTCTGTCATTGGTTGGTCAGTCCTAAAGCTCATGGTAATACCTCTTGCTGGGGACGACCACAGCACCGGACGAACATTGGGTGTTTGTGGAACCATCAGTATAAAATTGTGCACTGTCCGCGTACCTCTCGTGCAGAAGAAGCAGAGACAGTTGTTTCAGCACAGGCGACGACGGCTCAGACTTTTTCCCGATTCCTGGTACGCTGAGATGGACTGTGAGGCTGACAAGGCACCAAGGGGTACCTTAAGGATGATCTTAAGGGACAGTGTGGTAGATTAGGTGAGTAAAATGCATAGCTTTTCCCGAAATGCTAGTACGAAACCGTCCTTTACTTCTTGGTATTAGTCGCGAAACACCTTTACTTCCAATGACCAACGTCAAGATATTTACTTCCGTGACCAATGTAAAAATAGTGAAATTGGTCACAAAATGTATTTACTTTCGGAAACCCTATCAGCGCTGACATTTGAACACAGCTCTTTCTGGAGGCTATCTCAGCTAAAGTCCATCTCTGCTATGATAATCGCAGAAGAAAAAGAAATGCTAGCGCAAGTACCATAACACAAAGGATGTTTACTTCCATTGTGCACCGTGAATTTCGCGGCGTTTTAGAATGTTCGTTCCAGAATCCTCCAGCAGCACTACAAAGCTCATGTATTGCAGCTATACTGTGCACAGCAGGCTAAAATATGAGGGCGTGGCTAAGGTATATAGGGGTACGTGCGTGAGCGTGTGCAAGTAGGCAAGCGGTATTTAATTCAACGCGCTATTTTACAGAACTCGGGTAGCGTGCCTTGGGTGCACGTTGAAGAACCCCAGGTGGTCAAAATTATACCGCAGTCCGGCACAACGGCGCCCCTCATAATCATATCCTGGTTTCTGCACGTGAAATTCTAGTATATAATTTAAATATTTTAATCTGAAAGAATTCAGTTATGGAACTCTTTCATATAATAAAGAAAGCTGAAAGTGGACCACTTAAAGCCAACATATGCGTGGTAAAGCCAAGTGAATGGCGAAGAGAAAGTAACGTTTCGTAGAAAACTAGCTTCAGTTTAATGTTTTTTACCAGCGGCCTTTTAATCATGTGTGATTGCCTTCAAGCACTCTTGTGAAAAACGGAAACACTGAAACATAGTGCCTGGTTAACCGTGCAGTGCCTGGTAACCATAGTGCCTGGTAAACCGTGCAGGTTAACTCTTGCGTGCGTCTTACCCTGATTATCTGTGTGCGTTTTCTTCTTACGTGCAGAGTCAGTTCTTCGCGCTATCGTAAGTAGTTTTGGCGTGTACGACGCACATTTCTTTAAAAGTTGTGCGTTCCTACCTTGAGCCTCTTTTCTTTCCCATTTATTATACGTATTATTGAGGCGTATATGCACGCAGTATGCATACATATACGCTTCAACGTTCTGTGGCGGGGAGCATAAAACTGCAGCTTTTTATTCATTTATTTATTTTCATTCCTAGCATTTTCCCCACACACGGAAAAGAACACCAACGGGCGTCGGTCCATTTGTGTTAGGAACTTTCGAGCGAGTTCCCAAGCATTAGCGAAATGCAGGTATTGGGTAACAAGAGAAACTGCCGGTGCTGGCCCAGCGTCATAAGCTCTGGGCACTGCATCACTAGCGCGTATGTGATTTTATTTTATCAGACTTTTGGGATGTAAAAGAGGCCCTGCATTACTTCAAGAGTGACGGAGCCCGCGCTGAATTTACGTCGTAAGCGAGGTTGTGCTGCTTGTTGAGTGGGTTTTAAAGGGGAAATGGAAGTAAGAAATAAATTTCAGCATTGCCATTGCCATACACCAGCTGTGCGCCGATGTACGGGCCCTGCCTTGTTCTTGCGAAGCCGAAAAATAAAGACGTGCGAGAGATTATCGAGGCTCAGGCGATCTGCCAGATTAGTGACATGTGTGTTAGCGCTCCTTCGGTCGACTTGTTAGAGCTTTTTTGAATAGTTAAAATTTGGCTGATGTAGCTTCTATGTATGGGAGTTAAATAGGTGGTTGTTTCCTGAAAATAAAGTTGTTGAAGTTAACGCATTCTGGTGTCGTCTCCTTTCTGTGTTTGTACGCTGGCGCTAAATATGCTTTCAATGAAAGTAAGAACACGTGAAAAGTTTCTTTCTGTCTTTTTTGCAGCAGTTTCCGATATCGAGCACTCTGTGTCCCTTACTGGCGCGACTTTTACATGTAGCTGTATGAAATGTATTGCTCATTTTATTGATCATGAAGATGTAACTTTCATGGAAAGGCTATTAGTACATGCCATAGGCATAAATGATCTTACGGTTACATTTTACTAGACGTTTGCAATGCTGTAGCCTTTGAGGGTTTAATATAGTATAGCTGATGGGCACATTATTAGGATTTCTCTCAAGTCATAATTGCAAGCACATCTGTGATATTAATATCAGTAGCGGTGTCCAAAAGACCGGAAAATAATGAATCGAGAAGTAACGCAAACAAGATCCTCACTGAAGTGGCATAAAAAAAGAAGAAACTGGTTTCTAATGAAAAAAATGTCATCGTGGAAGAGATGATAAAGCCACTATAACTTACGGTTATATGTATCGTTTTGCTGATTTTACATGTGAAGCTATCACCTTAATCTGTTCACAAGCATAAAGCGGCTGTAAAGCAAGTACTAGCTTCCTGCAGAAACAATGAAGGATTGAACCGGCTCGCTCGATCAATAGACGGTACTGGCTTCGAATCAAATACAACTTCTATGCTTCTTGATCATATCACTTAGTTATCGATTATCCGAGGGGCACAAGGAGACCTTCCCATGGTAGGGAGCGTGTTCGTTCTGCTGTTTGATCAAAAGCAAAATGTGAACTTTTCAAAGAACTTGCACGTAGACGCATATACATCAAACTCATACACAGAATAGTCCACCCGCATATATCTTGCAACATATCCCTTGTTTCCCAATTTACTAAATAATTTTCTTTTTATTTTTCTATTCTCTCCCTTTGCAGAGTCATACGGGCGCTCGCCTTTCAGTTCCACTTCAACTTTAACAAAAACAGCCGTAGCGCAAATTACGACTTTAATTTTCTCCTAAAAAGTGTGCTAAGAGCAACGCGAGAAACTCAAGGAAAGGCACACTCAAAAAACAAACACGCCCACACAGACGCACCCAGACACAAACAGAACGCGAGAGCATTGATCCATAAGCGAGGAATACATTTGCGAGGAGGCTTTTGTTCCAGGCGTCTCCTCTCCCGGTTTTTGTCTCGGTGCCAAACGATAAAACGGTCGAAGAAAGAGCGACAGAAAAGGAAGGGATGCGCTTTCTTGTTTTCACGTGACTGCACTGAGTGGCCTAGTTTTCCTCACGAAGCGGTTATGGCGACGTCACATAGATGCGCCTTCGAGGGGGAGTGCTGGAGAATCGCTGCAGAAGCAAAATGCGATAAGCGTCTTTCTCGGTCTTTAACGCCACGACCCTTTGTTTGGTCTCGTGCCCACGTGATTACACTGTCGCGCACTGGAAGGCATACTGAGAGTGGTATTTTAAAAGAGCGAGGTGAGGCCGAAAACAAGCTGCTATCGCAAGCTGTATAGACACGTTGTTTTCTTTCAACCATACGTTATACCTCTAGTTTTTAACCTTTCGTTTCTTTCCTCAGCACTAGAGATGCCTAAAAGAAAGGAGGGGGGGGGGGGCGGAGCTTATCTCCAAACTTTGGTATGTCAGAAGCTGTCTGAACTCGTGCATAACAGACCCCGTGGCCCCACCCACTTTGATTCCGCAGTCATGATTCCCTTTATACATTTCTGTCTCCTCATCTAAAGTTTATCGGTGCGTTGTATATTGATTCGTCGTAGCAAGGAGAATATGGAGAAAAAAAAAGCTTTAGCAGCATTTTTGCTTCTGACGCTAGTCGCCGACAGGGAAGTTTCCGGCCCGCTTGTTGACCACTTTCGGACGGTGCTTTTTAACCTATACATTGAAGGCAATGTATCAATATATCAACATATGAATAGAAGCATATATGAATCAAGCACAGTTCTTTGTTTTTTCCGCCCGAAATTTAAAACCTAGAGCCTTCCTCTTTGCCTTCCTCTGAAACACGTCGAACATAAACACAGAACCGTCATTCAAGTGCTTGTTTACGAAGCCAGATTCACCCGACACAGCGAAAGTAGTAAACTTTCAGCCCATGGCACTGGGCAGGCAGGTTAACTTTCAGATGCACCGGCCCGATGCTTTCTTTAACTGGTATAGAGTTGGGTATTGTGCAGCAGCGCAGATTCCTTTAGAAAAGGAACCTCTCTGCTGCACTTTTTTTGTCTTGGCTTCTCTCGTATATCTACTTAAGTCCGCACCCCTAAGATCAATCGATATACGACTACTCGCGTCAAATTATATTACATTTATCTGGCTCGACACAGCCTTTGCTTATCTACGTATCAAGGAAACGTGTCCTTGTAAACGTATATGTTTTTGCAAGCTTCAAACCACTGCCTAGCTTTCCCGTTTAGGTTGGCAGCTATTGCTCATGTCTGCTAAAACCCGCCTTCAAAAGTGCCTCGTTTGCCAGCAAGGCTTCCTCCTTGAGAACAAAGAAAGAAGTAAATACTTATACAAGATTTTGTTCGTAGCGCCAACGAAGTGTGTCGGAAAAGCGTTTTCACATTGAACGCTTTCACCGGAAACAGGCTGCCGAAGGATGGTCGAAGTGCAGTAACAGTGCTTTCCTTCTTGAAAAAGCAGAAAAACATACTGCAAGAGAAGACTGCTCGGGACGTTCAGGAAGTCCGCCGCACGTATCATACACCTCGTGGTAGAGACAGAGCTCGGAAAGGGCACGAGGGAAGGCAAGAGGCATGTTCTTGGTCCGCCACGACGTCCTGCTATGCCAAGCGCACGGTAAAAATACAATAACTCTTAAACAAAAAAAAAAAAAAGACACGCACGAGCGACGGAAAGAAAGCGCGCGCGCGCGTTCTCTCTCGCTTCAAGGTATCGGAAAGCAATCCCAAACCGTGAGAAACGACGCCACTCGGCAACATCTGTCGGGAGCCTATTTGCGATGTTCCGTGGTGCACCTACTACTCCCACAACGAAACAGGAAAGAAAAGTCGAGGTAGAAGGAAACAAAAATCTGGAAACGAAAACGGAGGTTGAGCGAGAGACTCTCACGAAAAGAAAAAGCTTGCCGTTGCTGTGTCGCACTTTCTCGAAAAAAAAAAAAGAACAGCAAAAAAAAAAAGAAAGAAACAACAGAAACGCGGGCGTTCTAGCTGCGGCCCGCTCTCATTTTCGCAAGTTTTGGAGGCGGGTGTTCACAAGCTCCTTGTTGACACTCCTCCGTCGGCGTCGTCTACGGTGTCCGTTAGAAGGGCAGTATACGTTTTTTTCTCTCTCTCTCTCCAAGGGTGTGTGCTTACTTAGAAGGGTGCGTACTGAAGTAGCCGAGTGCATCTTGACTTCACTTTTACTTTCTGTTGGATTTCTTTTCCTTCATTTTGTGCGCGAATCATAGTTTCTATTTCTATTTTGGGCTCGCTCCTCGGTATACATCTTTAGGGTGGCTTTCCTCTCACCTATTGCCACGATGAGACAACCTGCTTTGTCCTTTGCCAAGTTTGCAAGAGCTTGTTCAACACGTGTGTGCTTGCTTATGTTAGGCACATTAGCATACAAATTATTTTACGAGAGACGTTTCAAAGTGCTACAACTGAAGCGTTCCTGAGCTGCCTGAACGTATCAAGTGGTATGGGAGCTTACGAGAGCAAAGTCACGCTTATGCCGGCTGAAACGGGTGTTCGTTTCTGGTTAAAGAAATGCGCATATCCAACTAATAGTGACGGTTAACCTAAAGTAAGCACTTTTATTAATCATGAACATTTGTTAGGGCTCCTTCTCACAAACCGTGCGAGCTAGTCCCAGCTACCTTTTTCACGACCCTCTCTTTCCATTCCTACAATATCAGTGTAGTTGTTTGTTTTGGTTTTTTTACTGCAGAGTTTAGTGCTGAGCTAAGACTACACTAGTTTGTGTACGTTCGTTTGCAATTGCAGGAGGCTGAGTACTGCCCATGTCAGTGAAGTTAGACCATGAAACATCATACGTGCAGGGATGCAGAGCTGGGATGCGTTATGTTCTGTCACTGTTTCAAGACGTGTGGTTGTCTCCCACTGATCCCCAAGTAAAAAGCAAAGTGTTTCCAACCTAACTCCCCAACAAAGTAAGTGGCTCGCACGCATTGCTGTGGCATTGGCTCGGAATAATGCATAAGGCTAAGGAGCAGCAATAATTAGCGCAAGTTCTAGCAAAATTTATTGTTACCAAACATCACACATTTATTTCTGCGTGCAGGGCCTGCTGTAACCTTTGTCATGCAGTCTACTGCTTTTCTTTTTTCATCACTCGCGAACCTACCTATTGAATAGATTGAACTCCGACCGATTTTACGCGTACTCAAAAGACCTAAAAGCCCATTCTAGTAAAGCACAACATTAGTCAACAAGCCTGGCCTAGGTAGAAATTTGCAACGTTTAATAAAGCTCCAGAAACCTCTCAACTACATTCGCAAGCCCCGCTACTGACAGTAGGTATGCGGACATTTTCAATAGCATGAAGTTGATTAGCGATAGCGTCCCACTCGGACTGCATGCAATACGATAACAAACTGAAAGTTATTCGTTTAGAGGAACTTAGTTAAAAAATGGTTATCAAAATGATGTTTATCATCTTGAGGCTTGTGCGAAAGCAGGAGCATTATTGGAAGAGAAGGGAAAAATAAATAGAAGCACACACGACTATGCTCAAGTGAAGGAGCAAATAACGAGATACCTTTTATAACAAAAACCTGTCGGCTCACCGGATACGTTAACGTCTGGAATTTACATAAATAAATGAGGGCTATACCAAAGTAGCTTGATAAATATATAACACCCTGTGGATGCGTCATCCTCCTGCATAATGGCGGGACTGATAACGAAAGCAACTATCGATTTCTTAAGCACTTTCAAAGCAGGTCCACCAACGTCACACTTTAGCAAGAAAAGAAAGAAAAAAGCATGCACACAAAAGCGCCGCTTCGCAAAGTGCCGACTTGTTTCTAGAATGATGAAAGGGAAAAAACGGACAGTGCTCCAGCGAACAGATTTATCTATACGTGGTCTTTAAGTGTCTGTGTGCGTGTTTTTTTTTTCTAAAAACACTGTGGGGGATCTCTTGGCACTTCTCGCTTTGATTCCGGCTCTCATCGTAAAGTAGAGATTTCCTCGGGCAGATACCCCAAATTACAGCAGACTATCAGAGGCCCCTTGTCTGCGTCGCAAAAGCTCACTGCTGAAAACTTTTTGTCTTTCTTGCATATTAATTAGCATCTACTCAACTTATGCGTTCCTCCTTCTTTGTTTTTTTTTTGACAATATAGCTTTAAAATGTGCTTCTTTGTTTTTTGCTGGTGGAGGCAACATTCTTGTACACACTTCTTGGAATACTACATTCAGGATAACTTGACGGGCTGCTTAAAAAATGTGTATATTCTGTCAAGTTGGAGAACGCAGAAATGCCTGAAAGGCTGGCTTCCTTAGATCATTGTGGCAGGGTTAACTTGATAAATAATTATTACTTGCTTTTGCCTGTGCTGTAACTTCTCCGCTGAGTGTTGAATTATGTGTGAATCAGCACGCGGCGCCCGAGTGCGGATGTGTTGTGCGAGCACGTCAAATATTTTTTCTACTCAGATTGTTTACACAGTATAGGAATGCTTGAAATTAACTTTATGTTACTTTGATATACGTCTGTTACGCATATCTGTATACAGTTTTTATCAAATGTTCCTAATTACAGAAACACATCTGCAGACGTTCCTTACCAATAATATTGCTTCCTAGACTTCCAAAATGAGAAATCCGCTTGCAAGAAACACGATTGCAAAATGCTACCGCGTAACTCGTTATGCCTATTTTCAATTACCTAGTTTAATTTAGAAACTCCCAGACACAAAAGCAAGCACACACACGCAGATCGTGCGGTATGGCACAAATAAATTAGCAATTGGGCAAAAAACGATAACAACGCATGGAACACGCACGCGAGCTAAGCGTTTTTTATGTCTCGTGTAATCACGGTTATGATGGCTTCACAAAAAGACAGAAACGTGCGAGTACGCAACATGAAGCAGTGGCGCAGAGAGCATGATCTGGCTGAACTGGCTGGTACAGGAAACTCTTCGTCGTCTATGGATTTTTCCTTAAAGCAAAAGAGATATTTGCTATTTGTTTTCCTAAACTTCGTATGACACCGAGTATGCGCCCCTGTTTCACAAGGCGTATAGAAACCTTAAATATATTTGCACATGTGTCGTACACCTTTTTGCATACATCATTCCTCCCCGTTATTACTTGTAGAAACATCCAACATCGCCGTCGTTCCCATGTCATCGCTGCGTCGTCGTCTCACAGCGCGCATCCGCATACGGCGGTATTTGCATTTCGCCATAGCTCTTGAATGATGTAGTGGAAAAGCATAAATTTTGCATCAGATTAAATATTTAGCCGGTGAAGTGCATAAACATAAACACTTCATTAGATTGCACTTCGTATACATAACCTTCTTTATGTAGCTGCACCAAATTAAAAACAAATTGCGCCTAGCAGACAGCGCAATCCTTACCCTTCAACTAAATTAATTGATGGTGCAGCGCCTACGAGAAATAAAAACAAAAAATTGAATCATTAACATCATTACAATATCTTTATAATTGCTTAACTTACTGCACATATTTCAATTAGTGAATTTTAGCCTGTTAGTTCGCAAGACGTACCGTACATACTTGGAACGAATTCTCAGGGCTGCGCCCTTTTCGAGATAATTGTCAGTGTCTGACGAAATGTATTGGCGTTCCGGTAACTTTTGTAGTACAAATGCAGAAAACATCCTTTTCATAAAGAAAACGTAAGTTGACCAACAGTGTACTCCTAACGGAACTTTGACGGCGCCTATCTCGAAACCGGTGCTATCCTCAGAATTCGTGCCAAGTCGATCTGCCTTGCATATTCAGTAGCTAATTTTGTCGATTGAAACATGTGCCGTAAATCAAATAATTTAGAGAGTGAATTAGCATAGTTATTTGATTATTCAATTAGCCGTTTTGATATCTCGTAAACATAAAAGCCGGGTCATCGAGTAATTTGTATCAAGGATTAGAATTCTGCTATCGGCTTCAGGTAAGTTAAACAAAAAAATCTGGTGCAGCAAAAAAAAAAAAGCGCTGTATAGGATGAAAATATAGAAAACTGTATGCATCGCATTTACTTGCATAGATTTCATTAACCGCTTCAGTAAAGCCTCGCATCATATAGCTTTCAACATGTTCATTGGATTTGCATAATATTTCTGTTCAGTTTCAAGACTCCACTTCTATAATCCCCGCGAAATTCTAGACTTGCGCAAACTGCATCTTTCAATGTCAGCCGCGGTAATCATCAAGTATTCATTTTTTAATTGCGCTCCTCTCTTACTGGATCCGGGAATTCATATATGTTAAGTACTTCATACTTGCTTGCTCCACTTTTGAAAGAAATATTTTCGGTTACTAAGGATATACCAGGCCAGACGGGTCGCTTGTTGAATAAACATGGCTATTTGGCTAAGGCCACTGTTGCTGGCACCATGCTTTATTTCGTTTCGACGACAGGTTATATAAATACGATCATGTATGTAGGTACACTTATTTGAAGGTAAAATGATCTCTTACATCTTTCACAGAATTTCAGCATTTACGACTCTCCTCGAAGCAGAAAATTTTGTAACAAGCTCTGTTTTCAAGTAACATTGGCAAAACTACGCTTTCAACTGCCCTTTCCAATGCCAGAGCAAGCAGGGGGCGCTGCAAGCGCTTGATTTCATCGGACGTGTGTTCCTGCGGCTCCGGCGTTTGAAGTGTTTTTTTCCCTTTGTAACTGTGAAATTCCGCCACCTTTGGCCGCTGCTCGTAGCCAGTCCACCTGTGGCACCAAACCGAGCTATCGACGGCCCCCGGGAGCATCGCCTAAAGTGAGTTAGAATGCTTTAGGCTTAGCCGCCTCATCGCAATAACGCCATGCAAGAAAGAGCAGCTGTCGCAGCAGTTAGCTGTGGAGATTATGGCGACTATTCCTGCTGCTGAGTCGGTAACCGCCACCAACGAAGAGACGATGGAAGTAGAGGTAGACGGCCCGCGAACACCGGCGTCTCCGTGCAACGCTGCATCACCGGGCACGTCTCGCGTGCTTGCCTCGTCAGTTGCTCCTGTCCAAAAGCGTCCGTGTCCGCAGAGTCCAGACGCCCTCCCGGTACGCCCATCTAACAGCCCCCCTGGATCGTATAAGGTTGCCACCCGTCCAAAGGAAGGCTACAACATAGAAGAGATCCCTACGACGCCCCTTCAGAAGAGGCTCGCTACTTGCATCACCGCGACGGGCTTCTCAGGCTACACATATCACCGAGCCTCCAACACGGTGTCAGTGTGGGTGCCACCCTTAGAGAAAGTGTGTGCCTTGTGCACATTGGCAGCAATCACCCTTCCCGATGGACACGTCTTGCCCGTTCAACCACACCTGCTCTCAGGCACGGACATCTCTCGCTACGTGGTAACAGCGGTCGATACCGACGAATAGCCGGAAACCATACGTGATACTTTGACTTGTGACACTCATCATGTGCTGCTAGCCCGCTGCCTAGGACGTGGTCGCACATGCCTGGTAACACTTTCAGGACCCGCTGCCCCACCCAAACGCTTTATCTACAATGGGCGCGTTCTTCGACCTCGTTCATACCGCCCAAGCGTAGTATACTGTTACCAGTGCCTACAACAAGGCCACATGCGTGCATCGTGCCCCAAACCGGTTCCGGTGCAGACAAATGAGCTAAACACTTCCCAAGCCTTTCGATGTGGTCTATGCAAATCCAATGACCATTCAATAACGGATCGTGCTTGTCCAACCAAAAACGTAAGGCTCAGAAAAGTAAACGCGGCCTTCGCACTTTTCGCCCTATATACTCCACATACCCAGGACCAGTTGGCGCCTCCCAACCGCTTCGCTCCGCTAACAGAAGAGGATGAAGCCATCGAGGAAGATGACCGTTCATCATCTAAGGCGGTATGTACTCCTCAGGCGACCTACAGCGATGTTACCAGCTGGACTCGTCACAGACATCGTGTGTCTACAACAACGGCCCAGGAGGAACTTCAAAAGGAATTGGGTGACGTCGATCGCAGCATCGAAAAATTGCAAACGGAATTATCCAAACTCAACTCTCGCCGCAAACCCCTTGTCACTGCGAACACTTCGTCGACAACAAATAAGTCATCGGCGGCGCAAACGCCTCATAAATGTCCTCCGCCAGTGCCGGTGTCAGGTATTGCGTCTATGCTTGAACCTGCGCCTAAACTTGCCTCCGACCCGGCATCGCCTCTGCGTTATGTCGTGCAACAGTTACAGG
This sequence comes from Dermacentor variabilis, assembly GCF_050947875.1. NCBI lineage: Eukaryota > Metazoa > Arthropoda > Arachnida > Ixodida > Ixodidae > Dermacentor > Dermacentor variabilis. Next base: position 37,168,021 of record NC_134572.1, on the reverse strand, counting down.
CCCTAACTGCCATTCTTGCGGAGCACTTATTATGATGGCTGCCACAATGACCTCTGACCTTCCTTCATATGTGATTCAATGGAATTGTCGCGGTCTCGCTAACATGGTTGGCGAGCCCCGAGAACGCATTTGCTTGGGCTCACTTCGAGCTTGGGCGTTACTCCTGCAGGAGCAGAACTCTCTTCCTCGAATCTAGGGGTTTAGCAGCTACGCAACACCTTCCATCCCAGATCGTCGTGTGTGCCTGTCAGGTGATAAACCAGGCAAATCAGCTATATATGTTCGTACCTCTCTTGTTCAGACTGCTATACCTATGGTGACATGGTGCACTGCGTGGCAAGAGGTCATGGCTGTAAAGGTGCAACTCTCTCAGTGTATGTTTGTGCTTGTGTCGTGTTATGTGCATCCCCACTCGGGACAAGCACCCCGCCTTCGTCAAGGGATGATCACTTGGCTTCGTCGGCATTATCCTGGCTGTCCTATTCTCATCGCCGGTGATTTCAATGCTCCTCACCGTGCGTGGGGGTACTCTGTGTCCAGTGAACGTGGACGTCTCATCCTTGATACTCCCACCCAGAACAACTTTAATCTGATTAATGACGTATCCATGCCTACACGACGCTGCACCCACCCACGAATGACACCATATTCACCGGACCTGGCCTGGTGGTTGGGCCTTCAGGCAGTTATTTGGCATCGGGAACCGGACTGCTGGGGCAGTGATCACCATCCCATTCGGCTCGGCCTAGCCCCTCAGAAAACCGACCGCCTCCGTCGCCAATGTAGGGTGATCGAATGGCACATGTTTCGTGCTTCGTTATCAAGGGACCATCTCGACCCTCTATGCGACCCCATGCCAATGTTACAATCGGCGGTCAAAACAGCCACTTTAACGTCACAGGTCGAGGAATCTCGTCCAGCACCAGATCTTCGACTCCTACAGCTTTGGGCACAGCGTCGCCAGGCAGAGGTTTATGCCAGCCGACACCCAGATTCCGGGGAGGCTCAACTCCGCCACCGTCAGCTCACAGCTGCAGCTAGACGCCACGAATGCCACCTGCCACGTCAACGCTGGTTGGCGTGGTGTTCTTGGCTAGGTCCAACCACCAGCGCCACCTCAATTTGGAGTACGTTCCGAGCAATGGAAGATGGTGGATGCTCTCATGAGCCGGGTTCCAGCGCCTGCCTCGCGTCCGGCAGAACCCCAGACGTCTTTACGCTTGACATGGCGCAGGTATTCCCGGTTATGATACGCAACCGCCTGTGGTCTTCGTCCCACTTATGCTTCCGCTGAATGCAGAGGCACTCCCATCAGCTCACGTTATCTCTGGGATGCAGTCTCTGTTCACGGTAGCTGAATTTCTCGCTGCAATAAACAAAGCCAAATTGAATATTGCCCCAGGTCCTGACGGCGCGACCTATGAGGCGTTTAAAAACCTAGAAGGGGCCACCTTGGAAACTGTTCTCAACTCATTAAACGCTGCATGACTGTCAGGAGAAGTACCGGAGCACTGGCTGCAAGCAGCTATAATCGCCATCCCAAACCCCGGCTAACCTCATGACAACATATCAAATCTTCGACCAATTTCTCTTATGTGTACATTATGGAACTTGTTGGAACGCATGATGTCTAACCGTCTCTAGTGGTGGCTAGACGTACATCACTGGTATCATCCATCGCAAGTTGCCTTCCGCCTCTACCTGGGCGCAGAAGACGGCCTAGGTCACTTGTCCTCTATGGTTTTGATTGGTGGCCGATCGACCTGAGTGAGGTCCGCTCTCGGCATGGATGTACACAAGGCATACGACCACGTCAGCCACGCGGCCCTCGTTGAAGTGCTACGCTGGAGTCACTTACCCGCACACATATGCAAGTTTATTCACACCTTTCTTATATCTCGTGAATTCGCCATCCGCATCAACAAAGAGAATGTGGGATCCTTTTGGCCACATCGCCGTGTACCGCAATGGTCAGTGCTGGCCCCCATGCTTTTCAACATTAGCCTTCTACCCTTGGCGTGGCGATTGGGCGACATTGCTGACCTACCTGCACGCACTCATTTATGCGGATGACATCACAGTCTGGACCGTCCACAAGTCTCTCCAAATGCAAGCGACAAGGTTACAGCTCGCTCTTGCAATTCTAGATCAATGGTGTTCTTTTGCAGGACTCACGTTGTCGCCTCAAAAGCCGGCTCTGCTTTCTATCGCGAATGCGCGCGGTCTCCGTGCGTTTAGCACCACCCCTATCGTCCTTTTCTTGCACGGAAGCAGTATTCCAGTGGTCAGCTCACTCCGAGTCCTCAGCCTGGACCTGTACGATTCCGGCTCCGCCGACCCCTGGATTCGCACAGCACGTCAGAAGGCATCTCAAATGCTGCAACTCATCCGCAGGATTTCTCAAAAGTCAGGTGGTGCCACAACCACCATCGCCCGCCTCCTCATACGTACTGTGTTACAGCCAAAATTGACATACCACGCCCAGTTTCACCACATGACACGCGTAGAGTGGGACCGCTTGGAAGCTATCAATCGAGCAGCAATGCCTGTTATTACGGGCCTCTCACAAACTACGCCCATTCATGCGCTCCAGGCCAAAGCGCAATTAAGTACGCTAGACAAACTGGTTCACCAGCGTCGCCAAGCTCGTTCCGCAAAGTACCATAATATCCCTGAAGCCGCAGCTCTTGAGAAGTGTATCGCAGACGATTCGGTGATGCCCCGCGATTCCTGCCCGCCACGAGCACCGTGGATTTATCAGCACGTTACGGACAATCGACCTCTGACTCGCATACACCCACGATCCGTTGGCCACCTTAGTGAGTCGAGTATAATAGCAAATAGCTCATTAACTACGAGTGCGAGCTCTTCTTGCAGACATGGAGCGTATGTCGACGCTAGTGTGAGTAGTGATCACGTCACCATGGCTGTCGCTTGTCCAAAAATATTGACAGAAATAGCAACCTGCTCGTATACTTGCTCCCCTGCCTGGCCAGCGACACAGGCGGAGCTCTTGGAAATCTGAGACGCAATATCCATCCTCTGTCCGCCCTTTTTGCCATCTAGTAGGCACATTGACATCTTCACCGATTCCTCAGCTGCCATCCGTTGTCTGCGGCGTGTTCTGAATTCCGACGTTTTGGCACTGGAGATTCAGGACACAGTTGAGCAATTACCCGTTACCGTACGTGTGCAATGGATACGTCGCAATGCACATCCCACACAAGCCTTAGTGGATGCAGCAAGTCATAAGAAAACTTCTCGTCCGCTTCAATCAGCCCCCACCTCTCCGGAGACAAGGCTCCTCAAAGAAAAAGAACACTTTCGGCACGCCACACGTGCAATTCTCCCACCGTGTGTCGCCGACCTCCCTGGTGGCCTATCGTGCTGGGAAAAGGTCTTGCTACCAAGGTTACGCTTCCGTGTCGCCCTTATCCCTGCGGTAACTTGGTCGTGGTCGGCACAGTACCGTGCCTCCATCAGCGATTCCTGCCCCTTCAGTCCCACTCCTGTCTGCGAGGTGGACACTGGGCACTTCCTCTGGACTTGCCCCTCTCTACACGCCCTCCGCGAAAAACACCTGCTTCGATGTGGACCACCCCCAGGTCGGCCGCCAGACGTAGACAGTTGGATCTTGGAGCCCCACCACCGGACACTGCTGGACTTCCTCCGAGAGTCCGGCGTGTATCTACACGTGTAAATCGTTATGCCAGAAGGCACACTGTCGCAATAAAAAATATGCCACCTCTAAATAGTTTCATGTTACCTACTTGGTCTGGCTTTCTTCATTTTGTCCGTTATGCAAATCATTACACTCAAGTGATTACATTTTACTGAACTGTCATCGTTCCTCCTTCGCGAAGAAGGGGCTGTAAATGCCAGTGCGACAGTTTAGCCTGCTCTTTAACTCTCCTGCTCTGCTCTCTTTCGGGGCGTCCGTACTGGCTCCTTGCCACAGGGACATATGTATCACCATGGAGAAATTCGTTCACGAATTTTGTTGCTTGTCGTATTAGCCTTTTCTTTCTTCGTAACTTTTCTCGGCTTGGCTATTTCTTGCTATTGCATTCATTCAGTATGAATCCTATACAATAAGCGTCTCCAGTCTTCTTGGTTTCATGATCTTTTATTACTGCCAGTATCATTTTTTTTTCAATGAATCCTTTTAATACACTGAGAAGAACCACCTGACGCATGGCCTGTCAACCGGCGTTGGTAGATGCCACTGCGTTTCGGGTCATCATCAGCATTGGCGTTATCATTATAATCAACAACAACAGCGAGAACATAGCTACCAGCCAGGCTCTGGCCTATGCTAGTCTGCTTTATGCACGTCCTTGCGCCGAGCAGTGTACCACCAAATCCCAAAAACTAGAGTCAAATAATATGTGGTCCACACAGGCGAATAATTTTGTTATCACAACACAAGAATTCATAATTAAGAGAGAGAGCTAGAAGAGACGAAAGGCAGGGGTGTTAACTAGGCGCAGGTCCGGTTTGCTATCCTCTACCGAAGCAAAGGGACATAGGGACAATGAAAGAGAGACAGAAAAATAACGGGGGAGAGGAGGTATAGACTCTCTGTGCATCAAGTCGGGAGTAAGGAGGAAATAGTACTGGCGACGTTATTATTAGCGATGGCAGAGAGGCAGGAAGGCTGGCGAAAAATTAAGGATGTAACGGTTTGTAGGATGAACTTGTGTCCTCAATGTGGAAAAACATTTAATCCGCAATAACATGAGCAAGCGCTGTCGACATTTTTCGGATGAAGTATCATTGCTCGAGTCCGTTCACATCTAAAACTAATTACTTTCTTCTGCTACCGTGCGCGTTTCTTGAGACCCGCTATTTTGCCTAGTAGAGAGATTTTCTCTCTCTAATAGGCAGAGAGTGCTCTCGACAGTCCTTTTCCTTTTCTGCCGCCGCTACTCTTCATCTCTGGGGACAGCGGAGAAGGTCTACGGCGGCAGGAGTGGAGGAGGACAGTCGCCTTTAACGCCACCGCGCGAGCCGCTGGAGGCAACACACAAATTGGCATTTACATTGATTAATGTTTGATAGTTTCTGCGGAATTTTTACCTCTGCGCGAGTCATCGTCGATTATACGGCAGTTGGTGGAGCTCATGAAGGTTTGAGACTATTCTATACTACTCGTGGCCCGGCGGAGCAGCCTGAATACACATGGCGGTCTCTATCTTCTTTAAGATGATATTTACAAATTTTCATTACGGTAATCGTGCCTTGCGGGAAAGTGTTAATGTTACTACAATAATAGCGATCACAGGTAAAAATAACACACATACAGTTGCCATCTTGCCGCACTGACACAAAGTCGGGTTATAGGCAGCGTGCAACCCTCCCCTCTCACCTCAAAGGACGTTTACATAGCTCGGTGTGAGCTGTTCTTAAATAGCGCTGGCGTCTCCTCACTGCCTTTTGGGCCGGGCATTTGCTTTATCTGCAGCAAGGGGCACTAACACACTACCCTAAATTCTTTACCCAACACTATATCCCGCAGTGTTTGCTGCCTAAGAAAGAACGGGAACTCATTCGCTGGGTCCAAGCTTAGCAAAAAAACATCCGAGTGTTAGTTGCGCACTCGCAGCCGGTGCAGCTTGACGACCAGCTCAAGGTACTCCAAGCTGCGAACCCGGCCCGAGATGGGATGGACACCGAGACCAGCCGAAGCTCTTTTAATAAAGCTCTTCGCTCATTCGAGCTTATCCCCGTCGCTCGTGCATCTCTCATCACCAGCCTCGTCGAGATGCCTCACTCTCCCAGAACCACTCAGGCCGGCGAGATGAGCAGCACAGATCTCCTTGATCCATTCCTAACGATCTCGACGCCGCTGCAGAGATGAAGATGCGTGCCGAGCCCGTCACGCGACTAGAAACGCGCCCCAGCCGTTTCGCATGAGTTGCGTGCAGTGTAGTGACTGTGCACGTCGTCCTGCTAGCGTAGAAAATGAGAGATCATCGACACAGCGGAGATTTTTGACAGACGTACAGGCGCTATGGCAATCGCATTACAAACCTACGAAAGTGCAACGGCGAAGCTAGTTAGCTAGCATTTATTTTAGCTGGCGTAGACAGACCGACGGATGGATGGACGGACGGACGGATGGACGGACGGACGCATAGATAGATAGATAGATAGATAGATAGATAGATAGATAGATAGATAGATAGATAGATAGATAGATAGATAGATAGATAGATAGATAGATAGATAGATAGATAGATAGATAGATAGATAGACCCATTGCAGCAAGTAAAATTATTGTGACCTACAAGTAAAATTATTGTGACCTAAACTGAGACGTTGCTAAATGAATTATCGCTCCTTCCCGAGCGCTGCTCCACGGGACATTTTCTCGCCCTTTCCTTGAACAGGAGTGTCTGGAACATTCTCCTTCTGCACGGAGATTTTCGACAGGAATAGGATGCAAAATAATACTTTAAAAAACCGTGTCGCTTCCTAACCAGATGAACACAACGCAGTGGTGCCTACCAAAGGGACTAAGCTTACTGGTTTCGCCACCAGATTTGGCCGCCAGTGTTTCTTCAACGCAGCGTTATTATATCGCGAAAATAAGTTGGTACAATTACGTTGATGAAAAAAAGCGTATTATGACAAAGATGATAGCTGCAACATAAAAAACGCAATGTTTCCGGACCCACATAAGTCATATCCTTATGTGTTTGCTCCACGTGTGCGTATACATTCATAAAAAGTAGGCACAAATATTGCATTGAAACTCCCAATATGGAATCTGTAGCTAAGTAACTGGGGGCGCTGATCTAAATCCTGTTAAGCTAGCTGTACTAATAATACAGCTGTTATTTTACACATTATTGTTAGAAAGATATGAAAGCTTATGTTAGAGAACTTTTATTATGTGCTCGTTACATAGTGCTTGTTTTTTTCTGGTGCATTGCACCAGAATCTGGTGCAATGCAGTTTTGAAGGTATTCCTTTTTGTCTCTTAACTTTCGCCACAATGTCGATCGTACAGGTTGATTGAGAGCAAATCATTTCCCTCTCTACATATTGTACTTAGAATGGAATATTGGTGTTGGGCTCTACGCTCCTCATAGACTGCACTATGGTTTGCAAGGTTTTGCACATGTGCTGCGTGTTCAAATTTATTGTACCGGATTGCTCGCTGTCAGATCATGCGATGCGTGCGGGTAACACGTGACTGTTTCTCGAACCTGTGACCGGTCGTTCCTTTACATTTTCACTGTTGCACTGTACTAAAGAAGACCGAATGCCGCGGAGGGTGCATCAATAAAAGCGGCTCCCTCTACTCAACGTGATGAAGCAACCTAGGTTCTCTGATATAGCACACCGTTAGGAAGCATGTCGCGGGTTTTGGCGTCATTTGCGTGCTGACGTGATGCTTCCTTCGGTAATGGAAGCATCATATCGAGAAACAACTGCAAATGGCAAGTCATAAAAGGGAACGCGCAATATATTTGCTTCAAGTTTATATTAATTTTTTTCCTCGGTTGTGACACAACCAGAATTCGTTCTTGGGAATGAAAATGCGGTAGGCACTGTTTCCTCACCTCTTTCTTTTTCAAGTCTTATCTTCTTTTTTCTTTCTTTGAACCCTGCGAAGCACTTTCTCTCGTCGTACCGTCCGTCCTCGGTCGCTTGATTACTTTTTCTGTGGGACGGGAGATTATGCGAAAGAAAGATTTGCGCGCCCAGAATTTGATTAAGACATCATCACTCGTGCAAGCCACCATCGACGAACGAACGCTGCGGGAAAGACTATGTTTGTGGTACCCCCGAGAAATCCTTTCATTCCCGAGTTTTTGTAGGTTTATTTCTTGGCAGCGACTTTAGGTACAGGCGATTGATTTTTTTTTTTTTCTTACTTCCTTTCTTTGCCTGAAGTGCAGGAAAAAGGACGTGACGCGTTCAATAACTTGCACACTCTCTTATAACTCGACGAATGACAGCTCAAAACCACACAGCTGTAGTATAATCATGACACGTCTTGCGATCACGATATAATAAAAAAGTTTGGTTGCTTGAATATTCAGTTAAAGCAAATATAAATATTTTAATTTACCTATTTAAGTATAGTTCTGGCCAGGAATTGACCCAAGCAGGAGTTGTGAAGTAATGTAGCAGGGAACTTACAAAAGAATAAAACAATAGAGCAAAAATCTGAAATTCGATGGGGGCGAAATGCGAAAACACCCGTGTGCTTAGATTTAGGTGCACGTTAAAGAACCCCAGGTGGTCAAAATTTCCGGAGTCCTCCACTACGGCGTGCCTCATAATCAGAAAGTGGTTTTGGCACGTAAAACCCCAAATATTATTATTATTATTAAAAATCTGAAATAAATTTGGACACTGCGTTACATAAAGCCAATGAAAAGCAATGCATTCTAGTTCCACGGGCAAACTATCGGCTTTAAAACAGCTTGGTGGTAAGGCTCCCGCCGTCCAGGGAACGGTGAAAAAAAAAAGAAAAAAAGCTGCCAATCAAACTTCGTTTTATCAAAAGAAAAAAACAAACGCAATCAAGTTAGATTACATTTAGCTAGATGATCAACTAGAGAGGCTGGAAGGTACGTGCTTCCTACTACCCCATTTCGCTTAAATACGGGCTAAGGTTGTACGAGTGATGTAAATAACTAAAGATAGACCTATATACAACAAAAAAAAGAAAAACAGCCAAATATTGGTGGCGTGAGTAACAATCAAGCGCCTTGTTGAGAAACACTAAATGAAGTTCAAGCATATTGTAAATATCATTCATTCATTCATTCATTCATTCATTCATTCATTCATTCATTCATTCATTCGTTCTTTCATTCATTCATTCATAAAGTTCAAGCGTATATGCACTGTCAGTACTTTGAAGCAAGAGTGCAAACCAAATAAGTTGCGCACAGCGTATAATGTACTCTATGCTATGTCTCAAGAAGGCGACGGTCTAAGAATAGTCCCTAAAGAGAGAGCGAATTACTCTTTGCTTTAATCTTGACAAGCAGTTCTTGCCTCTTCTAATCATAAAGCGGACAAGCTAAGAGCACAAGAGATGTGACCTCCTCTGGTTCGCCAAGAGCACGTGGGGATGATTCACCGAGGCATATCAAATGTAGGAAGTGGTAGGCGAAATCTCGTAAAGTTAAGAGAAAAACTAAATTTTATTTCAGGGCCCACAGCATGAACAATAAAATCTTTCGCTGCATTGTATTATGTTTGTGGTAAACCCGAGAAATCCTTTCATCCCTGAGTTTTTGTTGGTTTATTTCATTATATACGTTGCAGTGTCTGTCAACGTATAAACACGTTGACAGACGCCATTGCATAGAGAGCTCCTTCATAATGAGGCTTATATTTATGGCTGTGATGAGTTCGTCGACTACTAAGAGGCTTCACGTATGACTTCAGCGATAGCTAGCATTATATTAGCGAATAAGATAGATAAAGCAAAATAATCTAATAATGCTCATCTAAACCCATTTTTCTAGATATTATTCTCTTTCATCAATTTGGGTAACTAATTGAGTTTCTTAAGTTCTTGATTTGAAGGAAAAGCAAGCCCCCCTGTTCTCTCCACTATCTTGCTGAAATCATGCACGGTGAATACCTGAACCAATTTATAGAATACAGGGTATTTTACTTAACTTGCACCAAAACTTTCAAAATGTGGAAGTGCTGCGTAGCTGAGCAGAACCAAGGGAATGTTGTTTGCCGTCTCTTGGAGATACTCAGATCATGTTTTGCATCCCGCTTAATTACGTAATTAATCTGAATTAACTAATCATTTCTCAATTATTATAATTGTATGAAAAGCGTCAAGGAGAAAATTGTAGAGCAACATGAAAAACTTCCGATACATATACAGATTTCTGTCGCTCAATACGTGCTACATAGAAGTGTTTTTCCGCCCGTGAAAGAACCCCGCAAATGCACGCAAAGTGCCTCGAGCGGCAATCCTGACGCTCGCCTCTTCTGACTGGCGTCGGGCTACTGAAGTTTGAAGCCAAGTTCTGAAAACACTCTAATTTTCATTTTGACTTCTCTGGCATCGCTGTTAACACAGAAACAAATAGCGAAACGTTGACCTCTGTACTTCATCAGGATAATTATAGGCGGGCTTGGCAATCTGCGATGTTATGGTATGAGTTAAGTATGAGATAGGGTATGAGAACGAAACATTTTCCCGCTTGGTCCACAATTGTCTGAAGCTCTCTAAAAGCAACGAAAAGTTGTTGACATCAAGGAAGTAAGAAAATCATCGTAAATTGGATAAAGTTACGAAATGCTGCCCTGACAAGCTGACCATAAGTGCGCATACATGGCCAACTGATGGCCAGCAATACTTGGCTAGCATGCGGCTTGCCGGCAAACGAAACGAACGCAACGATTTCCAGGCTAGTTGCTACACAGACACGGGGCGCCATCCGGTGAACCGACGTGCAACCAACCGGCGTAGCAGGCGGGGACTGCATAAAGTAGCAACACCGCGGCCGCGTTATCGATTTGGACTGGCATGGAGCTGCGCTGCAGTTAGCGTAACTTCCGCCAGATGGCAGCCGCACTCCGCTAAGACGTAGGAAGCGCTCAATCTTTAAAAGTAGCGCCATCACCGCGGTCCTCCCCCGCTCCGCGCTTGTTGGTCACGCTCCCGCGCCTCGGCATCGACGGGGGCGCCGTCAGCACTGTTGCAACGTAGCAGATGACCGCGGGCATGTTTGCGCATGTCGCATTTCTTTCGCTTTTCTCAGAAGTTGTGTCTTTGATGTTTACTTCTGCATCAGTAATTAGAAAATTGTTTCCTTGTTATCGATCGGACACATAGCGTGCATATGCGCTAAAGGGAGCCGTGGCATGCTTTACTCCGTGCGCGTGCGCGCCCATTTTCTCTAATTTGGTTGCGGGCGCGTGCTGCGTGAAATGCTCTGCATCAGTCAAAAATCTCTGCGCAAGCACAGCTGTCGTGGTACACCCGATTCTTCCAGTCGCGCCTTATCTGGCGCGCATATTGTGCTTGGCTTTGGTGCACCCATACAGCTTTAATTTACTTTTCAACGTCCAGCACGCTTGGCGCCGTCGCCAGAACTCGGATAACGTGTGACCACTTTGATGCCGGCGTCAAGGTAGAATACAGTGAAACATGTGGGGCGCTCCGAAGCTTAGTTGACGATGTCATGAAGTTCCGTGCACGGCACCACAGAAATATTCTACGTGATACTTCGGGTAATAAGATCGGGAACAAAGCTGTGCTGCGAGAGCAAGAAGCGCGATTAGTTTGTCATTACTCTTTTCCAGGTTGCAGTCACGGAATTTGTGTACGCGTGTGCCATCTGGTCATTTGCGACCCAATGCTGTGGTCGTCGCATCTCTGTGGGCACCAAACCTCTGCGTAACATTCGTCGTGAAAGTCACGGTGTTATTTCGCCGTGCAGTTGCTGGGAGAAGTTTCGCACCGGCAATGTTGTCATGCGTTAACCGTTTGTGTTAGGAGAGAGTGTGCTTTTTTTTCTTTACACTGGTACTCTGTGTGCCAGTCTCAATTTCTTATCAGACTGCCTCGATAAAAGCTGCATAAAATAACGCATGCCTTATTCTTCTTATTTGTTTGTGCGTGTGTGCGTTTTATCCTTGTGTTTGCCTTGTTCATGCTATATTAGGATAGAAAGAACGCAAGAGATATACACACACAAGACGCGCCTTCCAACAACGTTTATTCCTAGAAACCGGCTCTATTTATACACAGAGCGCTGTCACAGTTCATCAGTGCACAGTAGCTGTCAAGCAAAACAGCTCCTCCGGCGATAAGGGAACCGATGACTCATTGATGCAACAATCGACTGCCTCAATGCTTCTTCCGCAGTCACCTTTGCTGTCAAGCAGCATAGCCACTTGCGCACGCCATTGTTATCATGAAAGTCCCGATAACAGCAATTATCTGGATCTTCTTACAGTATTCATGGCATATCTCCTTCAGCGGTTGTCTTATGTCGCCGTTGCTGTTCACATACGTTGTATATCCTTGATAACAATCACCATCGATTATCATGATGGCGATAAAACGAAAGAATAGCTTTGAAGAAAGGAAAGTATCCCAACAACTGTAGAACTATGGATGTTTTCGCACACTGCATGCTCCCACTAAATGCGCCGCTTGGATTTCTTTCGAAATTGCCTGTTAATTCATCGACGTGACATGAATATTCAAGATACGATCTAGAGTACCCTTTCGGCAGGTTTGCGCAGTATTATTATACAGACGATCCTGCTCTCTGAGACTCACGTTCGCTCACTTCACGCGAGTGACGTGCGACTCGCAGCGATATCCTACTTCACGCTGATTGTTTCTTTATCTTATGTGTGCGCTAAAAGCTTCAAATGCATTGTTCCGCAAGCGCGCTGGGCCACGCCATCTAGCTGAAACAGCGAGGTTGAACTTCGAACCGAAATAACCTGGGAAGGCTACGAGAAGTTATCAGCCGCTGAAGTAAGCGGAAATCGTTTCCCAGCTCACGTAGTGCCGTCTGTGGTAATTAGGTACTGAGTTATGAAATACGTGGGAGCTAGTGATGGTACCGCCAGCACTAAAGCAAAGCATAAAAGGACGACAAGGAACGCTGTCGTGGGAACGCGACTGCATGGCGCTTTGCATGAAGGTTTGACTACCCTCGACTTATCCGAAAGTCGAATGTATCTTTCAAGGTATTCCGCGTTTGGTAAGCAGTCAACTGCGACGTCTAATTGTACTATGAAAGCGAGCGAAGGATACGTGACGTTATTCTTTTTCCTTCATATTTATTTTTATCTCTGCGGGCTCAATTCCGGGAAAAACAACCTACGTTTGACTACGCGTAGCATAGGTTGCTTTCATACGTTTAGATTTTGACATATTGACTTAAACGGCGATAGACAACAGTCGGTAAGCAACTGATGGAAACGGCATAAAACAGATCTGCGCCACCGTTCCCGACATTAATGAGGCAATGTGGCTTGTAAAGAAACAGACTACGCTATCTCTTTATAAGTCATTAGGAGCCTCACTTATTTTCCGAAAGCACGCTGGGACAAAAATGGAGCCTTGTCCATTGAGCTACAGTAGGCTCACGTCCTTAACAATACACAGTTACCCCGCATCATTTCGCATTTAGGCTCGGAAGAACCCGACTGAAGCTTACTCTCCGAGTACAAAAGGTGTAACAACGCGCCCGTGATTTTCCGGCAGCACTACGAACCTAAGTGAATTGTCGCATTGAATTAGAGCACCCGGGAAGCACGCAGGTTGTGGATGACAGTTAGCAGGCACGCGAGAAAAATTCAAGAAGCAGCGAGTGGAAATTAATGCTGAATTGCGTAACAAACTACATACCCGGAAAGTCAGGAAAGCATTGTTCTTCGCAAACACATAAAAATAGAAAATCTTAAGTTCCTTTCCATCGAAAGCAGCCCCGCTTTAATTTCCGCTTTCGTTGGCACTCCAAACAAGGACCGTATAGTTTCAGAGGCTCTTATTGTTTTATCATAGTCGAAACAGCAGCTGCGGCCTGAGAACAAAGCTCGCCTTTCTCGGAGAACAGAATAAGGCGCATTCGATTCATCAGCTTGGCTGCCAGCAGTTCGGATGGATGTTCCGCGAACGGCGGTACGCAGTCACCGCCGTCGGCCTTGGCTCACGATGGTGGGGTCAGCCGAAAGGCGTGACGGGGCGGCGTTGATTCAGCTTTGCCTGTGCAGGGCTGTGTTTGGGAAGGACTGAGTATTATTTGCACCCGCGCCGATAGTGGCACTGTTCTGATGAGTGCGAATGAGAGAGATGGGAACACGCAGAAAGAACAGCGCGCTGAGCGAACGAAGTGCGCGCGGCGAAGGCCTCGAGAGGTTCGCCGTTCCAATTACAGCCGGATCTGATTTTGGGCGGAATTCCGCAGTGGGTTGAGGGAAGCGGCGTCGTCCGACCCCTGATCACGTCTCTTTGATCCCGTGCTTTCCTTATTTTGGGAAGAAGTCCTGACCTCCGCCCCCCCCCCCTCACCCCCCCCCCCCCATCAACGTTATTTGCCCTTCCCTGCTCCCAGAAGAGTGCAGCACCAGCGGAGCATCGGTGATGGAAGAACAGCAAACTGTGCACTGAGAAAGCTCAGACGTGGACAGGGATCAGCCGCGCTCGTGCATCGCAGGGGTTCCTTAATTTTTGCTGTAAGGTTGGTGTCACTGCTTCGTTTTCTCCAGGCAAGGCCTTGGCTGCGGATAAAAAAAGTAACGCGACCCGGATTTTGTAGTCATGTTGTTGAGACTTCCGCTCACTGAGAATCATTAGAGGAGAAAGTTTTTGTTTTTCTTTGGTTCGTCGTGTGACTCGTCGCTCTTCGGAGCTGAAAGCCAATTAAATGCGGCGTTATTTCGCCCACGCGACATCCTATTTGCTTGAACTGCTTTAAATACTCAGCGCACATTCACCCATTTCATGTTATTTTCTATTAATTGATTGACACTCTCTCTCTTATTACGCTTTCTATTTCTTGTTGGCTTTCTTCTTTCTTTTGACGAATGTCGGCCCTCCTACCTGTTCTTCCCTTACTTAGCCACAGGGTGAAGGTTTCTTTCCCTCCGACAAAAATTTGTTTGCTCCTTTTAAGCTTGCCCTTCTAAGACTTAATAATATAGGTACACTCCTATATTAACGTGAAGGGCGCAGGACGCAAAATCACGTGCATAAACGATTACGTGCGTAGCCTGCGGTGAGACGGCACCATCGAATTGGATCGTTTTCTATTTGATCGTGAAAAAAGAAGAACTGTCGGAAATATATATATATTCTGAGAAAAGGCATGCTCGAGCTCAAGGAAACTTCAAGAATTAATTATATGTAAAAATCCTGGCTTCATTGATGCATGTGTGCGTGTGTGCGTGCGTGTGTGCGTGCGTGCGCGCGCGCGCGTGTGTGTGTGTGTGTGTGTGTGCGTGTGTGTGTGTGTGTGTGTGTGTGTGTGTGTGTGTGTGTGTGTGTGTGTGTGTGTGTGTGTGTGTGTGTGTGTGTGTGTGTGTGTGTGTGTGTGTGTGCGCGCTATAATATGTTCGCGACACTGCTTGACATGCACGAACAATTATTACATCCCAATTGTTTGATGAAATAATTTTATTAAGGTAAGTCTTTGCTAGAGCTCATATAATATCAGCTCTACTAATTCACCCTTGAGGCCTGTTTCATCAGGGGGTCTCCAATGCTCAGGACTGGGTCATCTTTTATTCCTGCTTTATATTAATGATCTCCCCTTACACACATCAGTTCAAATACGCCTTTTGCAGATGATTGCGTTTTATATCATGCAACTAAATCTCATATTGGTCCTTTTGCATATCATATGTATTATGCATATCAACTTTTCCAAAACTGTCTGCGCGTCCTTTACATGGTGCTCATGCCCTTCCTTCTTTGCCTATGCCTTTAACAATATTACTTTAAATAGGGTCTTCGAATTCACATATTTAGGCATCCTACTAACCCACGATTTGTCATGGTCGAAACAAATTGATGTCACCTGCAACAAGGCCCTTAAAAGAGCAGGTTACTTACATCGTCTTGCTTCTCAAGAAACTAAACTTCTTACATATAAAAGCCTAATTCGCCCCATCCTCGAATATGGCATATAGGGAATCCATATAAACACTGTGACGTCAAAGAACTAGAATCAGTGCAAAAAAAGGCAGTGCGTTTTGTTTGTAGGAGATATGACAAGGAATTTTACCCGTCTATCTCTCTTCCCCTACATGGTCTCACTCCTCTTGCAGAGCGTCGCACACTTGAATGCTTAAAATTCCTTCACACTTCAATCAGTTCTCCTCACCTCTCCTCTCTAGATAACTATTTGACTTTTTCCAAACCCTCATGTACGAGGAATCACCCTGCTCCAAATATTTCAACTTTTTTTGCCCACACTGGTTCCTGTACATACAGTTTTTTTTATCAACAATTGAAGTCTGGAATTCATTAACGGGCAACATACCACTGAAATAATTCACGAAAGCTTGTTTATAAATGTTTGTAAGCTTGTTGATCATCCGACTCCTGCAATAGCCTCATTGAGGCTGCAGTACAAATAAATAAATAAATAAATAAATAAATAAATAAATAAATAAAAAACATACACACACAAAAAGGCGGGTAAGGCAGGGCTAATCTACGCCTCCTTTGCAAATTTCAAGTAGACTATATATTTTTCTGAATTTTAACAGTACTTTCGGGGCACTGCCCACCGTATAAAACAAGAAGCGCGGAATAAAGTGGTGTGAACTGATACTATCACACATGGCATGTGAGAAATTTAAACATATTTACTGTCAACGCATTTCTAGCACTAGTCTTGATGGTCCTGTTACAAGTCATTAGGACACAAGTATGGCACTTCGTCACATAATAATCAGCAGATTTACTGGCATTAGCTATGCAGGCCTCATATACACATTTTTTTTTTCATGAAACCAAAAGTGGTTGAAGGCAATGCAGTTTGGAAGACTGAAATCCTCATCACTTGTAGGTCTCAGTATTTTTGGCCCCAAAATTTCGAAGTAATGTGGACATATACACATGCAAAGCACGATTCTCAGTTGCTAGGTAATTTTGCCCTGAAACCTTAACGAATTATGCCGTAGCTTTTTTCAATGATCCATATTGAAGCGTATCAATACACCATTGCTGACATTAGGGGAAATTTGTCTCACCATGACTAGGTTACAAAGTAGTTTTCTGGAACATTCAGTTTTGCGACGATATATGTATCAAGTTGTAGATTTTCTTTCTTTTTGTGCATTTAAACAGAAGACATCTGGCTAAAAGGCAGAGTACGAGCGCATATCCTAAAGAAACGTTAGCGGTTGGCGAAAATTACGGAACTGGCATGCAAACACGAGCACGTGACCACCGAATTATGTATTATTGTGATCTGTCTCAGATGGAATCAGGGAAGCAATGACATCTACTTTTCAGTGAGAAACACGACAAAGGAGATCAGGAGAACTAGCGGATACAGCGGTCTTTTGAAATACATGCACTTGCACGCGCTGCTGTGCCCACATATGCTGCCAGCGAGCAGTAATACATATTATTCTTCGCTCCGCTAGGCAAGAAAGAAAACCGGACTTATTCCCGATGCGAGTAGGAAACGCTCGAAAGCTTTATTATGTCCGTATATTCAGTTTACCTCAAAGGATGCCCTTCGCAAGCTGGCTTTTGTCTTTTCTTGCAGTTTCTTTCAATAGAGGGGGCAGAAAAATAAACTAACGGAGACAGGACGGACTGGCGTTCAAAGCGACACCGATTGTTCCGTTTTGGCTGGAATCAGCCCTGGCTTTTTGGTGAAAAGTTCAGCGGCTCGCATTCAGAACGGCGCATCGGTAAAGCGGCACAAACGAACACGCGGCGATTGCACTGGCATCCCATGTGATTACAGCGCGCTCCAGCGCACAAGCACCGTATACTCATCCTGACACGCTATAGCTACGGCTGCAGAGGCGGTTAGTTTCTGTACTCGTCACCGGCGTCGCGTTTGCGGCTGCGCTACGCCCTATAATTCGGGAAGAGAGATACCGGTTGGCGCGCGATGTATAAGCTGCTAGTTTCCTTTATAACCACGCCCTCTTCACATCTCCCTTTCCCCCCTTCCCTCTTTCCCAGTTACCCTTCGTCTCTATCGGCCGGTTTTCCAGCGGCTTCTGTGAGGACAAAGACGGATCATTTCGATTGCACTATTCGATCAACTTGGATCTGCAAGCAAACTTCAGGACGCGCTCTGAGCCCGTCGAAACATTTGTTTTCTATTTTTACACTGTCTTTCTAGTAGTTTCTTTTCGCTTCTCCCCTTCATTCGTAAAGTATCGCGAGCCTCAATCCGTTTGTTCGAACCTTTTCACAAACCCCCTTTCAAACCTTCGCACCGGTCTTCTCGTCACCCTTCCGTGCGGAAAGTGATCCTCGCGTCAATGCGTTGTAGTTGCATGCGATCGATTTATACGCGATGGAGGTGCTGCCCCTCAGCTTCCGCTTTGTGTTACTCCTTTGGTTCTGTGCCGGGCTTTCTTGCTCAATGTTTATGACTTGTTCTATGCGTACACGGGCCACAGAGACAGTAAGTGCGCCTGCTACTCAGCGCATTGGCTTCAACATAGCGGTGCGAAGAATTTGCGTTCTACAGCACTAACCCGCGTGTATTGTTACTTCAAAGCGTGAATAAACTTTCTTTTTATTTGGGCGAATCTAAACTCTCATTACTACGAGTTCATGTCAACACAAACAACTGCCACTAGTCAACCTGCTGTAAAAGAAAGGAAACAAGAATAAAAGAAAACAGCTTGCATGTTCGCTTATAGCGACGAGAACGCCACTGTAAAAGGCGAAACACTCATATTTCCTGAAAAAGAAAGTGTTTTTGGAAAGGGAAGGTAAATTGTAGACTCAGCATATACGCCATGATCTGTCATCGTCAAATGAAAAGCTAAACAAAGGCCTGGAAGTGGGTATACGACCGCAGCTATACCGTCTTATAAGACATGATGGATCACGTTATCAAATACGGAGGCCAACGGGTGCGCCCTCTTTTTTTTTTATTTCTCGCAAGGAAAATTTTTGTTGCACAACAAGGCAATATGACGAGCGAGCTTACAGGAGTTCTATGCCTGACTTCTCTTTACTTTATTTTTACTTTGTAGAAATAATGCCGGGCGTCATGCTCCCAAATTAAAAGGGAAACTCCCGTGAAGTAACAAAAAAGAGCACAGATTACCAGCGAAAATGCATGCGGCGGGGCGAACATAATGATTACAAATACGAGAAATAAGAACAACATAAAGCACTGCGTACTGTGATACTAAGAAATGAAATCTTGTGCATAAGCGTAATAGGTAAATGCGGTACCTCTACGACGAGGGGCAGGTGTCGGTTAAGGAAAACTGCCAAATTATTTCTAAACTCACCACAGTCATGTCGGTAAACATTAAACTCTCATAATGAAAAGAAACCCTCCGAGTAGAACGCTCTGAATGAAGCACTCTCATTTTAGAAACTCTGAACTGAAATAAAAACACACTGATATCTTAACGGACAGAAGCTATATTGCGTGAGAATCAGTGCATTTTTCGCGGCTTCTCAGGGATCAAATTTATAATGATAAGCCTGTATTACGGTAAATTCGCAGCAAAAGCGGTGCCCTATACTGAGCTTGAAGTTGAATGGTGGTGTATCCCTCTCATAATGTATCTTTATTCTCGCGTTTTTCTGGCAACCTATCGGCATGTTTGTATGATACGTTGGTATTCTTGCAATCTATAACTTCCTAGAGAATTCTTCATGAACGACATTTAGAAAACGACGACCTTCCCCATAGCTCTAAAACATTAATTTGTCTTATAAAGCTGGTAAAAAGAAAGAAAAGGAGGAAAAGAAAGGAAGCTTGTAGGATTCCACATACACATGCAAACCGCCTGACGGTTAACCATGACTGTGAAACCGCCACCAACTCCAAACAAAGCATGGCGATGTTCAGGTTATTATTTCATTAAACGGACATTTTAAAGAAACATACTAGGCCACCTTAGATCGATAGAGTAATCACCTGGAAACCTACCATTTTACAAGTGCCAATGTATGCCTGTTGTGCAGAGAACGGCCACCAAATGTCCTTCCGCTCTTCCTCAATTTGAATCGCTCGCACCAAAACAGACTATTTGACGTAATTCTCACGTGATGTTCCTCTGTGCCACTCGCGGTCAAACAGCTATTTTAATTTGTCTTAATCAGAACAGTCACTTCCGACATCACGTAACAGTTACCACATCCATAATTAGCGGTGCCCCTCCAATCTCCTTTGTCCTTATTTTTTTTTTCATGTACAAAAGCTCACTTCTGGTTACTACTGGTGAACCTGTTACTACAGAAGCCTAATTTTTCAATCTATCTTTATATAATATTCTCATTTATTGTCCCTTTAATGGCTTGTTTAAGCTCAAAAATTTGTCTGAAACGTGGTCTTTATTTTTTTATCTCTTTACCGCGCTGTCAGAAATTAAGGAAGTGCCGCGATACAGCATCTATGGAGGCTGATATAAATTTGTTGATTCTTAAAATGTGTCTAGGTGCACGCTACACAGATGAAATCACTTCTGCTGAGTGGAGTATGTGGAACTAACAAGAAACGGTGCTTTGAAACTTGACAGCTCGCGATGGGACATAAAAGAGCAATTATATGATGTCCCCAGCTTTCGAATATGTTATTCGGAATAGTTTCTTGTTTTCGTCTTATGCACTCGCCTCATGTAATGAGTGACAAGGTTGTTGGGGGCGAACATTATTATTATTATTATTATTATTATTATTATTATTATTATTATTATTATTATTATTATTATTATTATTATTATTATTATATGGAAACATACAAGCAGATAAAGGAAACAGGGTGGGAGCAACCTGACAGCTGTCACCGAGAAGGGCCCTGATTCATGCACAGTGTAGCCAGTTTCCTCAATAAAAGATTACTAACGTGTGCGACATGTAATTCGATCGCAGTCCTCATAGGAGCTCGTGGCACTGTACGAAAAAAGACTTATGATGTCGTCAAATATATATATTTTATGCTTTTTTGTTTTTTGTTCTTGCTCACTTGACGGGGCTAGAATGTTTTACAGCGAAGCTGTATACCTCTACCCTCCAAGGAAATTTTCCTGTCTTAAGCAAAAAAAAAAAGAAAAAAGCTCTCCATACGCGGGCCAATCCCGGAGGTAGTGCAATACCGGCCCGACCCGCGCCGGAGGTGGAAGAGACGTTAAGGAGTTCCCATATGTGGGCCGATCCCGAAGATAGCGCAATGCCGGGCCAACCTGCTGCGGAGGTGCAGTTTGCCACTAAGGTTCCCACATAGACAGCTTCGCTGCTCATCCTTCTTCACAGAGTGGAAGGGCACTGAGATTTTTTTTCTTCTCGCTATCAGTTTGGCGACACTCTAATCTCATGTCAAGGATATTTTACAGACAGATGTCGTGTGCAAGAGGACGTACAGGTTGATGATACTTTATGAAAACATGTTGCAAACTTTATATTATATGTGCTCTCGTAAACTCTGATATATTCTTTTATCGACCGACATAACTCATACACCGCGTACGAAGAGCAGAACGGCGTCAAGAATAATTCATGTAAGGAGGAAACAGACGTGATACTTCTCGACATTTTGTCAACTGACGCACCAGACAATATAACGACTTAAGTAAGTGTTCCTCCTTTTTTTTTTGGAAGTAAAAGATTAAACACATTTTCAGCTTTACACAGAATTACTACTCTTGTCGAGGCCTCTGAACATAAGGAGATGACTGATGCCCTGTATTTTTTTTTCAACGCTGTTTTTCATGACTGAATGTATTGCGCAAAAGAAAGCCCTGCAGGAATTTAATGTAAAGTCCCGTGCACTATGACCTGCAACACCAGTGCCCGTCGTCCAAGGGGCTCCAAGACTGTACGGCTGCGCAGACACAGGGAAAGTTCCAGGCCTAAACACAGCTTCAATTGGTAGTACTTATTAAACCACTATTTCGCATGTCAGAGCCGCCACGCAGCTTTAGAGACCCTTCAACCACGAACAAGGGTATTGCAAGTCACATTGCACGCGACTGTACGTCCATACGAAAAATACACGGAAAGAAAATATTGTTGCCTACTCTCCGATAGAGTGCTGTGGCTACCACGTTGATGAGAGTTTTCTATTCATGTGAGCTCGAGGAGAGATTGACACCACATTGTGTTGTTGGACTATCTCTGTTGAGTGTAACCATTATGAGAGCAAAGCTGCCTGTTGTAATGCCATGTTCCCGTCTCAAAAACGACTGCAACAAGTGGCTTTCTCCTTTGACACTTACGTCTCACAGGCAAAGCACGCTTTACAGGATAAGTGGAAAGAGAGAGAGAGAGAGAGAGAGTGTGTGTGTGCAAACTTCGGTCAGTAGCGAGGTAAGGGCCACTACTGCTGATCAGACTCAAAAACTAACATCCTCCCACAATATGCTGCGTACTGCACATGAATATATATTATACACATGTTTTAGATGCGACAGCACGGGTTAGGCATTGCATCAAATCTATCCTTCATACTCCGATGTTTTCGTTCTTTATTTACGGTTCACTTATTTCTCGCACGTCTGAAGTGGCCTGCCGGTTGAAGTGGAAGTGATAACCTATATTAGGAGACATCTTGCTAAGTTACGGTAATGTCTAAACTTGGCCAGAGCACGTGCATAATAAGTAGAACATAATTAAGAGCCCTCGTTGCGAGAGTGGCGCTCGCTTACAGTTTGCTTGGAGCTCGGTACCGATGCGCTGCGCGAGACTCTAATTACCATATTAAGCGCGGCTCCCTAATTCCACCACCGAAGAGACCGTCCGCTTGTCCGCTCCCCGACGTGTAGGTGATGCGTTAGGCTAGACAGCGCGGAACACCATAGTCATTATACTGAAAAAAAAAACATAAAGAAAGCCTTGTTCACACTAATCATCCTAGTATCTTTCGTCGTGTAGGCCGCAGTCAACAGGAAAGGTTTGCGAAAAGCACAACAATGAAGAAACGGAACTGAGGGAAAGAAGCTTTAAAAAAAACTACGCAATCAGGTATGCGGAAGGTAAAAACTTGCGTCTACCAAGCAGGAAATTGCACGAGCTACCTATTCGAAGATGCCGTTCAGCATTCGGTGGTTTACGACTTTACCGATATGGTGGCTTGAAATTGCTAGCGCGTAATGAATCACTCTGCCTACAGGTTTTAACTGAATTAATTAGGAACATTTTACTTTTAAGGCATGGAAGTTATTCTGCAGTCCTGAGTGTTGTAATCACACCGCTGGCGCGAGTTGTTGGGAACTCGGCGCTGACGCCCGTTGTTGCACCTGGGTCGCAAGCCCCAAGGGTAGCGTTGGCCTGGCGGCCTGGGGTACAACTGGAAGCATCCGAAGGTCCCGGCAAAGCATGAGTCGACTGGTAACAACAAAACAACTTGTTTATTCTAACATCGCAAAGAGTTGGCGGTCAGGTTGACCGAAGTAGAGAGACGGGAGAGCACATTACCAAACAGAAGAAATGGGAGCCCCCCTTTGGCGTCCGGGGGCAGCTGCTTTTATACTCTCGCAGTTGAGGGCGAGAAGGAACCCCTCTATAGACGAGCACGTGACTGTGCCGCTCGGGAACAATGGGATAAGGTGGCGCAGCCGTCGTGCCGGCGCCGCTGGGGCACAATGGGAAGAGAAGGTGGCTCAACGTCGTGTCGGCGCCTGTCAGACCCCCTCGCTTCACAGTTGTAGGGAGCTCCTCTCCCCGGCTGCCGCGCTTCGACAAGCGTGGGCACCAATATGCACATACACTCACACACGCACATGAAGACACGTGGCATCGGAACATGCCTGGACGCGCTTGGCGGGGAGGCGTAGCGGCGGCGCCGAACGGGCCAAAATGTCTGCCGCTTTGAACGAAGCCCCGGCGTCCGTTGCATCCGCACCGGCTAAACCGCGCGTCGTAGGCGAAACGTAACAGACCGCCCCGCCGGGGGAAGAAGATCCCGATGGACAGGGGACTGCATCCGCTGTCCGGAGGGATGTCGCTCGATGATGCTCATAACCGAAGTCGGGCGTCCCTCGACATTTCTTGAGCGCAGCGCACAGAGAAGGCCTCGTTCTCTCGTTCAGGTTCGCACGGGACACTGCAAAGTGACTTCGGGAGAGTTCACATTTTTGTTCTCGTTCCCGGCAAGCGTTAGAACTACGCTGAAACTCAACCGCTTAGTCAGCAAGCACGGCACAACCCTCACTAAGCCCTGCCAGGCTCTTTCCCCTTCTATACCACTGCCTAGTTCCTTACAGTAGTGTAGCAGCACTCAGAACGCGTCCACAAATTGGAAAATTGCACTAGAAAGCATGTCATCACTTTGAAACACTAAACAAAAGCAATATGTTAAAAATCCTGCCTCAGGAAGAAAAACATCAGTAACAAACAATTTTGAGGCTGATTCCTACGTTAGGGGCTTCGACTTAAGCCATCGGCGTTACCGTTGAGACTCCCCTTTTTGTAACGCACCTCAAAGGAATATTGTTGCAAAGCGAGGCTCCAGCACAGGAGGCGGCCATTTTTGGGAGAGATGGTCTGCAGCCCTTGGAGAGGGCAGTGATCCGTCTCAATGATAAACTTCGAGCCGGCTAGATAACATGACAATTTCTGAACGGCCCACACGAGACATGCACACTCTTTCTCGGTGGCGCTATACGCCTGCTCATACTGGTCAGCTTACGACTAGCATACAGGACGGGGTGTTCTACTTCTCCATTTTCCCGTTGGCACAGTACAACGCCCATGCCTCGCTCACTAGCATCGCACTGAACAACGAACCCTTTTGTATAGTCTGGCGATCGTAGCACAGGCTGGCTTGTTAGGGCACTCTTTAGGGCGCTAAAAGCTCTTTCCTTTGTCTCGTCCCAGACGACTGTTTGGGGCTCTGTTTTTCTTAGAGCATCCGTCAGGGGAGCCGCGATATCAGAATACCTGGGGATGTACCTCTGATAGTAGCCGGCGACACCTAAGAACGACCGAATATCGGTCTTCGTGCGCGGTTGCGGGAAGTCTCGCACAGCGGCCACCTTTATTTCAGAGGGGCGGCGACGACCCTGACCAATCACGTGACCGAGGTAGACAACCTCGGCCTGTGCTAACTGGCACTTGGGAGCCTTGACTATCAAGCCCGCTTCGCGCAGGCGGGTTAGCACTGCCCGCAAGTGTGCCATATTCTCAGACCAGGATGCGGAGAATGTCTAGATACGGTAAAGCGAATTCTTGCTGTCCCCGCAACACTTTATCCATGAGGCTTGAAAAACAGTATGGCGCGTTCTTCAAACCAAAACTCAACACTTTAGGACGGAATGTTCCGATTGGTGAAATGAACGCCGCATACCTACTAGCCTCTTCTGTAAGTGGAACCTGCCAATAACCCCTGACAAGATCTAGGGTGGAAATAAACTGAGCGCTACTAACTTTCTCAAGGCGCTCCTCGATGTTAGGGATCGGATAAATTTGATCCTTAGTGATGGAATTAAGCCTGCGGTAGTCGACGCAAGGACGAGGTTCCTTGCCCGGTACCTCAACTAAAATCAAAGGGGAGGTATAATCACTCTCACCTGCCTCAATAACACCGAGCTGTAGCATTTTCTTTATCTCAGCCTCCATAATATCGTTCTGGCGGGGTGACACCCGATACGCCTTGGATCGTACTGGCTCTGGGGAGGTAAGTTCTATGTCATGAGTAAGGACAGAAGTCCTACCAGGCCTCTCAGAGAACAGACCTTGAAACTCTTGTAAGAGCTGGTGTAGTTCGGTTTTCTGCTCAGGCGACAGCGGTGCTTTACTGATATGGTCACTAATGACTTGACCGGTGTCTTCCCTGTTCGTCACTGAGCCTAGTCCCGGAAGCTCGACCGGAAGCTCTTCAGGAACGTTTACCATCATGCACACCACTGCTTCCCTTTGTCTATAAGGTTTGAGCAGATTACAGTGGTAAACTTGCTGTGCTTTCCGCTTTCCTGGCAGACTCACCACGTAGTTAACGTCCGACAGTTTCTGAACAATTCGTGCTGGGCCCTCCCACTGCACGTCTAGTTTGTTGTTTAGCGATGTGCGCAATATCATGACCTCATCGCCCACCTCAAAACGACGGGCCCTGGCGGTCCGATCATAATAAACCTTGGCCCTCTGCTGGGCCTTTGCCATTGCTTCACCTGACAACTCCTGTGCCCTTCTTAAGCGTTCGAGGAGTTTAAGCACGTACTCCACCACGACTGGGTCGTCGCCCCTGCCTTCCCACGATTCTCGAAGCATGCGAAGCGGAGACCGAAGCGAGCGACCGTACACCAGCTCAGCTGGCGAAAACCCCGTAGCTGCATGCGGCGCGGTCCGTAATGCAAACATCACCCCAGGCAGACACAGCTCCCAGTCAGTTTGATGTTCAAAACACAAGGCTCTCAACACGCGCTTCATGACGGGGTGGAGCTTCTCAACGGAATTCGACTGTGGGTGGTACACTGAGCTGTGTAACAGCTTTACCCCACACCTTTCGAGAAAAGTTGTCGTCAAAGCGCTAGTAAACACTGTGCCCTGATCTGATTGGATTTCCGCAGGAAAACCAACTCGCGCAAATATGGACAGTAGTGCATTGACTATCTCAACTGAGCTGAGTTCTTTAAGCGGCACTGCTTCAGGGAACTTTGTCGCTGGGCAGATCACAGTCAAAATGTGTCTGTACCCCGTGGCTGTTACCGGCAGAGGTCCCACTGTATCAATAACGAGCCGTCTAAAAGGCTCCGTAATGATAGGTACCAACTTCAACGGCGCCCTCGATTTGTCCCCTGGTTTGCCCACCCGCTGACAGGTGTCACATGTCCTCACGAAATGGTCTGCGTCCCGAAAACACCCTGGCCAATAGTACTCTTGCAAGAGACGGTCCTTAGTTTTCTTAACTCCTAGGTGTCCGGACCACGAACCCCCGTGCGACAAGCGCAACAAATCCTGACGATAGCATTGAGGCACGATCAGCTGATCGAACTCCACTCCTCTGCGGTCTAGATACTTCCGGTACAGGACTCCACCTCTTTCCACAAAACGAGCATTTTTCTTGGCGATACCTTCCTTGACAATGCAGCGTACGTTTTCTAGGCTGCCATCCTTTTTTTGCTCGGCTATCAAAGCCGACCGGCTGACTTTTAGCAACCTATTAAGTCCGTCTGACGTAGGCGCGATGAGCAAATCTGCAGATAGCTCTTCTAACTTTCCCGCATCGGGATTTTCCTCTCCAGTATCTGGCGCCTTCAACGCTACAGGCTCAATTTTATTCAGTTCGGGCGTGCTCTGAATATCGGCTTGCTGCGCCTCTGACCCTTTTTCATTGTTTGATAACGTCGGCCCCGCAACTACCGCCTTTGCAGCGAGCTCCCGAACCTTCGATCTGGTTAAGGCCTGAACGCTAGCCTCACCAAACAAAAGCCCCTTCTCGCGCAGGAGGTGATCGGACCTGTTTGAAAATAGGTACGGGTACTGGGGGGGCAGCATAGATGACACTGCCGCCTCCGTCTCAAGCGCTCCGAAAAGTCCTTCAATAAGCACTTTTGCTACGGGCAGACACACGCTATGAGCTTCCACGGCTTGCTTGATCCATGCGCACTCGCCTGTGAACATATCGGGTTCTACGTAGGAGGGGTGAACTACATCCATCGTAGCTGCGGAATCGCGAAGCACTCGGCACTCTTTCCCGTTCACGAGGAGGTCTCGCATGTAAGGCTCGAGAAGCTTCATGTTCTCGTCAGTGCTGCATAATGACAAAAACACAACTTTTGGTGTTGTTTCCGGACACTGCGCCGAAAAGTGACCCGGCTTCTGGCACGTATAACAAACGCGCGCTTGCCTCGCCTCGAACCGCTTTCTGCGTTCGGCTTCGGTTGCCGCCGTCTCCTTACGTTCTGTCGGACTGCTTTCACTCGCATCCGCACTACGTGTGTCCCCCTTTAATTTCATGGGCGTGAACTTCGGCCTCTCAAACTTCGAGCCAAATTCACCCTTTTGACCGTCCTTAGCTCCGCGAGCCCGACGCGTCACAAACTCCTCGGCTAGCTCAGCGGCTCTAGCCACCGTACTAACGTCTGGCCTATCCAAGACCCAGTACCGCACGTTCTCAGGTAACCGACTATAAAACTGTTCTAGCCCGAAACACTGCAGAACTTTCTCGTGGTCACCAAACGCTTTCTCTTCTTTGAGCCACTCCTGCATGTTTGACATAAGCCTGTACGCAAACTCTGTGTATGACTCACTTCTGCCTTTCTCATTTTCCCGAAACTTCCGACGGAAAGCCTCTGCTGACAGCCTGTACTTCTTTAGCAGACTCGTTTTCACTTTGTCGAAATCCTCTGCCTCCTCTCTATCCAAGCGAGCGACTACGTCGGCCGCCTCGCCGGGTAACAAGGTGAGCAAGCGCTGTGGCCACGTTTCCCGAGAGAACCCCTGCTTCTCGCACGTTCGCTCAAAGTTAACCAGGAACAAACCAATGTCCTCTCCAAGCTTAAACGGCCGCATCAGGTCAGTCATTTTGAACAATACGCGTTCTCCTGCACCGTGTGCCTGACTTCCATTACGAGCGCGTTCCATATCTAGCTCGAGACGCTTCATTTCCAAAGCGTGTTGACGCTCTTCTTTTTCTTTCTCTTCTTTACGTTCACGCTCTTCTTTCTCTTTCTGTTCTTTAAGTTCGCGCTCTTCTTTCTCTTTCTGTTCTTTAAGTTCGCGCTCTTCTTTCTCTTTCTGTTCTTTAAGTTCGCGCTCCTGTCTTTTTGACCTCTCCTCAATAGTCTCAAGGCATTCCGACAGCTCGTCATCCTCAGCCTCTAACTCAAGAATAGCCTTTAGCAGTTCCGGCTTTCTGAGTTTGTCTGAGACATCCAGACCCAACTCTCTTGCAAGCTCCAGCAATTTCGGTTTGCGCAACGACTTCAAATCCATGGCTGCTCTGAATGCTACTTTCTCTACTGCCTATTATTGTCTTGCCGCAAACTAACCCGGCAGCAACGACAACCACAATTACCAGCTCTGTTTCTGACACTAACAAAAGCCTGGCAAAGCTCAGAAGAAGAAAGTCCCGCACTCACCAAACCTCGCAGCCAAGAATTCAGCGCAGTCGTTCCGCTGCAGGCAACCAGTCATCACACAGGGCTCGTTGCACTGCTCCCGGATCGTCGTTGAGCTGCTCAGCATACAGTCAACCGCATATCTTCGCTGCTGGCCTCAGTTGTCGCGATCTCACCGCTGGCAGACAGTTGTTGTAATCGCACCGCTGGCGCGAGTTGTTGGGAACTCGGCGCTGACGCCCGTTGTTGCACCTGGGTCGCAAGCCCCAAGGGTAGCGTTGGCCTGGCGGCCTGGGGTACAACTGGAAGCATCCGAAGGTCCCGGCAAAGCATGAGTCGACTGGTAACAACAAAACAACTTGTTTATTCTAACATCGCAAAGAGTTGGCGGTCAGGTTGACCGAAGTAGAGAGACGGGAGAGCACATTACTCAACAGAAGAAATCGGAGCCCCCGTTTGGCGTCCGGGGGCAGCTGCTTTTATACTCTCGCAGTTGAGGGCGAGAAGGAACCCCTCTATAGACGAGCACGTGACTGTGCCGCTCGGGCACAATGGGATAAGGTGGCGCAGCCGTCGTGCCGGCGCCGCTGGGGCACAATGGGAAGAGAAGGTGGCTCA
Organism: Dermacentor variabilis; assembly: GCF_050947875.1. Taxonomy (NCBI): domain Eukaryota; kingdom Metazoa; phylum Arthropoda; class Arachnida; order Ixodida; family Ixodidae; genus Dermacentor; species Dermacentor variabilis. The sequence continues at coordinate 37,138,723 of NC_134572.1, read as the reverse complement.
ACGTCATGTCGGCGCCTGTCAGACCCCCTCGCTTCACAGTTGTTGGGAGCTCCTCTCCCCGGCTGCCGCGCTTCGACAAGCGTGGGCACCAATATGCACATACACTCACACACGCACATGAAGACACGTGGCATCGGAACATGCCTGGACGCGCTTGGCGGGGAGGCGTAGCGGCGGCGCCGAACGGGCCAAAATGTCTGCCGCTTTGAACGAAGCCCCGGCGTCCGTTGCATCCGCGCCGGCTAAACCGCGCGTCGTAGGCGAAACGTAGCATGAGCAAGTGCCACTTTACCTTAGATGGAACTAGGCGGATGATAATTTTAAAAAGCCTTTTGCATGATCGAAATGTCATTGCACTTTTGCTAAAGGCAGGAAAACTCTAAACGCTATCAAATGTCCCAATATAAATATAAAAGTTGTATTTCGCAGCAGCACTCACTACAACCGACTACATATATAATTTCCTAAAAGTGAAAAAGTGCGAATGCACTATACATATGCATTTAGTAAATTTTTAAACGATACATTATACACAAGAGGCAATGCGCTGAGTCAAATAAGCGCTACTATTCCACGAAGTACCACCGACAGGCTTACATGAGGGGAACATCGCGAAAGAATATTGACTCGCACTGAATCCATAGAATTCTTCAAAGCGTTGAAAGAAAAGACGCCATCACTAATTATGATTAAAAAATAATGGAGCAAAGGAAGAAAAAAATAAATATGACATGAGCAAGAACTGAACTTCGACATACGTGTGTGTAATGTCTATATATATACACACACACACACACACACACACACACATATATATATATATATATAGCGAGATTGTCCGAGGAGTAGGATGGCGAACAGGACAAAGAATGCGCCTCAGCTCGCAGGTTGCTATTGTTTAGAGTAAACAAAGAGCGCACCGTACTCTCATGGTTGGGTGAAAGCGTTGCCGCGTGTTTTTTCACGCGTACGCCAAGCTGCAAGAAAACTCAATAGCTACTCTACTGCTATTGTCACAGTCGGCGGCGCATTGTATAAAAAATTTGTATTTGCCCTGAACCGGCGGAATACGAAAGTGCAGAAGGGGTCGTAAGTTTATGAGATTTGGGATTTGAGAAAAGCAGAATATTTAGTGACCCTGAGTAAGGCCGCCTGCACGTCAAATGTGCTGCGCATACTAGTGCACGTAACGAACGTAATGTTATTCTGTTTTAAGGCACTGATATAGCCCGGCGTAACGTGGTCGCGCGCCACGCACGGCAACAGTTCCACTACGCCGGTGAAAGTGGGATGCAGACTAGCGTCTGGTGTAGTCGGCGTGGCAAACCGCGTTCGGCGCGCATTGGCGCGGCTGGCCGTGGCAATAGAACATGTTCTATCTCACGCCAGAGTCAGAGATCCTGCTGACCAGAGTTCATTCATCGCGCGCTATCATGGCTGGCTGGCAGTATGCTGGCCAATAATTAGGGTGCACTCAAGAGAGCATACTGAGTTTGCGCCTTCACCAAAATGAAAAGTGCGCGTTCGCTGCGCACTTGTGCTCGTGCGCTGCGGCAATACCTGGTCGCCAAGCTACTGCTGCCTACGTTCTTCGCGCCGAACTGTGCAGGGAACCAATTGTCTCCGATCCTGGCGTCGCTGGCGTGAGGTATCTGACATAGCCGGCCGTTGCCCTACAGGCTGGAAACGCCGGTCTATATGTACAGCTTTAATGGCTGCCAGCAGCTGTATTCCACATTCTCGCGAAAAGCGCGTTACGTAGTCTTTGACCTTGTCCATGCGTCGTCCGCATTCTTTATGGCATGTCTTGAACAACGTTAATCTTAGCTGACCCTGCATTTGGAGAGCTATTAATGGATCCAGTTAGTTTATAAGAACACATGACGGTCCATCGTCATATCAAACAATGCAATAGCGACGGTATCAAGTCAGCATCTTTGTGAAATCACCCGCGTTCTTCCTCATTTTCTTTTGAGGGGAAACCTAAACCCTATTGAAAAAGAAAACACATAGCCCATGTCCAATAATCCCATATGAACAAATGGAGATCCCCATTCATATCCCCATTCCATGTTCATATAATCATTTGAAATTCTCTATGTGATATAGACAACATACGGGTTTGATACGGGATCTTTATATGTTGATATGGGTGCATTACTTATGTGATAGATAAGAACCTACGTGATTTTATATTGGATTTTTATATGTTCATAGCGAATTATTGGATATGGGTCGTATGAGTTTCTTAAATACAGTAATGCTCGAAATATTATTACATCTAGATTCAAGTTTACAACAAAAGAAAAAACCTTCGACGGTTTTTTTTTGCTTTACTTTCTTTATATGCTCCTTCTGCAGTACATGTGAAGTTGTCCGCCGGTGAACCTGTTATGACCGCGTCAGTACTACTTGCATTGGCATCAGCTTAATAATCTAAATGCCATCTGTGAAATAGTGCGAATAATCTGAAAAACTAAGATTTAGGGAGACGAAAAAGGTTGCTTGCAGAAGTTGTGTGTTTCATGAAGACACAAACAATACAAAGATGTTTACGTCCAAATGTGTTCTTTTTTCCTATCTGCTTCGCAACTATATGGTTTTCAGTGGCGTCGTTAGCCCCGAGCGCCTAAATCATGACTTACAACTCATAGGGCAGCACAGCGGACTCATTGCTGTTCTCACACTTATGCACAGATGCCTGACGAGCTTCGCTGTGCAATAAAAAATAAGATTGCGGAATTACGACGGCTAGACGGCCCGGAAACACGCCAGGTCTCCGTCGCCCACGCAGAGTTAGTTTTGTAAGCACGTTTCGAGAAATCACTTTTAGAGCGCTCGAATACGAAATGAGGAAAGCCCTGCACCTTCGTAAGTAACGTCTCTGCCACATCGCCGCCCCCGCAATCACCGTAAACTTTTGCTGTCTTAGCCATTTGCTCTACAGTAATTACCGCGTCTTAACCTGATTTCAGCGCGCCTTTCACCTCTGCCTGCCGTCTCTTCATGAAGTTCATTTCTTCAGAAAAAAAAAAGTAACCTTGACGTAGCTTCGTGGTCTCAGATGAAAGACGGAACCGCAGTGGCGCCAGCTTGATGAGAACGAGAAGGCACTTGGTAGGAGTTCGACATTATCAGCGGAAGTGGCTTTTCCTGCGCAGGATGAGTAGTTTGTGGCTGGCCGTAACTCAATTGACGCACTCAAGTCTGCTTCCGGCAGGCTCGTTTTCGTCTTTGGCGGCCCACGCCGTGTACGTGAACATCCGCCACAGAGGGTACAGAACACGTTGATGCACGCACTTATTATTTCGACACACGGGCGCGGAGAAAGGCAATAAACTGCTACGCTGCTGGCAGTCGTGACTTCGCATTTGTTGCGCTGTCGCGGCATAGTGACGCCACGCGCATTGCCTGTCCTTCACTGTAGGAAGTAGTGCAGGAGTTGGCAGCCCATTCTGTAATTATCGTTTGGCGATTTGAGTTAGCGAGGTTCATACTCTCTTTCCAACACATGCACTAGTCTGCGTGGTTCACGACGGGGAGAGAGAGAGATAAATAGAAGAGAGGAAAGGCAGGGAGATTAACCAGATGCACGTCCGGTTCGCTACCCTGCACTAGGCGAAGGGGCGTAGGACTGAAAGAAAAAGAGACTATGGGGATAGGAAGAGCACAGTTTCGGGCACATTTAAAGGTTCGCACCGACTCTACACACGGTGGCCAAGACCTGCCCACATGAGGTACTACAAGAACGCTTTCGTAGATTTTTTTTTGTGCTACCGACGCGTACGGCCATGGTCCCAGCATCTTCCTTTGCGAAAATGGCCTAGAGCCTAGCCGGTTCAATGCTTTCCGAGAGCTTCACGTTCCACGGCGTACTCGGGACAGAGACATAATATGTGTTCAACCGTTTCTATAGTTCCACAAGAGTCGCACATGAGCCTATCCCCCATTCCACTGCGCACCGAGTAGACCTTTGTAAATGCCACCCCGAGCGAGAGGCGGCACAATACTTTCGCCTCAGAGCGAGAAACTTTCAATAGCACTTGTAGCTTTAGGGATGGATCGAGTCCATGAAGCTGACATTTCGGGATACACGAAGGCTCGCATCTTTGAATGTGCTTGTTTTATCTACGGTGTTCATTTGCCAAACTCTGGCCTTGAGTAACGAGAGCAAGTTAAACTTTGCCCATAAGCTTCTAACAAACAATAAAACTTCGCCCACTGGTGTTTCAGCGCATCTCTTCATGGAAATACGGCTGCGGCCACCAGCATTATTACCAGTAGCGTCGTAGCCTCAGAACACCATAGCCGCTGAGGCATAGAGGAATTATGCATATCTTCGAAATTCTAATAGGTAAATGTGAATTACCCCAATGCATGCGCACCATCGCTAAATTCCGTTAGGGTCCAAAAAAGTCACGCGTTCATTCTATATTCACTAGGAGGACGACACCCTTATCATGGTCGCTTCTTGTCGAATCAAGGCAGTAAATTCATTTGCGTCTCGCCCTTCCTGTTTCTGTTTCTCATCTTTTTACAGTGGAGCTGTCAGAACCGCGCTTGGTTTCTCTTGACGTTCGTAGAGTATAAAAAATAGCATCGCGCGCATGAAACAAAATTGGCCGTGCTATGGGAGGCAGAGCTGAGAAAGAATGAAAGCAGAGTATAAAAATAGCATCGCGGCAGCATCGTTCTCGCTTCGGCAGATTTGAAGAAGCTACCAGGTACACGGCGTTGGAGCTAGCATGCATCAGAGCTAAGGCACGACAATTGCCGCCGCGTCGCGTCAGTGCAGCGTCTGGCACACGACACCGGCGCATATGGTGTCTCAACATATCGCTTCTGTTGTGGCGGGTGCCCAAATGGTGCGCCGTCCAGGCCGAAACCCCCCACAGAGGAAGACGGTATGGAATTTTCTGAAGTATTAACTTCCCCCAGCTCCACTGGTCTCTGGTGTTTGCGATAGCAGAGCCAGACATAATTTGTTTGTTTTTTCGCGTCACAGATCAACATAAGTGGAAGATTCGTGTTGTCGAAACCTGGTGTTCTCCCCGCGCCCTCTAATGATCAAACACACCGCGAGCAGCCGCCAAAGATTATTTTACATCGAAGGGCGCGTAGTAATAAAGGGAGTCACGAACCCAGCACAGCGACGATATTAACCTTCCTCGAAAACCCACGACAGGGTCCATTGTACTTCGCTCTCGGCTTCTGCACCTAACTCGAAGTGCAACCACAATTTTTTGCATCAGCGACTGCCTTCACGTCTACATCGGTACGGTTCGCCCTCGTGTTATGTTTTATAATGTCCGTTGGGTCGCTTCACTTCTAGCAGGTTATTATTTCTGGCACTTCGGGCGTAACCCAGAAGCAAATTGCTGCGCCTGGCCACCGAGATTTTCAGCAGGGAGCCCAAAATTGCATTCTAATGACTTCACTCCTTCCAAGTGGGCGATCGCGTGCTCGGTAGAAAGTGAGAACAAAAATATATGTGTATATAGTATATCAACATATGCGTCGTACGCATCCTGGGCTCTAATGGAAGTTGGTAGAGTAGCAGGCATAAAATTTGAACGGATTTCACCGCTACGACTTTGGCTAACAAGTTTATTGCGGAAACGATGGCTGGGCATGTGTAGGCTTTTTTTTATTTTCTTTAATACGCAGCCGGGTTACTCGGGTTGAAACAGCACGGCACGAAACATGTAGCGCCTTTGGTCGACGAAAGTTTGCTTTTCCAAAGGAAGCCGCAGATGTGGGCAGACTATGCGGCGCAGTGAATCTCATTATAGCTTGTTCAGTCGTCTTTCCTCTTCACTGTGCTTGCTTCATTTTTTCTCGTCAATGCATATTATGTTTAATTTGGAAAGATACTATACAGGTTTTTGCCGCTGGCATATGAGCGCCGCACGGAGGAGCTGTGAGGAATCAATAAATGAATGTAGGAATGAACCGAGTGAGTATACTTTCACAGCCTTTACTTTATTGTGAATTTGATCACTCACTCACTCACTCACTCAATCAATCAATCAATCAATCAATCAATCAATCAATCAATCAATCAATCAATCAATCAATCAATCAATCAATCAATCAATCAATCAATCGGTCAATCAATCGGTCTATCGATCGGTAAATCAATCAATCGGTCAATCAGTCGATCAATCGGTCAATCAATCAATCGGTCGATCAATCGGTCGATCAATCGGTCGATCAATCGGTCGATCAATCGGTCGATCAATCGGTCAATCAATCGGTCGATCAATCAATCAATCGAACGTTGCGAAATATGCACTTCTTTCCTGTGTGTAGACGATGATAGACTGAGACGAACAAAAATTACATTCAGACATCCCCCCAATCGTAGCAACTATGATTGGGTGGATGTCTGATTTTCCCTTTATTAATTGCTTCTCTCCGCCTTGTGGGTTCCCGCAGAACTAACACGTTAAAAATGGCATCCCCATTTAACATCCAAGCTTAGAGTACGTATAAATAAAAAGAAAACACTCATATTGACAAAGCAGTTATTTATTTAAACATTTGCCGACATCGAACCTTTTGATGTACATATACGGGTCACAATCGCCATTTCAGTATCCACTATGTAGGAAAGCAAATTCGAGTTCCGCGGACGAGTACCAATTATGCCAGACAACATGTAACTTATCAAATCTCTGCACTGTTGAATCGTCTAGGAACTACAGAATTCAATATGCTTACTAAGACATCTTTGAAGTTCTTGTTAATTGAAAATGAAATCGAATATAACTGACTGTTTCTTACTTCCCTATATATATTCAGTGTCCTGTGATTACTAGATAACTTATTGCTCTTTCATGATACTTATGATATTTTATATTAGTTCTTCACGCTGTTTAAGGACCTGAAATCTGTGTAATGTGACTTAGTATTAATTTCGTGCTGGATATTATATTGACCATTTGTAATTTATTTTGATATATTTGCATTGAGTGTATGTAATATAGTAACTTTATGTCACTTGTCCTAGAATAACGAATAATGTCAATTCTAGTAGTTATTTATTATTGTAATATGCTAGCTGACAATGCTATTTTTTATGTTATAATATCTTAAAAAGGTCCATATTGTATTTATGCTTGTGCTACGTGTAAGATATTTGCTGTTGCCAAAATTTTAACAGAGCAGGAGCCTCTGCCAGGCCTCGATTCCTTTTGCTTTTGTCACCGTTTCTGTATAGATACAAAAGAAAATAAATGTTTCCTTCTGTGTCATCTCAATACTAAAAAAATCACAAGATTGCAAAACAAGGCGCGTGTCTCTGCCATCAAGTTTTGTTTGTCCTTGCGCTAGTTCGGGGGGCCCGCTCGTAACAGCTTGCTTTATCCCTGTAATAGACTGCGTCCGACCTCGCGCAGCTAAATCGAATCCCATTCCACGAAAACCCGAGATTGCAAGTACCGGATAAAGGTAACAAACGACTGTCCTAAGCCGCGGTAAATACCGGGGCATTGCATAGCGTGAGAGGTTCCCAGCGTAAAACTATGGACTGGTTCCTAATGCGGCCGGTGAAAGACACCCAAACGAATAACACAACTTCGCCATCACGCAGGATTCAAAATTACGTAACGGTATATTACTCTCCCGGTGGCTCTCTTCTTCCTTATTTTTTCATCCCGAAGTATAGTCATCGCAAGACATTAATAAATAGTGCGTGTAAAAGTAATCTCGCAAGACCTACCAGCAGCGATGCGAGTAAAAATTTCATTTAAAGAGAGAAAGAAAAAAAAAGCGACCCTCGAAGGCCGTTTCATCTTCCGACAGGCACGCAACCGGGCTTGGCGTTTAATGACAGGGAAGATGGTGGAGCGGTGCCGAGAAAGCTCAGCGGTGTTGCTGGCCTAGCGTGTAGTTCTTCTTTCTTCATTTTCACTCAGCTGTTCTACCTTTCATATTTGCGTCTTTTTCTGGCACATTTTTCGTTTTTTTTCGCAACTCCACGGCTGGACGAGATTTTTCACGCGTGCTTATTGACACGTTCTCTTTTGTCTTTTGCACTACTTCTTTTACACAGTTATCACGTTGGGCAGCAATCCACCCCATCCACCGACTCTGAGGCAGAGGCTGCCGGCCAGACTAGCTGGCTCGCTTTTTCGGCGTTGCCATAGTGGTGCCCTTTTCCTCCCTGGCGAGCTCCAGCCAGAAAAGAGCCGCTCTGGGCTTCTACGCCGAGACACGCGTGCGGTTCGGTGCGCAATTAAATATGGAGGAACGGACAGCGCCTAGCGGGAACTAAGCTCACCAGGGCGACGACTGCCCGGTGTTTGTGCTGCAGTTCCTTCTGTGCAGCGAAAGTTGCTACGGCGCCATGTACACGATGAAGAGCAGCAAACGGGGTGGGTCAGTGATATGAAGAAGAGAGAAAGAGAGAGAGAAAAAGAAATGACTAGGTACTATGGGAGTAGAAAATTGAAAAGAAAAACAAGAACACATAAAGTCGAATTTGTTTGGGGGACCGAGCGAGCGTTCGCTACCCTCAGGTCGTTTAGCGAGTCAGCGAGAACTGTATTGCCTGTCCTGTTTACGTGGTTCTTTCTCATTAACTTAGCAGCTGGAGCCGCTGCACTGGCTGGGGTCTCTGGCCCGCCTGACAAGACGTGGATGAGTTGCAACTTTCTGCCTGGTGTGCATAATGCATTTTTACGGCAGGAAAACGCCATGAACCAGCTGAGAAAGATACTACGATGAAAAAAAGTTGTATGTACGAGGAATGACTCCGCTTGCGAAACTTGAAGAGCATGTGCAGAAGGGAACTCCAGAGTCATATTTTGCTGTAAAGAAGACTACACTGAAAGCAATGTTGTACAACCAGTCTCAATACCTCGTGGTTCCATGAATCGCTACAAATTGTCTGCATTTGGTCGACTTCAGCGACACGTACAACCTTGTGACCATGCATAACAGGTAATTTTGCAGATACAGCATTGATTCTCAAGCGATCAATTTTCTTTTGGCCAGGAAAGTTTAAGACAACTCAACCATTTTCTGCCAAGCTTCTGAACATGGCTGCCTGATATGTTGTCCGTAGATACCTCTTAAATCTACAAATCTTCACAAGAATGCCCATGAGTAACGACTACGTGCCCTTGTGTGAGGCTTACACGAATAAAGAAAGAACTGGTGTCCCAAGGAGCATCTAGCGACGCGTCACGTCTGGACAACATGTTTCATGGCTTTTAGGCAAAGTATAAACCGTACGCTCTAAACAGCAATTTCTTTTCTCATGCTTCCTTGTGACGAAGGCGAAGGAGTAACGAATGAAAGCTGTCAACATTATTCTTCCCTTCAACGTGCGTGTGTGTGTTTTTACTTTTTTTTTTACTATTCCTTGCTCAGTACGTGACTCCTCAGAAAGGAGAAGGCATTGCATGCGTAAACGACACCCCAAAAAGGGGCGAATAAAAAGGAGACGCGCAGATGACGAGGGCATAAGGAACGCAAGAGAAGGGACCACCGAGGCTTCGGCGAGCTCGGCATTTTTTACGACGCGTCGTATTTCGTGGCTCTTTTCGAGGGGAGCCATCCCGCGCGTTATGTCGTGTGTCTCTTCCAGACACGACGAAAAAGAAGCTCGTCCACCCCTACCATGACGTATGAAAAGAGGCAGCCTTACTTCCTTCTTTGTGGCTCTGCTGACTTGAGTTCTTGTAGCGTGCCTGAAGACAGAATGCTCAGTTGGTGTTGCATAAGCGCTTGCTTTATTTATTTATTTATTTATTTATTTATTTATTTATTTATTTATATTTCGACTTACTTTGAGGTGCTCTGCTCGTCGACGGGGCGACGTTGATTCACTTTGATGGACGCGGTATACGTAGCCTTCGTGCTTTCGGGACCGCGTCAAGGAAAGCAGTGGTCGTTGTAAATGTCGAGGACGTGAACGTAGGTGGCGTATAGAAATAATGGGGAAAATAACGAGAATGAAAGTCAGACAAGAACGCACTGATACATGTGCTCGAGATGTGGAGCGTAAAAAGAGGATTGAGGTGCCTAAAAAAGGGATAACGAAATATGCGTGCATGAAGCAGCGTAGAGGGTTTCAGAACAAGGTCATTAGAGTTTAGCTGTAGCGAAATTCAGAGGTAGTTCGGAGAGTCCGGATGGAATACTTCATTTACTGTGTCGTATTTTACGCAGCCATAGCCATTGGCTCAGAAGAAGTTTTCAAACCAGTTTAGTGGGGACGTAGTTCTTGGAAGTACGCCGAATATTTATTTATTTATTTATTTATTTGTTTATTTACTTATTCATTTGTTTGTTTGTTTGCTTGTTTGTTTGTTTGACAGGGAGACGCTTATCACATCTCATGTACATGCAGTATGAAATCAATACTTCTAAAGATGCCCACTAACTTAGATTATGGAGGTAATGTCACTGTTTTTTAATGTTGGATTTGTGCGTTTTATTTTATCTTGGTAGCACAAAGACCGTAAACATTGATGTAAATGTACTCATCTACACCTCCAGGGATTAACACTCTTGAGCACGACTTCAGAAGGAGGATTCAGCATATAATACGTACAACATCTAAAGCACAAAAGAAAACGCGTCAGAACAGCAATAAAGGTTAATTTATTCCGTTGGACTTACAGTGGCCTGAAATACGCCATAAAAGATGCAGTCTTATGTGAGGAGTGTCTATCACTTGTTCTCCCCAGAATTTTAATGAAAGTGTAGGATCAACTAGCATCAACTAACAACTAACTCTACTAGCATCAGAGTAATGTAATGCGCGCTGACAAGTCGGCTGACACTTGATTGAATGTGAAGTTATTCCAACTTGTTCTAGCGTCATGTAGGTCTGTTGTGGACATCGGCAGGGTCAGTCTGGTCAAGTTTACGGCAAATGTTACTAGTAGGAAGCCTTAGAGCAATAATTTCGGCTTATATTTATTAGCACGGTAATTGCCTGAAAACAATGTAGCTTCGCTACCCTGCAGGCGCAAATAATAATAATAATAATAATAATAATAATAATAATAATAATAATAATAATAATAATAAAGTAAAGCTTTGCCTCCTCCATCCGCGTCGGTACTTCCATGAGTGACGATTTTCGGCGCGCTTAGCGAAGAGCTAATAAAACAAGAAATACAGTAATCTACTGCATGGCTATTAGAGGAGTGCTCGAGAAAACATGACGTCCACAATTCAATACCCGTACAGCACTGTATGGAGAGAAACCTGCCGCTCTTGAAGATTAAAACGAATAATAAGTAAACTAAAGGCAGAGAGATACGCAATCAAAGTGGGTCTCGCCATGAAGCCCGGAGGGCAACATCATCCGTCCTGCTTTACCCGGCTGGCGCAACAAGAGAGCCATGGGATTCACTTGGGGATCCGAGTTTCCCGACGTTCTGTGGCCCAGGCGGCGGCAGCGCCAGGCAGGTCCTTTGGGATGGGAAAGGTGCTTTGCTCAACACTGCACCGAGATATTGTTCACGGTAAATGAGCTCCCCTCTCACGTCCTGGAGCGCCGGACGTCTTCTACGCATCTTCGTCACCTCCTTTTTCGTCTCCTTTCACGCTGTCCTTCTCTGGAGAGTAGGTTGGAGGCAAGCCCTGGTGGTTTTCAGCATTACCTCATGTCAACTCTCGCTTTTGGCCTGCCTGGTGATGCTTCGCGTGCTTGCTTTGTGTCGCCGCCTCCAGAACTCCGCTCTGACTGATTGCAACTCACCTTCTGTGTGCCTATTGTACTTTCTCTCCTTCTTTCTTGCCCCATGGCTCAAGCTGCACTGTCAGAAAATGTGCGCGACGGGCACTCTGAAAGCACGCATACACGCGGACAACTCGACACGACACAGCGACTGTCTGCCGTGCGCCGCCGCTATTCCCACCAGATTTGGCGCTACTGCCACCTCATCGACTTCGCTTTGGGGAAATGCAGAGTATGTGCGCTCTGCGTGCGCTCTCTCCAAAGCAAGCGCAAAGTAAGGTCGACGAAAGCCTTCTCCCGCGTTCCAGACGCGAATGCGCGCAGGTTTTCAAGCAGTGCTTGTAATCGTGCCGGCGGTAAGCACGAATCAAGGGTACTTGGAAGCCTCTGCGTCCCCCCATTTCTGATGCTCTCGGTCCTTTGAGAGCACCACATTCTTATAGCATGTCCCGCAAGCGCAACAATGTCGAGACGGCCCGGCCTTCCGCCATCCGTTCTACACCTACACACTTGATGTATGTTATTAACCCACTGCATAGGCTCCGCTTGTAGAGCTGCATGAGACACCAAGTAAAGGGGTTGAGTTTCGAGTGCGAACTGGGACAGCCCGCCTCACTCGCCGACAGATATCATCTAGTGGCATGCGCGGTTCGGACTCTATATATATAACGTGCCGCAAAGCACTGTGGCCGTGATATATTGCTTACTTTGCAGAACAGGATTGCTAATGAAGCATCGCGCAAATTTTTAAAATACTGCCGCGAGTTTACGAGTAGGTTACCTTTACATGTTCGCGTAGCGACAGACGTTTTTATTACTAAGTACCAGTGTCATTGCAGCAATACGCCAAAAGACGAGAGAGCAACGCAGGAATAATTTGTCTTAATGCATGCATAATTTTTACTGTTCAGTCAAGGCGACTGTTTTATGTACGAAGCGTTTTATCCCGCCTTAGTCCAGCGCAAGAGTATCAGGTGAAGTAATAAGGATAGTAAGTTTCTCACTGAGCATATATTCTTATTTTATTTGGTTCCGCGCCGGAAGAGGTGCTGATGTGCAGACATGAAAATACGCAATTCCCGCATGGAAAATTTATGCATTGGTGTCTGTGGCGTAAAAAATTTCATCGTTTCTCTTCCATGGTTACGTAAATTAAAAATTGTCTGTATTAGTGACACCAATGTATACGCGCAGTGCGCAACCACTGAAAGCAGAGCTGTTACTGCATTGGTAAATTATTTTAGTTTTAGCTTGCTTTTCTGGCATGCTTCACACTAAGAAACTTAACGGCACCATGAAATGAAGGGGAACCGAGGCTTCTCTCTTTTATACATCGCGAAGGTCTCCAACCTGGCAGCATTGATGTCATTAGGGAGCATGCGAGTGTTTATTAGCCACGTGCCTGCTCTCATAGGGTTAGGTGTTACGTGACGCCATCGGGCAAAAAAGGATGCTCCACATCCGCCCAACAGTGGCTCTGGCTAGCACTCCTAAGGCTTGATCTAGAAAACATAAATAGCCAAGTTAGTGGACGAATTGGTAGCCGTTGCCGTAGCACGATTGGTTGTGCAACGCACGCGCAATGAGAGGTTGAGGGTTCTGCACCCACCGGCGAGAAGCTATCTTTTCGTCCACTTTCATCTCCCTTTCAACCATGGTTAATTTCACCGGTCCTTTCCTTGACTTCTTTGTCTGTTTGCTTTAACGGCACCATGTCACAGTTGCTGCGACCTAATGCTCCCTTATTTATGCACTCAATAATCGTATAATGCTGTAGTTGGCGCTATGCGCGCACTTGCCAACATAAATCGGTGTGACAAAATTATACGTTGCTATGCTAGAGAAAGTAACTCTGCATGCTGTGGCTAAAATTTCTTGTTACGGGAGAAACATGACCCACAATACGAAGGTATGTCTAGCTTCCATTTTTTTTTCTAAGCGGAAGTCGCGATGTTTAACGGAGTTCTGAGCGGCTTTTATTCACATTGAATCTGTATACCCATGGCAAGACCGTTTCAGCACGAATGGGAATGCTGTAATGTTTCCATAATGTAATGCTTACATCGCTGAGTACCATTTACGCTCGCGATTCCGAAATGTCTGGGTCGTTTCTCTTTATAGCGCTTGCAACGTAAAATAGAGGAATAAGTTGGCCAATGCACCCATCTTTAACTTTTTTTTGTATTCCCTTACAATCCTTTGCCGGCAATGTGCGGGAAGGGGGGTGGGGGGGGGGGGGGCGGGTAGTAGCGTCAACACGGGGTACAGTGCAACCTTTTAAAAAAAAATCAAACTGCAATATTAACGGGCGTAAAAAGGAAGTACTCGGAAAACATTACACTGCTGTGGCAATTAACTCGCTGTCTGCTAAAACAACGCGCAATTAAATGCTCGCCGCCGTCGAAAACTTTCGCGGCCGTAATTACGTGTCGCGTGTTGCCGTGCCTGACGCCACGCATCCCCGTCGTTGTTGCATTACCGGAATGCCCCAGCGTGAAACAGGACACACCCTCCCTCTCAAAAAAAAAAAAAGCATGAAAAAGTGAAAGCACAATGGCCATGCGGTATGGGGCTGTCTACCTCGCTATCTTGCGCAAGCTTTTTAGCACAGAGATTAATTAAGGTTCCGCGCGTCTTCTTTGTTTATGAGCTCTCGTCTTTTTATTTTCTTTTTCTTACTTTCTCAAAGTTTTCCTACGAGTTGCGAAATGTCGGCGTAATATTTTCTTAGAGCCCTTCGCGCTGCTGCGACATGACATTTGTCGACAGGCGAAGCAGATAATTAATAGAATAAACACCCAACGAAGGCGCCGACATAAACAACGAGAAAGCCACGTCGAGAATATAGGAGGCGCAGAAAGAAAGCCTGCGGTTGCGAATCCGGAGAGAAGAGACATTCGGAGAGCGGCAATAGCAGCGGGATGTTGCGATACGGCCGGATCCATAAACACGCGTGCGCCACGAACGGACAGAGAGTCACCCGTTGCCTGGCTCGTCGCTCGTCGGCGCTAACGACCCCGCTTTTCCCCGCCAAAAGGAGGCAGTTCAGCTCTCCCCACTTTACTCCGCACGCCTCTCCTCTTTTCCCCAATATTTCTCTTTTCACTCTCTCCCTCTTCTTTCTCCCGCGCTTCGTTGGAGGATGGCAACGTCGCATCCACCGCTATCGGTTCTGGACGAACCCCCTGCGCCAACCCGGCACGCGCAGCATTCTGGCTCGCGTTCGTTTCCACGCTGCAACTGGCAGCGTGAATCGGAGCAGCGTTCGATAAGCGAACGCGCCGTTCTTGCTGCCCCTCTCTCGGTCCGTGTAGCTGCTATTTGCTGCCTCCGGCGCCGAATGAAGGCCCGCCATTTTTTTTTAATTATGCTCGCTCAAGTAGGTGAAATGGCAGCGCCACGGAACCGCAGACTATGTGCGAGTGATATGCTTGTGCACGTACTTGGTCGCACGTCGCGCTTTATGCGACTTACAAATGCGCTGACTGGCTAACCTTACTCAGTCACGTAAACCCTCGGGTGTGCATTAATTTGCTTACGCGCTGCTCTCTCACGCAATCAGTGATTTATTTCTTTTTGTAATTCAAGCACTCATTAGCACATTCCGACACGTGTTCAATCCTGAAAGCGATCACTCTCATTAAAGCCATTTCTTATTCACGCGCTCACTTAACAAAGCACTCGCGACGTCGAAACGTGGTGAGTTTCGCATAAAGCGCATAAAAAAGAAACGCTTGTCCGCGCTTTTGCCTCGTGAGGCACATCTGTATACGTGAAGAGATAGATGGAAAAAGGGATGGACGCTTGAAGCCTCGGCAGGCTACACTGCACCGTTAAAGACAGCTAGTTTAATACGAAACGATGTGACCGCTTTCTGTATCAAGAGTTGGTAGGATCACTACCCTCCAGTTGGAAGTTTGAAGGCAGTTTCAACTGAAGCCTGTAATGATTTGGTCAGATAACCGTTTTTGGTTGCTTCTGGTCCACCGACATCTTCCATCTCCATTTCGTGTTTTCTCGAACATGTTTAATAATACCTGACGACCGCTTCATGCGGTAGCAGTCGACTACACCTTGACCACCTTTTCTCTCATCGCTGTCTGCTAATGTGTCCAAACGAGGCCCTTCAACAATGATTCATCCATGTCTCTAGATCAAATTCTGAGATTACTTCAGGCCATAACCGCGAACAGATTATGTCGCAGTAAGATGTGGCTTTGTGCGATTTGGCACTGCGTTGTTACGGTCTGCGCGAAACCGGAGACGAAGCACTCAGCACCTGACCTCCTCTTGTCTCTCGTTAAGCCCTGCTCGTGATTGGAAGCGTGCCGTAGTTGCGGGCTCAGAATTAATTTTGAGCACCTGTGATTCCTTTACGTGCACTCCGTGCGTGCTACACAGCGTTTCTACATTCCAGCCCCATCGAAATTGGGTCGCCACGACCGGGATTAAACCTACAAACTGGAAACCTGCAGCGCAATGCCACAGCCACTGAGCTACCATGCCGGTCCACACGTATCTTTGAAATAAGTACATGTAAAGGTAACGCTCTTCGCCAAGCTGCGGCGAAGCTAAACTGAACTTTAAAATGTGTCTCTCGCGTGTACATGTACATAAGGTATACATCGCAACGATGACATAGCTAAAAACCAACACTGTTTACGCTTGAGAACTACTGTACCGAGACAATGGATGGTCACTCGAAAATCCCCCTCCCCCCCCCCCCCCCCCGAAAAAAAGAAGATAGACATCAGGGGCCGATGTTGCTTTTAGTTTTGCCGTTTTTACGACTGCGAGCATGTACGAAGCATGTTGTGTTGTGTGGTGTAGCAGGCCAGAGACATGCTCCCATTGCGCAGTGGGCGCAGGCTTCTGTAACTTAACAAGGATGGACATGGGTTGCGTTTTCTGCGACTTTCTTTCCTTTGTCTTCTTCTTCTTTCTTTTTCTCCTTGTTTACGCTTACCTTTACATCGCGTATTTTTTGTCGAGTTAGTGTTTGTGTTATGCCTGTGCGTGATATATGGGGAAAGTGGTAGCCTCAATTTTTGTAACTACACCATGGAATAGCCGGTTGAATACCTTACCTTCCCTTTTGTCCACAGTTATTAAACCGACAATAGAAATGGAAATGCCGCAATTTTCTCAAATGATTTTAATAGGAAACACTGTGCCACAGGTAGGCCAGAGCCATGCCTAATGCCTTTCTGCAACACATATTAGCTGCGATGGCGACGAACTCACGACAGAACGAGATAAACGGTCACTTGACACTGACCCGAGACACTATGGTTGACTTACATAAATAAACGCAGCGTCCGGCAGGCAAAGCCTCTTTCAAGCTTCAGCTCACACGTGCGGGCACTGCCTGTTCAAATATCGGGCGGGAGTGAGGGAGGGGGAGGTCTCGGGCCTCGAGCAAGGGACTATCGCCCACGACAAATGCCTCTCGAGCAGCGACCCGACTTTTTCACCTCTCACACAACGCAGGGCCCGGGATTTGGCACCGGGCTCGGAGCGACAGGGAAAGGACGGCGTCCCAGGTAATACCGTCCCGAGTTTCTCCCTGATTTATGACAGTCGAGACACGAGCGCTGCAAGCTCTATGGTATATTTATAGCGCTAGCGTCCGGGGAGACCGGCATGAGAGAAGCATGGGCACGTGGAATCATTCATATCGACTTATTCCGGCAACTTGTCTGCGTTTGAAGCCCTTCACGAGTCCTTTTCAGTGTCGGGATACAACACAAAAACGATATATGTGCAGATTTGTGCTGGCCTCGCCAGATCGTACTTTTGTCCGCTTAACGGTGACATTGCTTAGCATGGGCGTGCGATGCAGAAATACAAATGGGCATTCCAGTTGAACATTCCTTAGCTATTCTTTTATTCATTTATTTTGCATGGTATTGTTTTTTACCCGAGTTGTTGGGGCTGGAACTTTCGAAGGTTTTATTTATTTATTTATTTATTTGTTTATTTATTTATTTTCTTCCTTTTTTCTCCTATTTCGCGAAGTAACCATTCAAAGCAGGTGCTTGTTGAATAATAGAAGAAGGCGGCCTTTTGCCTAAGCGTAGCCTTTGCCGTGTGCTTGACTCTGAACGAAGTCGTGCCACAGTCAGGGATAGATGACGCTCATTATGCAATTGATAGTTTCAACAAAGAAAGAATCAAAGCCACACGAAGGGGTGATTGGTATTGATGAACAAGCGCATCATGTGCGACAGCCGGGTCGACTTGACAGACCTGCTTGTGCGTGGCAATAGGGAATTGCACGAGCAACTTATGTCGTTTGTCAACCGCAACATTGAGTTTGATGACTTGTTTGAGGATAGGTTTACTTCCTCAAAATACAAACTTCATTTGTAGGCTGATGTATTGTTGGTCACTACTGCATTAAATTGAGCCAAATCAACGAGCATGACGACAGAGAGAAGCGAACTGGACAGAATCCCTGCACTGAGCTCGGCGCCCTCTTCGTTTTTTGCTTTAACAGTGCCAAATTACCAGTAAGCTAATAAGACTACAATTTTTTGCTTGTGGGTCATTTGTAGGTGTATATTATACAAGATGATCTATGGACCAGCAGCCTATTGTTGTTGTTTTGCACTTACACTGTCGATTTTCTCTCCTCAATATAATAGCCGGTCCAGCAATTCTGTGTCTTACGTCGTACTCCGAGAACTAAAGCCCTCAACCTGTCAGTGGCTTGCGTTTAGTTACTTGTACGTGTAATAGAAGAACATATATACCCTTGCTTAAGTACCCATACGTTGATTATGTGTTTGTACAAGAGTCAATGGGTCTTTCTCGCGTAACTTGCTGTTCTGTTCAGGTAGTTGAGAGAGGCCCGTACTCTGTATTCTGTGACACCAATATCACCCATTGTTGCTATCAATTATAAATGCTTCTCGATAGCAAGGTTGGCTTGTTCTTAAGCGCAAGTTGCGCGGCAACCCAGAACATGGGCAACGATAAAGAAGGAAGCCTCCGGGGGAAACGCCCTTTGTAGTTCGAGAGGTACTAGCGGTTTCCTATAGCGAAGTGAAAAATAAATGAGGGCCAATCATGCGTTTCATATGCATTAGTCCTAAACCTCAAATGGCTGTCTGGAATTTGATCCTAGTTGAAACTTTAAAAGATGTTGTTTGTTTCTCACGACATTGTTTAAAAAGTAGGCCATGCAAGAAAGTAACAGTAATATTTGCAGACAATAAAAAAAAATGCAGTTTGAGAAATGAAAACCTGCGGTGAGGGGGAACTTTGGGGAACGAGTGTACCTGGGTTCGCTGCCTCAGCCTTTTCACTGCAGTGGCGAGGATCGACTGCTTCTTAAAGCTTAACTTCCAAATGTAGATCGTGGGCAGCAAGAGACACCACTATAGAAGGGCTCCATATTAATTTTATCATATAGGGGGCTCCTTAACATATGCGATCACTTCTTTGCATTCCACCCGCCTCGTAACACGACCGCCCTGCTAGGGAATGGAACCGGCAAGAACTTTCCCAGCAGGACTTCTTTACAGCCGCCACTGGGGCGAGGGGGGGGGGGGGGGGGGGGCTCAAGTGGCTAGAATAAGCAAGCACCTCGCCGTCAAAGCGATTGCGCCTCCTTCCTGGGAAAAAGCAAGAGAACTTAAAAATAAGCCGCACTTGTTTCATGGTGAATCGCAAGTACATCATGATGAGCTATAATCATGCGGAACAATGAGGCTGGCTGCAAAGCCGAGTGCATCGTGCGTGCGGTGACTCTGCACGAAAACAAGCGTTACAGAAAGCCTTAATTTCGGGTAGCAATGAGCAGCGCTGTTCTTTCGGCGGACCTTACTATTACGTGCGCTGTCCTGCTGGGCGAAATCAGTGGGCGTGGCGCAACTCAAATTTTTAGTCGTCCTCTACGTGGCCCCAACGTTTCTACATGTGCTCCATGCGGGCACGCACAGTTGCTTCGCGTATATAGCTGTCGCAAACACGCGCTGCTTCTGAGTGGCCCCTAAAGCAAGGTCATGCGAAAGAAAATAAAAAGAAAAGAAAGAATGAGGCGCCCAGCAGAGCAAACGCAGGTGCCCATTGTGCGAGACTTTCCCGAAAGCTTTCTCGGTCGACGCAGGGTTATGGCCAGCAGGAGGCCTCGCGGTCGGCTTTGCATAACGCGCAGGGCCGAGTTTAATTACGCTGCGACGCGCAGCTCTCGGGTGGTTGTTTTCCGGATTTCCGAATTGGGGACGTTATTTAGGTCCAACGAAACGAATCCAGGGCAGATGCTGCATTTCTGTGACGAAAGCGCTGAACTGCAGGGAAACTTTATGCGCACATCAACCGGACGCGGAGCGAGTCTTAAGAACAGACGGGAATTACACCACAAAGCCTACCTTGCGAAATCAGTCCTACTTGATGCAACGTCGTTCACCTTAGAGGAGGAGAAAAAAAGTTAAGAATCAAGCAGGCAAACAGACAAATGAACTCAACTAGATAAGTTCCTTAATTTCTAGTTGTTAAGATAACTAGAAAGAACACGCACATAAGTTGAACGCCAGAGACAGATACATACGCCGGAGACAGGCCGGACGCTTAGTTAACGTTCACGTTAGCCATACTAAAGTAGTGATCAACATTATATGCGATGTGCTCACATGCGTAATTAACATAAAATTTCGAACTGCTAACTTTCCAAATGAATGAAAAATTTTGCAAGGGAATACCGACATTCAAAAAGGGAGGTAAGACTTATATAGCTAACTATATATACTCACTGTAATTGTGCCGTTTTTTAGCAAGGTTATAGACAAACTATTTGAAACTCACTTCGATTCATATCTGAAAATTTAGAACTTATTAATGCCGAGGCAATTTGGCTTCCTTTCTGGATATTCAACTAATCTAGTATTAATTCCTCTGCTATACAACATTAAAAGAGGCGTTGATGACTATTTTATTGGGTTCGTTTTCATCAATTTTACCTTAGCCTTCAATTCCCTCGTCCACGACATTCTTTTTCTTAAACTCCAGTCAATCAGTATAGAAGGTCCTCCTTTCCAACTAATAAATAGCGACCAATAGACAGCGAAAGGACTGTTAGTGTTTCACGCAACTTCTCCCGTACCTCAGTTACTAATTTAGGCATTTCTCAACAGTCCATCCTTGGCCCACTTCTATGTTTAATTTATGTTAACGATCTTCCTAATTGTCATTCTCCTTCTACGCTGCGTCCTTCTATGCGTCCTTTATGCTAATGACATAACCACCTTCTCTTTAGTCATAATATTTATTCTCCTGTTAATAAACTAACAAACTAAACCGTGATGCAAATAATTTTGTCTTACGGGATGAGAAGAACAAATTGACAATTAATACCTGTAAGTCAAAATTCATTATCTTTAGCTCACATTCCAAAATCCGCCAGAAAGCCAATCAAATTTATATTAACTCTCACTGCATCTTCTCCATAGATCGGTACTCATTTTCTGGCGTCGAACTTGATAGTCACTTGAAATTTGAGTTCAATATTGCTTCACTAAAAATAAAAATTTCCACTGATTTCCGAATTGTATTAAATTAAAGCGCACCAACATTTTAATGCTTCAATTGCTTTACTTCGCTTTACTTTGCGACTGCTTTACTTTTTAATGCTTTACTTTGCTTTTATGCTGTCTCACCTAAATTACTGCAACGAAACGTAGGGTTTATAATATATCATTTGCAGTTAGGGCCATTACAACTCGTCCAGCGTCAGGCTGTTCGAATCATCCCTCATGGTGCATATTATGCACCTGCCTCCCCTATATTCAGACAGCTTAAACATTTTCCCTTGATTAACTTGACTTCATATAACATTGGTATATATATAACCTTGGTTTTGGTATATATTGGCACTGCACAGATAATTCATTCTAATACATCTAGACTGGCCAGTTAAACTAATTTTCTCCCATTTGGTTGTACTAATCATGGTAAAGAAACAATCCGCTTTTTCGTCATAATATTTGCGAATTATTTACCAGTTCACACTAAAACTGCCGAATTTCTAACGAGTTTCAAACAGCTGCTCATAATTTCTTATTATAAATTGTACTCTGGTCCTTTATCATGGTTTCGCTTTTGCTGATACCCTTTTCTCTGCCAATCTAGCTTTTTCATGTTCCCTAATTATAATTCTGTACATTCACTAGATTGCTTAGCTGCTATTCTGCTTGTATTTTGAGAGTCATTCTAACAAGACGTCATCTTACAGTGCTTCACTCTGGGACCCGTTTCAGTATATTGATAACGTATACGCTGTACTGTATTTTAAATAAAGAAAACTTAACTGAAAGCACCTCCTGCAAAACTCGCTGCTTTTCCCCATCAGCTCTTTTTATCTCTCACACACATCTTATGTTATTGTGTAGGAGCCACATTAGGACACCCGGTAGACCTTGAAATTGACTTATGAAGATACATTGTGCTTGCATAGTTTTTACGCTTATATTACCAATACCCTAAGCTTTACAATGGTGATTCTTTGCATTATAGTTAATGGTTATATTACAACGTTAACAACATTATTTCGAGTAAGGTCTAACAGCACTGAAGATAGAAGCAGTCGTATCCTTGCGATTACTACCACTTTGGCTTTAAAAAGAAAAAAAAAGGCATTCGCATCTTTTGGACTAGTTCACTTCGGTTTCAGCCAACATAACAAAAGAGAAAAAAAAGAACGGCGGACTGAGTCTTTAGCAGGCTTGAGTCTCCTAAGGCGCCACGCAAGTGAATTGAAGAAGTAGGTGATCCGCCTTGGCGGTTCAGTGGCCATATAGCGTTCTGTTGTTGAGTGCTAGATCGCAGGTCCGATTCCCGGCCGTCGTGGCCATATTTTAATCAGGGCGAAATGCATAAAAAAAAGTTGCAGCTCGGCCTCCTCCTTAAATAATTTGTCGAAGGATCAAATACATGAATAATAACTGCATTGCGATTGCCAACCATGCTGCGAAGGAATTGTTTAACGCTAGCACTCTCAAGAGAAGTAAAATATGTATTTTTTTCATAAAAGCTATATTCGTATGTCCAGAAAATTGCGCCAGAAAAAACTGATATCAATGCTTTCATGTTTTTTGTCTGTTTAATAAATAAAGGAAACATCACACGAACTTTAGAAATATATAAGTTCGAAACCATCAAAGCAGTCCATACCGCTGATATGAAAAACGTAAAGGGCATGAAGGGAACAAGTTGAGGACAAATATTTTAATTAAACTTTGTCATTCATGAACCTTGGGCGCTATAACGTAAAACTATTCCAAACATTTCTATTCCAATTCTGTAATCTGCCCTCCGCGATTGGTGAACAACATTTTTCGACCCCCACTTCAACTGTCTGTCACGCGACGTCACAAAAACCGCGATAGCTCCCCATTTGATATGACGTGTACACACTGATTATGCATGATTTGACCAGAAAAAGAAAAATAGTTATTTCTGATTCGACGCTTTTCGCCATTATCCCCCGGCTATTGGTAAAAACTTTTTGGGCTGCACCCACTTCACCTGCCTGTCACGCGACGTCACAAAACCGCTAAAACTCGCCCCGCCAGAGTGACGTGTCCGCATTAAAGCTGCATTAATATGCCGAACAAAACTGAATTTTCTTCTCAATAGCCGCAGGCTGCCCTGTTCCGAAAGGAATAAAAGATGGCTGCCACCGATCACTTAAGCGCTTTGTTGATTTCGCTTGTCTCCTCGTATGGTCCGATGTACGACATTAGAAAAGTGAATGCACCTTTAGCGTCAAATGTTTCTAAGAACTTTAAACCTACAAGGTTCCGGAATTGAAAATCTAAAGTACGACTTAGGAAACGCCAATGCACTTTTGCATCAGACGTTTATGAGAATTTTATACCCATAAAGTTTCGGAATTGAAATCCATGCGCTCCGTAGATGTCGCGACCTCCGCGACACGTCGCGACTTGCCCGCTCGCCATCAAAACGCTCTTGAAACATTGTGCTCGGATGAGGCTCCTTGAATTATGTGACTCCATGTGCGTGGGCATTTCCGCGAAATCGAGCCCGAGTTCAGAATGTTCGCGCCGAAATGGCCTTTTGAGCGCGGAAAAGGCATTCCAGACAAAATCCAGAATGATTTCAGGCGGTGGGGGTTGTTTTGGTCGGCGGTACATGACAGCACGAAAAAAAATTTCTTTTGGGGGGGGGGCGGAGGGGAGGGGCTGAAGTCCCATAAGCCCCCGCCCCCTGGCTACGCCCCTGCCTACGTACTCAGATTTACGTGCCCATTATTGAAACTCAAGTGGTCGAAAGTAATCCGAAGCCCTGCACTACGGCACCCCCCATAGTCGCCTGCTCAATTTAACGCAACAATTGAGTTTTTTCAGCAATTTGTTTCCTGTCTTGCCGCTTCTACCACGGTTTCTGCACACGCTTTGTCTTGACTCAGTTCTGCGCCGACTCTTTCATAGCTATACTATGCAAGATTTGCCTTCGGCAGACATTTATTTAGATTCTTACGTCGCTTAATTACTCAAAAAAGACTCCCAACGGAGATGCTTTTTTTTTCAATCTCCTCGATTGCATTCTCGAGCTTCATCTATTCAGATGTTTCAATTGTCCCAATGCGGCATCTCTTTCCGTTATGACATTACAACCAATAAAATTTAAGTAAGTGAGCATGGGATTACGTTACGCACATTACTTAGAAGCAAACTTTTCGGGCACATTTCTTTAGGTACCTCAAACCGCACAGTAGCGTGGTTAGCTTGAATGTCTATCAACGTACATAACTTCACATCGAGTAGGGCTTTTATGCTGTTGCTTTATTAAAGCTGTAGGAAATGCATCTAGTGGATAAAATACTGTATATAACCATGGAAAAACAGGGGGAAGACGGGAGATGGAAATTCAAGACGATGAGCAAAACGAGAACACGGTGAAAGCGGGAGCCCTGCTTTCACCTTGTTCTCGTTTTGCTCATTTTATATAACCTTGCAAAATAAAGTTCGAAACTTGTTTTGAGATGATTGTTTTCTTTAATATTACGTAATAGACGCGTTCTCGTCAGAAGTGGCTGATGAAAACGGCACTGTTTTGTGTTCTGGGGCCCTATAACGGAAAGCTATTCCAATGTGTTTCTATTCCAATTTCCTGACGTCAAATTTGCGTAACCACCGACACAAGCACCGGGCGGTCACCCGCAGGGTTGTCTGAACAGACAAATCAAACGCTCTCCTCGTTCATAGGAGGTCACTTTTGTTTTCTTGAAAAACGAATAACATTGCCTACACTGAGCGGCTTGTCGTATCTAATTGGCTGACAAGAGGCGAGGAGAACGCTCAAGTGGAGCGGGATTCACAGGGGCAGAGTCAGTGCACTGAAAATCGATAACCGGATGAAGAGGGTGGGGCCGGCGTCTGCGATTGGTCGGTTTTCGCTTACTTAGCTTGTGGCGGCTGGTGGAAAATCGCGGCGGCATGCAACGGAAGCTTAAGAATGACGCTAAAACTGACCCTCAGCAAAGAAGAGTTTGCAGAATGAGGTAGTAAACGTACCGAAAGTGCTTGAAAACGTTACACGGCCACGCAAGAAGTTTTATTATACGCAAATACACCCATGCTCTCCGGCAGGTGCGAGTAGCCAGCGTCTCAGCGATCGGTGGCAGCCATCTTTTATTCCTTTCGGAACGGCGCAGCCTGCGGCTATTCCGAAAAAAATTCAGCTTTGTTCGGCATATTAATGCATTTTTATCGCGTACACGTCACTTTGACGCGGTGAGTTTGTGCGGTTTTATGACGTCGCGTGACAGGCGGGTGAAGTGGGTGCAGTCCGAAAACTTTTTACCAATAGCCGAGCACTAATGGGTGAAAAGGGATCGAATCAGAAATAACTGCTTTTTTTGTGTCAAATCATGCATAATCAGTGTGTACAAATCATATCAGATGGGGAGGTATTGCAGTTTTCGCGACGTCGCGTGACAGACATGTGAAGGGGGGGGGGGGTCGAAAAAAGTTTTTGACCAATCGCGGAGGGCTGATAGCAGAATTGGAATAGAAAAGTTTGGAATAGTTTTACGTTATAGCGCCCCTGATGTGTGAAGAAAATTTTGTGAGAGCTCAAATTCCCACCCAAGACGATGCTCCCTCACATTACAGCCCCTTATAGTTCACTTAACATGGCTCCTATTATATCGCCGCTGACGCACTCAGAATTTACTGTTTCATTTAGGCATTCATTAAATTTGCAAGCTAAGCTCAGCAGTTTTACTATCCCTGCTACAACACAACTTTCGAGAAAGGAACAAAACGTTTTTCACTAATCTTTATACAAATCAGTTTCAGGAAAGCTGATCGTCCAACAGCACCATTGTTTACAGAGCATTACCAGATTTTCTGCAAAAGAGCACCACGATCATATTCGCTGACGTCATATGCGACGCTTTTAAACCGTTTTCATTGAAAGCCGGCGCCAACCCGTTCACAACCCTTCCGACGACACGCCAGGAAAGCCGGTAATCCTCGGTATTTAATGCCCTTTCCCCCCTTGTCATTCTCAAACTGTGTCTCTAATGACGCACATGTTTATATGTATTGAAATTGATGAGTCCGCATTTTTTGTGATCTGAGAACACGCATCCAGCAAAACGCGGAGGGAGGAAATGGCAAGCGCTCGCAACAACCGTTCATGCACATTCGAAGCTGGTCTCCTTTCGTTCCGTTTATTCAGCTGGAAGTGTCGAGGTGGGGGCGGCAGCACGAAGTTTGGTATTCCTCTTGTTTCATATCTTGGCGTTCCCCGCCATGCCAAGAAAGTATCTGCCCCTATAACTCAGACGCGCTTCAAAGGCCCGCCCGGCGCCAAACGAAACGACATCGCCTCAACAAAGGTTTCATTCTTTAGAGGATTCTCCGGCTGTGCTTCCATTTTTTCCCTTCTCCACTTGCGTCATCTTCCTCTTACACTGTCTCATTTCGTTTCTCTTTTTTTTCCAGCTTCTCTTCATCTCGCTTCACAATACGCAATCCTCTCTCCCAATTTCACTCCCTCTTCTCCTCACCACGTCGCCGTGTTCAAACCATACTCCTCGATTTTCATTCTCAGATTCTTTTGTTCCATCACATCTTCATCTTCTCATAGAAGCATTCCCAGGACGTTTCTTTTATCGTGGTGTCACTTTCCGTGCTTTTTTTTTTTAACGCTAACCCTCTCTCTCCAGTGCATCACGTTTGTTCGAACCACTTGCGCCGCTGTATGGCCTTAGCGCTTTTTTTCCGACTGGGCTCCTTTTTCCCTCGTTTGGAGGCGGCACAAAAAGTCTTTTGTTCCTTGGTGAGCTCACGCTTGAACGCGCCTAGCGGGGCTTCGATTGCCTTGCTCGCCGCCGCCACCGCCGGTATGTCGTCGCTTGCGGAAGAGCTCCGCGTGCTCTCTGCGGGAAGATAATTACGAGTGAAAGAAAATCGAAGCAGCAAAACTATGAAGCAACGTACGTAAGGCACATAAAACAGAGCTCACCCCCTTACACTCTTCACGTCTTTCTTTTTCTGTTCCGTCTTTCAGTCGTGCGCTCTGTCAATCGGTCGCCCGCGGCGTGCTCGTCGACGCGGAAACAGTCCTTCCGAGTTGGGTTTCGAATTGAAAATACAGGATATAGTTGGCGCGTAGAAAATTCGTTGGCCCGGGACACTCAGTGAGACTTCGACGCCTGCATTACCAGGCGATATTGTCAGGCGGTAATGACGGTGAAGAACGACCACAGTGTGAAAACTGTGAGTTACAAATTCAAATCTGTGCTGGGCGAACTTGTGGCCATCAAAACAAGAAACACTGAAGCACAGCATCAGCGGTGAGCAAAGTCGGCGTTCGCCGAAAATCTGATCAGCAGGTCATGCGCACCGGCTTGAATAAGTGCCTCGTCGAATGTTCCAGCGCCACCGCTGTTGCCCACGTCTGTTCCCCAGAAAGTACTACGCAATTGCGTCGCGCATACAATCAGATTGCAAAACGTCCGGTGACAACAGACAACAGATAGAACTATCGATAACATGGAGGAACTTCTGATGCATGCAGGCGATTACGGTTAACGTTTGGTAACCACTGAAAAGCAATCACCAGAGAAAGATAAAGTAGAATGTATGTCAATATAGAGAGATCGAGAAAAGAAGGGAGGTAGGCTTGTCGCATATGTGCGGTCTCCTGTTTAAACTGACTTAACAAGCTTCTTAACTGGCTTCTTTGCAACCAGAGCTTGCAGGAACGGCGCAGTAATTAACATCGGAGAAGTAATACTCATCTATGTTGGTTTTCCTGGAGCAAACTTATTTCTTTATGATGTAGAAGCAAAGTGATTCAAATAGAATGAAAAAACAGAAGTATTAGTGGGGATGATAAAATTAGTCAAGCACGTGTGTCTGCGTCATTATTAGAATAGTTGATCAATGGAAATGTCGCCGCTTTAATTGAGGGTAGATTATAAACACTGGCTCTTCTTTGTCATCGCCTAAGTGTCCTAAATTATAATAACGAGAGCATTGTGTTTTTTTTATCTTCTGCATTGTTTTGGAACAAAACAAGTGCGACTTGTGCAACGGTCTCTCGGTAAGAGCAGCCGTTTCTTTCTTTATTTCCTTTTTGTGCAGGGATTTTTGTTAGGTTGCGCAGTGTGTGTGTGTGTGGGGGGGGGGGGGAGTCAGTTCCTGCAGCGAGAAACTACCAGCCTCCTTTTAGTACATTACTCATGGCTTTGATATTAGTGTTCTTCCTTAATATCAAAGACATTATCGCACGCCACGAGAACAGCTCTGCCCATATATCAATATTCAGCCGTAAAGAGCAACACATAGATTTATCATTAAAGGTATATACGTATACCAAGCATGACTTCATGAATAGATTCGAGCAGTGGTAGCAGTGTTGCGCACTGGTCACGATGCAGACCAAATATGTGGGCGCTCTTTAGCTTCACTTGAGAGATTTTGCACGTTCGCATCGTATTCGTGAAAGCGTCTACTGTTATAAAAACTTCAGCTGTATTCACTGACAAAGCAGAAAACCGAGAAGGGGCAATTTTCTTACTGTGAAAGTCGTTCGTCATGCATTTTTCGCTGCCATCGCAGCCTGCTGACACGTTCCTTTCCGCTCTCACGAACGCTAGCACTCCGTTGTTCTTTTCTTGCGTTATCTGACAGCCACTTTATTTTGATTCAGTTGTGGCAACCAAAAGCATGCCTTTATTTTTTTTTTTTTGCTTCTCTATACAGAGAGCTGGTGTCTCGGACAAGACCGGAAAATATAGTTTATTATGTCTATGCATTCGTTTTTCCTCGAACTCTGCCCTTACATTTTTTTCTTTTCGAGCACAAAGACATCGCGGACATTTTATGCACAATTTCTTGTTCTTGCATTTGCTGGCCAGTTGCTGGAATCTCTACGGCACAAAAGAATCAGGGAGAACAACCAAGTTAAACCATTCGTTGAAGTCAAGCAATCGCGTGTTGATGTGCAGACTGCAAGCATTCCACAAGAACAGTGGCGTTCGCTCGAAGAGAAAAAGTTCTTATAACTCCTTCTGACCTGTGCAGAACGTGCTATGTAAGTACGCGAACAAACACTTCTTGCTTGGAATGCAAAACAGTATGCTATGAGAGTTCGAACCAAGCGCACACACCGATAGTCCAGGAAAGGGGTGAATTTGCAAGACCAAACTCGAAGGTTTGCACACCCCAACCTCTGAAGCGCGTTTATAAAGCCACGCTCCGTCTCCACACAGTCGTATATTTGGGCTTCACCCAATGCTGTAGAAGTAAAAATGGGCAATCGTATACGCTTCAGTAGGAAAAGAAAATTGAACAGGAAATCGAGAAGGAGACGAAGGGCGGGAAATAACGTACAGATGGAAAAGAAAGAAGGCTCATCTGCAGCGAAGATCACTCTTCCGCGCCTTTTCTTCCCCAATTTCTCGCTTCAGGAAACGATGAAACGACTCGGTAGTCTCGAGGTGCCTCTCTCTCCATCGGCGCTAGCGTAACGCTGGCTCGCGCACGCGGGCTC
The DNA here is from genome assembly GCF_050947875.1 of Dermacentor variabilis. NCBI lineage: Eukaryota > Metazoa > Arthropoda > Arachnida > Ixodida > Ixodidae > Dermacentor > Dermacentor variabilis. The sequence continues at coordinate 37,108,989 of NC_134572.1, read as the reverse complement.
CACTGCTCTAACCTGCTTAGTGTACCTCATCGACCAGCCAGTTTTCTCAAACGAACTCAATTCACAAAGAGGCTACGATGTCGACCACACTATTTGTTATGCGCCCTGTCCCCCGTCCGCCTGATGTCGGTTCCGTGCGCTCCGTGGATCAGCGACCCAGTCTTTGCTTCTACGCTTCGTGGTGCGTGTGCGTGTGTTTGTGCGTGTGCACGTGTGCGCGCGCGCGTGTGTGTGTGTGTGTGTGTGTGCGCGCGTGTGTGTGTGCGTGTGCGTGCGTGTATGTGCGTGCGTGTATGTGCGTGTGTGTGTGTGTGTGTGTGTGTGTGTGTGTGTGTGTGTGTGTGTGTGTGTGTGTGTGTGTGTGTGTGTGTGTGTGTGTGTGTGTGTGTGTGTGTGTGTGTGTGTGTGTGTGTGTGTGTGTGTGTGTGTGTGTGTGTGTGTGTGTGTGTGTGTGTGTGTGTGTGTGTGTGTGTGTGTGTGTGTGTGTGTGTGTGTGTGTGTGCAGCGACGATTGAATTTTGTGCACATTGAGTCATTCTCTGTGGAAAAGCGTGCAAGTCACATAAGGCAATAACACCTAATGAAATTTTTTTAATACATAAAATGGAGAGTGCGACTGGCTCCCGACTCTGACCGAGTCACTAAGTGCCTGACACATTATACTTCGCTCTCAATTTGCGGAGCTCCGTCGAACTTGCGCACACCTGTCAAGTCAGCTTCAAAGCCTGAACTCCGTCCCCAAAGATGAAAGCTTCGATTAGCTGCTTGCTTCGCGTTTTCGCCGGGCCACGCGCTCGAGCACTGCCGCTTTCGCTTGGTAGCGTGGGCGTGGTGGAGCGGACCGTCTCCCGTCTGTGGCGGTGGCCGCAGTGCGCTGCTCAAAGCACGTGCGCCGGAAAAGACGTTTTAGGATAGTGCCCCCCAACATTCCATTAGCCAAAATGGCTCGTCATTTTTCCGGCCCGTTCATGCCGCTGGACAGCTAGCGAAGAGCAAAGCCATGCAACGAGCTCCGAAACCTCGGAATAATTGAAGTAGGCTACTTTCTCCTTTTGTAAGAAGCGCTCTCGAAGTTTTTTTTTTTTTCGTTCCGCTTTTCAATTCCCATCATCCTGATAGCTTTCGGCGATGTTGCCAGTCGGTGACTAAAACACTATAATTTCGTGGCCGCTGCACGATTTCTAAAGGCTTAGCTGCCTCTGTAGAATGACGAGCAAGGTCAGCGAACGATGCGAACGAAAGTATAAAATATATGTCGATGACACATAAGTACAAAACAAAAAAAGAAGATGCGCGGAGAAACTTTTGTACGCGTGGCTTTTCTTCTGGGAGCGACCCTGGAGGGGGAATACAAAGAGAGAAAGCCTGATAGCGCGCGCTGGGCGGCGCATTGATGGCGCATGGGCGTCGTGTCACCCAATCTGTGCGCTGTGGGGCCAACCATAATGGCAGGCGGTGGCTTTTGTTTCGCCTCGAGCACCAATTGATTTCTTCGCCCCGTCTCTCGGCGGTCTCGCTCGCCGCATTAGAGTGCGTCGTTTTCTTTATTGGCAGCCATTTTCGGCTGGCCCCTACGCAGGGCGTGTTGAATAATCTCGCCATCATCGCGGCAGCGACAAAGCTTTGTGAGCGAGGAACCGACCGACTGAGAGCCTTATGCATGGACTTTCGCCGCCTTTCCGTCTTCGCAATTCAATGTACATGGTTCCTCCGGCCTCTAAAGGAAAGAAGACGATGACGACAACACGGGCTCTAGCCACGACTAGACGTGCCAGGGCTTGGAAGACAAGGCATGGCGGTGCAACTAAAATGGTTCCCTGCAGAATGAATTTATTTGAAAAATGAGGATGGTAGGATATAGGACAAACTTGGGGCATTGAATAGAATAACACGGTCTATGAGGCATTCCCTGCAGGCATTATAGATACATTAAAATTTATGCCATCTCATCGTGCCCGGTGCGAATTACACATTGAGAAGTGTGTCTAAAGCGAGCCTTTGGATAACAACTCGGAGACCATCTGCACTGACTGACGTCTAACGAGTTGTTGGCAAAACAAGTACTTAATGCTGTAAGAATAACGTCACAATACCCAGAGCATCCACGCAAGCTTCATTGAAAGTAGCGACGAAGAGGGTACAGAAGCTCCACGCGTAACTAGTGACGAGGTTTGAAGGGGTTTACGCCACATGAACAGCAGGTTCCCATTATCCCTCAAGAGAAAAGTGTAGCATAGCAGTGTCTTACCAGTACTCACCTACGGGGCAGAAACCTGGAGGCTTACGAAAAGGGTTCTACTTAAATTGAGGACGACGAAACGAGCTATGGAAAGAAGAATGATGGGTGTAACGTTAAGGGATAAGAAAAGAGCAAATTGGGTGAGGGAACAAACGCGAGTTAATGACATCTTAGTGGAAATGAAGAAAAAGAAATGGGGGGGCATGGGCAGTGCATGTAATGAGGAGGGAAGATAACCGATGGTCATTAAGGGTTACGGACTGGATTCCAAGGGAAGGTAAGCGTAGCAGGGGGCGGCAGAAAGTTAGGTGGGTGGATGAGATTAAGAAGTTTGCAAGGACGACATGGCCACAATTAGTACATGACCGTGGTTGTTGGTGAAGTGTGGGAGAGGCCTTTGCCCTGCAGTGGGCGTAACCAGGCTGATGATGACGGCACATCTCCAGGCGAAAAGCGGCAGGAGAAGATGGAGTGACGGTTGATTAAATCGAACATGGAGGGGATATTTATTATACTTGAAAAGATTGCGTCGTTCGATCCAAAATGCCTCACGGCTTACAAGTATACTAGAAAGTTGAAAGAATGTCAGCATTAGGCTAATCTATGAGAAGGCAAACGTTAAACAATTCCAGAATTATGCACCAATTGACTTAAATCAACCAAGAAGACAGGATGACTTCTAGAAGGGGTGTTATATGATAAATCACATATATGTCATCAATCAGGTAAGTGAAAAGTCCGTTGAGTATAATCAACCTCTCCATATGGCTACCATATAGTATGAAGATCTATTTTATTCAGCAGAGGTACCAGCAGTCATGGACGCTTGCGTAATCAAAAAGCACAGAAAGCCTACGTGAATATCTTTGGCAAATATCTATAGAGACTCCACAGCTGCCTTAATTATCCACACGAAAAGCGGCAAAATATATATCAAGAAAAGGGTCAGGCAAGGAGACACAATATCGCCAATAATATTCCTTTTAGGCTTAGTCTAATAACAATCCAGGGTTTTAGACTGGGAGGGATTAAGAGGGAGGATCAACGGCGAATATCTCAGCAACCTACGGTTTGCATATGGTATTGTCCTGTTCACCAACGCTGTGGGTGAAATGCAACAAATGATTAAGGACTTTGACCTACGAAGTGTTCGAGCTGGGTTGAAAATTATTACGCAGGAGGCAGCGCTAATGCTCTATAACCTGGCAGGGGAACAAGAATGCCCGATCGGCAGTCAACCTCTCGAATGTGGGCAAGAGTACGTTTATCTAAGTCAATTACAAGAGACCCTAATCTTACGACGGAAGTCTACAGAAGAATAAAATTGAGTTCGAGCATGAAAAGCAAATGTTTCCATAACCAGGACCGGCAGTTCGCCTCAATATTCGAAAAACAAGGTCTACCTACAGTAATTTCATTGTACCGGTACTAAAATATCAGACAGAAACTTGGAGATTAACAAAGGAATTCGAGAACAAGTAAAGGATCGCGCAGCGAGCTATGTAATGAAAAACGTTAGGCGTAACGTTAAGAGACATGAAGAGAGCGGTGTGAATCAGAGAACAAACCATATTTTAGCTTAGATTAAGAGAAAAAAACAAAGACAGAAGATCCCACGCCCTGTAGGAATCGATGTTCTGAAAAGCAGTGTGCGCGGAGCTGACCAAGTTAACGAAACGACCGTGAGAGCACCAAGACATAGCCGGCTGTTTCATGACCTACTTGACACGCATGTCGTGACATTCTTGTCATGACCTATCATTTATGGTCGTCATGCACTGTCGTCATGGTATGCCAATTTTGGTACCTACCAAGGCATAGGCGGCTATTTCATGACCGACGTGGCACGCATGTCATTATATTCATGTCATGATCTATCATTTCTGCTTGTCATACACTCTTGTCCTTGGCTGTTGTAGTATATACCAAGTTAACGAAACTACCATGAGAGCACCAAGACGTAGGCGGATGTTTCATGACCTACATGGCATGATATCATGACATTATATTCATGTCATGACCTATTATTTATGTTCGCCATACACTCCTGTCCTACTATGCCAATTTTGGTGCCTACCAAGTTAACGAGACGACCATTAGAGCACCAAGATGTAGGGCGGCTAGATAGATACTGTCAAAGTGTCAAATGTATGCCAAGAAATGCTTCGCATTTAAGGAATGTAACTGGGCTGGCCTTGTAACGCGTAAGACAGATAAACAGTAGCGCATTAGAGTTCTAGGATGGGTACGAAACGAAGGGAAGCGCAATTGAGAACGGCAGAGTATTAAGTGACCTGTTGAAAGGGGAAAATTGTCAGGCACAACTTGAAATTAGCCAGCGCAAGACGGAGATATTTGGAGATTGCTGGATCTTTGGAATCTCCTTCGTGCTGCAGTGAACTTAAAAAGATGAATGATGATATGATGGTGATGATGATGGAGAGGAGAACACAATATCAAGGGACACAACGCACCCGGCCGATGAGGAACACGGGTGGTCTTGCATTCCCGTTCCTCTCTCAAGCGGTGAATATGCAAAACTAAAATAAAATAAATAAAACTAGGCCAAGAACAAGTCCTTTCGAAGGAGATGACTTGGCTGATTCTCTTGTGTCTTTTTTCAGCATGCGGTCTCTTGAGGGGCGTCTTGCGTGACGGCCTCTGATACGGAGAGACTAAGTGTCGAAGGCGAGACTTGGTTAGCGCGCATCACAAGCAGGCATGCGGCTGATGTCGTGCCGAGGCCAGCGTTTGTACCTCGCTTCAACCTTTTCAAGACTGCATTTAAGCATAACGTTATAATACCATGGGCATCCCTAATAATATTCGTTAAACACTAGCGACAAATGGGTAACCTAATAACATACCAGCTCAGTACACACCAGCATGTATCCCGAGGACATCTCTATGGTTGCGTATGTCTTTCTAGGCCTGCCACATTTATTAGATGCACCCACTCGCCTTTTGCGAGCTATTCCTTGGCAAAGATATTATTCCTTACGAAATCTTTGTTTTCTGCTTCTTATCACCTGTAGGTCAAGAAGAAGGCCAAGTTGAATAATATATAATGCACACAGAACGCATTCATGCACATAAAGAGAGGTCCTGCGATTTCAAAAGAGCAGCCGTCTGTCTCTGGTTTTCTCCCCATAAAATCACACGTCTTCCCGTTTCTGCTCTCGTCGAGTAGTGTATCAGACACGATAACTCATCCGGTTCGGAGAATCGAACCCGAACAAAAAAGCGTCATGTGCACTGGGCGATAAGAGCTTCTTTCTAGCAAAGTTTGTTTACGCTGCAAACAGTACAGCATGGCATCAGGGATGTGCTTCGGCACGCGCGAAATGTACGGAGCGCGCTCTGGCCGACGGACGAGGCGGCCAGTGGTGAAAGTAGCCGTGCCGTAAAGCACGAATGATGGAGAGGAAGTCATCGGGCTTTGTCATTCACTGCACCATCCTTTGTTGCCTTCTCGCCTTCGCATTTGCTTCCTTTTTTGTCGAACTGTGCAGCACCAGCAGGCGCCAAATAGATAGAAAAAAGAAACGAAAGAAAGAGAGCGCGACAGAGAGTGAGGGATGGAGGAAGGGAACTGGTCTGTTTGTGGTGCTGGCATTTTCCCCCTGTGTGCTGGGATTCGCCGAAAGAGAAAATGCACCTCCAGGGTCTATGTTTGTCATTTTTTTTTGTCCAACGCAGCTTTACTGTGATTTTGTACTCACTAAGAGGGAGATGGCTGGGTTTTTGAAGAACAAAACAGAAAAAAAAACGATATGAGACGTCAGGACGCAGAAGCGTAATCAATGTCGGCTAACTTGCAGGCAGCATGCCAATCAAGCTAGCCGCAATGCCCGGCAGTGAAGCGTGGCTCATGCGAACACGAACGACGCGGAGCAGAAATAGAAATAAAAAGAGAGCGGTATCCGGCAGTGAGGAAGTCCCACTAACGCGGACGAAAATGGGGAATTGAAAGAGCTCGATGCCACGGAGATACCACTGGGCGTACGAGATAAATTGCTTAACAGTGCCTCCGGCTTTTTCGCTTACAACCATCTCCTATCGCCCGCCCGTCATTTGTCTTGTGTTTATTTCTTCTTTCGAAGCCCTTTTGTTTTCCAGGGTCTTTCCATTCTATCTCATTTTTTTTCCTGCTCCGGTCACGATCATGTAGAGCAGCGTGTGGCATGAAAACTCTCATTTGCTTGCAAGGCGTCCCATTCGCCCCCTTCTTCATTGACCTCTCTCTCTCTGTCCGCGAGCCGCTCATTTTCTGGCGTCCTTCCAGCGCTCCGTTGCCTCCGTCTACGCTCAAATTTTCTTTGACCGGCCGACCACTTGTCGTTTTCCAGAGGGCGACCATTCTGCCATTTTAATTAGCTTAGCTGTCCAACTGACAGTGCAAGAAGAACACGGTTTAGTCTGGTATTTGCGTTTCACAAGAGGTGACGTCATCTCAGAAGGCCGGCGCTTACATTCCGCGTCATGCTTTGCAAAGGATATGAACACCTGCCGCGGTGGCTGACTGGCGGCAGCGCAATGCTGCCGAGCTCGAGGTCGTATTCCGACGAGGGGGTTCAAGGAGACGGAATACAAATGTGCTCTTGTCGGTAGAGTTATGAGCACTTTAAACAATACTAGGTGGGCAAATTTGTTTCCGGAGCCCTCCACTACGACGCATCTCATACGCCCAATGTTGCTTTGGGATGTTGAACTCCAAGATTATTTCGGAGAGTTGAAGAAGACGAACGCGTCAACATCCAACCTTAAACGTGTGAACCGTCGGCTATCATCGATGACGTCGCATCAAGTGGCGCGCAGGTCTGGACAGCCAGGGGATGCTAACGAAGAGAGCTGCCATATCTTTACCAGTAGCTTTAGTGACAGGTTCTACAATGCGGCAGAATGCTGGTCAGATAACTGTATTGTACTGCTGCTCGTTTAAACGTGCCTGGATAATACATATTGTCCTAACAGGTAGTTCATGTCATGAGATTTCAAACAACCGAGATTATAGATTTAGGATCGCCGCAATTTGACACTGCTGTAAAAAGCCACGAGGACTTGATGAAAATGAAGGAATGCGTCGAGTACGCAGCGCCAATCGCTATTAATTCTTAGCGACTATTATTTGTTGAAATACCATTTGAGTGCTGGAATGAGCCATAATTGGATACTTCAATGCTACAATGGTACTTTATAATTTATGAATTCACCAGTTACTCAAGGTGTGAGCACTTGTGTGGTAATTATATGCTTAATTAGTGAAACGTCAATACTGTGTCATTATGAGCCTCCAGACAGTGAGGACCTCAATGCCGCTCGTTCGCCCCATGACATTGCTTGAATATGTCTCCTCTCAGGGGCTATCAAGAAACACCGCAGTAACATCACAACCTCGCAGCACTGGCTAACTTGCCTCGTCAAACACGTTTACCATTGTGTTCTGCTACTGTCAGCTGGAAACAATTTAACTCATTCCAGCCGCCATTTGAAAGAATGGGAGAAAGAACCTACGCGGGACCTTGAAGCGAACGCTGTTCGGTGTTGTATAGCGTCTCCCCGGGTGTATCTGGGTGCGGCGTAGCGTGCGTTGGGCGCGTGTCTGATGAGCCGAAAGGGGAGTCAGTGCGCGCGGAAGAAATATCGCTACCTGGTCGAAGACATCCGAGAAAAACGAAGTAATGTTCTCGCTATCCAAAAAAGGCAAACAAGACGTCATGAAGACCGGGCAAAGCAGGCGCCCGCGAAACAAAAACGACGCAAGCGAACAAAGAAGGCGACATACACATGACGCCGTGGAGGAGTTTGGGAGCACCGACGCCAGGGCATGCTGGGACGAAAGCTGAGGCGCTTGATGAATTGCGCCCTTACGCCTTCGCGCGAGAGGAGAACGGCTACCGCACGCGGCCTACACTCCTACCCCTTGCCCCCCATCCCCTCCCCCTTTCCCCAACCCTTCCCGGGCCTCCGAGTGAGGAACGCCATCGTGTGTCCGTCTTGCGGGCGCTTTCTTGACCGTCGCGCATCCCCTTCTGTACCGCGGTTTCCGCTCGCAGAGTAAGGGCGTCCCAAGGAAGGCTGCCATCGGACGAAGTAGATACAGCGCCGAACGGGGGGCTGCGGGTCGCAACGCCGCTCTATTTTTCACGGAGATAAGGAACGAACGCTCGCTTCTGGCGGCAGTCACAAACGGCGTGGTAGCGGGCAGAAGCCTTCTTTCCTTCTCTGAATGGACGGTGCGCCGCGGTTTGCGGGTCCCAAATCCCGAGCGCGTCTCCGTGCAGTGCGTGGGAGGCTGCTGCAGCGCTCCCTAAGAACAACTTCCGTGTGTGTTTAAGTCGCTAGGTAATTTGGCCTTCTTACTTGCTTGATGTAATCTCTGGTGTAACAAAGTAGATTACAGCTTTAAGGAACAAATGAAAGCGCTTCTTAATGTAGGCAGCTGCTGATACGTTTCATTGTTTTTATTTCTGCCTGTTATAGGTACAGCCTTGCCAGAACTAAAGCTCACAGTACTATTTTGACCCTCATGCGTTGTATACGAGTTCAACTTCAGGAGGAAAAACAAAGAAACTAAAGCGATGAACAAATTTTACGAGGTATCACCATCTTTACAAGCTTTCGTTGTTGGGGACAAGATAAAGCAGGCTCCTAACCAAGTTGCTCAGCGGTACTGCTTCAATGCCTGCATTTACTTTGCCGAGCCTCGTCTCACCTTGACATTTGCTTTAAGTTAGTAAACGAAACAGAGATAGGGAGAAAAATTATTAGGGAAATACAGGAAGGTTAACCAGCCTAAGCCCACCTGGCCATCATCCACTCGACAGTAGGAGAAAACGAGACTGAGCTGATGAGCAGTAGTATAGCAGTGGACAATATGCACGTACACAGACACATATGCTGAACTAAAGGTCTCCTTGCGACCAATAACATAAGAACGAGGGTGCAAAAGCGCACCAAATACATCCTAACGAGAGGTGTAGCTGTGCAGAGACGTGGCGACCACCATCTTTCAGGCTTTACGTTTCTCGCACAGTGCACGCAACATTGGCGAGGTGCAGTATACGCGATGAGGATAAATCTCGGTGAGTGCTTAGGCTTGTGCGCATTGCGTGCCGCCTGTGCCTTGCTCGCACCGCTACTCGTACGGCTCGCTCGCTAAGAGGCGTAATATTCCGGGGCTACACAGATTACGTTGCCCAGAAGCGAGTACACGTTTACATCCTTTATGGTGTGTACGGAGTTTTCGTGGCGCCCGGATGCATTCTTTTCATCTCTAGTCCCCTCGCGCATTTCACACTGGGGTGGCCAGCAACGCTGTGGCCAGCAAATGGTCTCCCGTGGGAAAGACATCACGTGGGCAGCTGGCTGTGCTCCTTATGAAGAGGGCCATTATTTTGTTGTTAAGTGGAGACCGACTCTGGGTTGTTTTCAAAACCACGGACACCTATGGTCGTGTATGGCACGTGCAGTTGAACACACAAGGTAGCGATTAGCATCAGTGGTCTGTTCTCCCTGTTTCAACTGCGCGTAGAAACGATTAGGGAGTGTTGGGCATGGCACTAACAAAAATAATCTATATTTGCACCCGCGTTATCCCTTCCTACAAATTCAACACTAAAATGACGATGAGGACGAACTTAAGGGTATCGTTGCAGTTTCTCCAACTACAAATAAAGCAGCACTAGTGACGGACATATTACATACACTATTCTTTTTTCTAAATAAACCCAATTGAATTGACTTTCAGATTTTCAAGCACCGAAAGACGATTATTTGCCTTGAACAGCAGCAACACAATATCACGTATATATTGTTTCTGATTACAAGAGGCGTTTTCTCACGTGTGAATGAAAGGCAGGACTACAAAAACTATGTGTTTATCAGTGTGCTTATATCACTGTATGTCTTCTGCTGCATGATGAGAGGGCTATTGTCAGATTCAGCAGCCCGTGTATAGTGGGGTCGTGTGTAGTTTTAATGAGATGAGCATTCCTAGCCTCCTTCTGCCGCTATCTATCTATCTATCTATCTATCTATCTATCTATCTATCTATCTATCTATCTATCTATCTATCTATCTATCTATCTATCTATCTATCTATCTATCTATCTATCTATCTATCTATCTATCTATCTATCTATCTATCTATCTATCTATCTATCTATCTATCTATCTATCTATCTTACGTGGTTCTCATATTTAAAAAAAAAATTTTAAGGCCTTCCGTCGTCGTCACGCCGCAATCACGCTGTCGTCACTCAAGCGTGATCGTACCCTCATGGTCTTGTCATCTTCGTCATGCTGTCGCCGTCACGCATTCTTTGTCATTCCGTCGTCGCGATGCCGTCGTAGTCATTCCATCGTCTCGTCATTCCAGCTTCGTCATCCGATTCTCGTCATACCGTCGCCGTCGCGCCATTGCCGTCATAAAACCTTTTGCCGTCGTCGTCACGCTGTCGTCATTATGTCGTCGCAATCATACTGTATTCGTCGTTCCACTGGCATCATTCCTTCTTCGTCACTTCATCGTTGTAACTGCGCTGACGTCATACAGCCGTTGCCAGGTCATCATGGTCGTGGCCATCCATGGCGAGTGAGTGTCATAGTGAAGTGGGCCTATCTCGGCAGTATGTGTCGCGCGTAGCCGAAGCAATGGAAATTTCAGAATGACAACTAAAGATTGTAAATAAAAGTGTCTTCAGCAATATTCAGCAACATTGGTTGAATGCTACTCGCATTAACGTTGACAGTCCTAGTGAGATGGATTGTTTTGCAGAGCACCGCTCTCCAAAGCATCGGAAATAATGGCCACAATTCGAAGCGTTGCACCACACTTCGCAGAATTGGTCAAAACCATAGAACCTTTATTCATCAAAAAAACACTCCGTGGGTTTAGTTGTGATAAACATGCGTCATCGATTGACTAAAACTTCAAGGATCGAAATGGTGTTATGCTATAAACAATGCTAAACAGTTCATCAATTAAGGAGGAGCCTAGAAAAGAGAGACAGAAGGGAAATGTGGAGAACACAAAAAGACGCACGTATTGTTTGCTACCCTCTGCATAGGGAAGGGATTTAGTCTTCGAAAGAAAAGAAAGAAAGACATGAACAATGACATGGAAAAGAGGCAATAGTAGAGCGAATACTTGGGGCTGCCGATAACGTCTAGAATCGGTCACTGAGGCCAATCAATTTGATTGATTGAAGTGCTCGCCGCGCTGATTTGTAAACCTGAGACACATGATGTCATGGTCTTAGAGTCATCCAATAGGTAAATGGTTTAAAATCCATCCGGTTCAGCACAGTTCAAAGAAGCAATCGCTCAAAAACTTCAATCACTTCTGTGGGTAACCCGCCGTTTTAGCTTAGTGTCCATGGTGTTGTTCTGCTTAGCTCGAGGTCACTTATTCAATTCCGGCCAAGGCGGCTTTATTTTGATGTGGGCGAAATCGAATAACGATCGTGTATATAGATTTAGGTACCCGCTAAAGTACCCAAGACCCGCCGTGGATGCTTAGTGGCTATGGTGTTGGGCTGCTAAGCATGAGGTCGCGGGAAGGAATCCCGTCCGCGGCGGCCGCATGTCGATGGGGGCGAAATGTGAAAGCACCCGTGTACTCAGATTTAGGTGCACGTTAAAGAACCCCAGGTGGTCCAAATTTGCGGAGTCCCCCACTACGGCGTGCCTCATAATCAGAAAGCGGTTTTGGCACTTAAAACCCCATAATTTAATTTTTTAAAGTACCCAAGGAGGTCAAAAAATTTGACGTACATCACTACGGAATCCCTCATCATCAGATTGTTGTTTTGGCAAGTAACAACTCAGATATTATTAATTCTAGATTGAACTTCTGCGGGAAGAACATTGACGAGCAGATTACTATGCCGTTTTCTATTGCACCGTGGTGTCGTGGTAAGTCATTGACTACGTTTGTTGTCAGTACTCCCAACTAACGCAACCATGAAAGCGCCTAGCAGGAATTATTATTATTTGTTTTGAACACATATACACATATATACAGTTAACAGGAAAGGGAAGGCGAGGAGCAGGCTGGCAACTGCCACCGGAAGGGGCACAACGCCTGCCAGCTAATAAGACAGGAGGCGAACGTCATCCTTACCACAACGTCGGCTGGCTGCAGTAACAGGATCTCTCTTTCACGAAATAATTAGTGCATGTCTTCTATATTAGAATGAAACTTAAAACTCAAGTTCTTCGTTATATTTTTCAACAGCTAATAATGTTCTTAATCATGGGCATCAGCCTTACCTTTAGCTAAATATGCTACATACTACATACCATCACGTTTGGAATTTTGGCGCTCCGTCCGACTCATAGGTATTTTCTTGTTGAACAATAAAAAGGTCTGATGAACAAAATTCTGAAAAAGGACACGACGGATCAACTCGGTAGTTCAAACGTAGAATTTATCCATTATTTACTACGCTTTCTCACTGCACAAGCTTCATTATTTTTTGTCACTGAAATATATGTGCGAGCTTGTGCACGCTTCTTTCAAAAGCAATTAACAATATTGTGAAAAAATAAAAATAAAAGCGAATATTTATTGCATAGCGGAATTTGTATAAGGGTTCTATGTGTCGCGGGAAACGCTCCAGTAATATGTGAAGTTTACGTTTCTACTAAACCAATTGTGTGTTTCAGTTTATGCATTATAATTCTTTCGATTAGCCATATGAGTGAAACATAAAACGTATTCATCGAGCTTTTAATCTAAATGTTGCTTGTTAGGCACAAATTTTAATTAGCTCCGTGCATGTGCTCAGGACCTATCAATTCGTTGTTTAGTGATGCATCGGTAGTAATAAAAGCCCATTACTAATTGATATTCACGTCAATACTTACTGCTTTTGATAAGCACTTTGGAGATTACATATATTCCTTTGCATAATTTCACCGGTAAGAAGAGAAAGTCGCAGTTTTATGTCATTAAGATTTAGCTTATTGCTTGGCGGTGCGCACTTAAGCATGAAAAAATCACAACTGAACGTTGGTTAATGGGCATGCCGGGTAAATAAATTTGACTATAGTTACCAAAGTTCGAGCGCTAGAGGCCAGTCTATGTATTCTCGATTTTCATAGACTGCGCCCGCAAGTATCTCGCGCATCGCTCGTCGCCGTTTGTTCCTTCCTTCAACGAAAGCAGCTGCGCTTAAGACACCTCTAGAGATCACAGCATTGCAGCTCTGCAGCCAGAGGCTGGTGACCTCGCTAGTTTCTTTCCTGCCCCTGCTTTCCCGGGGCAGCGCTAGGAAAGCAATTATTCATGCAGTGCTACATAATTTGTCGCTACCAGCGGGAGATAGACGCGCGTGTAAACACTGCTGGCGTGAAAGAACTCGGTGCCGTCTAGTTCCGCATGCTTCTTCGAAAGTCGCCCAGACTTCCGCAGCAGCTCCTTAACCACGGCCTCTCCCTCAGCCCATGCGCGCGAGCGAAGCAGTCATTCAAGAAGCGCCTCGTGCTACACGAGCACACGCGCGCGGGCAAGCACGGAACGTAAGGCGAGGGCTTCGCGTTCTGCATAACGAATCTAGGAGCGCCGGCTGCAACTTGCACAAGTATACAACGCTCGTTTTCCGTGGTTCTTCGCTGTTTCCCTTGCTTGGACTGCAGGCAGCGCACCTCACAAACCCGCGTGCGTCCTGGTTGCTCGACAGTGCCAGCTTGCAAACTACTTTACTCCGCGTGATGCTGAGGAAGCACATATAAAATGGACTGCGCACCGAAGGCGAGCGGTAGAGAGCCCTGCAGGCGAGAGAACTACGGTGCTCCCTCTTTCCTTTACTCCTTTCCTTCCCCGGCTTTGTCTTGACTCGCCTAGATTGCACGTACATAACCGACCGGCCGCCTAGGCGTGTTGCGTTGTACATGGAAGGGTATAGGATGGTCTCCGTGCTGAGGAGAAGGGGAAGGAGAGGAACTGCACGGAAAAGAGTCGAAAGAGAGAGCACGTGCGCAAGTTGAGCGTGAGTGTGTTTTTTCTTTCTGAGCTCCACCAGCACCGTGCAGCATTTCAGAGGCAACGAAGCACGCTCACGCCATCACTGGTGCGCGCAGGAAGTTCGGTAACCTTTTTGCAACGTTTGTATCACACGTTGAAAGTTGGGTTCAAGTGAAAACATCGCAGCGACAAACTTTACAGTCGCCTGCCGACGTCGGCTTGTCGTTCCAGACAGCAGTGGACTCGCCGACGTACACAAAAATGTCCCGCGGAGGAACACAGTGAAGTGGAGCAGGTTAGCATACGCTCCACTCTTGCCAATGGCCGGTGCACAAGTTCTCCTGCACTGCACACTTTTAGCGAGGGAACGTGCCAGCGTGTGCCCGGGACAACGACTCCGGCGGGGCCACCCTTTGATGAGATTCCAGACTGAGCACGATGCCAGGATCCTCCGGGCGCTGCTCGCATGCCGCGCGTGGTGTGTGCGGTCTCGTAGAGCGCGAGCGAGATCTCCAAGGGGACGAGGGAGACAAGCGGCGCGTGGGTCGTCACCACGCAAGCGGCGGCCGTTTGTTGTCCCGGAACGGGCAGTAAAAGCCAACACCTCCGGCGACGACTCTGTGCGGTGCCGGGCAGAGGTACTATGGCCCAATAAATGGGAAAAGATAGTAGATGAAGGAGGCTGCCCGAACGAAGGTCGAACGAAACTCGCGTTCTTTGTTTGTTTTTTAGCGCTCGCGAACACTTGACGGTTCGCGCGTGGCAGCGTTTCTGCTGTTCTGTTTATTTGGTCTCTTCGCTGCTTCTCGAAGCGACGTGTCACTGGTGAGACGGCGACGACTCTATGTATACTCGAATGTCGTGTCGGTTCATGCAGGAGCGACGAAGTCGTTTAGTGGCTTTTGCTAATGCTCGCCCGCCCTGACGTCTTCTGCGAACGTCGAAACGAGCTAACTCGCTCGAACGTACGCCGCCGTGTCCCGTGCCAGACCATCTTGGAGTCTGCTTCTTCTGTCTTTCTCATTGTCACAATGTCAAAACTTGCTTGACTACACGGTCTTGCCTTTTTTGGGGTATCTAAGTACTTAGGCAACGCCCAGCTCAGAGCTCTTTGATTTCAAACAAAAAAGAAGTGATGCACCATTCATTGACAAATTTTATGGCACTCCCTTGGAAGCCATTCTTACCGCTGTTCTGTATGTAGAGCGATAAAACATTGATATCACGTAGATAGGCCTTTGACTTCAAAGATTGGCGCTTCGGCAAAACGACTGCTGACGGCTTTGACAAGGGTAATTATTTGTCTGCAGGGACGCTGCCAAAACGAACTGCTCAGA
Source organism: Dermacentor variabilis (assembly GCF_050947875.1). NCBI lineage: Eukaryota > Metazoa > Arthropoda > Arachnida > Ixodida > Ixodidae > Dermacentor > Dermacentor variabilis. Next base: position 37,093,442 of record NC_134572.1, on the reverse strand, counting down.
CTTCACGAGGAAGAGTAATATTTACCCGCTTTAGTCATCCTCTAATAAAATCCCACCAATACGAATATGGTGAAGGAGTAAAATTCTGTCTTAGCAAAAACAACGCGGAAGGGGAAAGGAACTCGCTAAAAAGAAACTTGGCTGCAACTTTCTGCTTCGCAGTTCTTTTGTTCTATTTTTGTTCATTATTTGGCCTCGTGCTAGACTACTTGATTATCCGCTGGCAAGCTCCAAAAGCAACTGCAGCTGTTCTCGACTTGGCAACAGGGCGACCGACGCCGCTGGAGCGTTGCCAAAAGGTGGCGTGTAGAGGGCGACCTCCGAAGAGCGACATCGCACTCCTCGCCCCGCTTCCAAGTCCACCGTTTATGTTTAATTTTTTTTGCTTTGTTTACTGTTTCCATTTTTTGTTTTTGAAAGTTGTCTCTGCCGCGCTCGAATAAATAAATGTGCTTGTTATTTCGTTCTTGTCATGTGACCCGGTAGCCTTAAGTAAAACAGCTCTGTGTTTGCAATGCGCCGTGTGCAAACCCCCAGACAGGGTCATTCAATTTGCTTTAGGTCGTTCGTTGTAAGCGCTTTAAAAGGAAGATAAAGGGTGAATATAAAGCGAGGGCTTCCTCAGCCGAGGATAGTTCGGCAACAATGAAAAATATGTGGCACAACGACGCATTCGGTTTACAAGTAACTTTAGCCACTTGACAGATTTTCTAGGTTTCTTTTTTTTTTCGTCTTTTTTTCAAGGTAATGCTTAAGAGGCGAAGCGGTGTTTCTGAAAGAGATGGTACAGCGACAGAAACAGACAGCGTGAATCAGAAATCCTATGAAAAGAACCGTGGTTAAGCCGCCACACTTCCGCTCAGAAATGCATGCCTAACAACTGTGTGTTTTTACTTACGAGCTTTTACTTTCTCGGCTAGTTTTATGCGATTGACTAGACGAAAAAGTTTATTTCCGCCCGCAAAAGTTTTTTGATAGAAGGACCCTATTTGCTACGCAGAGCTGCAACTCGATGCCGAATGGGTTCTTCTTTAAGCTCTTTATCTTGCGCTTCGTGAGTTCCAGCGTGATTTTGTTCGTGCGTCATATTGCACCGTGATGGTGTCATGTTCCTTTTTACGACACTGGACAGAGTAGCGTTGCTTATTTCGCGTCGGGGAAACCGGAATACGGGAATAATTTGCGTGCTGCGGCGGCAATGCCTACTGCTGTCGACCAAAATGTGTGTGTGAGAGAGAGAGAGAGAGCAAGAAAGGAAGAAAAAACGAAATAATGAAAGTGCAAGAAATACATATCAAACGTGGCCGTCAAACCGCGTAACACGACCGTGGGAAGTTGTGAAAACAACTTGGCTGTTTGTGTAGTTTGTGCGACAGCTACAAAGCTTTCTAGGACTCATGTTGATTGGTTTGTCGCCCGTTTTTATAAAAAACCACTAAGAAGAAGGGCCGTCATATGTTTTCGTAACTTGTTCTTTCGGTGCTTCTTGAGCCTCAGGCAGAAATAAATAAAGAGAGAAAAAACACTGTTTTAATGGCCGCATGAACGGCATTGTTTCAACTGCTGGATGTCTCTTTTCAATGCTGCATCATTATCATATCTATATCGTGAATTAGAGTGCGATAACACTGTACTGTGTGCTGTAAATGAAATCACTGTTTATCGTATATCGTCTTTATGATAATTATTTTTATTACGAAATGAATGGCAAATACGTACTGAAAAATGAATACATATTTTGATTCATGACAAAAAAAAATGATAGGATCTTTCTCAAGTGAGCGCATGTCCAATGTCTTTCTTGTTCTTGCCAGTTTTCGCGCTTCAATGTGAAAGGCATCTAGGGACTCTTCTATATAAGCATGCTGTTCCTTAATTTCGAATTATATATTATCACCCAACAGAGTGAGTTGTTAATACCGGTAAAAATACAGGCTTGGCATCATAATCACGAATAACGAATGGCAAAATGAATTAAAATTGAATCGAATCTCGAATGGCAGCAGGAAAATTAAAGTTAACTTGAAACTGGAATGAAACTGAAGCTCTACACAATTCAGCCCTACCTTACAAAACTAGACACATGAACTTCTATGCCCTTGTCATATACGTCTTTAATATCCTTCTTAGTAGTTGCGTCTTAATTCGTTACGAGGCTGGAGTCATCAGGACGAAGCTCGCTGAATACCCGTGAGAAAAGTATTAACGTGCAGACGAGAGACAGCAAGGCCTCTGGTGCGTGGCAAAAAATAGCGACACATGGGGCTTCATTGGGAGCCCTGTCGTGCGTCTCTCTATTTACACGCGCTAGATATGACGGCGCGTCTTTCTCCTCCTGTGACCTTCCGTGAAGCTCGGTGGGTCCCTCCCAATGTTCTAAAATACGGTGCCCCTATCTTTAGGTGCCAAAGCTACGCAAGAGGCCACGGCATAGGCAACACACGCGAGCCTTCTTACTTTTGATTGAACTGGATTCGACATTGGAAACAAGTGAACCACCCGTCATGATCATGAGGCGCTTGTAATGCAGCATTTCTGCACAGCACGTGGAACATATTAAATTTGCATTCACTTCCCCTTAAGAGGAAGCTTTAGCTCGGTTGTTCCTATCTAAGTACCTGTGAAAGGAGAATTCGTTTTTCTCGGCAACCACTGCACCAAATTTTGCGCAGTTTGTTGCATTTAAAAGAAAACCATAAAGTATAGTGAGCGTTGGTTCTGATTTGTTGATTTAGGTCGTCAATGTTTTAATAAAAATTGGCAAAAATAAAAAGAAAACTTGAGAAAACGAAACTCAAGTTTGCAACTCTGTAACTCAGCAATGAAAAATGATATCACAGTTCGGTGAATTGTATTTAATAGTACATATAAAGCGGACAAAGTTGATATGTTATACATCAATCTAAAAAAAAATTTAGTAATACTGAAATAGAGCTTTCGCAGAAGCCTTGTGGTTGACTTAATAAATTTGGATAAGATATAAAATGATATATTGAATTTATCCGCTTTCAATGATCTAATGGATGCCGTTTACAGAATCGTGACATCTGTTCTTGATGGAGAGCTATTAATTTGTAAACTTCGTGCCTCTATTTATTTTGTCGAACTTTTGAATTTTCGAAAATCTTTTTAACAAGATTCAGGCCATAAATCGAAATTCCGCTTCCAACACTAAATAAAACTTAACTTTCTCTCTCAAATGCAAGAAATTTCATTAAACTCGGTCCAGGTAGTACTTCAGAAAAAAAACGCTTTCGCGTTTTACATGTATTTGAATAGGCCGCGTCGGAGTTGGGCGCGAGCTAAAGCTTCCCCTTAATCTGACGATATTATAATTTCCCTTCTAACCCTTTCTTTCCGAGCAAGGCAATAGAAGACGCCTGGTTGCAGAAACTGTGGGATATATTACTGCGTTTTTATACTGCATCATCACTCTCTGTTCCTTTGCTTTGACTGTCTTTTATCTTTTCAGGATGGTAAGTGTCTCTCAGGGACTTCACGTATGTGACCCAATCTACTGATTTTCTGTGTAATAAATTCCCCTAGCTGCTTTTATCATCTATACCACGACCATATGACTACGCTTTTGCATCTGCCAACATTGCCGTTCAAAACTTACGCTTCCGTTTATTGGAGTATGCCATCGTAAAAATGGCGACCTAAGCAGCCTCATAAAAAGGGAAGCAACAAGTCGTGACCTATGTCTGGGGGAACAACACATGTCCCATGAACACGGTGGTAATAGTGCGCGTCGTTTTCCACCTTTATCCATTACCTCACAGTTTTGCGAGTTCTGTTATTCTGGCCCTGGTACTAAATACTTGCCTACCTTCACCATGTTTATGATCCCAGTGCCACATTTCGGGTCTTCGCTGTTGTGTCTACATTATTGTTGTTATACTATACTCACTTGTATATTTTTTTACCTCACCTCACCTCACCCACGAAATCCACCTTGGGCCAAAGGGAACACATAAGGGGGCGGTGATCTCCCCAACGCTGTTCAACATCTCCCTGATCAACCTGTCGAGGGCCTTGAACAAAATCCCCAACATTAATCACACGATCTACGCGGATGACATCACCATCTGGTGCTCCAGTGGATGTGAAGGGCAGGTCGAGGGTGCTTTGCAAGAGGCCATCGATGTGACGGAGCGGTATCTTATCTTACCGGGCTAAGGTGCTCGCCCGCTAAATCCGAGCTCTTGCTCTACAAGAAGAGGCCCAGAGGCGGTTCACACCGGTCCTGGAAGCCAGGAACAGAGAGCCACATTACATTATTCACCGGTAAGGGCTCCCCAGTACCGCGGGTAGACACTATCAGGGTCCTAGGAATGTTTATCGAGTCGAACGGGAACAATGGAGCCGCCCTCAAACGCATTTGTTTTGCAAAGGAGACCTCTCAAATCCTGGCAGTCCAGAGGGCTCGCGACAGGGCCGTCAGGTTCCACCTGATGGTCCCCGAGTGGGCCTAGCCAGGTGGCGTGGAGTTTGCTTACGTCTTTAGTGGACAAAATAAAGTTGTTTCACTCACTCACTCACTCACCTCACCTGGGGAATTGCTTTAGGTGAGGTAAATTTATGTAATGCTCACTAATTTTTTTAAATGCCGTAAGAATATGTGTTTCTCTGTGTTTACGTGGGCGGAATGGCTTTAAAAGCAATTTCTTAGCCCGGAAAATTTCTTCTCGTATGCCACCAAAGTAAGCCAAGCACGTTTTCCCTTTACAAGAGGGCAGAGCTTGATTTATAAACAAATGAAGCAGTGTAATACCCAGTCACGACGGCTTCTAAGAAAGCTTGATCGATATGCGCATCCCATTTCCGGCCTCTTTATTACGCGAAAGCGCACGTTTAGCCTTTCTAGCACAACCGCTGCAGCTCATGAAATTCTAGCAAAATATTTTGCGTGGGCGAAATTTAGACAAAGTATACAAATGAAAAAAAAAATATTCGTAAACAGATAAGCAGTCTGGAGTTCAGGGGACAACGACGAAGGGGCGGCTCGCTCGCCCATTTTTCGCTCAATACTGTCCCATCAATCGCATCAAAAGCTCAGGTCCCCGTGGAAGAGCGAAGCTCGTGACAAGAGACGCGAGAACGCCGAGATAAACCTAACAAAGAACAGAAATAAGATAATAAAGAAAGAAAAAAGTGTCCTGGAGAGGTTTCGAGGCACACCACATTTTCTAGTAAATAACCCGCGGGTCCAAACGACGCCGTGCCGCTTTTGGGTTTCCTTTCAAGCGGCTGTGTCGAAAGGCGTCGCAAGTGCTTCAGCTTCACCTCGCGACAACAACAATTTTTGTCCCCGCGGCCTTTCTATGCAAGCAATACCGTCGTTCGCATGCGAGAATGCAAGGGAGACGCAGCCGCCACTCCGCATGCCACCATCCCATGTCAAGGGCTTGCCGTATAGAGAGAGAGAAAAAAAAGAATTTTGAGCTACAAACCAGATCAGACGAAAAATAAGGCGACAAAAGAAACTGAAGAAGTAACACTTGAAAATAAGGAAATAGCATCAAATAAGTGGCTTCCAATTTAAGGGCAGTCGCGGCGCGTGCCGGCGATTTGAAGATCGAGCTAGCGCGTGCGCTTTGCCCGCCCATGCGATCAACTGAGCGAGGACTGCACGTTGACAGAGTTGGGCAATCAAGCACGAACGTATAAAGCAAGCAGCGAGGCAACGGCAAAACCGCACCACATTACTGCTCGTTGTAGTAGCAGTTAGAGCGTAGCGCGCGGCCCACAGTCGAGCAAGCAGCGCGATGTTTTAGGAAGAGTGGTGGCGCAGGAAGAAAGCCTCCTCCTCCTTCTCGGCAAGAGCTCGAACTTCGGGAAACGCGACTTGAAGACGCGAGAGACTCGCGGCTTCCTTCCTCCTGAAAAAAAAATATGAAAATAAAGAAATAAGAAAGCGCGTGCCAGATAGCTTGAGCGCTGAAAAACCCGGAAAGGCCTTTCGTGGCGCCGCAGAGGTAAACAAGTGGCGTGTATTGTAGCACCAACGTAACGGAAAAGCAGAGGCGCCACGGAGAGAGAGGCGAGACTTGGTTGCACGAACGTGGAATGGCGAAAAGCAAGGAAGCTCGACTCTGCGGTACGGACAAGTGGCGCGCAGCTCCCCGAAAGCAGGTTGCGCGCTGTTGAGGTTGGCGGAGGGTGAATGCGTCAAGGGGGGGCTTCCTCCGAGATGCCGACGGGGAGTCCTGACGGACGGGCAGGTGTGTGCTGCGGGCGCGGAGTTGGGATTCTCTTGCGAGTATCTTGCTCCCCGGCTTGATGCGTGGCGTTCGAGGCCGCTCACCGAAATAGAATGTCACGAACGCGCAGCAGTGCGCACCGTCTGGGTCTCTGGCGCACTCGACCCGTCATCTGGCGCGAGAGCGCCTCGCGGCTACTGGCCGGATTCTCTGTGGCGGCGGTGCTCGAAAGCGTTGCATAAAGCGCGGTCGTCATTTCTCTAGACTCGAGCTGAAAAGCGGAAGAGAACGTCGGCATGAGGTCGCGCACGCGTCGGGTTAGAAGTGTCGCGTTCCGCTCTTCCGCGGGTTTTTCGCAAAGCTGGGGAAAGTGAGACCGGCTCGAGACTTTCTCGCCGTGTCGCGCAGAGAACATTCCCCGCCGTGCGTTGAAGTCTCGCCATGCGAGCACTTGCGAGAAGCGCGGGTAAATAAACCGGGAAGCTTTGTTTTCGGCAGCGTGCGCAACGTCTCCTGAATATGCGCTGCAGGGCAGTTACGCTATGCGATTTTTATTTCTTTCTCCACTCCGATTTTTTAAAATATATTGTCCCCCCGAAGAAGGTGTTGCGCAATGCTATCCACTGGTGTCACTTTCTTTTCCTTTGTGTTTTCTTTTCATTTGCAGCAACAGTCACATCAGTTTTTACAAATGCAGAGCAGCTTGCGTTAAAGGAAATAAAAATTATGAAATTTAATATTCATCCCCCCTTGGAACTTCCCGAATGCCACAAGGCACCTAATACTGCAACTGACATTTATAATTTCATGTTTTTCTGGTGTTATGAACGGAACAATGAAAGCGATATTGGAAGGCTTTCTTTTTTTTTTTTTTTGCCTGCTTATAAAACGCCGGCGCACTTGTTTTTCGTACCAGCAAGATATGTGATAGTAATCATGCTTAATCATCGTCACGGTATAATAATATCCTTTCTAAGGTTATAAACCACTTACGAACAAAATGCCGCGTAGGAGCCATTCACCTCTACTTTGTCAACTTGCTGGCACCCCGTGTACGTAGCAGTGGTGCCATGTAGTATATTACATTCACTTTAGCAGTCTCCCATCTTTCGTAAGCCATCTTTTTCTCGGTCGTATCGCAGCCGACGTCCAATAAACGAAGGCTGCATTCCGAGCTTGAACGGCTCAACATGGTCTCTGCATTGTGAAAGGTTGGCTAAGAATCTGTCGACCTGCAGCTTCCACACACTCCATAGCGCATCGACACTAAAGGGTATAAGGTGGAAGCCTGTCCAACCTATGTGCAAACTAATGAGCTTTACGTCACCAGGCATTTTCTCACAGATGTCGCATACACCCCTTTAGTTTTGACAATCCTATGTCGGGACTGAACTGTGTGAATTGAAGCGATGCTCCTAATCTTCTGCCTGCACGCCTAAAGCCCTGTAACTACGTTGAATGAGAACCCCGTATTATGTTTGCTACTTTAAGTGTTTTCCAGCGACTGTTTAAAAACTTATATAATGCCGATGAGCAGGTTTATGTCTGCATACTCGTCGCCATGGCCCAGGTCAAAACGCACTTGCATGGCTAAGTTTCTTCGCACGTTTTATGCACAGGTTAAAGCAATTATGTAAAATACAAGATTAGCTAATCACAATGAAGTTGTAGTGATCTGCGTTGAAACTAAGGTAGCACAAAAAGAAAGCTAGTGTTTTTGTCAGCGCGTTGCCTTTCTGTTTGTCTGATGATTAAATTTTATTTAAGGAAGCCTTTTATAGTATTTGCGTGTACAGTATTTTATATTTAGAGTATTCAATTAGCAATTCACTAAGCCTCTCATGGCTGACATTCCAACACGTGCGTTGCATCTTCGTAGTATGTTTATTTCATCTTTATTATTTCGTTTTTTTTCTGAAGGAACACGCACTGATCAGCATGGCCGGATCATGTATACCAGTGGCTCGATTGTTTATTCCTGATTACCTTTACGTTGCCCCATTTTATGACGAACATCATCAGCATGAGGTGCCAGCGAAGCTTAAACGCATTATTTGCACAATAGGCGTCCAAAGTCGGCGAGCTGCTAATCTCAGAAGTTACGCGCGCTGGCACACTGGAGTTCGCCGCTAGTGCTGACGGGTTGCTGCATTCAGCAGGCGCAATAACGTAAGCGCTGTTGCCGTTTTCCCTTTTGTCAATTTTTTCGTTGTTTGTTTTCGTTTACGATCAAGCATCATGCCGCGCGGAAGGATTTTCGCCAGCTTTGCTCTTCATCTTCCGCCAACGGAACCACGTGCAGGCGGCGAAAGATTCTTGGCCGTTTTTGTTGCCTTCTGGGCCCATCGCTCCACTGCCTTTTATGACATCCCGAGGGGCCGGGCGATGAACATAAAGAAAAGAAAGAAATTGAAGGAAAATGAATGCAGGAATGTGTGATATAGAAACGGCGGAAGAGAGAGTGGACAAAAAGCAGACCAAAGACGTGCTTCGGAGTAGTGTCGGCTTTGTTTCGGCTGCTGGACCGCTGCTGTCAGCGACCATTCGTTCCACGCTCTGACAAACAGAATGAAACCGGCACACCCGGCGCGAAGCAGTAATGCTTGGGCACGGGACCATGCACCAGTTCGCACAAGTTTGAAGCTTAGGGGAGCGGCGGGGAACATTTCTCGCCAGCGGTAGGTGCCCAGAGCGCAGTTTATGCGACACGCCAGGCGCTGTCATTCATACGCACCGCTATACCAACAATGAGAACGCTGAGGCTGTGTTTCCGCATCCGCATGATGAGCGAAACAGGAAGTTTTCATCTCTTCGGCTTTACTCTTAACGGCCATAGTGGCAGAGAGGATAGAGGGACATACTTACGTTTCCTTTGTTTCTTCCTTTTTTTTTCGGATAGTGCATTAAGAGGCTCTGGAATCCATTTTACTCAAGAGAAAAATGCATTCCAAAGTTGCAGGTGCTTTGTCCATGCACGCGCTTACAGTACACGAGGCCGCCAGGCTTATTTGAGGGCCCGACTGTATTTACGCTTCACATTGAATAGTGTGCGTGAATTATCTGCACCCATGTCTTTTTGTATCTTGTCGAACTCCCCCTCCCTTCGTGTGTAGTAGCAAACTGGACAAAGCGTAGTTAACCTCCTTACTTTTCCCTCACTCTTTCTCCGTCTCTCTCTTTCTTCCTAACACGGCTTCGTTGCGATGGCTGTTCGTACTAAGAAAAGGTGATAATGTAGCTAGGCCTTTCTTTTATTTTTTCGTATTTAGTTTGCGGTATGATAATAGCCATCGAGTACTTGCTCGGCATTTTTCCGCGTTGCGACATTGGCAGCCTTCGGAGTGCGTTGAGCCGAGTCTATTTTATAACATTTTCAGAAAGGAGCACTCTCAGAAGCAACGAAGAGATTATAATGGCTGTTTATGAGCTTTAACTAGCACAGCGGTTGTACACTTTACACAAAAGAAATGCACCTTCTTCCGCTTACCTTGTACCTAAAAAACAACTGTCGTCTGTACTGCGCCCCTTTCTTTTCTTTAATACTGTGAGTACTGGTACTATCAGGTCAGGAACGACGTGTGAAATCGCCTTTAAACAGGAAAATAGAGAACGCTGAGTCTTAAATAAATACACGTCGGATAGATGCCGATTATTGTTTGGCGGCCATATAAGTAGCAAATGGTGTACATTTTTAGAGTGTATACAGTTGTGCTATGCGTTATTTTGGTCGCTCGCTGCATTTACTCTCGCTACCATTCCCTTCTTGTGTTTACTTACCCACTCGCGGCATGGAGAGGCTAGCAGCATGGCTGTCTGGATGACCCACTTTGATATCTGTGATCCCGCTCGCTGTCTGTATGGCACTGAGTATTTTCGCTTGTCATGAGGCTATCCGAAACATTTTGATGTACCCAAGAGGAACTGCCCTCCGGAATTCGCTAACGCCATCCAGTTTCAAGTGCGTCAGCCACAACATACAAGCCAACCTGCGAACTTTAACATTCTTAAAACTTTGCTAGACACGACACGAAGGAGGAGCGGGGCAAAGACATAATATAATGCATTTTATTTTAATGCACAACGGCAGCACGAGGGGGAGGGAAAGAGACAAGTAGAAGGCAGGGAGGTTAACTAGAATAACGTCCGGTTGGCTACCCTACACCGGGGGAATGGGCAAGGGGGAAAACAAAGATAACAGGGGGAGAGAGGAGGGAAGGAAAGAAGGAAATTGCGCTGACTTGCTGACGTGTGTGGTCTTACAGAAATTCTATTAATAGTAACAGATGGTCGCACAAGCCCGTCGTCCTTAAGAAGCACAAAAGCGCCTTCACCGCTTTATGGGCCGACGGACGATGGGGGCGGTCTTCCAGCAGTACCTCCACCGAAAGTGGCCGATTGTCCAGTTTTTGGAAAGCTTTGGCAAGTTCTTGTCTCTCTCGGGTGTATCGTGGACAGTGGTACAGCAGGTGGTTGATGTTTCCTTCGGTGCCACAGATCTCGCACGCTGCACTGTCAGCCACTCCAATTAATATAGAGTATGCCTTTGTGAGGGCAACTCCTAACCAAAGTCGACAGAGAAGCGTAGCTTCACGTCGAGGAAGTCTGAGTGGAGGTCGGAGTTGCAGGGAGGGGTTTAGTCGATGCAGCCGTGTAAGTTTGGCGAGTTCCAGTCGGTCAGTGTGAGTCTGCGTGCCAGGTGTCGAAGCTACCTTGCGGCGTCTGTCCTCAAAAGCGGAATTGGAACGCTGTGCTCTTCTTGATGTGCTGTGCGAGCAGCGTTATCGGCGGAATCATTGCCAATGATTCCACAATGGCCAGGTGCCCATAGAAAGACGACCTCGTGACCTTTTTGTTGGACGTGATGGTAAAGTTTCGCGATTTCGTATGTCAATTGGTCATGGCATCCGTGTCGGAGAACTGACTGCATGCACTGTAATGCCGGTTTTAATTCACAGAACACAGCCCATTTTCTAGGTCTTTCAGAATCAATGAATTCCAGTGCTCGACGCAGGGCCGTTAGTTTTGCCGCCGTTGAGGTCGTGACATGCGATGTCTTGAACCGCAGTGTCATTCCTCGCGTTGGTATAACCAGGGCACCACCAGAACTGCACGACGTAGTCGATTCATCGGTATAGATGTGCACGTGGTTGCTGTACTTTCCATGCAAAAGAAGTAAACTCAGCTGTTTTAGAGCAGGGGCCGGTAGATCTGTCTTCTTCTGTGCTCCTGGAATCATTATATGTACTTGTGGACGGCTCAAACACCACAGAGGAAACGCTGGCTTGGCGAAGGTGCGTACCCTGAAGTAAACAACGCACGATGTGCACTGACAATACCGCTAAATGTCGAGCAGGGCCTTGCAGCAGTGAGGCTCGCCAAGTGGTGGGAAGGGGGGCTAGCATAATGCCTGAGATGCATACACATTGTCTCAACAGTAATGTGCGTCGTGATTGGGTAATCCTGGGCAAGGGCAATGGTTTCAGCCGTTGATGCGCTGCGTGGTAAGCCAAGACATATGTTAAGGGCTTGGGCTTGAATACTCTTAATCGTACGCAGGTTAGTCTTGCAGGTGTTGCATATTCTATTAGATATATACGCACTTTATTAACAATGATATATACCTTTACACGCACTTCACGCGCAGCAGCCAAACTTGGAACAGCAAAAAACTTTACAATTACCACATTGCGTTTAGATCCCGGTGACTTTTTCAGCGACTTTGCAGTTGCCAGTTTTCTATTCAGTTTCTCGAAGGACGATAATTGCGCTTGCGTTCTTTCATCATCAGAATGCTCGCAACAGCAGGTTCGGAGACCTGCGAGTGACACTATTCCACAAACATTCCTTATTTTTTGTAAAACGACACAAGTTTCGGAAAACCGTAGAATGAGCCCAAATTCGTAAACAATACGGAAAATTCGATAGGGTTGGCTAGTATGTCTATAACGATTAGAAGCCTTTATAAGGATAATGCTCCGCTTTCAGATGTCCATTACGCGCCAATCAGCTTAGCCACTCTGATGAACTGTATACAAGAAATATGTTACTTTCGCTATTCGCACTGGCACTTGTCTGTTAGAAGTGCCACTCGAATCCCATTGAGTGTCTCTGGAAGTGTGTCACTCTGTGCCTGTGCGAGATACTTGTGCTTCAGGTTTTTTCTGTTGACTTATGTTGACTTATATTAATTGACTTCTCTTAGATATTTCGCATTGATTAGTGCTTTCTGAAATTGCCAGCGTGTGTGCTAATCTTGGTTCATTAAAAGCTATCCTGCAAAAAGGGACACTCTGAGCGGAATATGTGCGCCAACATCTTTTTATAGTCCCATAGTTAAACAAAAGCTGTGCATCGCATGTTTCTAAATTTGCATTTCACAACGGTCACTATACCTTTTTTTAAATCTATTTCGCTTTCATCTACAGCCTCTTTCTAACTCGCATTCGCCCTCTGCGATTGCGTAGGCTTATTGACCCTCATTTTTGGAACGTACATACGTAAAGTAAATTTTTTTTGCGTATATTCTTATCTCGATAACGGTACATGGGCTAATAGATCCTTGCTAACGTATATTGCTTCTGCTTCCACTGCTGCTTTAGGTCTGCGCCCACCTTGCCATTTATTCCGCTTCTTAGACAACCACCTCTCTTTGTAAGCTTTATAAGCACCGGCCTTTATAAGCTATCTCCCCTTTTTACGTGGTCGATTTTTTCAAATCTACCATCGCTCGAAAGCTCGTCCATCTCCCTACGTACTTACGGCGGAGCTTTCTTCTGCGCTTCATCCTTTCCGTGAAGTTAACAAAACAGACACAATTTCGAAAGCGCACTCTCTCTCTTTCTTTAGCGGCTGATAGCTATCGCTTTGTGAGTTATACGTTCGACACACTTTAGACGGCACTCAGGAAGGCGTGAGCACCATGGCTCCTTGTCTTCAGTCTTCTGCTCCAGTTTATGCTCTTTCTAATTTTAATTTTTTTTTGTTCTGTGATAAGAGCTCTTATGCTATTCGTCTACCGAGCGTTGTACGCGTGCCTCACTCGTTTCAGCACGGTTCCTTGAGTGCGATGTCCAGCACAACAGCAGAACGAACACTGCGCAGCGAGTAGCTTCTTTGCATAATGTCTCCCCTGACTCACCATCTCGACGTCTCCATCCGCACCATGAAAAATTCAGCCTGCCCTCTCCCGAAGTCATCTCAGCGATTTCTTTTGTCGTGAAATCATTGCTTCGCGCCCAGCTAGACGCTATTGAGTTTTAGAACGCGTGCGCGTTCTTTGTAAGGCGCGTCAGTCGCACAGACAGGCATTCTTCGAGACGCCTGAAAGTTTGGCTTTGTACAACGTTGATCGCTTGCCACTACACAACGAATTCAGTTTTTGTTAAACCTCCACGAACCCTTTGAAAGCCTCACCTTCAGAGGATTCAGGAACGAGTGAATGATCCTTCAATTCGGTCTTTTAAACGGACTACACAATGGAAACAGGCGAAATCTGAAATAATTAAAAATTACAATAGTCAAATAACATAGAATGCATCAGTACAAAATTGAGGTAATACCTTCTATGTGCTGTTGCTATGATTTGCTGCAAAATATTGCTTGACGCGATCAGGAAAGCACAATGCATGCTCCACTAATGGCACACTTGTCAATGCTATTAACTTGTCTCACAATCTGTATCTTTAGCTTTAGCAGCAATGTGCTGCATATCACCTGCTGTCAACTGTGATCGGATTTGCAGGAGCTGTGGTCTTTCCCGAAAAAGCCGTGACCATGCAGTGTAAAACGTCTAACCGGACAACGTCGGCTTCTGCGGAGCCTGCTAAACTTCGCAGCGAACTTTGCATGACTCACGAAGATCGACCACGATGATGGAGCATATTTACCGATTGGAAGGCCGCCCTGCATTGTCTACTATCCGCTCTATGCCGTGGACCACACGACCAACTTGTGCTGGAAATAAGGCAGCTATAACACCAACTAGCAGGAAAAAGATATCAACATCACTTATCAGTGACTCTCGGGCCTCTGCGGCATCATGGGAAACGAACATGCCGATGAAGCTGCTAGGAGAGCGCAGGAAAATGTCGTGAGGGAACCCATCCCACAATCAAGAACAAGTAGAGCAACAAAGCTTCTCATACTCGCGTGTTGTTCCACAGGATCCATGTGGAACACGCCAGGTTTCCGCCATACCCGACTGCACCGCCTGAACCCAGCTCTCTGACTACATATTATATCTAGACTATCCCGAATCGAGAGAACTTCTGTCTGCCGAATGTGGCTTAGAGTATCCTTTATGACTCCATTTGCTACCGCATCGGCATGGCTGGCAGTGCTGCCTGTGATAGTTGCGGCAGCAAGGAAACCTTCGTACGTACATATCCTCTGTCAATGTCCCCGCTACGGCTCCCAGAGACAGTCGCTCATGACGGCGTTGGCACGACCAGCTGCTTTCTGAGCAGACGATCTTGGTCTTCCCACCAAAAGGCGATGACGGCGCTACTGAAGTTCCTCCGGTCAAGCGACCTGTTTGAACGACTGGCTTTCTTTGCATGCGCACGTGTGTGTGCATGTGCGCGTGTGGGTGCGTGTTTCTCTCTGCCTTTCGCATCTCATTTATCTCTCTCTCTCTCTTTGCAAAGATAACCAGAGTAAGTTTAACATTCGCTGCCAGTCACATACTCAATTCGCATATCGCTAAGCGTGCTGCGTAGTTTTTTATGTATAGTCTACCCGGATAACATGACTTCATGACTAACTTTGTTGTTTCTATCCTGCTGCATGCGCATGTTCACATTTACCGTCACATTCTCATTAGCTTTACAGCGGCCTGCCAAAGAGCTCCAGCTTCCGTGTTAGAAATTAAGTTACACGACGGCAGGCACTGCCCAACGGCCACTTGTGTTACTACCTAATCACAGTTCCTAGACGAGATGAAACAACGAGATTCAGTCAGAAAATAAAATAAATCTAGGACACGTCACAAGTGATCGAGCATGCATGTGTTGTGTGCCCACTCATGCCAGAATTCGTCTCGGTTGGAAGGCTTACCTCGGAGGCAAACGCGTAGCTTTACACGGAAAGCAAGTATAGGCAAGACGTGGTCTGTGATTATGCGTTTACGTCTAGTATGACTTGCAGAGAAATTATGGGTGACGTCCGGTTGGGGCATATCAGCCCTCTATGCGCCAGAGCATCATCGCTCGTGCGAGGGACCCGCTATCCTAGCCCTCGAAGCGGATGTGCCACCCGCGGAGTGGTGCAGCTGTCTTCATTAAGAATAATTTGACCGTCTAGATGGATTTAGCGCTCAAGTGAGGGCGAGAAGAGAGAAGAGCGCAGGAACGTCGAGCGATACAGCATGAAGGGTGCGGCATTCATGATTCACGCCACCTAAAAGACGACAGAACTGACGCAGAGACACGCAATTGAGAACGCTTTGTTTGATTAGGAGGAAAAGAAGAACAAACCAGAAGAATATACCTTACGTTAAGAAGTAGCGGCATAAGAACGCCTGTGAAAGAAGGTTAGAATAAAGTGAAGATTGGTAGAATGTGTTCAAAAATTAAGTTTTCAATATTTGTGTTGAAATCGGCATTGTCTGAAGTGCAGTTTTCAACACATTCTCATGCACACCCTTGTAATTGAACAGAACGCGACGCTTCCCTCATCCAGCGTGAGGCTTCTTGCGTTAGCCCAATGTTATTTCTGTCTTCCTGGTAAACCATCGCCTTAATTGAAAACCTTGTTTCTCACTTTTCCAGTGCTATTATTGTACGTACGCCGTTCAATGCAAGTCCTTGGGAGCCTAGGATGAAATGTGAGTGTATGTTATCATTGGTTGACAATGACAATGTAGGCTGGCACAAAGGAAATCTTGGACCAGGACACATTTTGCTCCCACTGCAAGGCTCTCGGAGAAATCCGTATGCGTGTGTCCTTCACAGCTTTGTGCTACAATTTCTGGTGGATGTCATTTTTTTGTTTCTTTCGAAGAAAACCCTCAATGGCCGTTACACAAATGCGGCTCTCATTCTTCATGTCACCTTCGCCTTTTTCCTACTCTGAATTATCGGTGATTTGAGATGTGGTGCACTTGGTAACAACCCACTTTACCATCATGAGGAGTTAGCATGCATATGTTAGCAAAAAAGAGGACGATAAGATGGATGCGGGAAAGACAACGAAGTTACGGAAGGCAATGTGTTTTTCTGCTTATTCATTTAGAAAACAATATGATAAAAATGGCACAGTGAAAAGGTGAGAGTGAAAATAAAGTATAACAAAGGATAATAAACATGCGTCTAAATGGCGAGGGAGGGAAAAAAATTACAAATAGCTTGCCAAGTAATTGGCATGTAATCAGCATGTCATCATAAAGAGACAAAAGTGCTGACGTCTTTATTTAGATGTATTTTCTGGCCATATATGTCAGAATGTTTTACCTAGATGCAGGCTATTTTTACCTAGTTATTTTCTTGTTGTAAGGAGCATTTTCCTTTTATTTATTTTTTTAGTTTGGAACAAGCAATGTAGCAGAGAGTACGTCTATCTCATCACCACCACAGAAGTTGCTACCAAGGCTGTCCGTCGCTCCAGTATGGTGGTGTTCGTGAAGGGCTAGCCTAGTCACTAAAAAAGGCATAGAGTTGTTGATTCAGTTATACGTCGACCAGGCGACAAAGTGCTTCACTTGCCGATTCAATATAGAAAGATATCCGCCGAGGTTGCTCAGTGGCTATGGTGTTGGGCTGCTGAGCACGAGGTCGTGGGATCGAATCCCGGCCACGGCGGCCGCATTTCGATGGGGGCGAAATGCGAAAACACCCGTGTACTTAGATTTAGGTGCACGTTAAAGAACCCCAGGTGGTCGAAATTTCCGGAGTCCTCCACTACGGCGTGCCTCATAATCAAGAAGTGGTTTTGGCACGTAAAACACCATAATTAATTTTTTAATATAGAAAGACGAGCCTTGATAGAGTTACTAGGGCTCCGCTGGGGCAGTGACAGCTAGCACGAAGAGGTATTATGGAAACAGCACAAAAGTTGAGGGACTAAGGTAAAAAAGGAAAGCGCAAAATTTTGCTACTACTATATACAGTGCCGCTTTCTTCTGCATGCCTCGAGCACTGTTTTGATTTGGTCACCATTATCTAGCCGAATGAACCGTCCTTTAGTGTTGATAAGGAGCACCAAGACACGCGTCGGCAGAACCGTCGGCGGAACTCAAAGAATCTTTCTTAGTACTACGCCGTATAGGCACTCAATGTCCACCCGTTCCGACTTTTATACTGTTCAGACAGGTCAACAACCCCGTTGTGGCGCGGCATAAGCTCGTGTGGAGCGCTGTCTCATTTAGTGCCCACAGAGGGAGCTCCCGCGAGGAATCTCCTGTGGTTGTCTCAACGATCTCGATGCGCGTCTTTTCCCTCTGCAAGAAATAATTGGACCCTCGTCATATCCAAGAAAACAAAAAGTTGCCGTCGGAACTGTGAAGATTTTATCTTGAACAATGACCTGAATAATTCTTTATTGGGAGTAGAGAGGTTGACTTTAATGCTATGGGCATTCTTAGGATACTTCACACACATCTTTATCTATCTATCTATCTATCTATCTATCTATCTATCTATCTATCTATCTATCTATCTATCTATCTATCTATCTATCTATCTATCTATCTATCTATCTATCTATCTATCTATCTATCTATCTATCTATCTATCTATCTATCTATCTATCTATCTATCTATCTATCTATCTATCTATCTGTACGTATGTCTTTCTGTGTCAGTGTAAGTCCGTCTGCCTGCCTGATCGATGTCGCTAACACTAACAGTTATGATCCAGTGGGTAGTGCATTGAACTGCTGTGCTGTGGGAACAAGGTTCATTACAAACCGTCTGACCAACTTTGATCACTGGGTATGGGACACTAGGCATGTGCCGCTCTTCAATTTATTATTTGTATTTTTATTTTTATTTTTTGCCGCCAACACGAGTCACTAGGCATGTACCACTGAGAATGTGCCCCTTTTCAATGAAAAAAAAACATCTTTTATTATTTCTCCAGTGTCTTGATGAATGGGACCCGCGTTAATATATTAAGACAATATTGTTAAAATATATAATCACAAAGGCGCCACATTCGCACCTCTTGGTAGTGTCCCTAGATGGCGCAGCGTGTCCTGTGGTAAGCGCGTGAGAGGAGCCGAACTGCACACTGGCCTCATTAATGACGCCTTTTGGCATTGGTAGTGTGGTTTGTCGTTACTTTCCTTCAATGCTACGACATTCATGACATTCGTTCTGCCGGAATTTTTGTTTCTTTATTCTCAAAATTTATTTATGCCTACTTCGTTTTTCTATTCGAGCACAAGTGCAGAATAATTCATTGGTTTTTAAATTCATTGGGGGTTGCATGCTAACATTTGTAGGTCTATTCTATGCAATGTTCTTCCATTCTTTTTTTCCTCCTCTATTAGTCTATAGTGTTATGTCCTTTCTTACATTTCTTGTCGTACTTCGTTGCTAAGAGTTTAGGTTAGCCGACCCTTTCAGCAAACATCCTTCAATGCTAATAAAGATAAAACGCCTTTAATGTGATCCCCTCCCCCCCCCCCCGCACACACACACACGCACACTGTAATGCCTATCGAAGGCGCTGTGGGTACTTTGGTAAATAAATAAAAAATAAAAAAAATGTTACATTCTCAGAACAGGCAACAGTGAGCGAAGCGGTTCATTTCAAATGCCACTGTTCCTCACTTTGTATGAGAGCTGCCGTCCTTCAAGTTTGTTTCCACAATACCTTATTACATACCTTATTACAGGGGAGAAAGCTGCGAAGCTGCTTCGCTTCCGGTACTTTTTCGCGATCCCGAGGAGAGGACGCTGTGGCGCAAGTGCACACAATGCCTGGGAATATGAACGTTCATGCGATCGTACTTTTGATTTGCGCATGCCACCTGCAGCTTGCTCTTCAGTGCAAAATAATGATAAGATGTGATGAGGTTAAGGCGATGGTTTCCTGCAAGCAAATACGGGATCATTCCCGAACGCTATCCACCGAATGCGTCTTTTACATGCGCTGTATTCTGGCTCAGTGAGTATTACTTATTAATGTAATCAACATACTTTCAGAGGTCTGGAAGTGCCACAGGAGAGTTCGCAGCACATTGATCATGCTGTGTTGAAAAGCTATCATGAATGCACTTTTTTACAATGACCTCACAGTTATAAATTAATTACATGCCGTGATTGGAGCCACAGGCGCATGTCCAGACTCTGCGACATGTTATTTCTCTGAGAAAACTGCGAATTGCCACGCGAGCCACGATGCTTGAATAAGCGCAACATACATACAAGGCAGCGAGCTTATATTGTGGCGTTTCGTTACTTGACGATTACATGAGTTAGCGTCGCTCTCAGCCGTGCCGCTCGCCAATGAACAAAAAAGAAAGGGGGGGGGGTGGAGGAAGAAGGCGGGAGTGTTTCACACTGTGACCTGCTACCACCGACACATAAGCCAAAGAAAAAAAAAAGGAAATCGCAGGAAAAGTGA
Organism: Dermacentor variabilis; assembly: GCF_050947875.1. Taxonomy (NCBI): domain Eukaryota; kingdom Metazoa; phylum Arthropoda; class Arachnida; order Ixodida; family Ixodidae; genus Dermacentor; species Dermacentor variabilis. The sequence goes on along the minus strand of NC_134572.1, from coordinate 37,073,673 downwards.
AGGCAGAGGGGCGTTCAGTGCGGAAAAGAGATGGTGCGCGACCAGGCCGCCGGAATAGAAGCGTTGACCTCGTTTATTGATGACTGCAGCCGTGGCCGTCAGACGGGGCAGCGGTTCCAGGGACGGACAGATCTGCGCGGCCAAGCGGCGGCGACCATGATAATGCTCAATTGGGCGTAATAACCGGATGCTGGGCGCTCCTCTCTACGCGTACGCGGGGTCCGCGGTAGTCAAGTGCGACTAGTGGGCTCCGTGGTCGTCCCGGGAGGCCTGCCGTGAGTGACGCATCCATGGTCGTTATATGCTTTGCCAAAGTAACCTCGCTCGTGAAACTATGCCCTTAATCGCCCAAAGACACCCTTAATCACCGAAAAGACCAAAGTAATGTTCTATATTACCCCGCATGAGTGCGTCAGGGTCCCAGCACAGATCGAACCCCTGCAAACCAGGCCATTAAATGATGCAAGCTCTGAGTGCGCCTTGGAACTGTGAAGGTCTTGTCTACAGCCGGGTCTGCTTCATTTCATTTTCTCGATACTTCTAGATATTGAAGTTACACCATAGGGCACGCTTCCTGTTTTCATGTTTCAATTGAGATGACCAAATATAGTTAATGGGAAATCTCGTTAAGAAAGATGACAAGCGTGTCTGGCAATAGATGACGAGTGTAACACAAGCCGGCTTTTGTGTAGTAATTTGTGCACGTCAGGCTTTTTTTCATTGACTGAAGAGGTAAAACAACGGGAAACAAATAGATAAAATGTAAATTGTCGCAATCCCTAAAAATAACAAAGCCTGCTCATGAAGCAAATACTTCATAGTTCTGACAAGGGGTTTCAGCAAGTGTTTATTTGCGTGTATGAGTCAAACTGACTCAATCGTGTACATTTGATACAACAATGTACTTCTAAACAGGTGAGAAATAACAGCTGAAATTAACTTGACAAAGGCTCTGTCTTCTGTGTACTTCTGAGTGTTGCCATTAAATGAGCCTGGCAGTCAACCCTTGAAATGCATGGTCATGTACAGACGGATTCGTTGGAAATGAGGGTACGTGTAAATTAACTGAAATATTGTAGTGCCCAGAACTTCTATTTAATACATTATTTAATTACGCTTTCAGCAGCAGTATCTCACCACAGCTATGAGGCGAGTAAAAGTGCACGAGACCTAAAACTTGTCCATTGATATTTTTTGCCTGTGACCTTGTATAATTTCATTTACATTATTTACAATATTTCATCTATTATTATTTTGGAACGTGAGTAGATGCCACCCCTGTAAAATGACTAAATTTTCTTCTTTTGCTACCATTTCAATCTATACAGACATGATAGCGCGCGCACACACACACACACACACACACACACACACACACACACACACACACACACACGCACACACACACACACACGCACACACGCACACACGCACACGCACACACACACACACACACACACGCACACACACACGCACACACACGCACGAGCACGCACACGCACACACACACACACACACACAAAATCTGTCGTACTTCAAGTTTAGTTGTTTTTTCGACGTTCTAATCAATTAGCTTACTCTGCAAAGTACTGCACACTGACAGATTATAGCTATAACACTTTTTACAAAAAAAAACAAGAAAGCCAATGTGCGCATTTCTGGAATTCAGTATGTGTGCGTACGTGTGTGCTTGCGTGTGCGTTTGTATGTGTGTGCGGCAAAGCACCAATTGTTCCCCTTACTCCAAGTCTAAGCAGAGACAGCGCCACTGATCTTTTCATTTTGACAGGGCTTTCCGTTGGTAATTTCCGGAATTCAATTAGTAACGACAGCCTGTCACGGATTTCGTCGCGGCGAAGCTTCGCTCTTTAATCAGCAAAGAAACGCTTTTTCAGGAGATGTTCCTTTGGGCAATTTCTGTGCGGTATATATTTTTTTGCAGTATTCTCTGACGCGGTCATGCTGACTGTCAGTAAAATTTGTGAGGCATCAATTAGGGCGCAACAATTTATCGATTAGAAAGCTCCCGTGCAAGTCTGTGACTCTATGGCTGTCCTATAGAGCTTAATCTCTGCACCATGTCGTGGATTACATTCACAAGTTCTCGTGGACATAGAAAAAATTCACCGCGCAGTTCACAAAGGCAATAGCGTCGTCATTTAACGACTGTCAAGTCACAGCCAGGTCATTGGAAATGAGTGGGGATATGCAACCCCTCGGTCTTCCTACGGCATTATCATCTGCGTTGCACTTCCATTATGCGGAGCTGATACAACGGCAAAGCACCAAGCACTATTCCATGGAACCTATTTCCCCGGTGGAACCTGACAGACATCGCCAACCAGCGCCTTTGTACCCCGACTTAATAAGCTCAGTCCTTCACAAGCCTTACGGCGTGGTGGCTGTATCATATGGAATGTTCATAACAAATCCGATATTAAAAAATTTGAATCAGTCCAAAAGAAATCAGTGCGCTTCATTTTTCGCAACTATAACCGAGTTTTTTCCCCTTCTTCCCATTATACAGCTATAGTTCTTACAGTTCTTTCATCTCGCCGCCGCTTAGAATGCATGCAATTTTCACACACGCTGGTTCATTCTGAGCGCCTTGTTACACTGAATAATTATTTGCACTTTAGTCCACCTTCTATCACTAGGAGTTCTCATAATCTCAACCTCACCCCTTCCTTTGCCGAACGGAGATGTTCAAGCACAGCTTCTTTCCATTGACCATTGAGCTCTGGAATTCACTACCTGGAAGCATCCGCTCTTTACCTATGCAAGAATTTTTGAAAACCATTGCATTTACTTCATATTCATACTTTTCTGTGCCTGTATTTTCTTTTCTCGCTTTCTTTCCTTCTTCACTGCCCACTCCTGCAATAGCCTCACCGAGGGTGCAGTATGTGTAAATAAAATAAAAATTTTATTTTACTCGCTTACGGCAGCCTGCGGTTCGGAGCGCTATTAAAAAATGCCTACATTTATAGCGACGCTCTGTTGGCAAAAAATAAAATACAGATAAGAGGAAGACAGGCAGGCGCCCTCTCCGTTGCTGCATTCTGACAGCACCGGTACCAGGCTCGTGTGCGTGACTTTGATCGTTCCTAGTAAGTTTTGGTATGGTTACTTTTGGTTTTAAACAAGAGAAGAAAGAAAGAATTCAATTCAGTATTCAATTAAATAGTATAATCCCTCGTGTGCTCTTTGTATTTCGATGACGTTGGCCTTTCTGGCTTGGTTTTAGGATCCTGTCCTTATTTTCCCGGCTCACGACAGTCCTTCTTTCTCTCATTACTTGGGGACGAATGAGACAAAGCTCGCATCTCATTTTTCAAGCGCGATTCGCGACGTGAAGGAGTTCTTTTCGCGTAATGAGAAAACTCTATATACGACGACGTCAGAACGCCTCCGCTGCTCTCGCAGGCCACGCTGCCTGCGGCGAATAATGGGTCGCTGTCGCAGCGAGTGCCCGCAGAGTTTCTCTTTTCTGCGGAAAGGCACGCAAAGCTACGAAGACCGAACGCTCACTTGCGGAATCTCACGCGCGTGCACGCGGTGCGCAGCGCGCTTCGGCGGAGCCGCTCGGCCGCTCCTTCGTTTTCGGCACAGCCTCTTAATGTCCTCCATCTGCTTTCTCTCTCGCCCCCTTTTTTTTAATCTTGCCCGAAAGTTTCATCTTGTCGTGGGAAAAGACTCCACCACCGCCTCTGCCGCCGCAGGCAAGAGAGATTCCTATCTGCGGCCCCCCGCATCCGTCATCAGAAGAGTCTTGCCGCCGGGTTTGCAAAGCCGCGGCTCCAACGAGAGCGGCGCCACTGAGTGGGTGTCTGAACAACACAGGGAGGGGGGGGGGGGGGTCGCACGAACACTTAGTGGGGAAATGCCTTTTTTTTTTCGTGTGTGATCTAGCAATAATTCGACCTTTCCTTGTTTATTTTGTTGTTGTTGATCACCACCACCACCACCACCACCACCACCACCATCATCATCATCATCATCATCATCATCATCATCATCATATTTTATGCCCTCTGCAGGACGAAGGACTCTCCCTGCGATCTCCAGTTACCTGCACCAACCTGTCCTGCCCAACCGATTCCAACTAGCGCCCGCGAATTTCCTAATTTCATCGCCCTACCTACACCCTTAAGCACAATTACACCCTTTTGACAGACAGCGATAATCGTCATCTGTCTTGTCCGTATTTCGTTTCTTTAACGCTACGAGCCTGGTACTTCCCAGTAACGAACGTTATGCGCATCATCAGTATGACATAGCATTCCCGACAAGAAAGTAGCGGGCGCGGCGTTTTCAAGAAAGGAAACGCTAGAAAGGCAGATGACGATCATCGTTGTGTGGCAAATATACACCCCAAAGGGTGCAACTGTTTTTAGAGTGAATAGTGTAGTCTTCTGTCATCCTCGACTGCGCTTCACTTCTCTTGGCACCCATTCTGCAACCCTAATCGTCCACCGGTTATCTAGCCTGCGCATTGCATGACCTGCCCAGCTGCACTTTTTTCGGTTAATGTCTATTTGAATATAGGCGATATCCGTTAGGTCTCTAATCCAAACAGTTCTCTTTCTGTCTCTTAACGTTATGCCTGGCATTCTTCATTCCATTGCTCTTTGCACGGTCCTTAACTTGTTCCCAAGCTTCTTTGTCAGTCTCCAAGTTTCTGCCCCATATGTCAGCAACGGTAAAAAGCACTGATTGTGCACCTTCCTTTTTAATGATAATGGTGAGCTTCCAGTCAGGAGCTGACAATGTTAGCCGTATGAGCTCCAACCAATTTTTATTCTTCTGCGAATTTTCTTCTCATGATCAAGGTTCTCTGTGAGTAAATAATTGACCTAGGTAAACGTACTTCTTCACAGAGTCTAGAGGCTGATTAGCGATCCTGAACTCTCGTTCTCTTGCCTGGCTATTCGTGATTATCTTTGTCTTCTGCATATTAGTCTTCAACCCTCTCTTACACTCTCTCTAATAAGGTTCTCAATGATTTGTTGTAACTCGTCTCCAGTGTTGTTGAACAGAACAATGTCATCTGCAAACCAAAGGTTGCTGAGATATTCGCCGTCGATCCTTACTCCTAAGCCTTCCCAGGTTAAAAGCTTAAGTACTTCTTCCAAGCACGCAGCGAATAGCATGGAGAGATTGTGTCGCCTTCTCTGACCCCTTTCTTTATAGGTATCTTCCTACTTTCCTTGTGTACAATTAAGGTAGCTGTGTTCTCTGTACATATATTCCAAGATATTTACGTAAGCTGCTTGCATTCCTTGATAACGTAAAGACTCTATGACTGCTTGCATCTCTACTGAATCAAATGCCTTTTCGTAATCTATGAAAGCCATTAGAGAAGCTGATTATACTTTGCGGATTTCTCGATTACTTGTTTATAGACATGGATTTGATCCATTGTAGAGTATCCCTTCCTGAAGCATGTTCTTTGGTTGACTAAAGTCCAGTGGTTCCTTTATTCTATTGCAAATTATCTTGGTGAATATTTTATATATGATACTGGGAGTAAGCTAATGGGCTTATGTGTTTTCGATTCTTTAGCATCTTTTATTTTGTGAATTAGTATAATGTTTGCTTTCTTCCAGTTTTCTGGGACCCTTGAAGTCGATAGACACTTCATATAGAGGGCTGCCAGTTTTTCACTCATTGTGTCTCCTCCATCTTTGATTAAATCAATTGTTATCCCATCTCCTCCTGCCGCTTTTCCCCGTTTCATGTCTTGCAAGGCCCTTCTGACCTCATCGCTAGTTATAGGAAAAGTCTCTGCAACCTGTTCATTACTGCTTCCAATGGAGGTATCGTGGCTCCTCTGGGCACTGCACAAGTCAGTATAGAATTCGTCCGCTGCCTTTGCTATACCTTGGAAATTGCTGATGATATTACCCTGCCTATCTTTCAGTGCATACATCTTGGTTCGTCCTATGCCAAGTTTCCTTCTCACTGATTTCTGGCTGCGTCCACTTTTTACGGCTTCCTCAGTTTTTCTCCCGTTACAATTTCGAATAACCCTTATTTTCGCCTTGGTGATTAGTTTTGACCAGTTCCACGAATTCTATCTCTTGAGATAAGATAGATAAGACACTTTAATTCTTTGTCGTTTCTTCATTAACTCTTTTGTTACTTGTGAGAGCTTGATTACTCGTTGCTTTTGTGCCTTTCCTCCCACTTCCATTGCTGCCTCGGAAGCTAGCCTAGTTACGGTTTCATTCATTACCTCTATGTCATCTTCATCTCTCTGTTCTAAGGCTGCATATTTGTTCGCAAGTACTACCCTGAATTTGTCTGCTTGTACCCTTACTACATCTAGGTTGGTCCGTTTCTTCTTGACTAATTTTACTCCTTCTTCAAATTGAGGTGAACCATAGTCCTCACTAGCCTATGATCACTACACTTTACCCTACCTAACACTTCTACATTCTGCGCCATGCTGCGATCGGCAGTAAGCATGAAATCAATTTCATTTCTTGTTTCAGCAGTAGGGCTTTTGCAGGCCCACTTTCTGTTTCTACACTTCCCGAAGAAGGTGCTCATTATTCGCAGATTATTGCTTTCTGCGAATTCTATCAGTATCTCTCCTCTAACGTGCCTAGAATCGACGCCACAGTTGCCAATTACTTGTTGACCAGCCTGGTTTTCCCCCACTTTTGCATTGAAGTCGCCCATTACTACAGTATACTAAGTTTGCACTTTTCTCATCGCTAATTCAAGATCTTCATAAAACTGATTTACTTCATCATCATTGTGAGTGGACGTTGGAGCGTAGGCTTGTACTACCTTTCATTAATATCTCTCATTAAGTGCGATTCCGACTGCTGCTACCATCTCACTAATGCTGTAGAATTCGTCAATGTTACCCGCTAGGTCCTTATGGATTAGTAATCCTACCCCGTATTGCTTCCTATATGGGAGACCTCTATAGCAGAGGGTATGGCGGTTAGTCAGCACTGTATAAGCCTTTCCAGTTCGCCTAATTTCACTAAGGCCGATGATATACCAAACAATGTCTGATAGTTCCTCAAAGTGTCCTGCTAAGCTACCTTTACTCGACAGGGTTCGGATGTTAAAGGTTGACAGGGTCAGCTTGCGTTGGCGTTGTTGTTGTTGATGTTACGAAATAAAAATAACAGTAATGCGGTTCGTATGCTTCTTGAGTTAGCTAACCAAGCCCGGTTAAGCAGGAGGGCTTTCGTACGCAGCTCTGTGGTTAACTGCGCACAGCAATGTGATGTTCTTGTTCGTGACCTAAACGAACAAAGAGAAGTAACTTGTGTCAGCAATGACCGCAACGGCCAACAACCAGCAAGCAGAAACGCCAAAACGAGGAATGCATTACGTGGATTCTCACTTTTTTTCTGTGAGCTATATCGCAATTTTATAGAGGTCTCTTGTCTCTTTAGATATTTTTCTACACTTCACTGTATCAGTCACATGTGCAGCCCTGAAAGGAGTAGTATTAAACCCGTCTTTAAAATTGTTGCTCGACCAATTCTTGAGTTTTGCGAGAACTATAACAGCAGAAATTGTAGAGCACAGACAGAAAAGGAACCAACAGACTTGGACGTAGCTGTTAAAGCTCAGAAAAACACCCTTTTGACAATAGTTGAGCCTATTTTGTTGCACTTTGGAACGATATTCAGCCGTAATTGTTTTCTTCCTGACATGACCCCGGTTTATGTTCCCATAACGAGAACAGTACAAACATTTCTCTTGGAGTTCTCCTGTAATATTCGCAACTCTGCGCTCATATTTAGTGGTTTCAAAGCAGGGTATCGGGATGAAGTGCTTTTCGTCCTAGTTTTAGTTTCGTTCAACTGAAAGAAGTTTCGGTTCTGCTGCGGAACGAAAAAAGAATATCCGTAATGGTTTATAACGGTATTTGTTTGCATGCAAAAATTTTCGAAGTGGAGTACTGATCAAAACATAGTATTCATTGTTCTCAGTAAAGGAATTATGACTCAAGCTCAATGCCTTGAGTCAAGGCACTGAACATCATCTAGGTAGCAGCACGTCATCGAGTGTGTGAAATGCGAGACCACTGTTCCGATAAACCGAACCTAATCGAGCGATAAAACTTCCGTAACAAAGCGTTGTACCTGCAGAAAACGAAACGATAAGCTCTACAGGGCGCAAGCCCTGGTTTTTGCTACGATGCCGATATGCTAGTGCGCCGAGCGGCAGGCGTAGATTAGTGCAGCTCTGGGCCGGCTATCGCTCGCACTATCCCGGCCTGAGATACGCGCTTATGGGGTTCCCTCAGATATGTGGTAATGTTGACGTTGCCTGACATCGATTTTGTTTCGGATTGCCGACTTTCCGTTGAACCGAAAAACGATAAAAAGCATTTCAGTTTCGCTCTGAAATAAAATAATACATAACGCTTCGGTTAAGTTGTCGTCCCGGTGAAACATATCGTTTTTTTTTTGTTTTCGTTTTTGTTTTCGTTTTTGTTTTCGTTCCATTCGGACACATTGTTTCAAACACCAATTTCTTTCTTTTCTTTCTTATTTGCAATATCATCATATATCCTTCTCAGTGTCGTTATTCCAGCCGCTAGCATTTTCTCATTGCTGTACTATATTAATTCATATGGCAATAACGTAATCCTTCTTTTATGCTCTAAGAGGCTGTGGCGCGAAAGTTGAACATCTGAAAAATAGATTATTACAATCGATAAGTCATGAAAATGCAGTATTATGTAACATGATGAATGAATATAATTGTATGTACGTTATCTCTGACCACAGGACAATATGAAATACATTACGAGTAACCTGCCGCGCAGGAAACAGCATCGTAATTTTTTCATTTATTTCTTATTTTATCTCTAATTTCTTCTTTTAGAAATTTTACGTTTTTCCTCCCATAGAATATATTTCACTTGTACTTCGCATATTGTAAGCATATTTCTTTCTAATTACCTGCTGCATTAACAACGTGTCCTTTGATATATGTCCGTCCTGTTTTTCCCTAATGTGTCAATTACATTTTTATTTACTGGTACGCAGTGTCTACTTCACTTGTGTTTGATTTGAACTTGAATGACTGTAAGCGCTTTTGTTGTATTCGATTATCTGCTTCATTAACTTAGTGTAATCTGATGTCTGTCGTTGCTACGCTGCCACAATGTATTAATTACTATATTGTTAAATTACTAATAGGACGTTGCCTTGACAATTTCTGTAGCTCCGGGACCTCTTTTTGTATGGATGGTGAATCATTAATTAAAAGAAAGAGAAAGAAAAGAAATAAAATCAATACACCGTAAAGCATTATACTGCAAACGCTAATAGTCAATAAATACCTCAAACTTTCCTTAAGAGGCATCAACACTGTCCGCAATACCAATCGAACTAGGTAAGTTGTTCCATGACGCCGCAGATGCTGGCGAAAAAGAGAGAGAGGGAGAGAGAACTTAAACGTACTGCAACGTGAAATGAATTACCTAATCGGCTTATTATTAGTGGTTCTATAGATGAGTGGCAGCAAGGTGGCTTACGGTATTCATTTTTATTTATATTTAGGGACTAGTGGAGACAGCAGGAAAAGGAACTTCGTGGACGAAACAATCCGTCTGTGGGCCAATATGCATGCGCACGGATAGGGCTCACACTGTCCACACGAAAGTACTTAGGGTGGATTGGTGCTCTGCTTTGTACCACTTCTGTCTTTATATTGCTCGCAGCAGCCTTAGCTTGTGCCATGGAACGAAGAACGAAGAGGTGTTACGGGTGGAAGAGTGCCGTGGAGCATGAAATGTTCACGTAATGGTCAAGCTAGAATTTATATAAACGCTGTATCTAGGGCTTAACGCATAAATAGAGATGTGACGATGAGAGCGCGAGGCAAGACTGCAGCGCTTTCCGTCGGTAGTATCACCGGTTAATTAATTACAGGAAGGAGGACTATGACATCAAATATTTAAAGGGCTTTGGGATAAGCGCTAATTTATTCAGCTAGAAACGGAGCTTTGGATAATTCATCGGCGTGCACGGAAGTGTCCTTTTCCTTCTCTCTCTCTCGTTTTATTTCTTTCTTTTTCGTTTTTAGTGCACGTAAGGTTCTATGACTGGTGCTGGGGGGGGGGGGGGGTCTAAAACAGACCCGAACGCTTAATCACTTTATTAAAGGAGCTTATCTTCAAGTTGTAATAATCGCTGTGTGCCAGACTATTTTTTATACTAATCAAGTATTCCAAACGCCCATGGGCGCTATGGAGGGTTCCTTTCGTCATTGCAGGCTTGTATTCAGTCGTAGAATTCAGACAGTAGTATCTGTGTTCAAAATCAAATAATCAACCAGGTCATGCGTAAAGAGAGAGAGAGATAATTCCTATCTGTGCAATGTATCAATCTTTATAGGCTCCACAAATCATCTCTTTAGAGCTAATTGTATTAGCAGTAATACTACATTGTTGCCTAAGCTCTCGCTCTTAGGCTTTTTAGGTATTACTGTTCAGCATTTGGAAAGTGAAGGTTTCTGTGATAACATCGTAGTTCACTGCCAACATAACTAAGTTATTGCAAGTTGTGCGTAATGCTGCTGCGTGGAAGGAAAACTATTTCCTTGTACCTCTTTCCTGGTACTAGCATTGTTATCGGTGCGATGTAGATCGCTTGCGCTATTCTTATATTTATCTTCGAGCTCCCAAATAACGTATAAAGTTTCAGCGCAATCACAGAAAGTACGCGTCTGCTTAGTCAAAGTGCGATCAGACCTGCGATGTGCGATGGTGAAATAAGGAAGTCTATATACAGTTTCGGTGTATACCCTCCGTTTCTTTTCCTTACGCTACTTGCGTGCAGCAAGCTTTTTCAAGCAACCAAGCCGATATGCGTGGCACGGTATTAAGGAAGAGGGGAGAATGCTATCAAGTGGTGGCTAGGCCAGACGTAAATGCGTCGGCACCTCAGGCAAGCGCTCCCTCACGCTGCAGCAAGCATGTAGCGATAAGAAGTCTGCTTTCTTCTTCAATCATTGCTCAATGTATTCTCTTCTTTTTTCTTTTGGTCTTTTTATTTATATCTTTACAAACTCTTGCGCGCTGCGCAAGAATCAATCCTCATTATGGTAATCAAGCACCTCCACTTGCTGCCTCAGTCGCTTAGCAACTCGCTCGCTTGTTCAGTCACACTCTGGCTCACCCACTTTATCACCTTGTCGCTTGATCGCTTGCTGACTCATTCACGCTGTCACACATTCGGTCACTACATTGCTTATTTATTCGGTCATTAACCTCATAGCTCACCAGTTTGGTGCTTTCTCACTCTTTCGATTAATGACTCCTATAGCTTGCTCAGGTCGGTATTGTGATGCAGTACATACAGTAAGAGGACCTCATATGGAGATAAGGAGAAGCGTTGAGCCAATTTTAGAACCATTCTCACTAAGGCTTGCTTGAACGAGTCTTCCTTGGGGCACCCTGCACATAGTAGAACAATAACTATGTTCATGTCCCTCACTTCAATCACAGTGCGCTTAATCGCTCGCATTGCTATACACGCGCTAAGCTAACCGCAATGTCCGACGTGCTACCAAAGGTTGCATAACGCGCGGCAGTTTTGGAGGCGTTGTCTGTCTCCGCTGTTTGGCCAAGATGGCGGAGCTGCGTGACGTAAGACGGTGAACTCGAGAATCTTGTAAAATTTAGCTACGGAGCCTCCGAGCTTGCTTACAGGAGTATTTTCAAGGGCTCAGCTGTCACCTTTAGCATTGGGTACACAATTTCCTTCAAGCTGCCATGCTTCATCCTTCGTGGCTGGCAAGGATAGATTAGATTCCTTGTTTTCTAGTGTTCTTGTGTACTTGGTCACTAGCTCAGCAGTTGGTTCCCTAAAAAGGAAAGAAAAAGTAAAGGAAAGAACATTATGAGCATATTGATTGGTCTTGAGCATGAACACCAAGATATATAGCGAGATAAATCGAAGCGCGCTAACAAATGCCGATACTGCAGACACGACGATGGAGATAAACGTTTCAAAATTACTTATGACGGACTAGAGCGAGAATTTGCAAATCACCAGCTCATAACCCAAAATATAGGGTAAATGTAAGCGCAAATGCCCAAATTTTTGCAATGATTCCCACGAAAAACCTTTATTGTGGAAGTATGCATGCATAACTACATGCTCGGGGACTAATAATCATAACAGACTTGTTTACCATGTTCTGTTTCTTTATGAAGGCTTCCGTAACTGAAGAAGATTTTGAAGTTAGCGAATACTCTCCAAGGGCCACGTGTACGAAGAGAAGCTTGAAGTAGGTACAAATAAGGCGAAGAAATGGTTTTGACAAGAGAGAGAGATAGAGAGAGAGAGAGCAAAGACGGGAAAGGCAGGGAGGTCAATCAGACGAGCACCCGGTTTGCTACCCTACACTGGAGGGGGGGAAAGGGGAATAGAAAGAGGAAAATAGTGAGAGAGTAAGCACTGAGTGCGCTTGGGGGGTGGGAAGCACTATACACAGGGACACTATAAGCTGTCTCTTAAGCCGGTGCACTTCAAGTATTGTAGTAGTGCACGAATCGCTTTTCGTGCCAGTAACGGGTGTGGCCCCGGTCCGAGTATCTTTGACTCGGTGAATGGTGTTGAGTCGAGTCGGTGTAAAGCTGCTCGCAGAGAGAGGCGTCGCACATCGTAGCGACGGCAGGTACACAATGGTTCTATGGTTTTCTCGCACCCACAGTTGTCGCACACCAGGCTCTCGGCCATTGCCAAACGATAGGAGTGGGCGTTCGCCAACGCCCACTCCAGCCAGGTTTTGACAAAATATTCTTTAAAGACGCTGGTCTCACTCACTCACTCACTCATTCACTCACTCACTCACTCGACGCGCGTGGGGGCTCATTAGGCCGGTTTCGGCGTCGCCCACCGGGACGTCGACCGGAGCGCCCCGTCATGACAGCGGCCGTCCCGCCAGCGAGCAAGCAGAGGCAGCGCCTCTACGCGACTGTTCCGCGCACGCAGCGGCGGCTTCGCTCGCCTGGCGCGCCCCGGCCCACGGGAAAGAGCCAAACTCGCGCGCATCCCCCCGCCGCGTGCGTGTGTCGATGCTCGCGAGGAGCCGCCTCCTCGGAGTCCGGACCCGCGCGCGCCGACGCCTCCTCCGCTGCTCCGCGTCCGTCCCGCGCGGCAACGGCTGCTGCTGGTGGCCCATTACGGGACGAAGAAGGGCGAGAGTGCTTCGTTTCGCTGTTGCTTCAGTTCACCCGTGCGCGTGCGACGTGTGTGAGCGGTTCGCGTGACGTGCGGGAAGCTCTTGCTTGCGTGTGTGCCCGCCGCACCCCCTCGCTGCGCTGTGCTCGACCCGTTCGCTCTATGTGCTTGCCGCCTCGACCCATCACCTCTGTCCAGTGCACCGTCCGGACAATGCCGGCGTCACATCACTAGGATATTCGGACGATCCACATTTCAGACAGACTCTGGTGTGGTGGCTACTTATTATTGTATCTTTTTTTCTCTGGTTCAGAAGTTCCTGCACCCTACTTTTTCTTTCGCTGTTCTTCTTTGAGCGAAGCAACAGTTTCTTGGTTTATATATATATATATAGGCCCAGGCATAAACATGCCGCACATTCGACATTTACTCAGTGGAATACAGTTAAGGAAGTGAGATAACCTACAGCTACACAAGCTAAAGTGAGAGCAAGCCGGCAGAGATCCCGCGCAAAGTGTGACTCTGCAGCACACAGGGGCCAAATGAAGAGTGCTCGCAACCTGGAAACCTGGCCTTTCTGACTGCATAGCGGAACGGGGTTAAGCATCGTCTTGCGTACGCGAGACAGTGAGCCCGAGGGACTTCTTCATCGAACACGTCTCGTCGACCGTCGTGGATTTCGCATTCAAGAAACCAGGAATTTTACCCAATAGACCACACAGTGAATGTGAGGTGCCCTTGCACTATAAAAATAATAAGCAGTCGGGAGGCGCAAGGAGTGCGCGCACACTGGTCGCCCGGCGACCTCGATTCAACTCGCGTGAGTGTGACCATCCCTACGCTAAAGGAGTGAGCGTTGCTGTGTCGTGAGTGGGTGATCCTTTGGCGCGTCGTCGCTGGATGCGTTGCAAGCCGTCTTGCCAGCATCGCGAACATGCCGGGCTTCGCTGCAGCGACGCACTGGCGGTTGCATCTTGGCTGGCTCGTCGGCTGCTGCCTCTGGATTTCGCGGCCTGCACGGGCGGGTGGTGAGTCGGTCGCTCTTCGAACCAGGGTCTCGGAATTTCGAAGGCTCTCTCTTTAGTTATCTCCTTTCTGTATCTTTCTTTTAAAGCAGGAATTATTCAATACCCATTCGCCAAGACTTTCTTGCTCATGCGGCTGCAAGCGATTTATATAAGCTTGAAGGAATGCAATGATATCGTATTTCCAGAAAGTGGTACTAGATTACTGCATTTCGAATCACCGGCAATGAGTTTAGAATTCCTGATAATGGCAGGAAGCGGCGGCTTAGTGCAAAATATGGTGGACTGATAGCCGGTGAAATTTTGGCTGTACGTTTTCAGCACTAGATCTAGTTGTAGAGCCTTTCCCAGGTCACCTATGTGCGTTAGTTCCTTTTATTTTCTACTATATATATTGAAAAATGCTTAGCCGCTCTTTCTCTTTTATTTCTTTTTTCTTGTTAGAATGAGTCTCCGTCAGAGACTGCTGAAGCAATCCAAGGAGTTTTTAATGAGAAACGAAACATTTCACTTGGGAGAGCCGCTTCTTTACAACTGCCGATATGCAGCCTTCTTGACCCCCTTCTCAGCACCCTAGGCGCTCGCGGTTTCTTCCGCTGTCGCTGAAAATGCGCTCTTGTTACAATACCGCAGAAAACAGCGAACATGAACTATTCCGGTAATCTGAAAAACGAGGCCTTATATTTTATGTTGTTATTCTTCGTCCGGCCTCTTTTGACGCGAATTTGAAAGCCGCTCTTACCATGCTCACAAGAAAACCTTTTTCTCGCCGTGTAAGAATAAGCAGGAGCGTGAAGAAGAAACAAACATGCAAGCAAGCAAACAAACAGAACAAAGTTATCAAGACAATGCGCCGCTGGAGGCTTCGCCAATCGAACACGCAACTTCACTCCTAGGTCTTCTCTTAGCACTGAAACTGTGCCGCATCGCCGGCGTTTATCGGGTCTTTCTGACCGACCGTGCTCCGCGCGAGCGACTGTTTGTGATGCCTCCGGGTCTATTTCTGGAGGCTGAGCTGTGTTCGCATTTTCGCCTTGGCACCGCGGGACAAACACTCGTTCCTCTTTCCCGAGACCTGCGGTTATGCGGGATGTGGTGCGGGGGCGCCCGCACAAACCTCGGTGTTTGGACTGCGGCTGCCAAGCTCGTGCAGCTTTGAATCTCGAGACTTGCGGCAACAAAACAAGACCACTGTGTTCCTGCTTTGTTTTTCTGTTATTTCTCTTTGTTCAACCCTTCTTGATTGAGAACGTCAGCAAAGCTGCCTTTATAGCTTACATCGCAATTTCTTCACCTCGACTGCAGGCAACAAGCCCGCTTTAAGTATAAAAATTTCGGGGGAGAAAAGAAAAAAAATACGCTATGCTTGCATTCGTTTTTCTTTTTTACGTTTTCCCAGCGTCCTCATTGAGGACATCGGCGAAGCTAACCCAGACATTCCTTATAGCCATTTATAGCTTTTCTCGTAACTTCGTAACAGCACGTCTGGCCGTAAAGCACGATCAATTTATATTTTTTAATCAAATGCACACTCAGTTTATGTCTGTTCTGAAAATTTTTGCGGAAAGAAGATATCTCGAAGTCTTTCTGGGTAATGGTATCCGTACAACGCGCTATTGCTTCGAATAAGCCTTACAACATGCCACACACATCGCACAAATTGCCTTCAACTTACACGTATGTTCCAGCTCAAGAAACCTATCATAATAAAATTATTATGTTCTACGTTCCTTCTGTCTTTTGCAAAGACCACATCCGCGCTTCAAATCACCTGTAATGACGTTACGATACGCTTAACACCTCGAATCAATCATTCCGCACTCGTTGCAATTTATACAGGCTAGAAATCACGGTACTGCAGGAAGTCAGCATACATGGGAGTTGTCGGTATCGTTTTGCTTTACTGAGTGCTGCTTTGCATTGTCATAAACGCCTCTTATGCAAGAATTTCTGTAGCTTCTATACATGGGGGGCCTCTTGAAAGCGTTATACTATGTTATACCATGTTATACCATGTTATACCATTCCGATGAAAGCGATTGTTTCCCAGAAGTCAAAAAGGGGTTATGAATAATAAAACACCCACGGTTACGCCATTTTCCTCTCTAACAAGGTCTTTTTTTATTTGTGTTGTGGTCGCTACAATGTAGAGAGCCTAAAATATTAAACTGTATTCATAGAGCCTTGCGTCAGGGTCCTTCTGCCAGGGCGAATCAGAAAGTCTGCCCCTATTTTTTTTAGCCAAATTATGGCTGTAAATGCGACGTCAACATATCTATTCCCAGAGGTTGATCTTTTTTGGACCGACCCGGCATTATCTGCCGGTAGCTCCGTGGCACAGCGCTGATGCCAGTTGCTGAACATTACGGTTGTGTTTCACACGTCCAAGGCGTACGAGCAACGAAGTATGATTCGTTTTCCATGGAGCAAAGGGCGAACGCGCATTGAAATTCCAAGGGAAATGCAGCCCACGTATGGGGAAAGGTGTCTCGCTCTGAGAAGTGTGAGGTGGTAGCGTTGTGACTTCGCGAAAGGCCGTGAAGACCTGCACGACAACGAGCATTCGGGGAGGCCGCGTGCGTCGCTGGCTGACGACAACAACTGGTAGAGTCCGGACCATCCACCATACAGTCCGGACCTGGCCGCTAGTGATTTCCATGTTTTCGGTCCGCTGAAGAAGTTCGTGGCAAGTATGGCGATTCACGTGCAAAGACGATGCGAAGACAGCAGAGCGGCTCAGGCTCCACAGTCTGCCGAACGAATTTTACCACAGGGACATCTCACAATTAATGCTGTGATGAGACAAATGTCTCAATCGGTGTGGGGACTATGTGGAAAAAATGCAAGGTACGCAGAATAGTGCGTTATTTGTAATTACCAGTATGTACCTTACTTTGGCTAACAAATAAATAGGTGCAAGTACTTTTAGATTCGCCATCATATAAATGCGGACGAATCTCTGAGGTTCACCTATCGAAACGTCGGTAAGCTGGTCCGAGGCACTTTATTGCTGTTTATACAACTTCTGTTTCGCAGTTCACTTTCATTTGTGGATCCCCATCTTGGCCTTGAATTATGTGAGCCTATAGCAAGTCACTGCTAAAGAAATGCATGTTTATTTACTTTTACATTTTTGTCTTTATTTCTTTATCTCTTGGTTAGTCATATTCAACATCCTTAGTGTATCTTTTTTTGCCCGAGTAAATATATTGCTGATTATTTTGTCGACAGAATGTACCCTTTGATTTCTTCGCTTGCTACAGCCTTTTGGTCACACATTTGTTGCATTTCATGAACGCGTATTTCATGCAGTTTAATTGAACCTAATATATAACTGCAGGCTTACCTTAGCTAACATGAACTGCCAATCTCACAGCAGGTAAATCGACTTTGTTCTGTTCCTTTTCCGTCGTGTGCGCTGATTGCTTGTAGCTCTAAATGCGCTTCTCCGTTTTTAATGAGCGTGAAAAGAAATATATCAGAGTACTTTTTAGCTTATGGTATGATGCCTACACGGGCGAAATGTTTCAGTAGGCTGAAATTTTACCTGTCCACAACCTCTACACTTATAAGTTAACTAGGCGCGACTAGGCGCGAAGTGAACGAAAATTCACGTTTTCTACATGATCTTTCAGGCCTACAGCAAAACATTACATCTCTTAATAGACGACATAAAGAGATGAAGATAGTGATAACCCCGAAACAAATTATTCCTAAAGTAAGTTTTCCTACATAATGCCTACACTACTTAATGAATATATGAAAGCTGGTATAGATTTTCTGCAGTGTGCACCGATAAAATTGTGAAAACTACATATGCTAGGTTCTTAAATTGGATTGCTTCTCTGGTTACCCTTATACTTGGTCTTGTGCTTTGTATGTTTATGAAATTAAGATACCACCTGGAATTTTTCTTTCTGTATGCGGCATGTTATTGTAAGTGCCACTGCCGACTGTTTTGTGGAAAGTGTGGACCTTTGTCAATCTGACTCCAAGTAGAGCAGCTTTTACCTACAGCTTCCTTTGTCAGTGTTGTGATGAAACGTAAACAACAACGTTATTATTATTATTATTATTATTATTATTATTATTATTATTATTATTATTATTATTATTATTATTATTATTATTATTACTCTAAAGCGCTTGTACGGTATATTAAATAAATAAATAAATTGAATATGGTCATCCAGAGCTTCTCTTCGGGGATAGCAGTGAAGGAAAAAGAAAGTGCTGGAGCCTTCTGTGTCTGGACGAATCAACAGCAATGATTTTGGTCTCCCTTATCGGCTTTGCATTTGTACATGATGTATTGCCGCCTTTTTGCAAAACATTGGCTGCATTCCCTAGCGAATAAAACATTGTAACTTGTGGGTCCCGTTTTACAGTTCAAGTGAGAATAACGTTGTTTGGTATGGAATCATTTGTTGCGGGTTGTAAATTTAGGTTCATATTACTTCTGATCACTGATAAAGATTTCTGACATTTAGGTTGATGTCTAAATGTGCGGAGCTTTAATATTTATCGCGTTCGTTTCCTTTTCATAGTTATAACTGTGCTATTCCTTCGATAACTCGCAAGAACGGCCGTATCGCCCTTCTGCAACTCTCCTTACGTACTTATTTGCGCCATGCTATTACTGGACGTGTTCATTACTGATTACTACACAATGCCACGTAGATCTGAAGATGATACATGTTATCCCAGCGTGAGTGGTCGTCAATAACGTTGTGATAAAACGTACACATTTTTTAACGTAGCGCATATTCTACCGGAATCTCGCGTGAAAGCGCATAAAGATAATGCGTTCCTATTGATCTTGACTTCGCGTTTCAGTTGCTATAATGTATGATCAATTAATACTGTAAATAATACTTTCCTGGTTGTCACTACTGCGGGCTACTGGCCCCCTGGCCTCCGTCAAGCTGTGTATATATGCTTGTAGGTTTTTTGCCATGGGAACCACTCGTCACCACTCTATATTGTTGCATGTGTTGTAAACAGATTTATTTATTTATTTGTTTGTTTATTTATTTATTTTCAACTTTGAGACGCGCAGTACAGATATAACGAGCTATTTTTGGATATGTAGCTAAAGTCAATAGCTTGCCTGACTGGGCTGCAGCACATTTACCCAAGTTCACACTGATCGGAATAGAGATAAACACGAAAAAACAAGGCTATATTTCCTTGCTCCGTTCACTGCAGAGGTGAACAAAATACCCTTCGGAGAAAGCCCTTCCCTGAACGCAGCTCTTTGTTCCGCAATGTTCATTTATTTGCTTCGCTTGAAATGTAGTTCTTATTTGCCTCGCTGCTATCGTAGAGTTTTAGGCAGTTTCTATTAAGCAGTGATTAGTAATGTCGCACGCCTGCCTCCTGTCAGATTGCCGGTTGAGTGCTGTTCATTTGAAAAGAAGGTTGCAGCAAGGACAAAGAGCAACTTCATACCGTCGATAAGTGCTGCATACGAATGCGAAAGGTTATGTGTAAGTAGCACTGCCGCTAATGCGAATTCGGCGATTGAAGTCTCCGTGACGTCATATTAGCACCATAGACTTGAGAATGAGGCCGCTCAGTCCACCTGTTCGATTGGTAGTCTCTGACTTTTGATGAATTGGAATGTGCCTCACTAACAAACTTCTCGTGATTATAGGACTCCTAGTCATGAAGACCGCTTTCATCTCCCCGTTCCATGTGACTTTATCATGTAAAAATAAGCTGCTTCCAATGGACAAGACTAGATCCTTAAAGTATTTTGCAAAATCGCCTGCTGTTTCTTTCTTTTTCTTTTTCCTTTTATCACGATGACTGGAGGAGTGGGTGGCATTCTGGGAGACCTTTTCTGCTCATCTCGACAAGTGCTAGAACACTAAATCTTTAAGAAACCTTTTTCATGACATGCAATGAGAGAATAAAATATGGCCTGCGACGTGAGAACTATATGGCGTGCGCCAATCTTATGCAATTCCTTGCGCCTTCGTTTGGTTAGTCTTCCTTTCTCTACTTACAGGGGCGTTCGCCAACTGAAGCAGCCTGCTACTATAAAGTGAAATGCTTTAACCAATGAACGTTCCATAATTGAGGAGGAGGACACGATGGTGTAAAGTTGACGGTGGATCTAGCGTCGCATGAACGTAAAGCGCCATTCTCCCCGAACGCAACGAACACTGTTTTATCGGGCTGGTTTGACAGACACATTGGTTAATGGTGAGACGGTCCATGCCAGCAACAGCAAAAGTACCGCTATAGGGGAAGCAACAAAAGGGCTAGAAAGCGCATTGGCGCTCTGTTTGGCGGCTTAAGAAGATTGGCCGCCAGGCTTATACAAAGTCTAACAACGCACTCCAGACAGCTTTACTTTGGGACTTTTTATTCGCGCAAAGGTGCACAAAACAGGCGGCGATTCAGGTTTTCAGGTTGGATAGAGGAGGTATATAGGCGATAGAGGAGGTAGGTGAAGGTGAGTTCTAAAAAAGTCGGCGCGAGCAGCAAATCGACAGTGCAACAATTCGTCACAAAAGGACCTGTCAGGAAGCAGAGGCCAACCGCGTGGTTTAAACGGCACAACAGATGCGCTGTGGCGTGGAGCTGTTGATAAGGCCTGTGGAGGCGCTGCTCTCGACAATGAATGCGGCTCCGATATAGACTTGGCTGAGCCACTTGTCAGCCGCCAAGCGACGCGCGCTTCCTGTTCGCGACTCCCTTTATTGCATTTCTTTTCACTTGCGCAAAAGAACGACGCTTGGTTCCCATTCGGCCACCGCCGCCTTTGAGCGCAAAGCGGAAAGCTGCGACCGATCCAATGTTTGTCACCCCTGGCGCCATGCCCGGTTCAAATCACGCCTCTTGCGATGGCGTCGCGCCGCCTTTCAATACTCGAGAAATGCTCATCCCATGCGGCTAGATATGGACGCTGCTCGGACGCCGTAGTGAGGCCGTCCGCGCGATGGGCCTCACAAAAAATAAAGATATAAAAACAAATATGTACAGAAAGGGGAGGGGGACGACGCAAGACTGAGTAACGAAAGATCTCCGGGAATACTGTCAATATTTTACCTCGCCTTGAAAAAGACAAGTCTACTATATGTCGCCTCGAAGAAGACAAGTGCGCTTTTCGAAACGTTGGCTACCGCTTTTACCTCGTTCTCGCTTTGCTTATGGTCTTGAATTTTCATTTCCCGGCTTCCTCGTGCTCTCCGCTGTACAACTGTCTTCTACGACTGCTTCAAGTATAGCGTTTTCTCTAGAGCGATAAAACAATATAATTCTCTACTGGACTTTTCAATGAAGATGACGTCACTTGATGATTTCACAAAGTTTTTTAATGCTACGTACCTTCGCGATTACCGATTTTTTGTCTCGCTTTCCGTTTCCTGCAATGATTGTTGTACTTCATTCGTAGCTACCTCTGGTTAACCTCCTTGCCTTTCTCTGTATTCTTCTCTCTCTCTCTCTCTCTCGTCGTCCTCTTTGTCCCGGTCAATGTATTTCCGACATTCATGTATTTGAAGTGTACGCATTTCTGTAGTACTGTCGACATTACGCAACGTGATGTGATATACGTGCGCATGCCGAAATATACGATGTCACTCGGTAAGCTATGTATTTAATAAAACAATGTGCCAATTTCTGTCTCCCTCCATGTATCACAGGATAATTTTTCTGGGATATACTGTCACCGCACAGCGCAGTGTAGGGTAGCAAACCAGATCTTCCCCTCTGGTTAACCTCCCTGCCTTTCCCCTTTCCCCTCTCGCTCTCTTCTAGTATATAATTCATCTGTTTCATATGTTTCTTTTTCTTTTCTGTTTGGCAGCTACTAGTTATTTATTTTGTGTGCGATATGCATATCCCACTCCTGTAATGATCCAGCACTGGGCTGACAGTGCCAACAATCGAAATGAAATAAATTAAGTGTCAGAAATATTACAAAATATGTTTGCAAGGTAAACACAATATTTATCAGGGTTGCTTTTTTTTTTTGCTTTATCTGCTCGCATTGATATTTTCAATCCAAAAGGCCAGTGGCGGTGCGAGTCATGTCAGGCATGATAAGTTGGGTCTATGAGGTTAAAACAAAATAAGATTATTTGGCGGAATATGTCCCAGGGTTACCTGTAGCGGTCGGTTTGTTTGACAAATCTTGTCTGCGTTAGCACAATTCTTTGTTCCCGTGTGCTGTTGTTAGTTGTAGCTTATGAGATAAAAAAACGATGTCCCAAAATACATGTTCTCGAGGGACAGGTTATAGCAACGTTATCAGCAATGGACCCACGCTCGTTAAGATGCGCATTATAGAACACCAGGTGGTCAAAAATAAACCAGAGTTTCTCGCTACGGCGCGCGCGCCTCATAATCAGATTGGGATAATAGACACAAAACGTTATCTCTTACATTCATTTTTACGACTATTCCCTGCATACCACTGCAGTCCTTACTTGCTTCTTTATTTTTCATTGTTGCTGAACAAGTTTCGCTTGCTTCCCAAGATGCGCTGCGCCGTACCTGCCAATCGAAACCTTTTAGGCGCCAGAGAAGTACAGCGCACACACATATACGGAGTGCAGTGTCAACAAAAAACCACTCTAGGCAGACACGCCGTGACCCCACGACAAACACGCGCTAGCCCACCTAACATTGCAGTTCGCGGCAGAGGTTTTCTCAGGCTTCGTAAACTTCTTCGCATCTATAGGCAGCTTTCTTTTCCTCGGAATCATCTACTTCTTCTTTTGTTTATTTCTCTTTCACGTCTCAGATTTGAAGAGTGCGCGGAATCGAATAGGATAGACTGAAGAGCGACGAAGATGGAACACCGACGCGAAAATGAACACACACGCTCAAAGAAGGATGGCTGCGAAACGAAGGACAGCGAGAAAACTGAGACGTCGTGACTGAGCTAAAACGAGAGGCAATCAGTGGAGCCAATCTGTCACGGGAGCTAGCGCTGTCGCAGTGCCGAACATGACAGATGACAGGCGGTGGTGCTGAAACGCCTAAATAAAACGCGTGGTGAAAGAAAAAACAGGGAGGACGGGAAGAAGGTGGGACACGAAGAAGTGGAAGAGCATTGTCTCCAGAGAAAACGTCTCGCTCACCGATAATGAGAGATACGTCAACTCATAGACCTTTCAAAAACTACAACAACAAAGAGCGACCACGAACAAATTTTCCCGGCGCATTCAAGGGCATCCAAGGGCATCGCCAAGTGCACAGCGAAGCGCGGTATATAGAGGAGGCACACTTGTGCACGCGTTGGCATGATTCCCAGTAGACGCAATATCGTTTGGTAAACAGCTTTCGTAACCGAGCACTAAATCGCTTCTTCTAATTTTCTCAGGACTGGATGCATGGTTGACATCGGCCGTTGACCGATCTCAATGAAGTGAAAGTGGCGCTTAGATGACACTTGAAAATAAGGCAAAAACATGAGACAAGAATTCACGACCGGCAATGAATACAAAAGAATAGAG